>NC_080787.1:24129295-24732045 GCF_028018385.1 Neofelis nebulosa
TTCTTCATCTGTAAAGTGAAAGTAATGTAATTTTATGAGAGCAGTTTTTAGAAGCAGGTAAGATAGATAAAACAGCTAGCAAAAATATGCGCTTCATAAATACCTAAAGAATGATGGATCGTCCAGCTTTTCATCCTGTTTATCATCAGGACTCAGAGGGGAGAGAAACCAGAGCAGCAAGGACACATGGCAGCATGAAAACACAGCTTCCTTTTTTTCCTGTTACCTATCTTTCTGGTGTGGCCAGGCACCTGGGCACCAATGTCTGCGTATACCAGGTGTCCTGTTTCCATTAGAGTGCTGGAAATTAGTGTTCACTTGAGGCGCTTTGCAACTTGTTATGGTCTGCATCTGTCACAGTTTTTGTTTGCTTCATAGGACTTAGTCTGTATCAAAGCTTAACTTCTGAAGACATGTATGTAGAGCATTTAAGGCAGGGATAAAGGATAAAGTTATTTTGCAGACTCTCTTTTCCTCTTCAGCTCTTTGTTGTGCATCTTCAAAGATAATTTTAATTGTACTAAATGTATGCCTTTTTGACATACACGTGATTTTATCATTATTGTCGTGGTACTCAAAAGGAAATTTTTTCGTCTTCATCTAGAAATACTAAGAAAATCTCAAGAAGAACTTAATATATCTGACACAGACGCGTTAGGTGTTTACTTACTTTAAGGGATGGAATTGAAGACATGTCTTCCATTCTTTTCCAGTGATTCACAATCTATAGTTTTTTCATGTATCTAAATATGGAAGACCTGCACTTTAATTTAATATAATAATGCTTCTTTTTGGCATATATTCTTTAAACTTGATGTAAAATTTATAGGTAGTTAAATGGAACTTGAGGAGAAATAGAGGCATAAACTTTTACTTGGATTGTGTTTGATTTTGTCATTTAAAGATACCAGACATTTTTGAGATTTCAGAAATATGGTTACCCATGTTCAGTCATGGTAAGAGAAGCCTTAGATGTTTTTATACGTCATGTTCCTATTGGACATTAAAACTGTAATGCAATTTTAACGTGTGTCTTTCAAACTTATTGCTGTAGTAACCAAATATTAAGAGGTAAAGTTATGTTTGTCTCTTCTGCATAGCAGAATAATTGTCTGAAAAATGTCATGTGACTTTTAAATTTCTTTTCTCAGATTCTTAATGACCATTTAATAGCTAGTGAAAAACAGCATATAATCCAGTGGGAAGATTTCATGAAAGAACAACACAGCAAACAGGCTGAAGTGGATGAAGAACACAGAAAAGCCATGGAGAGACTTAAAGAACAGTATGCCGAGATGGAGAAGGACCTAGCAAAATTTTCAACCTTTTAAGAACTTGAACCACAAGAGTGACAAAGTAATAAGAAAACATTGACTTCCCCCAAAAAACTGTTCCTACCAAACCATTTAGCCTCTGCTTCAAGCTTAGCAATATATTCAGTGGCACTTTTACATCAGAAGAAAGAAAGGTCTTACTGGAGTCTTAAGTGTTTAATAGAAGAGAGCTACATCTTTCCAGTTTTAAGTGCCTATATATGATTATTTGAATGGGGAGGAGTAGCAGGAAAAATGGTACAAATTTGTTTTTTGTTAATCAGAATTGGGTGTTCTTTCCATTGATCATCTCAGAGAACTGTTAAGTACAGGCTTCTTAGAAAAATAATTGAATTCATTCTCACACAGGGTGAACAGTAGTTATTTGACTTAGAAGCAGATACAGTAGCTGCCTGTCATAACGTCCTTGGCTATTGGAAGAGTGTTATACAGTATTATTCCATGAGTAATGTAGACAAAAAACAACTGTCTTTGGAGCAGAGATCATATTTAAGAGAGGGGACAGTCAAAACCTTGTCTCTACTGAGGCAAAGATGGCCACGTTGGCCTTTGAACTGCCTGCTGGGAAAGGTTACAGATTTTGCAGTTCAGCATAATGCCGTGTGTTTCACTGAGTGACAAAACACACTTGTTAAATTTTGTGGCCTTCCGGCACTTAATATTTTCAACTTTTAAAACATACTTAGAAGGAAAAGCTTACCAAAAATAGATTTGACTTTTAGCCTTTCCAAGAACCATAATCTTGTCCGTAGTATTCACCTCATTTACCTCGTTTTTGTGTCTGTTTTGCTGTGGGTAAGCTTTGTAAGATAAATAATGTCCATACATGTTTCAACTGTTTAATGAGTAATCAGCAGAATCTGCCAAGGAGTCCCTCTGGAACCATATAAAGATTCTGGCTCTGAATAAACCAGAAGTGTTTGCCCACATAGCAAATGATCCATGTTAAATGTAAATCCTTTTTTAGTGTTCAACGTCTGTTCTCATAAGCAGGTGTATTATGATGAAACATGTACCAATTCTGTCATCACTGTGATCTTTAAAAAAAAAAAAAACCTGCTTTTAACAGTCTAATTGAGGAACTAAATTGATTTTTTTATTTGCCATAAACCAAGCAAAATTAAATGCAATAATTTCTTGAGATTTATGGCAAATGAATTTGAGGTATGGGTAAATCTTTCAAATATTTTTTTAGTGCTCTTCAGTAAAGAAAGGGGCAGGAAAGAAAATACCCGACTCTCTTGTGTTATCTCAGTCTTGCTACTGCAGAAAAGTGACAATGCTTGCTTGTGTAAATTTATGGCCCCCTGTCAAAGCTTCATTCTTGGCTCCATGTTGAAAATGTGATTAAAGTTAATAGAGGAGATGAAATAAGTATTTGAGATTTCTTTCAATAACACTGAACTTCTGCCAACTTTCTCTGTCCGCTACTGTAGGCTTGACAGGTTCATCAATCATTCTCTGGTACCTGGACTAAAAAAGAGCACTTGCTGACACAAAGGCATGTTGGAATTTTCTTAATTCTCTTTCAGTGGATGGAAAAAAATAAAACCGTACTTCCAAAAATAGCCCACACATGAAAAGGGAGGGGAACCTTAAATGAAAATTCCCTTTGTACTGTAGGCAATTTTTGGAATGCTGTTAATTGCCTGTGCACCGTTTGAACAGATGCTATAACCAAGAAATCAGGACTGTGTGTGAGAGCAAATGTACTCTTAACTGGTTCCTCCATCCACTCGTGCAGCAGAGGTTTCTGATGGTGTTTGTTCATCTCATATGAATAATAAATACCATTATAAGTTCGTATATTTTACATAAGGATCTAAAGGACTTCTTAAACTAAAATGAATTGGTGGGCATCTTGAACTTTAAACGTTAAGATAGTACATTCTTTATTTATAACTTTGTGAGCTATTCAACATAGTGTGTAAAAGAGACAGTTGGTTTGCCTTCCCCTTAATATTTTCCCTCGCATCTCAGTTTCCAAAGCACTTTTGATAGATATTTTATTTACATAAAAAGTTAACTTTAATTTTCAACATTTCTACTGTTTATGTGGTTGAGCAGAGGTAATATAGGTTCTGTGTAGCTCACAGGATTATTTTATGATCAAATGAAATAATGTTCTGTCCTTTTAAAGTGCTATAGCAACATTTGTTTTTAAGGCCTAAGTATTTTCTGTTTTTCATTATGATTTCTTTTTTTGACTTAATATTTGCGGGTGGTTTTTCATTTCATAACCTGTAGATTTTTAAATTGGTCTTATAATGAATTTATGCTGTAATTGGATTGTGGTTAGAGAATGGGGCCATATCAGACTGGTACATTGAAATTTATTTGCTTTATGACCTAAAATATTGTTAGTTTTTGTAAGTGTTTCACTAGTGTTTCAACATACACTGTTTTCCAGTTATTGGGTATCCATTAAAAAAACTTACAGTGTTGTTCAAATTATCTGTTTTACTGTTTTCCTTCTCAGTGATCCCTCGGATTCTGAGATATGTTGAAATTTCCTACTCTAGTGGATATTCTAATTCTTCCTGTCATTCTGTCAATTTTCATTTTCTGTATTTTGAAACTTTCTTATTAGGTACATATAAATTTAGCATTTTCTTTCTTCAAAGCTTAGAATAAATCTTACATTTATAGTATAGCTTCTATTCCTAGTAATGTTTTGTATTTAGTTTTGTATTACTTTTAAATCTGTGTTTTTTAACAAAAATTCTAGGTGGATTTTTTTCTTTCTATCTGATTATCTTTTAAGTGGAGGGTTTAATCCATTTAAATTTGTTGAAACTAGTAACTTACTAGGATTCATTTATCTCATCTCTTGTGCTTTTCTGTTTGCTCACTGCCCATGTTTTGTTGGTTAGTTGTTTTGTTGCCTTCTTTTAGATTGAGTTTCATTTTCTTTTTCTTTTTTCTTTTTAATGTTTATTCTTGAGAGACAGAGTGGGTGTGTGTGTGTCTGTGTGTCTGTGTCTGTCTGTGTCTGTCTGTCTGTGTGTCTGAGTGGGGGAGGGACAGAGAAAGAGGGAATCTGAAGCAAGCTCCAGGCCCCGAGCTGTCAGCACAGAGCCCATCGTGGGGCTCAAACTCATGAACCATGAGATCACGACCTGAGCCGAAGTCAGACACTTAACTGACTGAGCCACCCAGGCGCCCCTTGCTTTCTTTTTCCATTCACACTCCCTCTACTAGTTTAAAAGGTAAAACTTGGGGCGCCTGGGTGGCACAATCAGTTAAGCGTCCAACTCTTGATCTTGGCTCAGGTCATGATCTCAGGGTCCATGAGTTCGAGCCCCACATTGGTCTCTGCTCTCATGGTGCAGAGCCTGCTTGGGACTCTGTCTCTCCTCTGTGCCTCTCCCCCACTTGTGCTTTCTGTCTCTCTCTCTCTCTCTCTTTCAAGATGAATAAACATAAAATGTTTTTTTAAAAAAAGGTAAAACTCAATTTTTAACTTTCAGTGCTTACCAAGAAGTTTAACCTGCATAGTTAACAAAATCCAAAGTTAGTGCCTTTCCTATCTTCCTAAACAGTTTTATTTCCTCAATCAATTAGTGTCTAGAATTTTAATTTTATCTGTTTCACTACAAAAATAGCTATTTTATTTTATACAGTCAGTATTTATTTAGATTTATCCACAAGCTTATCATTTTATTATCCTTGAAAGTTAGCTGGCTCTACAGTTCTCGATTGATGATTATTTTCTCTCAGTATTTAATGATATTCTTTCATTATCTTCTTGCATCCATTGTTGCTTCTGAAATCACAGTTGTAGCTGATCACTACTCCTTTGAAGCTAACTGTCTTCTCTCTCAGGTTCTTTATAGTCTATCTTTGGTGTTTTACAGTTAAAGTCATCATAATACAATGTGTCTAGCTGTGGATTTTCTTTTTTATTTTAATTCCAGTATTTTTGATCTTTTTAAAATTCTTTTTATTATCCTATTCAAATTCATTGAGCTTTCTAAACCTGAAAATTAGTGATTTTTCACAATTCTGGAAAATTCTCAGCTACTGTCTCTAAATATTGACATTGCTCATTCTCTCTGTTCTCTCCTTTAGGAAATCAAATTACACTTATATTTTACCATCCCACTGTTCTTCGAATCCCTTTTATATCTGTTTCATATTTTGTCTCTTGTCTGCAGTGTGTTGAATTCTGGATATTTCTTTAAAAATCTATTTTCCAGTTCCCTAATTTGGCGTTCTTGCCATCTCTAACCAATTTATATCTTATTGAGTTTTTTTTTTAATTTTTAAAAATTTATTTATTTAGAGAGAGCAGGGGAGAGTGGCAGAGGGAGGGGGGGGGAGAGAGAGAGAGAGAGAGAGAGAGAGAGAGAGAGAGAGAGAGAGAGAGAGAATCTTAAGCAGGCTCCATGCTCAGCACAAAGCCCAAAGTGGGGCTCAATCTTTGTGACCCTGGGATCATGATCTGAGCCAAAATCAAGAGTCAGACACTCAACCGAGCCCCTAACCCATTGAGTTTTTAACTACAGTTGTTTTTTTCTTTACCAAAAGTGTTGTTTCTTTCTTTCTCAAACATTCCTGGTCATTTGAAATAGCTCCATTATTTCCTCTTTTTCTTTTCTTTTTTAATCTAATGTTTACTTATTTTGTGAGAAAGAGAATGAGCAGGTAAGGGGCAGAGAGAGAGAGAGAGAGAGAGAGAGAGAGAGAGAGAGAGAGAGAATCCCAAGCAGGCTCTGTGCTCTCAGTGCAGAATCCAACTCAGGGCTCGATCTTAGGAACCATGAGATCATGACCTGAACCAAAATCAAGAGTCGATTCAGACACTTAACCGACTGAGCCACCCAGTTGCCCCTCCTTTTCTTTTCCTAAGACATAGTAAATGTTTATATTCTGTATATGATAATTTCATGTTTTCTCCTTTTTTGTTACTCTAAATCTACCAATTTGTTGTATGTTGTTTGGTCTGAAACAAGCATATTGGTGATTTGTTTTCTAATATCAGTGATTTTGGTTATGAGTTGGTATTCCTCTAAACTTTATTTTGGGGAGTTTTTATTTAAAATATGTTTCTATAGGGAGATAGTGTTTTCATTTTTCTCGCACCACCAGTTTGTATCTTGTGGCATGACGAACCCTGGATCCCTTCAGTTTTCCTCTGGGGTTTCCTGCCTCTCTCTCCCCTGTCCTTCACTGCATGCATGCACATGTGCACATACACGTAGAAGTAGTGTGAATTTCATTCTCAAACATAGGTGAGTGTTGGGCTGTGATAAGGCATTTTCAGAGGAGACTTTTTCCCCTTCATGGATCTCCTTGGAGTAAAGAAAAGCACATTTAGGTATTTTCTAGTTTACTCATTGAGAATGACACCTTTTGGGGGTTCACCAGTCCTACTGCTCATCCAGCTCAGTCCCTGTTGCAAACTGAATTTGTCCTGCCAAATTAATATGTTGAAGCCCTAACCCCCCATGTGATTGTATTTGGAGATAGGGCCTTTACAGAGGTAATTAAGGTTAAATGAAGTCATGAGGGTGGGGCCCCGATCCCGTAACCAAGTCCTTATAAAAAGAGGAAGAGACAACAGAGCACTCTCTCTCCACTTGCACACACAGGAAAGTTCATAGGAGGACACAGCAAAAGGTGGCCATCTGTAAGCCTCACCAGAGGTAGAATTTTCTGGAATTGTGATTTTGGACTTAGCACCTCCAGAACTGTGAGAAAACAAGTTTGTTTAAACCATCCCATCTGTAGTATTTTGTTACGGCAGAGCAGATAGTCCCAAATTGTAATTCCTGTCCCCCACGTAGGCATGGCTTCTTAAAACTGGAACCCTTTCAGGCTACAGGGATGGGAAAATGCTTTTAGGACTGTTACCAATTGCCAGTCGAAATGATGCTATGGAATTTCACTTTTTCCTATCTGCCTTCAGTTGTTTTCATTAATTTGCCATTACTCAGCCATGAATAAAAAAATAAATGTTTTTCTCATTGTTTTTGGTATTCAGTATCTAGTGAGATTTCTCTGTACAGAAATAGCATGTCAGACAAATACATGTTGATTTGATTATATTAAAATTTACCTACCCCAAGGGGCACCTGGGTGGCTCAGTTGGTTAAGTGTCCAACTCTTGATCTCAGCTCAGGTCATGATCTCGGTTCCTGAGAGCCCCAGGTTGGGCTCTGTGTTGACAGCATAGACCCTGCTTGGGATTCTCTCTCTTCCTCTGTCTCTGACCCTCTCGCAAGAATTCACATGTGCGCACTCGCTCTCTCACTCTCTCTCTCTCCCCCCAAATTAAAAAAAAAATTTTTTACCCCCAAAAGAAAAATTTCCCCCCAAATTTAAAAAACTACCCCCAAAAAAATGTCCATATTCTTGTATAAAAGGTGATACCTTTCCTTTTCATTATTGTACCAAATATTGTTCATTTGATTGTTTATTATCTCTGGACTAATTTGATTGTTTTTATTACTTCTGCTGGAGTCTTCCTTACTATTTGTGAGCTCCTGAAAACAAATGAGAGTATAATAGTCTTTCTGAACCTACATCACTTTCACCTGAATACATCATTTTGGATTCTTTTCAGGACATTATTGTTATTTGTGAATATGTAGATAGATATTATGGCTATGTAGATAGAGGTATTAGATCTGTGGTATTAAACCTGAAGTGCCATGAAAACCTGGAGGAGTCACAAATGCCTCCAAGATACATTGTAAATTGTTGTCTTTGCTCCTGTAACACACATAGGCTTTCCATCTGAACACTTCCATTCACTTTCTCAACTGTTTTTAAATGTACATGTATTTTGATGTGTTAGGTTCTTGTTGCCATTGCAAATTAAAAGTAGAGCCTTGTATTGCTTTGGAAGTTAGCATGGTGACTGTCTTTCCTGAAACCACCTTAGAGGCTCTTTTTTGCAATTTGGGGCTATAAGTCTATATCTCAGGATGAAAAATACCAGAAAAATATTTTAAACACTAATTCAGTGAAAATATGTGAAGCTACCATTCTAGAAAATGTACTTTCTAGTAGTTTTTTCTTAGTCTTTCAGAAGAGTTTTACAATCATTTCATTAATTTTCAACTTCAATAAATATGGATATTAATATTTTATTGGCTTAGTGTAATTCAAGGTCATAGAATGAAAAGAGGATCAAAATTGCTTACATCACTGCCTGCCTGCTCATCCTCTTCTTATTTTTAAATTTTAACTGCTAAAAACAGTGGTTTCTTGTCACTGGTCTGGCAAAATTAACAAAGCAGTGTGGCCTCTGAAATTTTTATCTTTATGTTCCATAAAAAACAGAAAATGAGATTTTTAAATGTGATGCATTATAAGAGCAATAAATTAATAAGTAACACCTGATCCTCACACAAATTCAAGATTATAATTATTTCTGAAGAAATAATCCAAATCGATTTAAGGTAAGTATACATTCATACAACATAGCTTATAGCTTCCAGTGTACATTGTACTTTTAAGTGCCTTACATGTAATTTAATCTTACTTCATCCTTGTAAGCAAGACATACACCCTGTGTTCTTTTGGAGAAAAAGTAAAATGGTAGAAATATAGGTAATACAGTGTTTTGCTCACCTATCACTGAGCCAGCAGCAATACATTAGATAGATTAAAAATACCTAATGTTTTTTTAAAAATATTCCATAAATACTATCATGAAAATCCACATTATAGATGTGTCCGCCAATTTTTCTTTACCATTACATAGTTTTTTTTAAAAAAAAGAATGTTTCATGTGCTATAAACACTAATAAGTCAATATGTGAAATTTCCGTGTTCTAAGATATTCTAAATTACTGAAAATATCTACTGTTTCATGCTGTGCCACAGGATAGAAAATGGTATGAGTTTGGCCAAGGTTAAGAGATAAGTGCCACTAGGGAAGAGACCGCTGTGTGATTTGAGGTCACTGAGAACAGTCAACACACACCAGGCCCAAGTGGTCCAGCCTTTACTTAAATAGCAAAAGGAGAGACAGGATAGAAGAACCAACCTTTTGCAGTGCATGTAGCCCTCCTGGCCAGCCAACCCCCTCCACAGCCAATGTGGGCAGTAGTATAGTATACTTTTTAAAAATGGAAGTGAATACAGAATGTGGTTTCCATTATTCCTCTGGAGTAATTGCTTTCCTCCCTTAAACTTAAAAAAAGAAAATCAAGTTTGATTGAGACCAGGCAGGCATGGAGTTTAGATTTCATAGCAAATCTTACCATTTATGAGTGAAAATTTTGACTGTAAGAGAAGTCAATGTCCTCTGCAAAGAGAGACAGTTTTACCTCTTTCATGATATTATATATAGAAAACCCCTGAAGATGCCACCAAAAAACTGTTAGATCTAAAGAACTAATCAACATTTTCAGCCAAGTTATAGGATACAAAATACACAAAATGCAGTTGTGTTTCTATACACCCAACAATAAAAGTAAGAGAAATCAAATTAAGAAAACCCATTTACAAATGCAATTGCCTTACAAATTGCACATCTCAAAAAGAATACCTAGGAATAATTTTAACCAGAGGTGAAAGATTGATACGCTGAAAACTACCAGATATTGATGAAAGAAATTGAAGAAGACACAAATAAATGAGAAGATAATTCTGTATTCAAGGACTGGAAGAATAATAAAATGTATAAAATGTCTATACTACCCAAATTCAATACAATTACTATAGATTTCAATGTAGTCCCTAACAAAATTCCAATGGCATTTTTCACAGAAATAGAATAATCCTAAAAACAGTATGGAACTACAAAAGACTCGGTAAGCCAAAGCAGTTTTGAGAAAGAAGAACAAGTCTGGAAGCATCACATTTCTGTATTTCAAAATATATTACAAAGCTATAGTAATCAGAACAGTGGAACACATCGGTGGGACAGAGTATAGAGCCCAAAAATAAACCCATGTGTATATGGTCATTTAATTTATGATGAGAGAGTCAAGAATATGCAATGGGGAGGGTGCCTGAGTGGCTCAGTCAGTTGAGCATCTGATTCTTGATTTTGTCTCAGGTCATGACCTTGCAGTTCATGGGATCGAGCCCTGCATCCAGCTTTGTGCTGAGAGTGTGGAACCTCCTTGGGATTCTCTCTCCCCATCTCTGCCCCTCTCCCCACTGCGCACATGCACGCTCTCAAAATAAATAAACTTTGATATATAAATATATATATGTATATATATATATATATATATATATATATATATATATATATATACACACACATACACATACATACACAATGGGGAAAGGATAGTTTCTTCAATAAATGGTATTGGGAAAACTGGACAGCCACATGCAGAAGAATGAAACTTGATCACTATCTTATACCATACACTAAAATGGATTAAAGACTTGAATATATGGCCATAAAGCCCTAGAAGAAGGAAGGCCTAGAGGTAAGCTCTTTGACATTTGATGATTTTTTTTGCATTTGATACTAAAAGCAACAAGTGGGACTACTTTCAAAAAACATTTCTGTACATCAATAAAATGAAAACTGGGAGAAAATATTTGCAAATCATATCTGATAGGTTACTATCCAAAACATATAAAGAACCCATACAACTCAACAGCATAAAAGCAAACAATGAATTGGAAAATGGTCAGAGGAACTGGATAGACATTTTTTGAAAAAAGTGATACAAATGGCCAATAGTTATAGAGAGAAGTGTTCAACACCACTAATCGTCAGAGAAATGCAAATAAAAACCACAATGAGATTTTACTGCATGCCTGTTAGAGTGCTATCAAGAAGATAAGAAATAACAAGTATTGGCAAGGATGTGGAGAAAGGGGAACCCTCACACGCTGTTAGGGGAAACGTAAATTGGTGCAGCCACTATGGAAAACAGTATGGAGGTTCCTCAAAAAATTAAAACTAGAACTACCATAGGATCTAGGAATTCCACATCTGGGTATATATTTATAGGAAACATTATCACTATCTGGAAGAGATACCTACACCCCTCTGTTCATTGCAGTATTCACAGTAGCCATGATGTGGAAACAACCTAAGTCCATCAACAGTTGAATAAAGAAAATGTGATACATATGTACACACTGGAATATTTAGCAGCCATAAGAAGGTAATTTTGTCATTTGCAAAAACATGGATGGGCCTTAAGAGCATTGTAAGTAAGTTAAGTTACAGAAAGACAAATACTGTGTGATCTCACTTATATGCAGAATCTTAAAAAAAACAAAAAACAAAAAACACAGAAACAGATTGGTAGTTGCCAGAGGTGGAGGGTGGGGAGTGAGAGTGAAATGGGCAAAGAGGGTCAAAGGTACAAACTTCAGTTGTAAAATAAGTCACGGGATGTCATGTAGAGCATGGGGACTATAATAAACAGTACTGTATTGTGTATTTGAAAGTTGTTAAGGAAATAGACCTTAAAAGTTCTCATCACAAGAAAAAAATTATAACTGCAAAGTGATGGATGTTAACTTATTGTGGTGACCATTTTGACATATATACATAAATCATGTTGCACACCTTAAGCTAACACTGTGTTATATGTCATATCTCAGTAGAGCTGATAGAAAAAAGTCAATATATGAGATTAGCTAGATTGTGTTTAAAAGTTTCTCTAGGGGCTCCTGGGTGGCTCAGTTGAGCTTCCGATTCTTGGTTTTGGCTTGGGTCACGATCTCATGGTTCTTGAGTTCAAGCCCTGCATCATGCTGGCCGCGCGGAGCCTGCTTGCGATTCTGTCTCTCCCTCTCTCTCTCTGCCCCTCCCCTGCTCATGTGCGCATTCTCTCTCTCTCTCTCTCTCTCTCTCTCTCAAAACAAACATTAAAAAAAGTTTCTCTATTGCATAGATGTAATTCTTAACTTTTATGAAATTGCTTATATTGCTAAAATTCTAATTCTACAAAGAAAATACCCTGTAAATGATTTTAAGATTTAATATAATGCATTCCCTTAAAATATATTTGTAGAGAATTTGAAAAGAAAGCTGCAAGTCAAACCACTTTTTTAAAAACATCATGTACTACTCCAAAAGGCTTAAAAAGCTTTTTTTTTGAAATGTATCATTTTTAAGAAAACAGTTTATAAAGTTAGATTATTATCACAAAAATTTTTTAAATGTCAATTGCATATTAAATAAATTTGTCTCAAAAATTAATTATACATCAAATAAACAATTTCTTCAAATGGAAGACATTAATGTTTAATTTTACTAAGCAAAATTTTGATTCTAAAGAATGTGTCCTTTGCTTGGAATCTAAAATTTATAGCTAAAACCAGCAGGTGTCACTGTGATAACAGATTTGTTTTCTTTTCCCCTCCATTTAAGCAGTTATGTGTAGATGGGTACATACCATCTATGAACAAAGATGTGTAAGAGATAATGAATTTAAGGTACGTCACTGAGCAAAAATACTAGAATGTAGAAAAGTATGTACAAGATTTCAGGAGGATTAGGAGTATATTTGAGAATTGTATTTTTTCATAACTTTATTCCTGTCTCAAACATACATATTTTTTCATTATATAATTGATGTGCGGGTTTTATTAGCAGTAAAAATACATAGTAAAAAGCCTCAGGTGATGTTTTGGACTTTATACCGAAGTATATAGACTAGTGCACTGATGATTAAGTTACAGCTGTGTAATGAAAATCAAATCAAGAAACAACATTTCCAGGGGCGCCTGCATGGCTCAGTTGGTTAGGCATCCAACTCTTGATTTCAGTTCAGGTCATGATCTCACAGTTTGTGGGTTCAAGCCCTATGTCGGGCTCTGCACTGACTGTATGGAGCCTGCTTGGGATTCTGTCTCCTTCTCTTTCTGCCCCTCTCCCTCCCTCCCTCCATCTCTCTCTCCTCTCTCTCAAAATAAATAAACATTAAAAAAAAAAAAAAAGAAAGAAAGAAACAGCAGTCCCAGGAATGTTTTCAAATGAATTTTTGAAAAACTCGGTCCTGTACTCCAAATAAAGGTAGAGTTATAATTTCTAAATGAATGTTTAGAGACAAACATATAATTGGTGGAAAATAATAGGAATTAAAGAGGTGGTTGTCAGGGCATTTTTCCCCCACCTAGTATGGAAGCCAAAGTAGGATTTAATAAGCATTTATTCCTTGGCGCATTGTGCAGAGTCTGGATTTGATTCCAAGAGAAATACAGTCAATATAGCATTCAATCTTAAAGGAATTTATAATCAAGTTGTGCATATATATAATAATAGGGAAGCCAAGACTATAATAATAATATGATATCAAAGACCATAATATTTTATAATATGTCAAAGGCCATTTTATATATATAAATATATATGTATATGTATACACACACACACACACACACACACACACACACCCCATAATATACAAGCGAATTCCAGGTAGGAACTATCTTTGTGAATTATAATCAGGAAATTGTTCTTAATAGAGATAAAACTTGAATTCATTAGGTCTTAGAGAACAAAAAGGATGGCAGAATATGTCTGGTTCAGTTTAGTTCAATAAGCATTTATGGAGCACCTATATTCTAGCCACTCTATTCCTCAATAGATACTAGGGATGGAGAAGTGAATAAAGGTTGGTTTCTGCCCTTGTTTATCAAAAACACAGATGGAAATACGCCCAGCAAATTCAAAATAGTAATTTGTAGACTCTTCGATGTTGAAAACAGTGATAGGGAAGACTAGATTTTGGAAAGCACACTGGTTTGGGAGCCAAAAGACTGGCATTAGTCATACCATCACTAAATTTATACAGGGACTTAAACACATCACTTAGAAAATTTTCACATCATTTCCAACTTTAGTAATTTGTGTTTATCCTGTAGGTAATGAGACTATTAGAGTAAGTGGCACTATGAAAGTTACAGGAAGGTTACTCTGTAGACTCGGAGGCATGACTGATTGATAGAGGAAATTACTAACCTGCTCATGGATCTTGAGAATGTACTTGAAAACAGCAGTTCCTAGTCTAGACAGGGCAGGGTTAGAAATGAAGATCTTGGTTTGGAATTTAAGGTAGTGGGGATTGTTAACATCCATATATAGATATGTTTATGTGCTATTTATATTACTTATGCCAATTACTAGCACAGTTTCAGATTTAGATAATCAGCCCCATTACCCTTTTTATATGATTCTTAATTGTTTTCCAAAGTAACTGAATTCTTGCTTTTGAGAGTACGATCACTATAAATTAGGAAAGTCAAAAAGATATTGAAGGGTCTTTTCTTCATCTTTTAGATATTTTGCTTTCATATAATTAGTGGGAAAATACTATGGGGTTTTAAGCAGCTACCCCCGTTTAAGGATTTCCCATTTCCTTTCCCAGAAGACTAAATTGTTCAAGGACAAAGAATGTGTTTTATGCTGTTTTATATCCCATGCTGAGAACATGTGCTGACTATGATTTAAACAAGGGAAATTCTCTCCATATTACAGAGCTAGTCATGAGTTTGTTAAGGAAGATTTGAATTATCCACGCTACTTACATTTGTGTTTTATAATGATTGAATATGAAGAAATACATAGACTAATGTGTTCCATTATTTTTAGTGTATACATACCATCAGGTTTCTGGTCTATCATCACCTAATTTATTATTTGCTATTTCTCTTAGGAAGCTTTTAACGTGAACTGTATACTGCAAAAATAGAAACTTGAAATCTTAACCTCTTTGAAACACACACATGCATACACACACACACACACACACACACACACACACACACAATTACTCCCAATTAACCAATATATACATATTTTTTTCCCCAAAAAATTTAGGTCATCTGTTTGGAACTTGGAATGAATCTCTAGATGGAAATAATGATGTACATAGTGATTAGGCTCTTAGCTAGCCCACAAAACTATTAGGTCTCAAAATATTATGGTACCAGTAGTAGAACCAGTAGTATGTAATGATGTAAGCCACTATATTTAATTTTTTTTTAATAAAATTTAAATGTACCCAGATTTTCAACTTGAGAGACCTGGAATGAACCCCTCTTGCTGTAGTTCTGAAGGTAATGTTGCCAGATAGGAACAGAGGAAGGAGAAATCCCTTAGTTCATGAAGAGAGACTTCTCTAGTTTAAGCCAAACCCTTCTTTGTCGCCAGTCCTGGCCTCACACCAGTCAGCTTGCGTTTCTATTGCTACTCTTACTGCCTCAAAACAGAAAGTTCTCCACCTCATTTCCAAATGAAGTCACAGTTTCTTCTCTGGTGCTGAAGAGATTTTGGAATTCTTAACATGATTTGTTAACAATAGGAAGCAGATGACAGAAAAGAAGCACTCTTCCCTACCGCCATCATGCACACTCACACATTTTTGAATGTCATTAGGTGAGGATTGATGGAGGGAGGTGCGTGGGGGGATGGGTTAGATGGGTGATGGGTATTAAGCAGCACCCTTGTGATGAGCTCTGGGGGTTGTATGTAAGTCATGAATCCATAAATTCTGCTCCTGACACCAGTATTGCACTGTGTGTTAACTAACTAAAATTTAAATAAAATTTTTAAAAATGTACTCAGGTGACAATGATAGCTGTTTAAACCCACCACTGGATAAAGGTATCTTCATTTGCAGGTTCAATGAACTTCATACATTTTGTCTGAGGTTCTTTCTTTTTTTTTTTTTTTTAATTTTTTTAATGTTTATTTTTGAGACAGAGAGAGATGGAGCATGAATGGGGGAGGGTCAGAAAGAGAGGGAGACACAGAATCCGAAGCAGGCTCCAGGCTCTGAGCCATCAGCACAGAGCCCGACACGGGGCTAGAACTCACGGACCTGGAGATCATGACCTGAGCCGAAGTCGGAAGCTCAACCGACTGAGCCGCTCAGGTGCCCCTGAGGTTCTTTCTTTTAAGTGTGGGATGTTCTGTGAGGTGACTGAGTTGGCTGTGAGGGTGCCGCCTAAGGGCTTTCTTTGGGTCTTGAGAAATGACAAGTGGCTGTAGAGAGCAACTCCTAAGGGTTTATTTTCATTTTTTCCCTCTTCTCTTCTTTCATGTCCAAACTAGTCTTCCCATCATAGATCTGGGTTACCATGAAGTGAGTTAAGTTGGTGTTGGAGATCCCAGGTCCCAATGGTGTCTACAATTATAAGATGGTAACAAAACACCTTCCTATATCTGATACATGTGTATATGTATATAGCTCTTGCATTGCTCTTGGGTTTATTGTCTTACAATCTCTTGTAAGTATCTTCTTAAGGTCCCAGAGTGAGACTGACTTGAGTGCTGGAATGCACAGACACTACTGTCAATCACCTGAGAAAGTGGTAACTCTTAGGGCCAAAGGGGTTGAGAATCCCTCCATTCTCCCCTCCCTTTCCCTTCTCCTCTGTACTTTCAGAAATCTGGGCACACTTGATGGCGTTCCTAGTGGGTTGGGGTTACAGATAACCTCTGCTACATGGAGCTAGTCAGGGAGTCTCTCGATAGGAGTGCTTGAGCCAAAGATGAGTGAGTTATGTTTTATAAACCAGATTATCTAGTTTTATTTTATGCTATTTCCACTTTGTAACTTCCAAATCCTTGGTGAAACCTTTTCTCAATATTCCAACATGACCTCAGTGGTGTGTGTGTGGGGGGTGGATTTTGGGAAGTGGGTGTCCCTTGGCATCATACATGGTGGTGATAGCAGGGGGAAATCTCCAAGGGAGAAGGTGGACATTATACCTGGGAGGCCTGGTTACTGTTCTGCAGTAGAAATTTCATCTGCACTGCCCACCTAGGAGCATCTAGATTTGATTTTAGTAAATAAAAGGTCAAGTTCCCTTTTAAAGTGTGATTACTGTTACTGGAAAGTAAGAGGCAATACTCATAGTTGCTATGGCCAACCGACTGACTGAGCCAAGTCTAGATGCCCATTTGTACACTGCCTTGTATCCTAAAAAAGCAACAAAACAAAACTTTGATTAAATGTGTACAGAAGAGGGGCGCCTGGGTGGCTCAGTCGGCTAAGTGTCCAGCTTTGGCTCGGGTCACGATCTCACGGTTTGAGATGAGATCTCACAGTGAGTTTGAGCCCTGTGTCGGGCTCTGTGCTGACAGCTTGGAGCCTGGAGCCTGCTTTGGATTCTGTGTCTCCCTCTCTCTCTGCCCCTCCCCAGCTTGCACTCTGTCTCTCTCTCTCTCTCGCTCAAAAATAAATCAACATTAAAAAAAAATTTTAATGTGTACAGAAGAAAAATGCATGTTTCAAACATAGGTTATAACCAGTTAAACTAATTTACTTCCATTTTTTCAGATGAAAAGATAAAAAATTTAGAGATGATGCAAAATCATTAATTTAACAGATTACAAATGTGTTAAAACTACCATCTAGACTCACGAGGCCCTCCAGAGGCTCCCCATTTACCCTTAGCTACTGCTCCATTTATCTGCTCACATTTGCAGTAAAATGCCTGAAAATTTGCTGTTGTCTCCACTTACCCTACCTTGTATTCTCCCTTGAGGCCTTTCCAGCCTGCTTTTCAGTACCACTCCTCCACTGAAACCCCTCTTGGCAAGGTCACCAGCAGCCTCTATCGAGACAAATCCAATGAGTTCACAGTTTTCTACCCCAGCAGTTGATACTGTTGGTTACTCCCTCCTTCTAGAAACACTTTCTCCACTTGGCTCTCTGATCACCATACATTCCCAGGGTGCTTTCCACTTCTCTGGGTATGCCTCTTCTTTCCAACCTCTAATTTTATATGTGCCTCAGGCTCAGACCTCCAAACTATTCTCTTGCCTACAGCCAGTCCCATGACTTTATCCCCAATTTATATCTCTAGCCCTGACTTTTCCCCTCACACATTCAAAAATAGGCCTAGGCAGCGTCTCTACTTGGACATCGAAAAGGTGTCAAACTTCATTGTCTCCACAGAACTCTTGATGCCCCTTCCTCCCAAACTGTCCCTCTCCCACCCTTCCAAATGTCATGAGTATGAGGCTCCACCATTTATCCAGTTGCTTGGATCAAAATCTCGGCATTGTGCTTGATTCTTCCGTCACACACCACATCTAGTACATCATTGAGCCACGTTGACTCAGCCTTCATATAATATCCCAAGTCTAACCACCAGTTTTTACCAGCTCACTGCTGCAATTCTAGTCTAAGCCACTACCGGTTTTCTACCTAGATCTTAGATCCTAGACTACTGCTTCTTGACCAGTCTCCATGCTTTTTCTCTTGCTCCCATCAATTCATTTCCCTCACAGCAGACATGTGTCTTTCAGAAAGCACAGATCAGAGCATTGTCATTCACCTGCTTAAAACTAATGACATCCTCTCCCACTCAACAAAATCCGTGCTTCATGGCATGGCCTATGAGGTCCTGTCTGTGTCACATTTTATCTCCCACCCCTGTGCACATTTGCTTAGTTTCATCTAGCATGCTGGCCTTCTTGCTGATCTTCAAACATATCCAAGCTCATTTCCACCCAGGAGCCTCTGACTGACATGCTTTTGCCCCATATCCAATCACGACTCCCTCCCTCATTTTCTTTAGCGCTCTGGTCAAGACATCACCTCCTCAGAGAGGCCTTCCCTGACCACTCAGCCTAAAATAGCACCCTCACATTTGTATTTAATGTCCCCTGACTAAAATATAAGCCCCATGAGGGCAGGAACTTTGTCTGTCTTACCCATTCTGTATTCACAGTGCCTGGCATGTGGGACTTATTGATTGATTGGATGGATGGATGGATGGATGGATGGATGGATGGATGGATGGGTGAATGGGTAGGTGGATGAGAGGAAATGCTGTAGTCTAGCACTCTTCACCTGTATTTCTTCATACCTGATTTTTTAAAAGTGTAGAATAAAAACAAATGTAAGAACTGAGGTATTTCTTAATAGCTTAATTCTACATTTGGTAATGGATTTTTTTAAAAAACTTTAGAGACGATGTATTCTTAAACTTTTGAATGACAGTGCTAGACATAGATATTTCATATAAATGGCTTTCTCTTTATTGACCCATCCTATAATATAGTAATATGCTATTCAAGGGGAAAATAAAACTTCTCTTCCGCAACTATTGGAAACGAAGGTTGAATCATAATAGAGACTCTACCTAGAAAATTCTCAGGACTTCTCATTTCATTAACAAACCATCCAAATAATAACCTCTGTTAAGAGGAGATATGACGATTGTAATATACATAACTGAATCAGACAGAAGTATCTGAGAACCGCGAAATATGGGCTAACGGAGGGGGTAAAAGTGTCCATTGTGAGTTCAGTTCCACCTTCACGACTTATTCATTAGGTGACCACGGGCAGGTTACTTAACCACCCTGTGCCTCAGTTTCCTCATCTGTAAAATAGGGATGGTGAAAGTACCAAAACTTACCTTATAAGTTTGTTCTGAGGATTAAATGAGCTAACTTGCGTACTATATTTCCAACGTAGCCTGACGTATAAGTACCATATTTATGTTTGGTTTGTTTTTCAACAGTTTTATCATCATCATCAATTCTAGATATCCATTTGGGAATTCACTCTTTGCGGTCCATCCATAAAAAGGTTGATAGGTCATGATTGTAAGTAGATTAAGCTTCTTAAAGTGAAGTCCATAGTAGTTCCCCTTGGAGCACTTAACTGGATTAGACTGCTTTCTATGGTCTTAAAATACATACTAAAGCCAAAGAAATACTAGTTTTGTAAATCCTTAGATGACACACCCATACAGCTGGTACCACAAATGATGTCACATTTCAGGAAGATCAGCTAATATATTCCATGGAATCAAAGGTACTTCTCAGGATGAAATGTTTTACTTCTGGTTCCCAGGCTGGTCTTTGATTCAGACCCAAATTAGAGAAAAACCTAGCCTTTCAAACAGGTCTTTGCTGAACCAATTTTGACAGCACTTAATTCACCAAAGTTATTTATTACCACATTTAGTAATTTTGGTGAAATTTCTCATTTCTCAAAACAAGTTTTGCTTACACCCTTTCAAAAGAATGTTATTGGTATGTGGGTAGGTTGTCTGGGGCCAGCCTCTTATCTAGAGACCAGATTCAAAAAGTCTGAGTTCAGCGAAGTGACTTACTTAGACTGCATGCTTTTGTTTTGTTTTGTTTAATAAGCATGTATGAGTCTTGCTAAAACACAGTGCTACCCCCATCTAAGAACAATGCCGCACACATCATTTCCTGAAATAATGGAGTTGGAAGGCAATTATCTACTCACAAAACAGGCTGAAACAACAGTTCCTGATATTCTTCTCAAATACTTTAACTTCCCAAAGAATCCGGAAAAAATAATTCCATGAGCCCATGTTGTGAATGAAGGTATGACATTTCAGTTTCCTTCACTGGAATCCAGTGACCAGCAGTAATGAATTAGTACCACTTGGCGTTACTAAGAGGGGCTCTGGCTGGGTAAGTTGTTTGTCTTTGCTTTGGGAACACTGTACTGCCTTATAGCCTCTGGTGAGATGATGGCCTTGGGTCCTTTTTTGTCCATTTCTGGGAACCTTCCCAGAGATTACCTGCAGCCTCTGGAACTATAGTTATTTACGACATTGTTTTCCTTTTACTCCTGAAGAGAATTTGGGACTTCTGTTTCAGGCTTTCCGATAAGAAACATACACTTGCTAGAGAGAATGAATATCCATTTCATCAAAACATGTTTTTGAGTAGCGTGAGAGCTTTTTGAACCCTGTGGGTCCTTTGTCTTCAATGCGGGTTGGTAGATATTCATAATTAGAGCTGCCTTCTCTGTGATCCTTCACAATCTGGCCATCACCGAGGTAGCCTAATCATGTTCGTGGCAAACAATAGAAATTAACATTTCTAATATTTAGACACTACCTTCTGGAAATCTCATCTGAAGGACAGTGGCACGACAAATTACTTCATTACTTCATAACTTCATATTACGGGTTTTCTTCTTTGTGTCCAGAGAAAAAATTGGGGACAGTCATTTGGACTTGAAGCCTATACTATGCCAACTCTAAAGCTATTTGGAAACTTCCAGAGGATTGCCTGTTTGAAATGTCATCTGAATATTGGACTTTGTGTTGACATATCCTCCCTATGAAATAAGAGGTATAATGTATTGTGTGTAAGTGTCACAGGGAGTAACATTTAACAGAATGAAGAGAAACCTGAGACACTTCATTATGTCAGGAGGTTGCATAAGCTGCGTCCAAAAGTTTTTCACAGTCGGGTAGACTATTTTCAGCCTGCCTTGTTTAGGTATTCATAAATCTTTTCCCTGTCTGGAAGCATAGATACTGATTCAGTGCCTTTTCATTAGGATACATCAGAATCAAATTGTTTGACATGCTCTGTGGTGAAATTTATAACTTTCAGAAGTGCAATGTGAAATTTGCATTTAAAATTGTTTGTTTCTGATTTGTATTAGACATAGACCAGTTCTTCAGAAATAGCGGAAATAGCTATATTGAGGTTTCCTTCCTTTAAGATATCTTTCCATTTAGCCTGGCCCTCACTTGGCTGACCTGTGTGGTTGGCAACCTTCATCTAGCTCCTTCTAATGGCCGTTATGTCCACATTAGAGAATTCCTTACCGCTTGACATTGTCTTCTTTTGACTCCTGTTGACCCTTCTTAAGCCAAGAGGCCCAAATTGAGAAACTGTAGATGGAGATGGTCAATGTTGTAAAGAGGTAATGGGGGGCGCCTGGGTGGCGCAGTCGGTTAAGCGTCCGACTTCAGCCAGGTCACGATCTCGCGGTCCGTGAGTTCGAGCCCCGCGTCAGGCTCTGGGCTGATGGCTCGGAGCCTGGAGCCTGTTTCCGATTCTGTGTCTCCCTCTCTCTCTGCCCCTCCCCCGTTCATGCTCTGTCTCTCTCTGTCCCAAAAATAAATAAAAAACGTTGAAAAAAAAAATTTTTAAAATAAAGAGGTAATGGATGAAATTAAGAACATCTAAAGAAGAGTCCATCAAAAGCTGAAAGCAAAAGTAGGGCCTGTGCCGTTACGCAGTGCTGGATGGAAAGTAGACCACGTACGGTCCCAGGATTGTGGATAAAGCCGTCTCTCTGGGTGGAAGCGGGCCAAGCATGAGGTTTGGTACTTTGTTCCTTCTGTGGAGTGTGCCAGGGCCAGGTTCTGGTGGTCTTAGGTCTAATTTAAGAACTCAGAGAGAATGAGCTGTGTTTGGATCCTTAACTCAGTTGCCTTTGTTGTTTGGCTGTGGTTTCTATCAGTGGAATCATTTTTTTGGCTTTTCATTTTGGCTCACTCCCAGGATTGGCTTAACACAATAGTTAGCCAATTCTACAAATTCCAGTTATTTTAATAGTCTTTATAATTACCTCAGAGGGAAATCACCAGCTATGAATAATTAACACATCTGTGAAGCACTTAAATCCTAATTGCAGCCATACATATTCAAGGTTGGGTGCTATTAATGTTTTCTAGTATCAATGTTATTTCCCTGGTAATATAGCAATTTGGAAGACATAGTTGGTTTTTTAATAACAAGAGTTTGTTAGCCTTGACATCACAGGCTGTAAGCAAAGAGAGTTAGAGTTTGTTCCTCATTTTCTACTCATTGTTACCCAGGCTGGATAAATGATAAATCACGAATCTTTTTTTTTTCATAATGCCTTTTCTAATATAGAAAGCTCTTGTTCTAGGGATATGTGGGTCGTACAGTCAGTTAAGTGTCCAACTCTTGGTTTCAGCTCAGGTCATGATCTCATGGTTTGTGAGTTTGAGCTCCACGTCGGGCTCTGCGGGGCTCTGTGCTGACAGTGCATAGCCTGGTTAGGATTCTCCCTCTTCCTCTCTCTTTGCCCCTCCCCACCTCACACATTCTCTCTCTCTCTTTCTTTCTCTCTCTCAAAATATATAAAGTTAAACAAAATGCACTTGTTCTAAAAAAATTGTTTTTAATTTTTTTTTAACATTTATTTATTTTTGAGAGAGAAAGAGAGAATGTGTGTGTGTGTGTGTGTGTGTGTGTGTGTGTGTGTGTGTAAGCCAAGAAGGGGCAGAGAGAGAGAGAGAGACACAGAATCCAAGCAGGCTCCAGGCTCTGAGGTGTCAGCACAGAGCCCGAAGTCGGGCTCAAACCCACAAACCATGAGATCATGACCTGAGCCGAAGTCCAGCACTTAACCAAGCCCGGCACTTAACTAACTGAGCCACCCAGGTGCCCCAAAAATGTACTTTTTTTTTTTTTATTTAAAAAAAAATTTTTTTTTTAACGTTTATTTATTTTTGAGACAGGGAGAGACAGAGCATGAACGGGGGAGGGGCAGAGAGAGAGGGAGACACAGAATCCGAAGCAGGCTCCAGGCTCTGAGCCATCAGCCCAGAGCCCGACGCAGGGCTCGAACCCACGGACAGCGAGATCGTGACCTGAGCTGAAGTCGGACGCTTAACCGACTGAGCCACCCAGGCGCCCCAAAAATGTACTTTTTCTAAAGCAAGATCTATTTTAGACCATAACCAGGAGGCTATAATGCTAATCCAGCCAACATTTATCTAGTTCTTACCACGTATTTTGCAAAATACAGGGGATGTGAACAGAATTTAATATGTAGCTACTGCCTACAAAATATTTTAGGTGGAGATGCAAAGTCTAACCTAAAGGAAATAGTTGGAACACAATTTAAAACTAAATATTAGAACTCCTGGATTGTACAGGAGGAAGAGATCATTGTAGGCTGAAGTGGTTCATTCTTTCTTCCAAGGAGGCTTCATGAAAGAGACAGAATGTAAAAGATGAGTGGCATATAATTGAACAGAAAAGAAAGGAGAAATATTTATAGAGCCTCTTGAATGCCAGATTCTGTGATAGCAGCTTCATATACATAATCTCATGAATCCAGTAGAGTGGATATTTATATCCCTGTTTATACAAGAGAGTCTTAAGGATTGGACAGATTAAGTAGCTAACTCAAGCTCAAATATCCAGTGACTTGCTAATCAGTAATGGTTAAGGTCATTGGCTCTGAGTTGCAGGCAGTTTGGGATTTGAATCCCAGCTCCTCTGCTGACTGGCTGTGCTTAGTTTCCTTCTGCCCCAGTTTTTTCACCTATAAACTGGCGGGAGATAATAACAGCTGCCTCATAGGTTTAACGTGATGGATAACTATTTAATGAGACAAAGAATTTAGCCATTTCTGATGTACTGTAACCAATCAATAAATGTTTAAAAATATAGAGAGAGAGAAAGTTTGAGATTCTCACCTCCATCTTGTCTGACCCCGAAGACTACACTCTTCATATTAGATCAGAGGGAGCAGATAGAAAATCCCACACAGAGTAAGAACAAACATTTTGTCTGCTAAAGAAGAGTCAAGTCCTGTGGCACCTAGGTGGCTGAGTCAGTGGAGCAACCGACTTCGGGTCAGGTCATGATCTCACGGCTCGTGAGTTCGAGCCCCGCATTGGGCTCTGTGCTGACAGCTTGGAGCCTGGAGCCTGCTTAGGATTCTGTGTCTCCCTCTCTCTCTGCCCCTCCCCCGCTCACACTCTGTCTCTATCTCTCAAAAATGAATAAATGTTAAAATTTTAAAGAAAAAAAAAGTCAAGTGCTCTTCATGCCTGAAGTAGGGTTGGATTGATGAAATCATGAAAACGCGACTGGCTAAATCCTATGGAAGTGAATGATATAGGGCCTTAGGAGCTAGATGCCATAGGGACCAGAAAAGCCAGCTGGTTTATGAATGGGAGAGCGGCATGGGAAAGTGTTGCTCTAAACAGTGTAGGCGGAGGGCTGGGGGTGCTGGAAGTCCTCTTGGGGAGCTGCCCCGTAAAGCGTGAGGTGATGTGGTGCTGCTCTGGGGGAAGCAACGGGACGTCCAAAGAAAGGACACCCAAGGGAGATGCTGTTCCTGGTGACATGACCTCTCTCAGCTGACAGCACGGCCCCTGGGCTCTCGGTGCTGCCCTTGCCGCCTGCAGTCCCCACCCAGTACTGGTGCCACCCTGCTGTGGGTTCTCTGCTCCAGACCTTAAAACCTCCAGAGCCGCGGTCAACTTGCTCTAAAAATAATCCTGTCTTGAGTAAAAAAGAAAAACCAATAATGTTTTCTGCTAAATAAATCACAAAATAAACTGAACGAGATAGTCGACTACAGAGTCTCTCCCTAGTTTTTTGGCTGCAGCAAGCCTCACCTGCTGTTTTAATGCCTACCTAAAATTTGCGGAAGATTTGGTAAACTGAATCAGCACTTCTCAAACTGACTTCACATTTTCAATTTCATATCCCCTACTCCCCCGTTTTTTACAGCTCCCCCCCCGCCCCCGCAAGGACTTATATGTCCAGTTTGAATATAATAATGCCCAATCTTTTTTCTTAGCAATATAGGTGAGTGGTTATACCAGCTAGATCTTATAGGTAGCTACAAAGGTTAATCAAACAGATTAAAAAAACAAGTGGCATGTATTAGCTGAATGGCCCCTGGATGAATCCTTTGTGATTAAACTAAAAGCTATCATCTGTAGGTATTGCCGATAGAGGAGCCTGAGTCTGGCAAATGATTAATAACCATTATATGTTCAGCGAGGAGCTGGAATTAAAACATACAAGAATTGTAATAATAACAGTAATAATTAGATGATTAATTGGGAAAGGGTGTATGGTAATGATTAAGAACATGGAATTGGAACCAGGCAGCCAGGGGGTCAAGTCCTGGCCTTACTCGTCTCTAACCGAATAAACCTAGCACATTACTTTACCCAGAATCAGCCTCAGCTTCCTCATCTGGTGGCTACAAGGGCTAGAGGGAGTAATATTTGTGTACAATAATACCCAGCGCTTTAGAAATGCTGAGTAAATTCTTTTGTTGTTTGTTTTGTTTTTTGCCCAGTAAATGTTAGTACTTAAAGTTAATCACACATTATACCTTCTAGAAAACACTTGCCCACCTATATATTTGCTTTGAACCCGTCGGTCCTGTGAAGTAGGCAGGAAAGGTGTTACTATTCCCATGTGATGTCAAGAACTGAAGTTCTAAGAGAGGTTAAATAACTTAACTAAAGTTAATTAATGGCAAATCCAGGACTCAAAATCCAGTGCTGTCTCCTCTGGGCTTTACAACCGCACGTATCAGAAAAGAGACCGGTGCTAAGGAGTCCTGGCTTTCGTGAATTCAAGAGCCAGCCCCTGATCACGGTAACTTCCAAGTGCCAGTTCGCAATGATAGTACGTGACAGAGTTTTGCTGTATGCACCATTTGGATGCTTGGGCCAGATGACTGAAACGAGAAAATGAGGGTCAGTATAGGGAGTTTTAAACAGCTAAATGTATTCAATTTAAAGAACTCTGCCTTTTACTCTGAAGTTTGTATCTTTCCTACTTTTTGATGTTAAGATACTCCTATGATGGCAGAACAGAAGTTATTATTATTTTCTTGTTGTTGTTGTTGTTGTTGTTAGCATCTCTGCCTGATGTCCTAGAACTTGGGCAAAAACACACTGGGCCACAAGTTTTGTTTTTGAAATTTTTTCTAACCCCAAATTTGAGAACCGATTCTAGCTCTAGCATGATTTCATTATTTTATGTAATGATAGTTTGAAGTTTACAATGGTAGTTTATCTACATTCGGCCATGAAATCAGGCACTTGGGTGTGTGTACAGTTTTACTTTTATCTCTTTCCCTTTTTTATTATCTAGGTTACTTATTCTTAGCCTTTTGGGCTGAAGTAGGTCATTTGGGGGATCTAATGAAAACTAAGGACTCCCCTCTCTGCCTCCACCCCCAAAAAGCACATGCATAAACAGTTATTGGTACAAATTGAGCTGTTCACAAACTTGGTGGTACTGGAACCCAGGAACCTCTAGGTGGCTCTAGTTGTTCGTCCATGTAACCCATTTTGTTTGTTTTCATCTTGTTTTTCTCTATGGAATATTAGGGCTTACACAGGTGAGACTGGTTTTACAGGAGTAGAAGGCTCAGTGTCAGGACTCAGTGTTGATTTGAGGTTCCTTACACCGTGTGTGGTTTTTCAGGTAGAGCTAGCATTTGATGGAAGATTGCAGGAAACAAGGACTCTTAGGTATGGTTGGTGACAGTATAAATTAATGTAACATCTTTGGAGGGCAATCTGGAAATATCTACCAACATTTAAAATACATATACTTATATTTGTATGTTAAGGCATAAAGGGGCGCCTGGGACACTTAATGCATCCAACTTCAGCTCAGGTCATGATCTCCTGGTTTGTGAGATCAAGCCCCACATCAGGCTCTCTGCTGTCAGCACAGAGCCTGCTTCGGATCCTCTGTCCCCCTCTCTCTCTGCCCATCCCATGCCTGTGTGCACGCACTCTCTCAAAAATAAATATTTTTTTTAAAAAAGGCATGTATACAAAGATCTTTGTTGGGGCTTTTCATATATGAGCGAGCTAATGAAAACATGTAAATATCCATCAGTTTGGAACTGGTTAAATAAATTAGGTATATTCAAATTAGTACACTATGCAGCCATGAGAAAGGGTGACTCTAAGATATGTGAAAATGCATTTTAAAATAAGGAAATGCACACATCCGTGGGTTTGGATACTCCTGCATATTTGGATATTTCTGGATATTTCAGCCATTGGTAATAATACTGCCCTTAGAAGTGGGGACTGGGAAGCCAAGGGTCTCCAATGGGAAAGATATTTGCTTTTTTAATTTACTGTAGTGACTAAATGATTTTAATCAGGTCCCTGTATGACTCATTCAGTTTTTTAAAAACTAGCTTAGGGGCGCCTGGGTGGCGCAGTCGGTTGAGCGTCCGACTTCAGCCAGGTCACGATCTCGCGGTCCGTGAGTTCGAGCCCCGCGTCAGGCTCTGGGCTGATGGCTTGGAGCCTGGAGCCTGTTTCCGATTCTGTGTCTCCCTCTCTCTCTGCCCCTCCCCCGTTCATGCTCTGTCTCTCTCTGTCCCAAAAATAAATTTTAAAAAACATTAAAAAAAATAAAAATAAAAAATAAAAAATAAAAACTAGCTTAAAGAAAGGAATTAATTTTTTTAACTTCCTATGCAATACGAGAAAAAGAGATCAGAGTATATTTAGCTTAAATGGCCTCAGTGAAAAGGGTTGATACAAGAAAACAGGCTTTTCTCTTTGCCTCCTTCTCTAATGTGAGAACAGGGGGGTACCTGATAGCATTACGAGCTGGTAAATGAATAAATCAAAGGAAATAGCTGTTCACACAGCATGTGGCCAGGGTAAGGAATTTACCACCACAGGCAGTCATAGAGTCAGATTTTGTGGCTGGATCTTTTTTTTTTTTGGAAGTCTGGTCACCTATGTCCAGTCATAACATTAGTAGTTATGCAAGAAAAGATAAGGATAATCAAATCTGATGGTGCAGGATGCAAGCCGATCATTGCAAAGGAAGGAATTTCTCCCCCAACCTCCCTTCTTTTCTGGCTTCTTCCAATGCCTCCAAATAACATTACACAATTAGCTAGGTTCACTTTGAAGAATTAACAGTACTTCCTCTGACTCATTAGGTATTATCCATGGCTGGCCAAGGGAAGGATTCCAGACCTGACAGGGCAACAGAGCTCATAACTCTTTTTTCTTTTCTTCTTTTTTTTTTTTTTTTGCACCCTGAGCAATGTCCTCTCGAGCTCAGAGTTAAACGTTTTGGCAGGCCAGCTCTCCCACTGCTGTGCTGCTCCGGCCATTCCCAGGAAAGAACATGTTCAAAGGGAAATAATGGGTTTCAGTTCTTCTCCTGTGGAGCTGGCAATCTCGTAGAAACAACAAACGCTAGATTATTGAGGGAGGGACTGAATAGATATTCAGGAAATAATTCATGCTTTTTTCTCTGTCTCTTTCCTTCTTTGGCTACAACTAGTAATGAATCCCTCCACCAGGGGGTAGACAGAAGACATAAACTAGCACTTACCAAGCTCATTTAGCCCCAGTTACAGGTCTGACATTGTTATTGGTCTCATTTATCCACATGACTCAAGAAATACTGCACCTATCCATGTGCCTCTGTCTTATGTCTGAAGATTAAGAGTAGAATGTATCTAATTGTCTTGGATCGGAGCAAGTAAATGGAGTGTAGAAAAGCATACTGTGTCAACGTGAGCAAGATAAGTTGCACTTAACGAAATCCACTGCAGAATGACTCCATTCTGTCCCTCTCATGTGATCAGGTCAAGGGCAAACTTTTAAGTGTCTAATCACATGAATAAGAGTCCCCTCTTGTTCTAAGCATTTTCTCTCATATTATGGAATCCAGTAGTAGGCAGACAGGGTATTTGTTAAATGTGCAGGATGAATGTGCATCCTTATTTCAGTGCTTTGTTTCGAAGGGCCTTTTCCATCAACCAGCAGCTGGATGACACAGAGACCCCAGGCCCATCTGGTAGCTGGACCCAGGGACACGGCATTGTGCATATCCCAGAGACATAATTCAGACACTTGGTCGTCCAAACACCCAAAACCAGGAGAAAGTTTGTCTCTATCATTATTGCTTGACTTAATTACATTCTACAAAGTTCAACCGGAAAAAAAAATCTCTCATTACATTTAATTACAATTCCTCGTTTAGCTATCCAAACCCATTGGCACCTTCAACCTTTTTAAGGAAACCCATTCCATTTACTTTTTGTGGTGATGGAAATGCTCTGGATCTGCGCTGTCCAATGTGGTAGCCATGAGCTGTACATGACTATTGAGCACTTAGGATGTGGCTAGTGGGACTGAGGAACTGAACATTTAATATAATTTGATTTTAAAGATTTTGTTTTTAAGTAACCTAAACACTCCACATGGGACTCGAACCCATGACCCCCCAAATCAAGAGTCACACGTTCCACTAACTGAGCCAGACGGGCACCCCTAACACGATTTGATTTTAATTAACTTGTAATCAAAAACACCACCGGAACCTCGGGATTCCTTGCATCCCCACTCCAATTTGACGTTAGCATCCCAGCAAGTGACATAGCCATTTTCTTCTTTCCTGGGCAGAGCGTTGGTTCCTTTTTTTTTTTTTTTTTTTTGTCATTAAGATTAAAAAGCACTACTGAAATATATTTTGCTGTGTTCACACAGTCTTAGCAAAAGGGATACAGTCGTGTCGCTGCGTAAAGGCTACGACAGTTGTTACTTAGACTCTGTTGTGGGGCCTGCCCTTATACCTAATACCCGAGTGGCCGCATCAGTGAACAACCATAGCGAGGCCTCTTTTTCTAAATGGAGTAACCTTGACTGAAAATCTAGGAATCTAATGTTTGCATAACCAAGAGCAACATGGGGTACTAGGAAATTCCACCAGTAAGCCAAGCAACTTCTTGGCAGCAGGGACCATGCCTTTTATCTGTTTCCTTAGTTCCTAGCATAAATTATAACATTGAAGAAGTCTCAGGAAAGCACCCACCACTCTAGCAGGTATATTTATTAGCAGATATGTTATAGAAACATGCAGTACAATGAATAAGAATTAGGCAACAGCTAATATGAAGACACTGCAAACGCACTGATGAGTCATTTGAGTTCTATACCAAATAAATGGTATCCTACATTTATAAACTCTATGAGTCCAGAAAAAAATTTCCATTTTCCACTACATTTTTACTTCTGTTTGGATTTAATTTTTATGAGGGGCTCTACCCCTTCCTGGCCATTCCTTTCCATCTCGACTTGCTTTCTACCATTGCACTGACAGACGTGATATCGTCAGCTGCTTCCCCCTCCCTCACCCCTGCCCAATTTTACCGTCACTACAGTCAGGGGTATGAAATTACTTTGTAAACTAAAGTGCAGGGTCATTCCTTTTGCAGATAACAAAACAAGGGCCTAGCTTTTCTACTTTGAGATGCTTTCACAGGATCACCTCCACTTTTCCTAGTCCCCTGTCTGCTTTCTTCATTGTTCTCATCAAAACAATCAATCAGTTTCTTTCCCTGATTAACTCATTCCTGCCTTAAGCCCTTTTTTTTTCGAGTTGTATCCAATGACTTATATGTCTTACCATCTCAAGTGCTCTGGCCTCATTCCCTTCTTGGTATCAAATCCTTGAAATCCTAACTCACACATAGAAGTTTTCTCAAACAGCAAAACCAGTGTGTTATGGAAGAAAGAACTCAGCGGCTCCAAGAAGTGTGATTAACTGATTTAAGAATCAGTCTCTTGTGTCACTAGCTGAGTGTATGATCAACTATACTTTGATTTTTTTTAAATGTAAAAATAAATACAATAAAATGAAAAATGATGTTTAAAAATATGGAAAGGTTTTTTTTTTGGAATCCCAGCAATAATCAGGAGGGGTATAAATGAAATTACTCCAAGGTCCCTTGCATTTAGAAGTAAAAGTATTAATGATATTAGCTATTTAAAAAATGCTATTTGGGGCGCTTGGGTGGCTCAGTCGGTTGAGTGTCCGACTTCAGCTCAGGTCATGATCTCAAGGTTTGTGGGTTTGAGCACCAAGTCAGACTCTGTGCTGACAGCTCAGAGCCCTGAGCCTGCTTCAGATTCTGTGTCTCCCTCTCTCTCTGCCCCTCCCCTGCTTGCACTCTGTCTCTCTCCCTCTCTCAAAAATAAACAAACATTCAAAAAAAAAATAAATGTTTTTAACTGCAGGCATGTTCACTCAACCACTAAAAAAAAAAAAAAAGATCAGAAAAATCAATACTTATTAAGTTTTGCATTCGTACTAAAGACTGATAAAACAGAGAATGGTCTGCTGCCAGGAGGCATGAGTAAAAATAGAAATCGAAGGAGAAGGCTTCTTTGTTCATCTAAAACTCCATGCCTGGATCTTAGCTTCCATAGAGTGGATTTATTGTATATATTTGATAGTAGCCAAGCTCTGATAGGAGTAAATGTTGAAATTAAAAATCGTGCATATCCTTTAGGGAAAATGTGAGAGCTTCTTTTTAATCTCTATTTACTTTTGAGAGAGAGAGACAGACAGACAGAGCACGAGTGGGGGAGGGGCAGAGAGAGTGGAGACACAGAATCTGAAGCAGGCTCCAGGCTCTGAGCTGTCAGCACAGAGCCCGACGCGGGGCCCAACCTTGTGAACCGCGAGATCATGACCTGAGCCAAAGTTGGACCCAGGTGCCCCAACGTGAGTGCTTCTGTGAGTCGTTCACACTCTGCTCTCCAGATGCTGATAATGCTCCCTGATGCACAGCGAGAAATGTGTCTGCTCTACGGGTGTGGGGTCTTCTGTCTGCTCACGCTGCTCACGCTGCCACTGTGTCCCCACTTGCAAGCCAGCGCATACCCTGGACCATTTTCTAAGTGGGCAGGCAGCTCTTCACTGAATGGCCATTTTGAAGACACACTGAGGTCCAGGCTTTGTGTGCGCGTCTGCTGTGCACTTAACACAGCACCCCACAGCCATCTCCGGATGAGTCTGTCTCTCATATTCATGTTGTTGTCCCCTTCGCCTGCCACAGGGGCAGGCCCCCCGTGGGTGCTGAGCAAATGTTTGCTGCAATCACATTTAAAAAAAAGCCTAGGTGGTGAGTGGCCCTAATAGTGAAGTTGTGGCATCAGGAATGCGTCTCGACAGCCCCATTAGGGTGCGGACCGAAAAGGGGAGCATCTATCATGCCAACCAAGACACTTCTGAGTGTAAAAAAAGGTGCTATTCATACATATGCCAGGGCAAACCCAGGATTTTCTGGAGGAAAGCGGGAGATACGGTCACCCTCTTATGACTGTCTCCCCACAGGATTATTGCAAAATGGCCCTGTGTCACCCCAGGGAGGGTGATCCTAATCCCAGGTGACCTTGGAGAGTCATACAAAGCACCACTCTTGTCCATTCTAGATCTCTGAGAGGAAGGCGGTCCCGGGACTGGAGTGGGCTTCCCCCCTCCCCTGACCCCTACCGTGTTTCCTCAACAACCCCAATTGTGACCCACCACATTTTAAGGTTGAGCTCTCATCCCATGCGGGCCTTCCGGGTTCCTGCTAACTTGCCAAAGCCTGGTGCTTGGCCCACACGTGGCCCATGCCAGATGCTGAGAGGTACTTGGTTCCCACACTGTGTTTGCCGGGAAGACATGGTGTGACAGGTGTGATTCGCTCTTCTCCTGCCCTGTGCTCCTGCCGCAGACATAGAATCTTCCCCAGAGCAAGGTCCCCATGTTGCCTCTCTGTCTACATTAGATGAAAGCTCACAGTGTTGATCTCACTGCACGCGCTGCCGAGGCCACAGTCAGGGTGGTATTGCTGATGGCAGGGGAAGAAGTTCAGGAGACAAGAAATGTTTCAGTAGACCGAGTCTGACAACGGGCGAGATGAATGGCGATGATAGACGTTTGCAATTAAAAGCACCCCCAGCACCAAAAAATAGTTTCCATGCTATGTAAGAAGTACGTAAACATTACAGCCGATTAACATTTGATAAACTCTTAACTTCCCCATTTCTCTGATAGGAAGGCTGTGAAGTGAGATAAAGCAGACGCGCGCCGCCTGAGGACAAACATCTCGGCATCCCATAAGACTTGAAATGTTTCTTTTTTTGTTTTCAAGACTGGTTGCTATTTCCTGCGCGACTCTTGTTTATTAGCGCGTTGACTCATCTAGAGTCCAGCGCCCCGTTTGCACACCAGGGAGATGGGGCTTGCACGTGTGCTAAGTGGAGTCGCAGGGGGAGATAACAGCCAGCGACAACAATGGTCTTCCTCCGTCCCCGCCGGCCAACAGGGCTTTTGGCACAGTGGGCTGAGAATAACTTATCATCGGTGCCCCAAAAAGCTCTAAAGTTCTGGAAGCCCAGAGTGGTTGTTTGCCAGACAGAGATAACAGGCAGGATACGGCCGAGAGCCAGACGCGCTCGGGAAGTCAGGGCTACACCTGGCAGAGCTTGCAAAGGAAAGGGGATGAAGCGGCCACTTAGCGCACGGTTTCCTGGTTGCCCCGTCCTGGCTGGCCTCGCAAGCGAGATGTTCTTAAGTTAGCCCAGAGGACTGACTGTATCACGGGGCCATGAAAAAAAAAAATACTTAATGGATTATGGTGCAGGGAAGAATTTCCATAGACGTGATTTAAAAAAAAAAAAAAAAAATTATTGCAAGCAACTCATCCAGGAGAGAAAATCTGTTCCTTTTCAGTTGCTCTCGTTAAAAAATAAGATTGTATGAGGTGAGGGTTTGGTTGTCTTATGAATTGTCGTCTCAACGGGTGCCACGTCCTACATTCTTTTTTTTTTTTTTTTTGAGTTTATTTATTTTGAGAGACAGAGACAGCATGAGCAGGGGAGGGGCAGAGAAAGAGGGAGACAGAGAATCCCAAGCAGGCTCCATGCTGTCAGTGCAGAGCCCAACGTGAGGCTCGAACTCATGAAATGGTGAGATCATGACCTGAGCCGAAATCAAGAGTTGGACAATTAACTGACTGAGCCACCCAGGTGCCCCCAACATGTCCTACATTCTTAAAGCATGGCTCTGATAACCTAGAGAGGCAGTTGAAGATGCCTCAGAGACCGGATCTGCCTGCGCTGAGCTTTCCAGAGCATCTGAAACCAGTATTAAGTGCTCCACTCACCAAATGTGCCTTTAGATTCGGGACGATGCACACTGCTCCACAGACTTCTTCCGCTCAAGTCATTAGATGCACCAGATAGCACGCTTACCAGTTTCCGCTATACATTTGTGATGAAAATTTCCTTCACTGTCTCATTGAAACTTTTAGGGTAACAACTAAGACATCAATAAAGGAATGGTTGTTTTGGTAATAAGTTCGGTGCCATACTGTGAATCAAGCTACAAAGGGCTACGCTGCAGTGTATCAGTGCTAATAGCCATTATTAATTTGAGGGGAGGGGAGAGCAAAGAGTCTGAGTTGTGTTTCATCAGTTTTCAAAGCCACAGAGCCACAGAGTCACTGGTTCAGCAGTGACTCAAAGCAAATGGCGGAGTCTGCTGAGTTATTGGAATTTTGATACATAATCGATATTTACATGCGACTTAAGATTCCGTCATGAAAGCCCCCATGTCGATACTAAGTAACTTAATTACATTGTGTGTAAATACAGTATATTCTTTCCCCTCCTCCAGCACCTACTCCTATTCTTAGTTGTTATAAACTCATCAGCAACATCTCCAGGAGTATTTCATAGGCATCTATCATGGTATTGTGCTAGATCGCCTGAAAAAAAAAAAAAAATCCATCCGGATTTTACAGCACTCCATTCTTTTAATATATGGATAGGTTTGTTTTTATGTTGGTTATTTAAATCCCCCAAAGAGAAGAAGCTCAGTAACAGCCATGTGTTGTTTTTTGTTTGTTTGTTTGTTTGTTTGTTTTGGCTATGATACAACAGATTTTCAGTAAGACTTTGGCAAGTGAAGGCTATGTTTAGCTATCGATTGTTTCGGCATGGGCAAGGACCACACCCTGCCGAGTTTTATCCTTAGTCTCTCGGTCTAATTAAGATTGTGATTGGCCACCTGATCTCAATAGTAGCTAATTTCTTACAGTGGGTGGCTCATTAATTTAATATAGATAACTCAAAGAAATTCTAAGGCCAGAAAGGCATAAATTTGACCTACCTGTTAGGAAGGGATTTTAATGCCCAGAGCCCTAAAAATAGGATTATGAATTTTGTGCATTTGCCTCCCTTGGGCTGGCCATCTGGAGGGCAGGTGGGAAACGACACAGCGATCCAGAAGCCCTAGGGTTGACTTCTGAATCATCTTCTCCATATAGAAAAACAGATCCTAATGGGAGAATAATATCTGGCCCACTCCACAGAAGGCCTACAGTTTATATGTATATATGAGACAAAACTGATTTCGGTCAGTGTAGAATGTATTGTGTGATTGGTGAAGAATTGTTTTCCAAAATTCAGTTAATGTGGAAAGTCAAGTATTTTTTTCTTTGCAGAATGTATTATAAACAATTATGCTTTGGGACAATAATATTTGAGAACAGAAAAGTGATTAAGGAAAAAAGTGATTACATTGAACACATTTAGGGCAAATCATCTGTTAAAGAGGAGCAAAAGCACTCTTAATTACTATATCGTATTTTCTCAAATCTAAGGTGCACTTTATTATTATTACATGTTACCATTTCTGCAGTGGACAGATCATTTCTTACAGTGCATATCTGTATTTAATGTGGTAGTGTTACATTCCTTCCCCACCACCCCCAAAGTCTGTCATTAACTCATCATCTTAAAAATCAGTAGCATTGTGGTGCCTGGGTGGCTCAGTCGGTTAAGTGTCTGACTCTTGATCTTGGCTCAGGTCATGATCTCGCGGTTCATGAGTTTGAGCCCTGCATCGGGCTCCGCGCTGAAAACACAGAGTCTGCTTGGGATTCTCTCTCTCCTTCTCTCTCTGCCCCTCCCCTGCTCATGCACACGCATACTCTCCCTCTCTCTCTCTCTCTCTCTCTCTCTCTCTCTCTCCCTCTCTCTCTCTCTCTCTTTCTCAAAATAAATAAGTACACTTAAAAAAAATTCAATGGCATCTTAGAATTTTTTAGAAAATAAAGAAGCCAAGAATTAAGCAAAGATAAATTTTCCCACCTTTCTGGAGTCTAATTTTACATATTAAAGTTTAAAGATTAAGTATTTTCCTATCTGACTAAGTGGATGTCCTTAAAAGAGTATCCCAAATGAGGGTGATCATTCTACTCTGTATTTCTTTGATGAAGTCATTATCCATCATAACATTTAGAATTTTTTAATTATTCTCAGTTAGTAACTAATAATAGTGGCAAACAGAATATAAAATTCATTCAAAATGTTTCCATTTGGACTCAGGCCTCTAAAAATCCCTGTTTACCTTCCTTAGCAACTCTCCTATAATGCATGCATGCATAGTGCAGGCATTTATGCATGTAAATGCTCTGTTTCCACCCCAACTGGGTGTCTATCACATAATTCCCACACCAGCTACCTGATTAGCATCATACTCCACAGGTTTCTCTCTCTCTTTTTTTTTTTTAAATGTTTTTTTATTCATTTTTGAGAGATAGAGAAAGAGCGTGAGCAGGGCAGGGACAGAGAATGAGACAGAGAATCCGAAGCAGGCTCCAGGCTCTGAGCTATCAGCACAGGGCCTGACATGGGACCCGAACTCACAAACTGCGAGATCACGACCTGAGCCAAAGTTGGATGCTTAACTGACTGAACCACCCAGGCACCCCATCACACTCCACAGGTTTAAGGGCTCAGTCTTAGAAGACTGCCCTCACTTCAGACACCAGGTGAAAGCCCCATGACTTAAGGGTTCCCATGAGTCCCCCAGGTTCAATAACCCACTGGAGTAACTCCTAGAACTCAGGAAAGCACTATACTTATCACTATAGTTTTAGCATAATGGATACAAATCATGGCCAGCCAATTGGAAGACATGCTCAGTGCAAGGTCTGGGAGGGTCCAGAGCATCCCTACCAATCCTTGTGGCATCTAAGTGTACCACACATCAATGTGTACACCAATCAGGAAGGTCCACTGAACCTGTGTCCAGAGTTTTTACTGGGGCTTCATTATGTAGGCATGATTGATTAAATCATGGGCTGCATGATTGAGCTCAATCTCCTGGAGGTAGGGCTGGTCCAAATTCCAACTCTCCAGATACATGGTTGGTCTTTCTGGGGACCAGTCCACACCCTGAAGTTATGGGGTGGAGTGAGATGGGGGAGGGCACCTTGAGTCGTCTCATTACCGTTATCAGTGGCACCACAGGACTCTGGAAATACCAAGGGTTTCTGAACCTCTGTGCCAGGAAAGGGGGACAAGGATCAGGTGTATATTCTCGATTATACTACAGGGTATAATCCAGATTTTGTGTAAGGCTCTCCTTTGTGTCTCTAATTCTGACCTTTCTACTGGCTTACTCACAGGCTACTGCAAGTCATTGGAAGCTGTCTTGCTTCCATCTAGCTCAGCAAACTCAAAATCATGCTTATCTGCCAAATTAACTTGTCCCAAATTCCCTGTAATGGTTGATAGAAACCACTGTCCTCCTGGACGTGAAGACTCCAAATTTTAGATTCATCCTTGACTCTCTCTTGTGATTAAGATTTCCTGTAAATCTTTGTCTGATTACATTATTTAGATCACTTTTCCAACCTTGTTGAACCTAGGCCCCCTGATAGTAAGTGTTAAAAATCCAAACACAAACAAAGCAAGTTAAATTCCACACACTTCACTTTGTCCTTTGTCCCATAGATTCTGATATGTCCCCTCTGGTTGAGAGTTTCTGGGCTGGATTATAGTCACATCACAAATATGACTTTAGACGTTTTCAACTCTTCCAAATCAAAGATCATCAATAATGTTTCAAGGGAACTTTCTCCCTGTGCCTTTGAACACACTGCCAGTAGATATCAATTGATGGTAATACAATCACAGTAGAAGACTTTAACACTCCACTTCATTGATGGACTTCATCATCTACACAGAAAATGAATAAGGAAACAATGTCTTTGAATGACACATTGGACCAGATGGACATAACAGACATACACAGAACATTCCATCTTGCAGAGCACTTTTTTGAATTTAAACAAGGGTAGGGCTGGCATGGGTAGCTCGAGAGTGGCCAGGAGGTTGCAACACAAACTAATCTCATTTTTCCTTTTCTTCCCTCTTCCTTGTTATTCTATGTTATACATCCCACAAATCAAAATTTCCTGACCCACTTTTTTCCGGCATCCATTTGCTCATTTGATCCTTCATTTATTCGTTCATCCCGTATCTCTTGAGCACCTCTCGGCCAGGCACTGTTCTAGTATCGGGACAGAGCAGTGTTCAATACCCAGCCCCCTGCCCTCCAGGAGATCCCAGTCTCATGGCAGGGGCAACAGGTAGGTGAACAGAGATACAGGATAACTTCAGAGTGTGATAAGTGCTAGGAGAACAATATTAAAACAGGCTCAGATGATAGAGATTGATGGGGGGCAGTGTGTAGCTTAGGTTGGGTGTTCAGAGAAGGCCTTTCTGTAGGGGCAGCATTTGATCCCAAACCTGAATGACCTAGATCTTGTCTCTTCACCCCTGTTATACCCTATGTAAAAGAGAGGGGAAGAGAGAATCCTAGGATCACACTACACGGAAACCACGGTACATAGTAATTGAGAACACGGGGTCTATTTGGAGACAAACAGACTTGCCTTAGTCCTTAGATCACAAAGGACTCTTTGATCTTAACTCTGAAATTAGAGAAATTGAGCCCAAATTTGTTTAGCTTGAGCTTGCTCTTAGTTCCCATCTGAGAAACTCTGGGCTCAGATAGCCCTAGCATTCTTTCCTGGAAGCAGAGTGTGATAAAACCACACACTCAAGCTGCCGCGGCGTCCTACATTGCTTCCCTTAGCGTCCCCAAAAGAGCCTCGAGGGGTCCATATGGGTTTCCTACTAAAGCGAGAGCTCAGGAGTGAGCCACTCTGCTTCTGCTCTTTTAGATTCCGTAGCAGTCTCTTTCTCTCTCCCACTCCCCGCTCCTCTCTCCATAAATAAACCTGCCTTCTGTTTATTTAGGGTGGTGAGCAAGTTTCTACTTTCACAGCACACAAGGTCACAGTCAGCCTAAGGGCCCTCCTTGAGGTATTCTGCATTCAGGAATCTTTAGGGGGGGCACACCTCTGGGGATTAATAGGAACAGGCAGGGCAGTGACAGTGAAATGTGAAGAATCTGGGGGGGGGGGGGGGCTGGGCATCACCGTGCAGGCATACGGTGCTTTTTCCTGGATGACTGAATGCCTTATTATTAGGTCACACAGAGGGGGAAAAGTCGCTTTTGGACTGAAACCAAATACGGGAAATTTCAACACCAGAGGTGGCTTTATCCGAGTATTTTATAAGGACCTCTGTTTCACACTTTGAGCCAATGTAATGTCAGGCTTACAGATATGCTTTTGTTGTAGCTCTTAATTGTAACTCATTTGAAATACAGGTACATCGCTTTGCAACTGCTTTAATGCATCAGGACAACACTATGTTTCATCCAAATTAATGTAACATTTTCAAACACTTTTTGTGGGGCACCTGGCCGACTTCAGCTCAGGTCATGATCTCACGGTTCGTGGGTTCGAGCCCCGCGTTGGACTCTGTACTGACAGCTCAGAGCCTGGAGCCTGCTTCGGAGTCTGTGTCTCCCTCTCTCTCTGCCCCTCCCCCACTCTCACTCTGTCTCTGTCTCTGTCTCTGAAAAACAAATAAACATTAAAACAAAAATAAAACACTTTTTGTACCTGTTTATGCCTCCAAGCTCAGGAATTTCATTCTGGTTTTCTATTCTTTTCCGTCTACCCAGCTCATTCTCACTCTGCTCCCACACCACACTGGACCTTCACTGTCTGGCCTGGCAGCGATTTCTCTCCCTCTCTCCCGGTCTCATTCTCTAAGAAACGGAAATGGAAACAAACAGAAATTAAAAGAGCTGGCGTCTCCGAGGGATGAGCCGGGTTTCTTTTCAGGTGTTTTCCCTTCTATGTCCTGCTAAACTGATGGTTATACCCAGTGTGAATCCACAGAGAAGGAGAAAGTCAACAGAGGAAGTGAATCCAGATCAGAACACTATCCTGGCTGTACTGCCGCAGCTTTTGTAAAGATTTCATTAAATATCAGGCATAGCCTGCTCATGGATAATTAAATTAAAAGTTGCTTGTGGAGAGCATATTACATTTAAGAGAGTAAGTAGTAACAAGAAACAAGCCAGCGGTCCCCAAGACCTCCCATCGACAGTGCCTTCAGCGCTCAAGAACCTGGAGGCCTCTGGGGTTCGTCAGTTCCTAAAGCTCTGTCCCCAGCTCTGACTATTATAGTTCTTTCCTTTACTAAGCTGACATTTCTCTCTCCTCACTGGAAATAGTTCTGTGGCTGGTGTGGGGCACGCATACAAAAATCGGTCCAGTTTTTCTTTTGGGTGAAAACATCAGCCTGCCTTATCTCTAGGTTAAACACATTTGATTTAAGTGAATAATATTGATAATGTTCCTTCAAGTCCCCTCAACAGGCTGCTTTTTTTCCTGAATTCTTTCTGATTAGTCTCTATCCCTTTTATACTGACTGTTGTGTCCTAAACCTCTTCTTTTAGTGTTTTCTCACTGCACCTTTTTGGCCCCCTTTCCTCTGATAATACATTGGAGTGCTATCCACCAGCAGCTACCCCCACCCTTTACATTTGCTTTTAGAGATCTACTCCTTTTATTTAAAAAAAAAAACAAAAAAAAAAAAAACAACTACACATATTCCTAAAACCATAGATGATGTGAATAGGAATATATAGTCGTGGTGTGATTGGTAATTCATATGTATTTCTCTCTGGGTTTGGAATCCCCCAGGAAAGGCAGACCATTGGGAGAATCTGTCTTTCCAGATAGAACTCATCCAAATGCCTCATGATACTGAAAATAGCATTTTGTATTTATATTGCATGCTATTTGGTAATAACCACTGTTCTAAAAGCTTTACATGGGTATTCTTATATAATTGAATTCTCATAAATTCACAAGGTAGGTGCAGCTAAGGCTTAGGAGGATCACGTGGCTTGCACAAGGCTCTGCAGGTTACATGTTAGAGCCAGGATTATAACCCATCTCCCACAGTGATATCCTGCAGCGACTTCTGTGGTCTTTGTCATAATGCCTCGTATAAGTACTTGTTGTTTTCCTGATGATCAAGCTAACAGAAACCTAACCTTGTCTTCCAATGTTTCCCATCTTGACGGTTCATCTGAATGGCTTGAAGCAACTCCAAGTGTTCTTGAAGTTCCTGGATAACGATCCGTGGATTTGGCTCTTTTAGGACATGCGTTTACTTCCTCATGCTTGTTCTCTTAACAAGGTTTGCAGTGCAGTTATCACAAACACATCAAAATTATGTAAATGTCTTTCCTACTAGATGAACTGTAATTGAATGACCGCTTTTTGTGTGTTTTTTATGTTTATTTATTTTTGAGAGAGAGAGAGAGAGCACAGTGGAGGGGTAGAGAAAGAGAGAGACAAAGGATTCCGAAGCTGGCTTGTCAGCACAGAGCCCGATGTGGGGCTTGAACTCACGAGCTGTAAGATCATGACCTGAACTGAAGTCAGACACTTAACCCACTGAGCCACCCAGGTGCCCCACTTTTTGAGTGTGTGTGTGTGTTTTTAAATAAGCTATTGAGGTTCACTTTACATGCAATAAAACGTGTACACTTAACAGTTCAATGAGTATTGACAAATATATAAATCCATGTAATACCACCCTAATCCAGGTACAGAGCATTTCTGTTAATCCAGAAAGTTGCCTTGTGCCCCTTTTTGTAGATCTTCCCTCCACCCACCCAAAGGCAACCAGTAATCTAATTTTATCACTAGATCTGATTCCTATCACTACACCATCACAAAGTAGAATCATACATACATACATGGGATCTTCTATTTCTGGCTTCTTTCACTCAGCCTGATGTTTTTGAGACCATTTGCGCATTGTTCTATTCCTTTTTTTTGTGGAGTGGCATTTCATTAGATAAACATACCACAGTGTTTATCCATTCACTCAGCGACAGACATTGGAATTGTTTTGTGTCTAATATGAATAAAGCTGCTATAAATATAGACAAGTTTTTTGTCTACAACGTCATTATCCTCTTGTAAAACCCTGGTTGCAAGTTAAGTGTACATTTAACTCCGAAACGATTGTATCATTTTATATTCCCAGCAGCAGTGTATGAGGGTTTCAATTGTTCCACATCTTTGTCAACACTTGGTTTTGGTAGATTTTTTTTTTTTAACTCTTAGCCTTTTTAGGAGATGAGTAGTGGTATCTCTTTGTAGTTTTCAGTTGCATTTCTCAGATTCCTAAATGTGTTGATATCTTGTTATTTTTGGCCATCTGGTTATTTCTGGTCATTTTTGGTTATTTTTGTACATCTCTTTTGGGAAGTATCTGTTTCTGTAGTTTTAGATCTTTTTGTTTTTTGGTGGGGTTTATCTCATTAGTAATAAGAGATCTTTATATATCCTAGATAGAAGTCCTTTGTCAGATTCATTTATTACATTATTTTCTCTTGGCTTGTGACTTGCCTTTGTATCTTCTCAACAATGTACTTTAATTTAAATTTAATTTATTTTTGCATTAACAGTTTTATTTGAAACGAAAAGCAAAGTCAGACTTTTAAAAACAAAACGAGTCTCATTTGACAGTCTTTTTTTTTTTTTTTTTTAACCAAATAGGATGCACTCTGCTGATTGGATTATATGGTGGGCATTTTCCATAAATTGAATGAACTTAATGTTTGTTTGTTTGTTTGTTTGTTTGTTTATTTATTTATTTAGATAGAGCGTGAGCAGTGGAGGGACACAGAGAGAGGGAGACACAGAATCTGAAGCAGGCTTCAGGCTCTGAGCTGTCAGCATAGAGCTCGATGCAGGGCTTGAAGCAGTAACCACAAGATCATGACCTGAGTCAAAGTCAGACGCTTAACTGACTGAGCTACCCTGTTGGTGAATTATTTATTTCATAAATTGAATGAACTTAAATCAGCAGCTCAAGAGGTTGTTTTTCCAGCTTTGAGATATAATTATCACATGATCTTATGTAAGTTTAAGGTGTACAAAGTGTTGATTTAATACATTTATAAATTGTAAAATGATTATCATTGTAGTATCACCTCCATCCTGTCATATAGTAACCATTTTGGGGGGCAATGAGAACATTTAAGATCTACTGTCTTAGCAACTTTCAGGTATATGATAGAGTATTATTAGCTCTAATAACTACGCTGTATATTAGATCTCTAAACCTGTTAATCTTATAACTGAAAGCTTGTACCCTTTGACCAACATCTCCCCATTTACGCCATCCCCACCCCATCCCCAGAGTGATAACTGCCACTCTACTTTTTCTCCAACTTTGTCTTTTTTAGATTCAATGTATAAGTGATACCTTACAGTATTTGTCTCTTTCTGTCTGACATATTTCACTTAGCATAATGCCCTCAAGGTCCATCCAAATTGTTGCAAACTGCAGGATTTCCTTCCTTCTCATGGCTGAATAATATTTCATTGTATATATACATATAGACTATATGTTCTGTTAAGGTACTTAACATCTGTTGATTGGTACTTAGGTTGTTTCCATATCTTGGCTATTGTGAGTAATGTTACAATAAACATGGGGGTGCAGATATCTCTATGAGATCCTATTTTTACTTCCTTTGCATATATATATATATATATATATATATATATATATATGCACACCCAGGAGTGGGACTGCTGGATCATATAGTAGTTTTATTTTTAATTTTTTGAGGAACTTCCACACAGTTTTCCATAGTGGCTGCACCAATCTGCATTCCTACCAACAGTGCACAAAGGTTCTGTTTTGTCTACCTCTTTGCCATCACTTGTTGTCTCTTGTTTTTTGTTTTGTTTTGTTTTTGTTTTTATATATGCTAGTAATTCTAGCAGGTGTCAAGTGATCATCTCATTGTGGTTTTGATTTGCATTTTCCTGATGATCAGTGATGTTGAACACCTTTTCATGTGCCTGATGGTCATTTGTGTCTTCTTTGTGAAACTCTATTCAGTTCCTCTGCCCATTTTTAAAAAGAGTTGTTAGTTTTTTTTTTTCTTTTTGGCTACTCACTTGTATGAATTTTTTTTTTATGTTTGGGATATTAACCCCCTATCAGATATATGATTTGCAAATATTGTACAGTTATACAGTTTCAGGTCTTAAATTTAAGTCTTCAATTCATTTTGAGTTCATTTTTGAGTGGTGTAAGTTGGGGGTTGAAGTATAATTGGCATTAAATAAACTACATATGTTTAAACTGTACAGTTTGATGAGTTTTGACATATATACACCATTGAAACCATTATCATTATCAAGATAATAAACATTTCCATGAGCCCCTAAAAGAACAGTTTCTTTCAAAAACTTTTAGTTTTGAATGAATTGCATTCAAGGGGGCCGGGATAAGTGTCAAAAAATGAGATTCAAAAAAATAAATAAAAATAAAATTAGAATTTTTAGTTTTGAAGTTCAATTTACCAAAATTTTCTTTTGTGGTGATTTTTCTTTGTTAATTTTTTTAAAGAAAATCTGTGATAAAATGTTGCCTAACAGAGCAAAAGTTCTATACCATGTTTTCTTCTAGAAAATTTTTATTTTTAGCCTGTACACCTAGGTCAAAGAACCATCTTAAATTAATTTCTGAGAACAGGGAAATAGGATTCAAGGTTCATTTTTTTCCTGTGTGGATATGTAATTGTTTAAATAACATTTGTTGAAAATGTTCTGTTCCCCCATGGAACTACCTCTGTGACTTTGTCAAAATTGACCATATGTATGTGGATATATTTCTGGATTCTGTATTTTATTCCACTGATCTACATGTCTGTCCTTTTAGCAATACCACACTGCCTTAACTACTGTAGCTTTATGGTAAGTCTTGAGATCAGATAGTATAAATTGTCCAACTTTTTCAAAATTACTTTAACTCTTCATTCTTTCATTTCTGTGTATATTTTAGAAATAGCCCATAAATTTCCCCCCCCCCAAAAAAAAAAACCCAGTGGAATTTTGCTTTGTATTGTGTTGACTCTATGGATATTTGGGGAGGATTGACATCTTAATATCCTATGAGCATGGTATATTTCTTTTATTTAAACCTTCTCATTTACGTAAGTCTTTTATTTCTCTTAGTAGTGTTTTTTGTATTTCAGAGGTCTTACATATCTTTTTGTTGAATTTATTCCTAACTATTTTTATCATTTTTGATGCTATTTTAAACAGTATTGTTTAAAAATTCAGTTTCTAATTATTTGTTGCTAGTGTATAGAAAGATAATTCATGTTTATATACTGACCTTATATCCTATGACCTTGCTAAGTTTACTTATTAATTCTAGTATTGTTTTCATATTTGTTAGGATTTAAAAACTTTTATCATCTGCAAATACAGATAGTTTTACTTCTTCCTGTCCAATCTGTATGCTTCCTCTTCCTCTTTATTTTTTTATTTTTAGTTTTATTTTTTGCCATGTTCCACTGGCTAGGATCTCCTATACAGAATAGAAAAGAAGTGGTGATATTGGGCATCCTTGCTCAGTAACTGATCTTTGGAGAAATGTATTCAATATTTCACCATTGAATATGCTGCTTGCTATGGGTTTCTCACCAATGCCCTTTATAAAAATGAGGAAGTTTCTTCAGTTCCTTGTGTGCTTAGAGTTTGTGTGTGTTGTTTTAATAATTAGTGGATGCTGACTTTTATAAATGACTTTTCTGCATATCTTGAGATCATATGATTTTTTTCCTCTTTATTTTACAGTGTGTTGAATTTTTGGACTGATTTTTTGGATGTAAAATCTTGCATCCCTGGAAAAACCCTCACTTATCATGATGCATTACCCTTTTTGTATATCTCTGGATTTTAACTGTTTAATTGTTTAATTGTTTTAAGTTTGTTGATTTATTTTTGAGAGACATAGAGAGACCTTGTGAGCAGGGGAGGGGCAGAGAGAGAGGGAGAGAGAAAATCCCAAGCAGGCTCTGCACTGTCAGCACAGAGCCTGATGTGGGGCTTGAATTCATGAATCATGAGAATAGGACCTAAGCCAAAATCAAGAGTCAGATGCTTAACCAACTGAGCCACCCAGGTGCACCAATTGTTAATTTTTTAAAAGAATTTTTGCATCTTTTTATGACAGATATTGTGTTCTGCAATCCTTTTGTATTATTTTTTTAAGTTTATTTATTTATTTTGAGAGAGAGAAACAGAGGGCACAGGCAGGGGAGGGGCATAGAGAGAGGGAAAGAGAGAGAGAGAGAGAGAGAGAGAGAGAGAGAGAGAGAGAGAGAATCCCAAGCAGGCTCTGCGCTGCCAGCACAGAGCCTGACGTGGGTCTCAAACCCACAAACCATGAGATCATGACCTGAGCCAAAGTCAAGAGCCAGTCACTTAACTGACTGAGCCACCCAGGTTCCCCTATTTGTATTATCTTTGTACATATTAATAAACTTTCCTCCTTTTGTATTTTCTGGAAGAATTGGAGATTACTATTATTTGTCCTTTATTGGTTTGCTAGAATCCACCAGTGAAATATCTAGGCCTCCAGTTGTCTTTATGGGATGATGATGATGGTGATGATTAAACTTCTTTTATCGGTATAGGACTATTTAAAGTTTCTAGTTTTCCTTGAGTCAGTTTTGGTAAGTTGTATTGTTCAACCGTGTAACAGCTATTCTCTGCTGAGTCCTGTGTATTATAACCCTATATATGTGCAGCCCAGCATTTGGCAACCTGAAGGGAACTTTCACACAGATTTTTGCTCACATACCTCCCCCAATCCCTAAGCATCTCTGTCTTCTCTTGTGCTCTTCCCCTATTGATCCCGCCAAGTGTAACAGCTCTTAGTGCTGGTCTCTGCCTCCTCAGCTTAAGGGAACTGCCATGCACTGTTTGGGCTCCAGCTCCCTGCACCGTGATCAGGAAATTGTCCCTGGAAAACAGCCAGAGCAATCAAAAGACACACCCCGTGAGTTTTCCTTCTTTCATGGCTCACAGTCTTGTACTATGCCAATACCAGAAAACATTTGCTTCCTACAGTTTGTCCAGTTTTATAATTGTTTACAGTGGGAAGGCTAGTCTGATATGAGGCTTTCTATTATGATGACAAATAGAGATCACTTTTTGTGTTTATTATTAGTATTAAGTATTAAGTAAAAGTGTGAGTGGGGATGTCCAAACTTCTATATGTAGAATATGTGACCTCTTGTGACCCAGCTTGTCTACCCTGTATATTCATCTAATCTTATCTGTTGCCACACTGCCAAGTATTTTATGCTTCAGAAAAACTATGCTACTTACTATTACTGTTTGCCATGTGTATGCACAAATGAGGCTGGTGTACTTGTTCCCGTGGATCCTTGGGTGTTTGGTATGTGCTATCTTTATTGCCCTGAATGTTTCCTTCTGCTTCTCCACAAGGTAACTTGTGTTTTTCCTTCAGAACTTATTCTGACCCCTATGGCTGGATCACAGAGCCCTATGCTTACTCCTATCATAGCACTCAGCATAACAAATTAGCATTGTCTGTTCATTTTTTTTTCTGCCTCTTACATTTGTGGACAGCAACTAATCCTTATTTGTCTCTAGATGAATAAATACCTAGAAAGTCCTTAATAAACATTCGAAGAATGACTGATCTAACACCATTAATTGGTACTTTAACTTAAGGCATGTGTTGTAGTGTTTCACTGCTTAAAATAATTAGCTTTGTTAATCTAGCTTCGTGTGCCAAACTAGAAATAAATCACAGTCTTTCAAGGCCAGCTCTTGCCCTTCAACCTTAGGATGGTGGTATCCCATAGGCCAGACCCCATAGCAGCCTGGAGTGAGACATTTCATGACTTTTCACTTTTATGTTCCTGGATCATTTGATTCATGATCTTGGGCCTGGTGGCTCTTTGCTCTGATAGATGACCTGAGAATCTGGCCGCTGTTATTTTGGCAGGACTCCTGGTGCCCCAGGTCCCAAGGCAGCCCCACACTGCAGCTTCCATTGCTTTAAGCATTCTGCAATGGCTGGATTCCTTTGCTAGAGATTAGATATCTGGCATTTGAACATCAGGCTTTCATTTTCTGGGGACTTCTTCTGTTTGCATTCCATTTTAGTGTGCCCTAAATTTTCCTTGTTCTTCTATTGGAGAGGAGATGATTCCTTTCTTGGGTGCATTACTTTCTTATTTACATGAGCATTCTACAAAGGTTTGAGTGTCTTATGTCTTAGAACTGCACTAAATACGACATTCTGAATATAGATTCTCATACTGAGACTAAAACTTCCTTGGAAGTGTGACTTCTCCCTCAGAAGAGTGACTGGTTAATCAAAACTTCTGCTTGCTGAGGGATTTTTGACTCTCTAGAGCTTCAGAGTTGGGTCTTTACTACTTATAAGGACAGGGGCAGGAGACGGGAATGGGGAGAGAAAGAGAGAAAGAGAGAGAGAGAGAATACGAATGAATGAATCATAGGCAGGCCATGCTCAGTATGGAGCCCAACGCAGGGCTCAATCTCTGGACCATTAGATCATGAGCTGAGCTGAAATCAAGAGTCAGATGCTTAACCTTAGCTGAGCCACCCAGCTGCCCCAAGAGAATACTTCTATACTACAGAGTTTTTTTCTTTATCAGTTGGAAGAAATGCACCAGTAGAAATGTCAGAGCCAATTGGAAGGATTATGTGATGACGTTCTAAATTCTTTACATGATATTTATTCTTTTCAAAACTTCATCAATTTGGATCACCTTTTTTTCCAGAAATTTTTTCACTCTCAACAGGTTTATTGAACGTGTAAGCATGCAGTTATATAGAGACTCCTCTTATAACTTTAGAGGATTTTCTGGTTATTTTTAGAAATTGAGAAAAAAAAAAAACCAAGGCGTTGGTTTTTCTGATTGTTTTAATATGTTATTTGGCCAGGAAACCCAGAAATCTCCAAATCCGGTCTTGGCCCACCCGGTCCTCTTTTCTGAAGGGACTCCAAGGGAAATATAAGAACGGGCAACAATAGCAAAGTGACACAGAGAAAAGTCAAGTCTAGTTTCGGCTGGGACTTTACCTTGGCACTGCAGAGTTGAATGGTAGTAGGCTACACTGGGTCTGCGTTGCACAGTCAGGCCTCCAGGATCATCGAGAATGGGTAGGACCAGAACAAATATCTCATCATCCTACTCCAGTGATCCAGAAGAAAAGGAGATGAAGACACAGCATTTTCCCCAGTAGTGAGAACTGCCCCAGCACATTTCTGACAAACCAGTAATTTACTGCCCAGTTGCCACATTGGAGAAAAGATAGAAGAGAAAAAGAGAAAAGAGATGGCCAGGGTCTCCTGATAGCCACAGAAAGGGACCTGTGTCTTGGGGGTGGGGGAGGGGAATGGGGAAGGAGTGTACGAGCAATAAATTGGGGGAAATAAGAATTCCCTGAATTGTGCATTTTAAGATATTCATTTATTTCCAATTTATTATTATATATTTTGGTGTTGACAAATTTTAATGTTGACACTAGAGTGGAAACACAATTACTTCTCAGCCTTGTCAGCCACTGATTTGCTCCTGAGTCAATGTAATATGCATTTTCAAGACAAAACAGACACTCACTTTCAAATGAGGCCTGGAAAGAGACAGAGAGTTAGAGGGTTGCTCTGTTCTGGTCTAACACTCTCGTCTTCATTTTTTATATTCTTTAATATGTCTGGTTCAAATGTGGTTTAGTATGGATGATATTTTACATGATCTGGGTGTCTTTCCTCCTTGTGAAATTCTGAGGTGGCAAAGCGGACATTCACTGACAAGACGTGAAGAATTGCCAGATGGGGTTTTCTCTTGACTTATGACCTAAACAGAATGCAATATATATATGTTCTACTTCTTGTCTCTAGGAGTTTAATATTCTAAATACTAGTACAGCAAACAATTCTATAAAAAATAGGTTTATGATCTAATCTCCATCATTCTGCCTTATATTACTGAAGATTTTATAAAATAAGTTGGCTAAACAAGAATTAATATTTTTCCCGAAGTTATCTTCAGGGTACTCTCTGCTTCAATTGTCAGTCTTTTTCACTATTTATTTAACTGAAAGCCCTGTTGTTTTTTGTACATAAATTAATAGTTTTTGCAGACATTTTACTCTTGCATAGCAAATACACATCTACATTTTAACTGACTGATAGAATTTCAACCTATAAAGTATATGAGCAGTTTCATCCATGTTTCATTAAGTATTAACAATAAATTAGACTGGCATGCCTTGTTGTAAACTGATGTCGTGCTACTTAGAAATTTTGGTCACATGGTCATGGATCATTCTTAAGGAAGAATAAAAATGAAATAGAATTCAGCTATTTGACCTTCCATATGGCCATGAGCAAAACAGAAGCAGCTTTAGGCCAGTTGAAAGTTGCAGCTGATATTTGGTGCATCTTAATATTGACTTACATTTTTTCCTATTTTTTTCTAAATAATTATAATTAGGATGTTATATTCTGTTTAACCATTTGTTATTTGGGAGACTTTGGTGGGAGTTCTTTTAACCAAAATTTTCTTATTACTTTTTAAAAAAATGTTTATTGATTTATTTTGAGAGAGAGAGAGAGAGAGGGAGAAAGAAAGCAGGGTCGGAGCAGAGAGAGAAGGAGAGAGAGAGAATTCCAAGAAGGCTCCACACTGTCACCACAGAGCCCAACACAGGGCTCAATCGCATGAACTGTGAAATCATGACCTGAGCCGAAACCAAGAGTTTAACCAAGGTTAAACCAAGAGTTTAACCGACTGAGCCACCCACACGCCCCTTATTACTTTTAAATTTATTATATTATCACCAAATAACATATACTTTTAACATATGATTTATTTTTCTATTTTATTTATTTCTTATGTATTTGATCTGTTTTATGAACAGGTCAAAATAGGTGTGTTAAAATGGTCTTACAATGATTAGTTTTGCAAAATTATCTGTGCATTTTTTAAAGCAAATTTTCCTATGGGTGTTTTGATACCGTGTTATTCATGTATTAAAAGTTCACTCTAGGGGCACCTGGCTGTATCAGTCGGTGGAGCGTGCAACCCTGATCTCAGGGTTGTAAGTTCAAACCTGACACTGGGTGTAGAGATTATTTAAAAATAAAATCTTAAAAAAAAAAAAAAAAAGTCCACTCTACTGTTTTCTACCTATGTGACCATGGCAAGTTGCTTAAATTTTCTGAGCTTCATTTCCCTCTTTGTAACCTAGGGTGGTAAGACTTACTTTTCTACAGTCTTTGTTGGAGGATTAGATGAACTAATTTGCACAGAGGGAAAGTGTACATTTAATAGTAGTTATTATATGTTCTTTGGGTTTTATGCACTTCATCAATGGCACTTTTTATTCTGTTTGATCCATTTTCAGTTCTGCTTGGTGTCAAATTAGTACTGTCATACTCGTTTTCTTTGGGTTTCAGTATGCCTGAAATCTCATTCTCTATTTTTTTATTATAGTAAAATACACATAACATAAAACTTGCCATTTTAGCCATTTATAGGTATACAATTCATTGGCATTAAGTACATTCATTATGCTACTATCCATTTATAGAACTTTTTCATCATCCCAAGCAGAAAGTCTATACCCACTACTTAATGAAGTCTATACCCCATTCTCCCCTCCCTCTAGCCCCTTGTAACCTCTATTCTACTTCTGTCTCTCTGAATTTGCCTTTTCTTGGTATCTCATATAAGCAGAATCATACAATATTTGTCCTTTTGTATCTATTTCACTTAGCATAATGTTTTCAGAGGTCATTCATGATGTGGCCTATATCAAAATCTCATTTATTTTTATTGCTGGATAATATTCCATTGTATATATATATCTGTGTTTTGTTTCTCCCTTTCTCTGTTAGTGGACACTTGGGATTGTTTCCACCTTTGTCTGTTATGAATGATGCTGCTATGAATATTGGCATATAAGTACGTGCTTGAGTCCCTGCTTTCAATTCTTTGAGTATGTACCTAGAGGTGGAGTTGCTAGATCATATGGTAATTCTATGTTTAACTTTTTGAGGGGCTGCCAAACTGTTTTCCATAGTGATGTCCTATTTTTTTTTTTTTTTGAAGAGTTCTGTGTTAGGTGTATCTGTTTTAGGTGTATCTCTTGTGATACAGTTGGCTTTTACTTTTTTTCAAAATTTTACATATACTTTCATGTTATCCTCATAAAATACACATGAGATATGTGCAATTACTTTTAACTTACAAAGAAATAAATGTTCACTAATAGAATAAATAATTTCCCCAAGCCACACAACTGATGAATTTCAGGGAGTTTAAGTGATTCCAGACCTCTAACTATGGAGTGCTCTTTTTATATGATGGCTCCCATTTCTCTCCCAATAGATTTTTTTTTTTAATGTTCATTTATTTTTGAGAGAGAGAGAGAGAGAGAGACAGAGTGTGAGTGGGGGGAGGGACAGAGAGAGACACACACACACACACAGAATCAGAAGCAGGTTCCAGGCTCTGAGCTGTCAGCACAGAGCCTGACGCGGGGCTCAAACCCATGAACCATGAGAACATGACCTGAGCCAAAGTCAGATGCTCTACCGACTGAGCCACCCCGGCACCCCCCAATAGATTTTAAGTTACTAAAAATGGGCCTATGTCTGATGCATTTTTATGATCCTCTGTACTTTGATGAGTATCTTGCAAAAAACAGAAAAAAAAAAAAAACAACACATACTTATTGGTTGGCAAATTCATCATGCAGCTCTCCCTTCTAAAATATCCACATTTCTGGGGTGCCTGGGTGCTCAGTTGGTTGAGTGTCCAACTTCAGCTCAGGTCATGATCTCATGGTTTGTGAGTTCGAGCCCCGCATCCGGCTGTGGTGCTGACAGCTCAGAGCCTGGATCCTGCTTTGGATTCTGTGTCCCTCTTCCTCTCCGCCCCACCCCTGCTTGTGCTCTGTCTCTCTCTGTCTTTCAAAAATGAATAAACACACACACACACACACACACACACACACACAAAATTAGAATATCCACATTTCTGACCAACCCTTAACTAAATCCTGTGCATCAGCCAAAGGAAATATCATACTTCACTTAATTTATTAGACCATGGCTGTATACAACATTTTGCTGAGTCGCTGTTCTCCTAATGCACTTGCTTTCTGTTGGACACTTGATCCTATGACACCTTATTACCTGCTTCATATTTCATGTATCAAATATTTTCTAAGTTCATTATTCAATCATTCTTTCCTGTGCCCGGTCTGAGATAGTTAATACCTGCAAAGAGACACAACTTTTCTTCTTCAAGAGTTTCAATTAATCTTTGATTTTCTGCAGTTTGAGTGTGATATACCTAGGTATAGATGTTTTCGTGTTTATTATGCTTAGTGTTTTCTGAGCTTGCTGCATCTGTGGTTTAGTGGCCATCATTAACTTTGGAAAATTCTCAGTCATTATTTCCTCAAATATTTCTTCTGTTTCTTTCTTATCTCTACACCTGTTATTCCCATTACAGTTTCAGCATAGTATGTTCCATCTTTTTCATTCTTTTTTTTCTGTTTATATTTCAGGTTTGGAAGTTTTTACTCATTGATTGTTTCACTGGCCATATCCAGTCTCCTGATGACCTCATCAACTACATTTTTACATTTACGTGACAGTATTTTTTCTTTTTTAAAAAAAATTAAAAAAAAATTTTTAAATACAGTATTTTTTATTTCTAACATTTCCTTTTCTTTATTGGCATTCCCTTCACTCTATTACCTATCTGTTCTTTCATGTCATCTACTTTTTCCATTAAATCCCTTAGCATATTAATCATTTAAAAATTTTTTTTTAATATTTCTTTTGAGAGAGACAAACAGAGCATGAGCAGGGAATGGGCAGAGAGAGAGGGAGACACAGAATCCAAGCAGGCTTCAGGCTCTGAGCTGTCAGCACAGAGGCCAACACAGGGCTCGAACCCACGAGTGAGATCATGACCTGAGCCAAAGTTGGACACTCAACCAACAGCCACCCAGGCATCCCTGATCATAGTTATTTTAAATCACCAGTCTTATAATTCTAAAATATCTTCCATATATGAATCTAGGTCTCAGGCTGGATTTGTCTCATCACATTATGTTTTTTGCCCTTTAGCATGCCTTGTAATTTTTTGTTGAAACCAGATGTGATGCATCTGGTAAAAGGAACTGATGTTGATAGATCTTTAGTGTGAAGTTTTATGTTTATCTGATTAGGAGTTAGGCCGTTTTGACCCTGCGATAGCTTTGGTCTTAGAGGCTAAACTCTTCTCTCATATCCTTGTTTTTGTCTCTTTTGTTGTTTTGTGGTGTCCCTAGAAACTTCTCAAGTCAGATCTGAAGCTCACAACTTGTTATTTGAATGTTTCTTAGTTGTAATCCCCTATTTTTTTTTTTTTTTACAGGAACTCTACTGATGTGGTGGTAAGGCGAGTAGAGAGAAGAAGCCTTCTATAGTCCTATGATTAGGTCTGTGTCTTTTAGTGAACTTGAATTGGGTATCTCCTTTCCCCCACATGGAAGGCTAGAGGTGGCTGCAGTTGGGTGTTTTCCTATCTCCAGGTCAGTTTGGCTTTGGTATAACCCCAGTGGGTTATGTAAAACAGTTTCCTTTCAAGGCAGGCTTTATTAAAGAGAACAGAGAGCTCTGAGCATATTTCAAAATGATTATATTTCCACACTTTCTGTTAGAAGCACTAGGAGACCACTGTATGATCTTCACTGTAAGAACTGGTAGGGCAAAATGTGGGAGCTCTTCGAAGACTGGGCCCCCTTAGAGACTTTTTTAATGTTTATTTATTTATTTTTTGAGAGAGAAAGAAATCACAAACAGGAAAGGGGCAGAGAGAGAGGGGGAGAGAGAATCCAGAGCTGGAAGCGGGGCTCAAACACACAAACTGCAAGATCATGACCTGAGCCAAGCTGGCTCAAGAGTCAGACACTTGACCGACTGAGCCATCCAGGTGCCCCCTTCAGAGATGTTTAATTCTCAAGATTGTCTACATCAAACCTCGAACAGTCATTTGTAGTTTAAAATGTTCCTGCTGATATTGTCTCCAGCTGTGAGTTTCTGCCTCTGATTTGTTCCTGGTATGCTGTGATTATCTGGGTCCATCTGTCTGACTCGTTTTCAGGGCAGTTTGCCCTGTGACCTCAATTCTGATTGATCTGAGAGTTTTTGTTTTTCAGTTTGTTCAGGTTTGTTTCTTGTTATGAGTACAGAAGCAATGACTTCCCAGCTCTTTACATGTCAGGCTGGAAACCAGAAGTCGTATTTATAAATATCTTCCCAAGTGATGGGATCTTTGTTGCTTTCTCACTCACCTGCAATGTGTCTAGGGAGCCAAGACCAAAATGATACATGAGTCAAATAATCTCGGGAGAATGGCTGAGCAATGTTTATGTTTTCATGATGTTAGTTAGCATGCTTTTACTTCCACTCAAAGAATTCCCTTTAGCATTTCTTGTAAGATGGGTCTGGTGGTAATGAAATCCATCAGCTTTTGTTGGTTCAGGAAAGACTTATCCTTGTTTTGTTTGCAAAGGATGGCTTTAGTGAGGATAGAGGCTTGGTTGACAGTTTTTTTCTTTTACTCTTTTGAACATGTCATCCCATTCTCTCCTGGCCTAAAAAGTCTCTGTTGAAGAAATCTGCTACTGGTCTTTTGGATGTCCCTTTGTATGTGTCTGTCCTTGTTTCTTGCTGCTCTTAAAATTCTTTGTCTTTGACATTTGACAATTTAATTATAGTGTGTCCCCGTGTATGGGGGCATTTTGGACATCATGCACCTGGACATCCATTTCTTTTCCCAGGTTTGGGAAGTTGCCAGCCATTATTGTTTTAAATATACTTTCTATACCTTTCTCTTTTGTTTCTCCCTCTGGAATTCTCATAATGTGAATATTGTTTCTTTTCATGGTGTCCTATAATTCCTGTAGGCTTTCTTCACTCTTTTTCATTCTTTTTTCATTTTGTTTCTCTACGTGAGTAATTTCCAATGTCCTGTCCTCCAGATCACTGACTCTTTTGTCTGCATGATCAAGTCTACTTTTGCAACTCTTGAATTCTTCAGTTCAGTTATTGTATTTTTCAATTCTAGGATTTCTGTTGGGTTTTTCTGTTTGTTTGTTTGTTTGTTAATGTTTATTTTTGAGGGAGAGACAGAGCATGAGTGGGGGAGGGGCAGAGAGAGGGGAGGACACAGAATCTAAAGCAGGCCCGAGGCTCCGAGCTGTCAGCACAGAGCCCGATGCGGGACTTGAACTCACGAACTGCGAGGTCATGATCTGAGCCAAAGTCAGACATTCAACTGAGCCACTCAGGTGCCCCTTTTCTGGTTTGTTTTTAATGGTTGCAATTTTTTTTGTCAAACTTCTCATTTTGTTCGTGCATTGTTTTCCGAATTTCATTTAGCTGTCTGTTTTCTTGGAGTTCACTAAACTACCTTAAGAGGATTATTCTGAATTCTTTTTCTGACAGTTCATAGAGCTCCATTTCTTTAGGATCAGTTATCGGAGCTTTATTAGTTTCCTTTGGTGGTCTCGTGTTTACCTTATTTTTTAAATGATCCTTGATTCCTCATGTTGGTATCTGCACATTTAACAGGGTTCCTCTTCCAGACTTGATAGCTTTGTTTTGGCAAACCTGTCAGCTTCACCAGTCAGCTCAGTTGGGGATTCTGGGTGGGTCTACTGGTAATATTCTTGGGCAGGTGGAACCTACTAATTCGGTCTGTTTGGGGACAAGGCAATGTTTGAGCTCTGAAAATAGGGAGGGGGGAGTGTGCCACCGGTTGAGAACAGTTGGATAAGATTACTGGCTTGGTTCACTACCCAAGTGAGGCCGTAGTATGGGCTTAGCAGTTGGTTAGATTTTCTGGTCTAGCTTACAAATGCTCAGCACTGGGTAGTATATCCAGTAGTAGTTGAGGCTATGAAAATTAGCTTTCCTGCCCTGGGAGGGCAGCAAGATAGGACCCAGAACCCATCTAGCTTTGGAGATCTGAATCAAACCAGAGTGTGCACTGAATTCCTGGTTAGGAGAGGCTACCAGTTTCACTCTGCAGATGGGGGAAGCCATGGGCTGTGCTCTCTGTTCAAGTGCCCTGTACAGAAGGGTGTCGAATGGGCTATGCAGCGTCCCATATGCTCTGGTCAGGTTCCCTGGTGGGACAGCCTGAAGGCTGCAATGAGCAGGTCTATAAATAAGGTCCCCTGTCTGGGCACAGTGGGGAAAGGAGCTCTAAAGCCAGTAACACTGTTTGTTTATTGTCTTAACTCAAACCAACCTGCACCACACACTCCCGGATGACACAGGGCCAATTGGCTTTGTTCTGCAAACTGTCAGCTCTGCCTGCCACCCCTCAGACTGAGTACCGTGGGGTTGTCATGGCTCCCAGGAGTTATGTCCAGCCCTTCTGGTCTGATGAGTCCTGAAGACACTCTCCACAGTGTGCCGGGCTGTGTCTCAGCTCCATCGACTGAGTGGGAAGGTCAGGGCCACTCCAGGTTACTCTGTTTTCCCAGACAGGATCCCCCGTGGCTCCAGGCCAGGAATGAATTAATCCCCCTGCCTGTGTGTAGTATGGAGATGCTGCACACCCGTATTGGCTTTGCTTTGGGGGCCGTCAGCTCCGCCTGCCCACCTCTTGGTTCATGGGCCACACAGCCTCCAGGAGGCTTTGGTCAGAAGGGACTGGAATACACTTTCACAGTGGGTGGGGTATGATTCAGTTCCTTGCCCGGGTGTGGACAAACCAGGCTCTAGGGGCCGGCAGAACTCCTTGTGTTGAGGATCGAAACCAGGCAGATCTGTACCCCACTGAGTTCCCCGGCCAGAGCGCACCCCTGACTTGGTTCTGCAGATGAGCAAAGCCGCTGGTTGGGATTAAGCACTTGGGCACTGCAGGTGAGAACTCAGTCTGCCAATATTCAAGTGCTGGTTCTTGCAATTCCCCTCCCCCCAACTTTTCTGTCACAGTCAGATTTCCAGTGGTTGAGCGACACCGCCCCCCCCCCCCCCGAGACTCCCCTGCAGTCCCTGTAGGGCAAGATCACGGTGGGGCCTCCCATAAAGCAACCCACAATGCTGGGGCTGGGGGAGGCCCTGGTTGACTTTTCCCACTGGAGAAACTAGAGGCTCAGGGGAGACGTCTCCACGTGCTGCTGCCCTGTCCTGGGGGAGGGGCAATGGGGTCAATGCACAGCCACCTCTCTTACCCAGCTAATGCAGCCTGTCTTGGTCTCTGTGGTGAGAGATGCTTCAGCCTCATACCTGTTTTTTAGGATTCTTTCAGTGGTGTCTTATTCCTGAATAGCTGTTAGTTGTTCCTGTGAGGCAGTGTGAATTAGGGAAGAGCCCCTGTCACCATCTTGGTGATGTCCCTTAGCTTTACGTTTAACCCACAGCTTTCTTTAATCTTAACTATTCCTAACTATACCAGTATTTCATTAGGGTTTGCTCTTAATGGTTTTCAAAAATACTCTCCAGTCTCCATTTTCTTTTTTTTGTTGTTGTTGCTTTTAATGTTTCTTTACTTTTGAGAGAGAGAGAGAGAGAGAGACGGAGACAGAGCACGAGCAGGGGAGGGGTAGAGAGAGGGAGACAGGATCCAAAGCAGGCTCCAGGCTCTGAGCTGTGAGCACAGAGCCCAACGTGGGGCTCGAACCCACAAACCAGGGGATCATGACCTGAGCCGAGGTCAGGTGCTTAACCGACTGAGCCACCCAGATGGCCCAAAAACCAGAGTTTTAAATCTTTCTAGGAAGTACCCTATCTGGAATTCGTGTGAGATCTTTTTTATTCTTACAATTCAAAAGTTTTGCTAGACTATGTCACCCACACCCACCACCGATTCCTGCCCTGGGTATTTTCTTGTATTTGTCATTACCTCTGAATAATGGCTGTAAGAGAGCTGTGTGATGGGATACAGATGGAGGGCTTTATTCTGGTTGTTTGGGGTAGAATAACCAAAGCATAGATGGCCAATTTGCATCCACATTTAGGTTCCAGGTTTCAGACAGTTGGGTAGGCATGATGTCTTTGGCCTATCATTTTCCAAATATGGGAGACTTATAATTTGTGGCAAGATCAGCCTATTTTTTTTAACGTTTGTTTGTTTTGAGAGAGAGAGTGGAAGAGGGGCAGAGAGAGAGGGAGAGAGAGAGAGAATCCCAAGCAGGCTCTGCAGTGTCAGCACAGAGCCAAATGCGGGGCTTGATCTCAGGAACTGTGAGATCATGATCTGAGCTGAAATCAAGAGTCTGACGCTTAAACAACTGAGCCACCCAGGCACCCCAGACTATTTTTTAAGGAACAGTTTTATTGATATTATTCATATGCCATATGACTCCCATTTTTAAAGCGTACAATTCAGTGGGTTGTTGTATAGTCACAGATATGTGCATAACCCATCACCTCAGAAAGAAAGCCCATGCCCCTTAGCTACACCCTCCCTCTACCCATTCATCCCTGCCAACCCTAAGCAACCACTCATCTACTTTCTATTTCTATACATTCGCCTGTTTTGCACATTTTATATAAATGGTATCATGTAACATACAGTCTTTTGTGACTGACTTCTTTCCTTTAGCATAATGTTTTTAAGGGTCATCCATGTTGTAGTTTACAACAGTACTTTCTGATCACATCACATTCCATTATATGAATATTACCACATTTTATGTATCCTTTCATTAGTCCATAGGCGTTTGGTTTGTTTCCACCTTTTGGCTATTATGAATAATGATGATGTAAGCATTTGTGTAAAAGTTTTTGTAGGCATACATTTTCATTCCTCTTGGATAGATACATAGGAGTGGGATTTCTGAGTCATATTCTAACTCTGTATTTAATCACTTGAGGAATTACCACACTGTTTCCTAACGTAGCCACACCATTTTGCATTTGCAACAGCAGCTTAGGAAGTTTCTGATCTTTTCACGTCCTCATCAACACTGGCTTTTCATTTGTGGCAATTCTTGAGTGTGTGAAGTGGTATCTCATTATGGTTTTGACTTGCATTTCCCTGATAACTAATGATGCTCAGCATCTTTCCATGTGGTTATTGGACATCTGGATGTCTCTTTGGAGAAATGTCTATTCAGATACCTTGCCCTTTTTTAAGTTGGATTATTTGTCTTTTTATTATTGAGTTGTAAGAGTTCTTTATATATTCTGGATATGGTCCCTTATTAAATATGCTACTTGCGGGGAGCCTGGGTGGTTCAGTCAGTTAAACTTCCAACTTCGGCTCAGGTCATGATCTCACCATTTGTGAGTTCGAACCCTGAGTTGGGCTCTGTGCTGACAGCTCAGAGCCTGAAGCCTTCTTCAGATTCTGTGTCTTCGGATTCTCTGCCCCTCTCCTGCTCATACTCTGTGTGTGTCTCTCTCTCAAAAATAAATAAACATTAAAAAAATGCTACTTGCAAATATTTTCTCTTCCGTGTGTCAGCTTTTCACCTTCTTGATATTGTCCTTTGACGTTTTTTTATTTTGATGAAGTCCTATTTATTTATTTTTCTTCTGTTTTGGTGCTCTTGGTGTTGTATCTATGAACCATTACCTAATTCAAGGTTATGAAGATTTATGCCTATGCTTTCTTCTAAGAATTTTATCACTTTTAGCTCTTACATTTAGGTCTTTGATCCATTTTAAATAAGCTTTTTTATGTGGTGTGAGGTAAAGGTCTCATTTCTTTTTTTCTTTCTTTTTCTTTTTTTTTTTTCTATGTGGAAATCCATCTGCCCCAGCACCATTTGTTGAAAAAACCTATTCTTGTCCTATTGAATTGTCTTGGAATCCTTGTCAAAAATCAACTGGCCTCAGATATAAGGGGTTATTTCTGGATTCTGTGTTCTCTTTCATTGATCTATATGTCTGACCTTATGCTGATTCCACATAGTATTGATTTTTGTAGCTATGTAATTTTCGAAACAAGAAAGTGTTAATCTACTAACTTTATTCTTCTTTTTTAAGATTGTTCTGGCTATTTAGGGTCCCTTCCAATTTCATATGAATTTTAGGACCAGCTTGTCTATGTCTGCAGAAAAGCCAACTGCAATTTTAATAGGGATTGCATTAAGTTTTTAGGTAATTTCAGGAGTATGACCATTTTATCAATATTAATTTTTCCAATCCATGAATGCATACCTCTTTCCATTCATTTAGGTATTTTCAAATTTCTTTCAGCAATGTTTTGTAGTTTTCAGTGTATAAGTCTTGCATTTTTTAAAAATCATTCCTAAGTATTTTAGTCTTTTTTATGCTATTGTAAATGTAATCTTTTACCTAATTTTATTTTCAGATTGTTCACTGATGGTTTATAGAAACACAGTTGGTTTTTGTATATCACTTGTGTATCCTACAACCTTGCTCAACCTGTTTATTCTAATTTTTCAAGATTATTTAGGATTTTCTGTATGGGAGATCATGCCATCTGCAAATAGAATTAGTTTTATCCCTTCCTTTCTATCTAAATGCCTGTTATACCTTTTTCTTGCCTAATTGCACTGTCTAGAACCTTCAGTTCAACACAGAATACAGGTGGTGAGAGCCGGCATCCTTGTCTTTTTCCTGACATTAGGGGGAAGTTTTCAGTCTTTTACCATTAAGTCTGATGTTTGCTATGTGTTTTCACAGATGCCCTTTATTAGATTTCAGAAAGTTCCATCCATTCCTGGTTGATTGTGTGTTATTATTACGAAAAGGTGTTGGAATTTGTCAAGTGTCTTTTCTGGATCGACTGAGATGATCATATGCTTTTGTTCTTTTTTCTGTTAAGATGGTGTATTGCATTGATTGATATTCATATGTTGAATCAGTCTTCCATCACTGGGATAAATCCCACCTTATTTTGGTGTATAATATGATTTATGTATTGCTGGCTGTATGTGCTAGTATGTTGAGTATTTTTGTGTTTATATTCCTAAGAGATATTGGTCTGTAGTTTTATTATGATATTACTGTCAAGGTCATACTTTTAGAATGAATTGAGAAGAATTCTCATCTATTTTTGAAGTGTTTGTGAAGGATTGGTATTAATTATTTTTGGCAGAATTCACCTGTGAAGACATCTCCTGAGCTTTTCTTTGGTGGTAGTTTACTTGATTATCAAACTAGTCAGATTTTCTATTTCTTCTTGAGTCAATTTCAATAGCTTGTATCTTTCTAGGAATTTGTGTGCATTTCATCTAAGCACACAGTTGTTTATAGTATTCCCTTATAATCCTTTTTATTATTGTCAGGTCAATAGTAATGCCTCACCTCTTTCATTTCTGATTTAATCATTTAAATATACTCACTTTTTGGGTTAATCTTTCTAAAGGCTTTATAATTTAGTTGATCTTTTCAGTAAAATGACTTTTGGCTTTAAAAGTCTTCTCTGATGTTTTCTATTCCTTATTTCATTAATTTCTGTTTTCATTTTTATTGTCTCCTTTTTCTGTTTTCCTTAGATTTAGTTTGCTTTTCTTTTTCTAGTCACTTAAAATGGAAGTTTAAATTATTGATGTGAGATCTTTCTTCTTTTTTAATACAGGAATTTACAATTATAAATTTCCCTCTACACATGGTTTTAGTTATATCCCATAAATTTTGATATGTCTTCATTTTCATTTATATCAAAGTATCCCTTAATTTCTCTTGTAATTTCTTCTTCAGCTCATTTCTTATTTAAAAGTGTGATGTTTAATTTTCACATATTTGTGAGTTTCCCAAGTTTTTGTGATTTCTAATTTATTTCATTACAGTTAGTATTGACATACTTTGATGTCAATCCTTTTGAATTTATCGAAAGTTGTTTTATGACCTAATGTATTATTTACCCTGAATAATGTCCCATGTGCCCCTGAGAAGAAAGTGTATTCTGTTGTTATTTTATAGCTATCTGTTAGGTCTAGTTGGTTTATAGTGTTGTTCAAGTCTTCTATTTCCTTGTTAATTTTTTGTCTTCTTTTATGCGTTATTTAAAGTGGGGTATCAAAGTCTTCAACTATTATTTGTTGGAATGTCTATTTCATTCTTTAGTTCTATCAGATGTTGCTTCGTGTATTTTGGGTCTCTTTTATTAGGCACATACTTATTTATAATTATTATATATTCTTAATACCTTGACCCTTTTATATTTATTAAATGTCCTTCTTTATCTCTGTCCTTCATGACTATTTTGTGTGATAGTAGGATAGTCAACACGAGTTTTTTTGTGTGTTTACTATTTGTATAGTATATTTTTCTCTACCCTCTTTCTTTCAACTGGTTTGTATCCTTGAATCTAAAGGATGTCTCTTTTTTTTTTTAACTTTTTTTTTAACGTTTATTTATTTTTGAGACAGAGACAGAGCATGAACGGGGGAGGATCAGAGAGAGAGGGAGACACAGAATCCGAAACAGGCTCCAGGCTCTGAGCTGTCAGCACAGAGCCTGACACGGGGCTTGAACTCACGGACCGCGAGATCATGACCTGAGTCGAAGTTGGACGCTTAACTGACTGAGCCACCCAGGCGCCCCTAAAGGATGTCTCTTATAGACAGCACATAGTTGAGTCATTTAAAAAATTTTTTTTAAATGTTTATTAATTTTGGGGGGACAGAGTATGAGCAGGGGAGGGGCAGAGAGAGAAGGAGACACAGAATCCGAAGCAGGCTCCAGGCCCTGAGCTGTCAGACAGAGCCCAACGTGGGGCTCAAACTCAGGAGCCGTGAGATCATGACCTGAGCCAAAGTCAGACCTTAACTGACTGAACTACCCAGGTGCCCCATGGTTGAGTCATTTTTTAAAAATGTCTTATCCATGGGGCATCTGGGTGGCTCAACTGATTAAGCGCTGACTTTGGCTCAGGTCATGATCTGGCAGTTCACAAGTTCCAGCCCCACAACGGGCTCTGTGCTGACAGTTCAGAGCCTGGAGCCTGCTTTGGATTCTGTGTCTCCTCTCTGCCCCTCCCCTGCTCACGCTCTGTCTCTCTCTGTCTCTCAGAAATAAACATTAAAAATTAAAAAAAATTCTTATTCATTCTACCAATCTCTGAATTTTAAGTATTTAATTCATTTAATATAATTACCAGTAAGGTAAAATTTAGCTATGCCACTTTCTATTTTTCTTATGTCTTTTTTGTTCCTCTATTCCTCCATGACTGCCTCCTTTTGTGTTGAATAAATGTTTTCTAGCATACCACTTGTGGTCTTTTTTCTCATGTTTTACTATGTATTTTAGTCATTTTTTAGTGGTTGTTTGGTAGTTACAATTAACATCTTACCATAACAATTTTATTCAAATTAATACCAATTTAATTTCAATAGTATATAAAAACTTTACTTCCCTATAACTCCATTCCTGTCTTCCTATTTTGTGTTATTATTTTCATATAAATTACATCTTTATACATTATATGCCCATCCACACAGATATATGGTTATTGCTTTATTCAGTTGTCTTTTAAGTTATATAAGGGGGAAAAAAGAGGTGTAAAAAATACGTTTATACTGTCTTTTATGTTTACCCATGTAGTTACCTTTACAGATACTCTCTATTTCTTCATGCGGATTCAAATTATTGTGTAGTCTTCATTTCACCCTGAAAGACTCTCAATTTCTTTTTTCTTTTTCTTTCTTTCTTTCTTTCTTTCTTTCTTTCTTTCTTTCTTTCTTTCCTTCCTTTCTTCTTTCTTTCTTTCTTTCTTTCTTTCTTTCTTTCTTTCTTTCGAGAGTGCAAGCAGGAGAGAGGGACAGAGGGAAAGTGAAAAAGAGAGAATCCTAAGCAGGCTCCACACTCAGCATGGAGCCTGCCATGGGGCTCAATTCCACAACCGTAGGACCATGGCCTGAGCCAAAATCAAGAGTCAGATGCTCAACCAACTGAGCCACCCAATGCTCAACTGACCGAGCCACCCAGGTGTCCCAAGAGTCTCAATTTTTAATGTATTTCTTAGAGCCATTCTGCTAGTGACAGTTCTCATTTATCGTTTATCTAGGAATGTCTTAACTTCCTCCTTTTGAATGATAGTTTTGCTGGATATAGAATCTTTGTTGACTATCTTTTTCTTTTAGTGCCTTAAATATAGCATTGGTTTGGATTTCAACAGTTTGATTGTGATGCGTGTAGGTGTTCATTTTTCTTAGTTTTGTTGAAACTCTTGAATGTGTGTATTAACGTCTTTCCTCAAATTTGGGAAGTTTGGGGCCATTTTTTCTTCAGTTACTCTTTCTGCACCCACCTTTTCCTTCTGGGATTCCCATTATGCATGTGTTGATGTACTTAATGATGTCCTAGGGGGTCTCTGAGACTCTGGTCATTTTTCTTCTTCTTCTTCTTTTTTTTTCTGTTCCTCAGGCTGGATAATCTCTGTTGAACTCAATTGACCTTAGAATTCTCAAATTCATGAATTCTTTCTTATGCCTGCTCAACTCTCCTGTTGAACCATCTAGACATTTAAAATTTTCATTTAATGTACATCTTAGTTTCAGAATTTCTATTTGGTCCTTTTTATAATCTAGATTCCTTTATTGACATTCTCTGTTTGGTGAGACAGTGAGATATCATTCACATACTTTAGTTTTTCTTCTTTGATATATTCAAAATAGCTGACTTAACGTTCTTGTCTGGTAAGTTCAATATCTAGGCTTCCTCAGAAACAGTTTCTATTGATTACCCTTTTCCCTGTGTGTAGGCCACTTTCTTTTTCCTCTTTATGTTTTATAATTTTTGTTGGATATCAGCATCCTTAAAATGTTCCAAAGCTTCCCTTTCTGGTTCAAATCCCAATCCCTCAGTAGGGCCTATTAGGTCCTGCATGAGTTTGTCCTCACTGCCCCTCTGATTTCACTGCCTATTACTCTTGTTTCTGTCTTTATACAGCCTCTCTGTCCTTCTTTCCATTCTTTAAATATACTGGTCACTCATGTCTCAGCTCATTGGTGCCTCCTCATAGAGGTTATGCCTTCCCCAGCCCACTCTCCATCACATATCCCTGGCTTATTTTATTTATAACATTTAGCACTACCTGAAAAGATATTATTCTTTATTTCTTTATTGTATATGAGCCCGCCCCCTCACAAGACTGTAAACCCCCTAAGAGCAAATGCCTTGTCTTTTCTCTCTGCCATATCTTCATTGCTTAGAATGCTTCTTTGGCATATAGTTAGACATTCATTGTTAAATGAATTAAAAGCTAAGGTCACAGTTTCACAGGTTCCAAAAAGAGACACACTCTAGTTCTTGAAGAGGATTAGAACTTTGTTTTTCTCCCCTAAAATTTCTCAAATCTGTGTTCTAGCTATGCAGATATAGTTAATAAACTTTCTCTTTAAAGGCAGTTTTTATAATTGTTTTATGAAACTAATTACTATCTATATTAATTTTGCCCCATATACAATCTTAGTCTCTTTTCACTCTTGGCCTCATATCTTAAGACCTCTGTTTATTTTAGAATTCAACTTTGTGTGTTAAATAAGCCTTCCTTCCCTGAACACTAGGAAAAAAATAATCACAGGAAGTTCTGGAGAATTTCAGTCCCTAAAGTGGGAGACCATAAGATTTGAAAGGAAATTGAATAATTATAACCTGTAGAGGACAGGACCTATGGAAGTTTGAGTTGTAAATTAGGCTCTTCAGCATACAAATCTATTCTTCATGCTATTACTTAATATGCTTAGTGCTGCATTATCCCCACAGAGTAAACAAACCAAATCCGTATTTAATCTTAGAAAATTTTCTATCATTCCCTGCCACTCTTATGTTTAAGAACCACTTTTCCTCTTATGGCACTCCTTGCAGAGATGAAATCTGTGAAGTTATTGTGAGTCCTTTATTAGTGTCCTAGTGGTGAGCACACCGAGGTGTGGCATGATGACTCGTTCTGTGTAACTAACTCTACTCTATCCAGGAACTGAGCCGTGTCCATAAGTGTAAGAGATCCAACCCCAGATGTCAAAAAGTCAATGTTTATTTAGGAAAGGAAATATGTCATTGCGTGATTAACTCCTAGAAGCAATAGTAAAAACTTTTGAATCATCTGAGTTCATTTTAAAGTGCCACTTTTCTTCTTTACTTTGTAGTTGGGATTATTTACTAAACACTAGGTTTTCAGTAAGAAAACAACCTGAACACTTGTCAATATCAAGAGTTTCCTTTTGATGGTTAGTCTATAAAATTAGCCTGGGAAATTCATAAGTTAATTATTTCCTGCTTTGAGAGGAGCTTTTGAACCTTATCAAGGTTGTACTTGGGTGGATTCCACTGGGGTGTATTCTCCTGGAGGCAGGGAGTAGCCTGTGTGCATGGAAGGATTCTGGAAACCAGAACCAAGTGGCAGGGAATGACCCAGGCATGTTATAAGAAAGGGTTCATTCAAGGACTATGTAATCCCCACAGCCCTTCCATTGTAAATGAGTTGCAGGATATCTCCTTGACTTGGCACAGATCAGGCCAAGAGTCACTGGCAAGCATGCTCTGATGGTTCAGTCAGTTACAGCATGATACTAACAGGGTCCAAGGACATCCTCTGATTCCTCTCAGGTCAGTTTGCTTGGTTCAGAGGAAGAGAGTCTAGCCCAAGGTCATAAACCTTACCCTTGGTTATTCAGCTAAACCTAAGCCATTTAAAATTCTGTTACACAGTTATGATCTTAGTTCTATAGCAGATCATGGTAAACAGCCTGCAGAAGTCACTTTCAAAATGCTATCCTCTTGGTTTGTCCATGCTCCAAGTTTGTTTTTAGAGAGAAATGTTTCTTAATGTGAATGAATAGCTACATATGGGAGAATTATACAGATTGTACAAAACATATCTAGACATTTGTTAGCCTATTCATTTAACCATTTATGTGTTTAGGACTAGGTTCTAAGAATACAAAGCCAGTAAGAAATAATTCCTGCTGTCAAGAAACTTACAATGTGCGGCACCTGCGTGGCTCAGTTGGTTGAGCATCCAACTCTTGATTTCAGCTCAGGTCATGATCCCAGGGTCGTGGGAGCAAGCTCTGAATGACACTCCTCGCTGAGCATGGGACCTGCTTAAGTTATCTCTCTCTATCCCTCTGCTCTCTCCCCAGTTCACTTGCTGTCTCTCTAAAATTAAAAAAAAAAAAACAAAAACCTTAGAGTATAATTAAATACCCAGTTTTGATTTTTTGGAATATACAAACTTTTGGGGAGGAAAACAATAATATGAAGTCACATGAAAGTCAAGTATTCTCATGCAGTTCTACAAGTAAGCCTTTCTTTTTTCCTTCTAATTAAAATTAAGATAAAAACAGTGAGGGAGGCAAACCATAAGAGAATCTTAAATACAGAGAACAAACTGAGAGTTGCTGGAGGGAAGCAGGGGGTAAAATGGGTGATGGGCATTAAGGAGGGTACTCTTTGGGATGAGCACTGGGTGGCATATGTAAGAGATGAATCAGTGGGTTCTACTCCTGAAGCCAAGAATACACTGTATGTTAACTACTTGAATTTAAATTTAAAAAATCTATTTCTCTTGATGTTGTAAAATAAATATTTTTTAAATAATTAATGTTTTAAAAACTATTTCTGATACACATAACATATACACATATTAATACATATAAATTAGTTACAGGTGCTTCAAAAAAGGAATCTAACTTGAGTATTCTATTTAAGAATATAGTTCTAGGATGACTAAAATCAACAACACAAGAAACAATAGGTGTTGGCAAGGATGTAGAGAAAGGAGAACCCTCAAGCACTGTTGATGGGAATGCAAACTGGTGCAGCCACTCTGGAAGACAGTATGGAGGTTTTTCAAAAAATTAAAAATAGAACTACCCTACAACCCAGCAATTCCACTACTAGGTATTTATCCAAATGATACAAAAAGGCTGATTCAGAGAGGCACGTGCACCCCAATGTTTATAGGAGTGCTATCAATAATAGCCAAATTATGGAAACAACCCAAATGTCAACCTACTGATGGATGGATACAGAGGATGTGGTATACATATGCAATGGAATACTACTTGGTGATCAAAAAGAATGAAATCTTGCCATTTGCAACAACATGGATGGACCTAGAGTATATTAAGCTAAGTGAAATAAGTCAGAGAAAGACAAACATCATATGATTTCACTCATGTGGAATTTAAGAAACAAAACAAATGAGGGGCACCTGGGTGGCTTAGTTGGTTAAGCCTCCGACTTCAGCTCAGGTCATAACCTCACAGTTTGTGGGTCTGAGCTTTGCATGGGGCTTTGCACTGAGGGTGTTGAGCCTGCTTGGGATTCTCATTCTCACCCTCTCTCTCTCAGGCTTTCACTCCATCTCAAAATAAATAAATAAACTTAAAAAAAAAAGAAACAAAACAAATGAGCAAAGGGAAAGAAAGAGAGGGAGAGGCAAACTAAGAAATAGGCTCTTAACTGTAGAGAATACACTAATGGTTACTAAAGGGGAGGGGGTGGGGGTGAGTGAAATAGGTGATGGGGATTAAGGAGGGTGCTTGTTGTGATGAGTCCTGGATGTTGTATGCAAGTGTTGAATTACTATATTGTACACCTGAAACTGATATTACACTATATGTTAACTAACTGGAATTTAAACAAAAACTTTTAAAAAAGAATATAGTTCTGGAGAGTAGTAATTTTTGTTCGTTTTTTTTTCTTACACATTTATTGTGAGAAATTCAGAATGCGCCAATCAAAAAGAAGAAAATAAAATTATCCATATTCCTGTCACTCAGATACAACAGATACCACTCAGATACCACTCCTATTTCAGAATATGTTTTCTAGTCTTTTGTTATATATACATAATGATAGTTAACATTTATTGTATATTAAAAGTTTTGCATACTGCTAAGCTTATCACATGCAGTATCTCATTTAATAAAGTTCAGGTGCCGCATGTGTTTTTTTTCTTTTGATTAAAAAAATTTTTTTTAATGTTTTTATTTATTTTTGAGACAGAGAGAGACAGAGCATGAGCAGGGGAGAGGCAGAGAGAGAGGGAGACACAAAATCCGAAGCAGGCTCCAGGCTCTGAGCTGTCAGCACAGAGCCCAACATGGGGCTCGAACTCACAGACTGTGAGATCGTGACCTAAGCTGAAATCGGACGCTCAACTGACTGAGCCACCCAGGCACCCCTTTTTTGATTTTTAAAAATTGAAGTATAATTAACATACAATATTCTATTAGTTTCAGGTGTACAACATATTGACTCAACAATTCTATGCATTACTCCGTGCTCACCATGATAAATGTAGTTACCATACAACGTTATTACAATATTATCGACTCCATTCCTTGGGCTGTACTTTTAATCTCTGTGACTTATTTATTTTATACTGGAAGTTTGTACTTCTTAATCCCCGTTATCTATTTTGCCCACCCCCCACCCCACCTCCCATCTGGAACCACCAGTTTTTCTCTGTATTTAGGAGTGTGTTTGTTTTGTTTGTTGGATTCCACATATAAGTGAAATCATATGCTATTTGTCTTTCCCTGACTGATATTTTACTTAGCATAATACTCTCTAGCTTTATCCATGTTGTCACAAATGGCAAGATATCATTTTGTTTTGTGGCTGAGTACTATTCCAATGTGTGTGTGTGTGTGTGTGTGTGTATCATATCTTCTTTATTAATCTATTGATGGACACTTGGATTGTTTCCATATCCTGGCTATTGCTTCCATATCCTGGCTGCAGTAAACATAGGGGTTCATCTTTTCAAATTAATGCTTTTGTATTCTTTGGGTAAATATCCAGTAGTGGAGTTGCTGGATCATATGGTATTTCTATTTTTAATTTTTTGAGGAACCTCCATACTGTTTCCACGGTGGCTGCACCAATTTACATTCCCTCCGATAGTACACAAGGGTTTCCTTTTCTCCACATCCTCCCCAACACTTGATATATTTGTCTTTTTTGATAGTAGCCATTTTGACTTGTGTAAGGTATATTTGATTGTGGTTTTGATTTGCATTTCCCTGATGATGAGTGATGTTGAGTATCTTTTCATGTGTCTGTTGGCCATCTGGATGTCTGTTTTAGAAAAATATCTATTCAGGTCCTGTGCCCATTTCTTAATTGTATTGTTTGTTTGCTTAATGTTGAGTTGTATAATTTCTTTTTTTTAAACATTATTTATTATTGAGAGACAGAGACAGAGCATGAGCAGGGGAGGGGCCGAGAGACAGGGAGACACAGAATCCGAAGCAGGCTCCAGGCTCTGAGCTGGCAGCACAGAGCCCGATGTGGGGCTCGAACTCACAAACTGTGAGATCATGACATGAGCTGAAGTCAGACGCTTAACCAACTGAGCCACCCAGGTGCCCCTGTATAATTTCTTTATATATTTTAGATATTAACCCCTTATCAGATATATCATTGGCAGATATATTCTCCCATTCATTAGATTACCTTTTTGTTTTGGTGATGATTTCCTTCACTGTATAGTTCTAATAGTTTATTTTGGTATAGTTTACTTTGGTATAGTTCTAATAGTTTATTTTTGCTTTTGTATAGTATAGTTTGGTATAGTTCCAATAGTTTATTTTTGCTTTTGTTTTCCTTGCCTGAGGAGATATAACTTTTTTTAATGTTTATTTATTTTTGAGAGAGAGAGAGAGAGAGCAAGAGCAGGGGAGGGACAGAGAAAAAGAGGGAGACACAGAATCCGAAGCAAGTTCCAGGTTCCAAGCTGTCAGTATGGAGCTCAAACTCACAAACCCTGAAATCATGACCTGAGCCAAAGTCAGATGTTTAACTGACTGAGCCACCCAGGTGCCCCAAGGAGATACGAATATGTTGCTAAGGGCAATGTCCAAGAGATTACTGTCTATGTTTTATTTCAGGAGTTTTATGGATGCAGATCTCACATTTAGGTCTTTAATCCATTTTGAATTTATTTTTGTGTATGATGTATTAAAATGGTCTGGTTTCATTCTTTTGCGTGTAGCTGTCCAATTTTCCAAACATCATTTATTGAAAAGACTGTCTTTTCCCCATTGTATAATTCAGGCCTCCCTTGTCATAGATTAATTGATATAGATGTGGGTTTATTTCTGGGATCTCTACTCAATTCCATTGATCTGTGTGTCTGCTTTTGTGCCAGTACCATATTGTTTTCATTAATATAGGTTGGTAGGATATCATACAATCTAGAATTGTGATACCTCCAGCTTTGTTCTTTTTTCTCAAGATTGCTTTGGTTGTTTTGTGGTTCCACACAAATTTTAGGATTATTTGTTCTAGTTATGTGAAAAAATACTACTGGTATTTTGATAGGGATTGCAATGAACCTATAGGTTGCTTTGGGTAGTATGGATATTTGAACATTATTAATTCTTCCAGTCTATGAGCATGGTATACCTTTCCATTTGTTTGCGTCATCTTCCTCAGCATGTGTTTTGTGGCAGTTTTTAATTTAATATATTGTGTGTGACTTTCCTTTTAATTAAATATTCTACTGAGGCATCATTTTAAGTGGCTGCATGGTGTTTTAACCATAGATGTATTTAATCAAATTTTAAATTTTTTTGAACTTTTTTTATTATAATAAGAGCTCATGATGAGCATGTATTGTTTATAATAGCAAATGAAACAAAACAACAACAAGCAAGAAAATATTTTGTAACCTCCAAGTTTATTTCCTTAGGATCCTTCAGAATATTTTTTTAATTCTTAGGAATAGTTCTGAAAACAAGTGCTTGAACAATTTTAAGACTTTTAATGGAAATGCCGAGAGAATATTCTTTTTGCATTCAGGGTCTATATTTCCAGAACATAATGGACTTAATGATGATCTGATATTTTTCCATTATGTAAACAATCCATTAATTTAGTACACAGAGTGAACTATGTTACTCTTCTTGAGTTGTCCATTAAGCAGCTGCAGCTTTGGAGTTGCCAGGAATTCACTCAACCGGCAAAACCTTGGGACACTTTATTGGGCTCATGGTACCTACTTATAGCGCTGGAGGAGGTGATGCATGTCCTTCAGCTCAAAGAAATGAACTCAAATAAATTTGTATAAGTTTAAATGCCAAATGAAGGTTTTTATAGGTTAAAACATACCCTGCAACTTCTTTACCCTGTAGCCCACTTCTATCTCTGTAACATTCAGGCTCTAAGACATATGACTGAGGGATTACCAAGAAAGATTAGAAGCAGGAATAATTCTAGTCCAGCAATGTGGGGATACTTGAACTTGGAGGTCACATCTGAAGATCTTACACCCTTCTGGGCTTGGGCATCTTGAGACATACAGCATTCACCATCAGCCCTGGAAAAGTTTCCAGAAAGTTCTGGATGCTCTCAATATTGGCACCAAGGAGATTGCTTAAATCTTCTATATGTCCTTGCAAGTGTCCTGCAACTATTGATAAAATGAATACAAAGATCATATGTAATGTGCATGTCAAATAGTGAGGATATTCAGGAGTCAACTCTTAATATACCACTAACACAAAAGGAGATTCTGTTTATTATTTAAGACCAATGAAAATGCCAGTTTTGGCTAAATATTGGAGAACTATAAAGATTCCTCTAGGGGGACAAAATAACAACAACAACAACAATAGTGGTCAAGGCAAATTTGACCTCAAACCTCTCCTTGACTCATAATATTTCCTGTTCCCTCATTGGTTTGAATTTTATTCTAAGACTTTCTTTCTGGAATCATTTGGTACTATATCTGTGACTTTGTTTTTTCCCTTAGAGAAAATGGTGTAATGTAATTGGAGACTTAAAAAATATTTTCTCACAAAAATACTAAGTGCATAAATTAAAAACAAAACCCTAACTCATTGTTTGAGTCTCCTCAACTCCAGCCATACCTGAGTAAGACCTATATATGGATTCTACAGAAAAGGAATTAACTGGTAATTAACTGGTAATAGTTCTTTCTTCTGTGCAGAATCCAACTGTAAAAGGTAGTTAAATATCACCTGCACACTGGGGGCCTTATCAGTACTTTGAAATATTTAATCATACTTCCTATGTTAGCTTAGAAGGTGGGGAGGTAGTCGCATATTTACCTTGGTCTGCTGTGGGCGCTAGTTGTGAGTTCTATTGTATCCCTCATTATATTACTTACAAGTCATTTATAATGGGCTGAGTTCATACTCTAGCTACAAATTACAGAGAAGCACTTAAAGTCACTCTGGAATAGCTTTTAAGGTAATAGCATTTTTTAAGGCTAAAGAAAGCTTCTTGTACCATCCATGGTACCTTCTATAAATGCCCTTTGATAAGTTTGTGGTTTTAAAAAATGAACTTTTTGCCTTGAGGTGGAAATAAAATCATGGATTTAGTTTAAAGTAGGACACTTTCCTGGTTTCTGTAGATTTAGCTAGGCCCAAGGGAATATAATTCCTGGAATCATATTTTAAGTCTCAATATTATACATCGAATTATAAATATTGATGTTGCTTTTTAAACAGGTTTTTCCATCAACAGCATGACTCTTAAAAAAGTGCCTACTCCCCCACTATGATTTTTATTGCTCAAATGTATCACATGTTGGAATACACCTTTAAATCTATAAGGAAAGCTAATGATGATAAAACAGACATAAATTTACTTTCACAAAAGAGCTCTATTCCATAAAGTGAGGTATGACTCAGCTGCTGTGAAACCTATCAACTTATAATGTAGATTAAGTGATTACATTTAGTATTTAGCAATATCTTTGACTGTATTCAGTACTTTTAAATTTATTACTGCTGTTGTTTATGGCATATGTGTGTGTGTGTGTATGTATAATTCTTCTTAACATTGGAAATAATACTTTTTAAAGAAAACATGATTCTTCTATATTCCACAAGAGTGTTTGTAAGTCATGCATCCAACACTTACTATATGCCAAGTCCTTACAAAGAATTTTTGGTTAGAGATGATAGTAACTGTGAAAAGTCTTCTCTGTGCCCTTTTCAAGGGCAATTAAGCATCCAACTTTCAAATGGCACTGAGAGCCACTTGAGTTATTTAAGGATGCTTCTATTTTTAAAGTCTTTACTAACAGTCTTCGAGATACATGGAAATGCTTAATATAGGCTTCCCAAATTGTTGACGACACCCTCTTATTAGTTTGGCTGCCGGTGCATGCACGCCTGTGTGCCCATGCACGTGTTGTCTGTCTTTCCTTCAGTGCCTTCATTTTCCTGCAAATTCCCACTGAGTGGCTGGACTCTGAGAAATTCCATGCCTTTGATACACCCAGTGGTGTCAGAAACTACCTCTTTGTGACAGTTGTGCCTTATGTAAGGATTTTCCTTATAGGTTCTCTCCTTAAGAGATGCTGGTGTTTGACTCTGTTAAACTAGGACTTCCAGGAAATGTTTGGGTAATTGAAGGAAGATGGAACTTATAATGGAGTCAGGGTAACTGGCTTCCTGGAATACATGTCTTGTACACACACCTCTCCCCTGAGTACCCACACGTCTTGCTTGCAGCACATTCACATAGAAGCTGCTCGTCTTCCCATGCGATACCGCACAGGCATGAGAGATGGGTGGACATCCCGCCTACTGTTCTTCGCAAGGAAAAGGAAAAGCAGTAAACTAGAGGCAGTTTTTCCACCCTCAAGCAAAAGCTCTTTTCTCATTTCAAATGGAAGAAATGCCATCTTTGTCATTAATTCACAGATCTTAATTGAGGGAGGGTGCCAGAATGGGGTTAGGCCTTGGGGGAAACAAAATGGAAGAAAAACAACCTCTGACATCACTTGAGTTTCTAGTTTAGGGAAGGAGATACACAATCCACAGATAACCCTGGGGGGACACTCCCCAAAAGGGGTGAAGAGGTGGAATTAGAGAAAAGAGAAGTGTCTGCTTGACTAGGGGGTCAGAGAATCAGGGAGTGTTTCTGGAGGGAGTCAACAACCTGAGTCTCACCCAACGAGCTGGTCTTACAGAAAGGGAACTTGTAGACCCGGCATGCAGCCTGGGCAAAGAACTGGACAGGAAACTGAGAGCATGTCCACTCTCAGGGGATCAGAGCCCTCAGGGTCTTGGAGGGTGGGAGGCTAGGAATGGTAAGAAATGAACGAGGCAGAGGCTAGAGATCAGGGATTTGGAATTGATCCTGGTGTAGTGGGAAGACTTCATCAGTTTTCACCAAGGCTGTGATGCAATACAGTTTGCACTGGAATTTAAAGGATTGCCACTGGGCAAGACTAAATGGTGGGACATTGGGTTAGGGGAGGCATGCGACCAGCAATAGAAGGCCACAGAGGTGGAAAGGCCAAGCTGAGGTCGTGGGCCAGGGGGATCAATGGAAGAGCAAGCACACTGAGAGCTAGTGAGGAGGTTGGATGGGTGAACTCAGAGCTAACTGGGCAAGACTGGTTCACTGTGTTCTCTGCTTGTGCAGAACAGTGGTCCCCTCCGACCCTCAGGGGGTCTGTTCTAAAACCCCAGCTAGTGCCCGAAACTGCAGATATTACCGAACCCTGTACATACTATGTTTTTTTTTTCTTGTACATACATACCTATGATCGAGTTTAATGTATCAATTAGGTAAGAGATTAACAGTGATAGTAATACAATAGAACAATTACAACAATATAGTGTAATGAACGTTACGTGAATGTGATCTCTCTCTCTCCCTCAAAATATCTTACTGTACCATACTCACCCTTCCTGTGATGATATGAGGTGATAAAATGCCTACATGAGGAGGGGAAGTGAGGAAATTAATGTCGACTTTGTGACGTAGTGTCAGGCTACTACTGACCGCCGACATATTGGAATGATCTGAGGATCATCTGCTTCAGGACAGAAAAAGAAAATATGGATGAAGGGGCACTGCTCTACTGGTGGCTCCCCCAAGTCAGCGAGCCCCCTCTCCCTCTCTCAGCACCACAGGTCAGGCCTCACCACTTTCCTTCTCTCTTGTCCCTTCTTTTTCTTCTCTTTCTCATCTCCCGGAGTACAGCCAAGTTATTCTCTCAGAGTGGCTTCCAATCTAGAAACTTCAGATTCCTGCTTACCTTCTCCCCCTCGCTCAACCCCCTCCCTCCCAGTCACCAAACTGTATTGATGCTACTGAGAATTTCCCAGTCTGGTTCCGTTCAAGCCACCACTGCTGCTACTGAGTCAGGCTTTTCTTTACTTCTTCATTCCTCCTTCTTCCTGCCATCTGCCATTGAAATCCTTGTCAGCACTGATTAGCATGAAGAACAATTAGAGGTGTGAGAAAATAAAACTCATCCCACCTAGCCAATTTTCAATTTTGCAGACATTTAAGCAAAGAATTAATGACATTGGGGAGGTTTTTGTTTGTTTGGTTTTGGTTTTTTTGTAACAATTTTTTTTAATGTTTATATTAGAGAGAGAGTGTGAGCAGGGGGGAGGGGTGGAAGGAAGGGGGACAGAGGATCTGAAGTGGGCTCTACGCTGACAGCAAAGAGACTGACTCAGGGCTCAAACTCACCAACCATGGGATCATGACCTGAACCCAAGTCAGACACTCAACCGACTGAGCGACCCAGGTGCCCCTTTTTTAAATAACAATTTAATCTGCCTTTTCAGTTCTACAAAAGTTTGATTGAATAAAGGAATCAGGACAATTTTTTTTCTAAAACACAATGAATTATATAAATAGTAGGCCTTATTCTAAAATTACTAACGAAGAAACTACCGTCCCTTCCTGTCTCCTTTTCACCAAGAAAAGCTAACCTATTTCAATGAGGAACAAAACATTTTTAAAAATGCACCCCTCTTGTATAGGAAAGTGATGAAACATTCTGGAAACAAAAAAGGGGGGGGGGTGCAAGGGATTACTCTTGATTATGGCAAATAGCTAATTCAAATATTCTACATCATTTTATTTATTCTAAAATATAATGATTAAAGTGAGAAACAATCCCCTAAGCACAATGTGGCTGACAGTACTCTTCCATTGTTTTTGTGTAGATAGGACAAGGTCCTTAGGCATTCTTGCCAAATAGTGTCCTGTTCAGAGCAGTCACTAATACCAGATCTTGTTAATAAGCACTAATCTCTTTTTAATAGACTGCGTTTGATGCCAGATTAGTAAAATAAACTCTCATCTCTCATGATGACACTTTGTTCCTGAGAACTTTCTCTACTTACCTTGAGGACATTATGTTTGGAGATTTTTATGCTTCAGAATACATCTAAAAGACTTCTGCCTTGAATGGAAAAGGCTTTCTATATTGCTGAGACACATGTGTTTCTGGGATGGGAAGGCACCAACTAAGCTATAGAAGCCATTCATAAGCGAAGAATAAGAATGCCTATTCCTTCTTCTTAGAGTTCAGTTTAAAGACAAACAGAAAAAAAGGAAGTCCTGACACAAATATGATTATGAAAATGGTGATTTTAGAAGACCAAAATTGGTGAATTGCCCACATTCGTAAGAATATAGCAGCAATTTAAAAAAAAAAATGAAGGAGCTGCTATAGGTATAAGATATGATATTATTGAAATCTGACAAATTTCCATCAGTGAAGTGCTTGAGAACTTCCATGACTATGTGAAGCTCCCAGGGTAACCTGGTCCAGAATTTGGGGGAATGGGAATGGGGTTCTTAGCAACCTGGGAGATGGCCTACCTTGATCCAAGGAGACCCCTCTTTTAGATGAAAGCATGTCTCTGCACAATGACCCCTGGCCCTAGACATGGTATCAGGAATCCACAGGAGAGTAGAATCTGTGCTGTGATGGCAGGAGACACAAAGCACCTGACAAGTGAGAAGTTTGGGTTCTAGCACCATCGCTTCCACTCGTTGGCTCTCTATCACATACAGCAAATATCTGAATGTCTTTCACTCTGACTTTTCTCATCTCTCCACATGGGGACAATAAGTGTTCCTTATGTATCACTGAAGATTTGACAAGGAAGGGTCAAGGGAAAAGATGGAAATGAGGGCACCTTGCAACAGGACTCTATAAAGATGAGGTCTTGTAGTATGCTTTGGTGTGTGCCTGAGGAGCTCCCCGAAGGCCAGGGAGTCTGTGAAAGGAAAACCAGATGGGAAGGTGAGTCACTTCCGACTTTAGCTTTATCTCTATTGGCATTTTACGTAGTGAACATGTATTAGTAGATTACTTGTAAAATTTTAAAATCTGAGAGAGTACAGAAATAGGACTATGGCATTTTATAAAAGAAATATATTCTCTGCTTTAGAAATTTAATGTAAAAGAAGTAATTCATTTGTTTTTCTCTTTGAAGATAGGTCCGTGGTCCTCCATCATTCTGAAATCCCAAAACCTTTTTTTTTTTAATTTTTTTTAACATTTATTTATTTTTGAGACAGAGAGAGACAGAGCATGAATGGGGGAGGGTCAGAGAGAGGGAGACACAGAATCCGAAACAGGCTCCAGGCTCTGAGCTGTCAACACAGAGCCCGACGCGGGGCTCGAACTCACGTACCCCGAGATCGTGACCTGAGCCGAAGTCGGCCGCTCAACCGACTGAGCCACCCAGGCGCCCCCCAAAACCTTTAAAAACAGAGTTTTAACAGAAGTTTTCAGCAAACTTATTAGATGATAAAAACATAACCTTAACTAAGGTTAGTCCTTATTCATTTTCTTTTTTTACGTTTATTTATTGGGGGGGGGGGGGGATGTGCACGTTCATGGGGGAGGAGCAAGAAGAGAGGGAGAGAGAATCCCAAGCAGGCTTCATGCTGGCAGTGCAGAGCCTTGATGTGAGGCTCGATCTCACAAACTATGGGATTATGACCTGAGCCAAAATAAAAAGTCAGACACTTATCTGACTGAGCCACCCAGGCATCCCTTTTTCTTATATTTTTGGTAAATGGCATACTGAGAGCATGCTACATCACACATAATACATGAGCTGTTTTCACTTGTGAAAATGCAAAAAATTCTGGTATATTCTGACCCTGAAATTTTCATATAAGGAACGGTGTACCTGAATACGTGTATTAAATTCATGAAAAAAGCAAATACTCTAGTAGCTCTCTTTCTGGAGATTTAGTCAGGATAAATCCAGGGGCTTCAGGTCTGGTAACTTTCCTGAGAGCATAATTCAGTACAACAAACATTTACTGAGTTGGTACTTGGAGGGGAAAATCAAGATTAACAGGTGATTGTTGTATAATGCAAGGAATTTGCATTATAGTGGGGAATGCACTTCCACTTAAATTTAATATAAATTGCATTGGAGTCAATGTTGTAAGAGGACTATAATCAGAAGGGAAAGATGGGTGAGAGCCCAGAACTCCTGGGGGTGGTGGAAGGGTCTAGACTGAGGGACAGTGAGAGAGAAGACCGGTTAACACTTTGATAACTTAATTCCTTTTTTCTTTAGGAGTAACCATTTGTGTTGTTGGCTTTCTTTCTGCAAGATCTAAGAGGCCCGGTGGAATCAATATTCCCAAAACGCTTCCCAGGGTTATGAGACCTGCTGAAAGTGTAAGCACTGGGAAATGCTGACCCAGTCATTCAAAATTATGGTGAGCAAGAGTCAAGAGTCTTCCCAACCAGAGGTGTCGCTGTTGCAAAGGGGCCCTCTCACCCAGGTTTCAGGAATTACAGTTGTCCCTGAAAAGGTAACTGCTAAAGCATTACATTGATATCAAAACACATGGGTTGTAAAGCCACCAAAATGATAGTAGATGGTGAAGAAAGAAACTGACGATTAAAACATGATGAAAACCAGTTTTTCCACTAAATCTTAAACATGGCAGACCAAGCCCTGAGAGTGAGCAAATGGGAGACTTAGGGATTTTTTCCCCCAAAGCCTCATTTGTGGCAAGGGTGTCTTATGACTTTGGTGCCATTTGTTCCTTTGAAATTGCTTCCTTTTCTTTGTTTCCATTTTTTTTTTAAGTTTATTTATTTATTTTGAGAGAGAGAAAGCACGAGCTGGGGGGCAGGGAGGAGCAGAGGGAGGGAGAATCCCAAGCAGGCTCCTCAGGGTCAGCACAGATCCCGATGTGGGGGCCTGACCTCACGAAACATCATGGCCTGAGCTGAAATCAAGAGTTGGCCACTCAACCGGCCAAGCCACCCAGGTGCCCCTCTTGATTTCCATTTTTATGATTAGCAGCCTACATAGTTCCATAACGTGGATATACCATATCCAGAAGGACAGTGCCAGGAATTCTGCAGGTGGAAGCAATCCCAGGTGATGTAAAGAAGGCGTGGTGTCCTTTAATGGAAGAGAATGTGAGCGTAGGTACCTACGTGTCCAGCATTCCACCCAACACAGGAGAGCAGCTGCAGAATCGGCAAGTGGGAAGCGCCGTCTTCGGGACCTGTGACAACTTCTGTGTACACGTGGCAGATACCGGCTCTGACAGCCTAACTGGAAAGCCCAGACTAGCGTTATAGCCGAGAAAACTGCCCCAGGACTAACAGCAGGACAGAACCTACACCCGCCAAAACCTCAGCGTCTCGGAGCCCCATGTGGTGAGAGTTCTATGGAAAAGGACTCAACACTCTCAAAATTCCACTCAGAGGGAGCTGTTGGTCGTGGCTCTGGGGACGCTAATGGCTGTTGTCATGGTCATCATTTTACTGTCGTGGCGGGTGCCAAACCAAAACAGAAAATGGAGAAGAGAACGTCTATGAAAACCTTTGAAACACACAAAACTTGTTGACTTAGTTGGAGTTGTATTCCTTCTAGCCGTATGCCTTCTTCTGGGCTGTCAAACTCGTAAGATTTGTGGGTGGCAGGATGATGTCATCTGTATTCAACAGCTTGTAGTAATTTCCACTCCCAGCCCCACTCAAAGGTTGAGATTATTGCGGTAAATGGGATCTGAGCTTACAGATGAAAGCCTCACTTTTCTTTTCCATTGAGATCACAATACTGTCCCCTCTAGCAGGATGACAATTGTGCTGTCACCCACATTACATCATACTATCTCCCTCGAAATGGCCTCATCTAAGTGTGTGAGTGCAGCTGTGAAAACAAAACATATTTTACCGTGAGCTTTGTAAATCCTCAAGGCACATATTAATGAGTTTGCCGTTTAAAAGTAATATAAAAAAATGTAACATAAGAGGTGTGGCTGCTGTAAGTGAGTCAGGAACAGGATTCAGGAGGTCAGAAGGCTGTGAGAGATCAGGGCTGGGTACAGTGGCTGGGCCTGGCTGCTGGGCTCTTCTCGTGGTCCTACCTGGTGCATGGAGGTGGCGTTCCACTGCTCCTGGGTAGCCCAGGGAGAAAACTCCTTCCTGCCATGCCAAGCCATGCGTAGACCACATCAAAGGGTGATCAAGTGATTGTATCATCTTCTGAACACAACACTGTCCATACTGCTCTTGAGATCGGAAAGGCTGAGGACCTGCTCCAACTTCGGGTCCCAAATCTGGAGAAGCATCAACAAACAAATAGAACAAATGTACCAGAATCAGATATCGTCACCTGGCAGGGAAAAGCAAAAGAAAGTTCCTGATGTTGGGAATTAGCTTCAGCTGACAAGATGTGATGTTGATAGACAAAACTAAACGTGGATCAAGAGATCAACCAAAGGAAGGCTTGCCTCCTTGATTCCACAACTGGCAAAAGCCATCAAACTCACAGAAATGCGTACTTCGCGGTTACCCCAATGATGTCACCCATGCTTTCTGTGCAAAGCGCCCTTTCCAAGAAGCTGGGGACATACCTGCCCAGTCACAAATGGGGTGGGGTGTGAGGTGTGCGAGGCTGCATGGTGTCATGCTTCCCAGAGGGCTAGCTCTGTGGCTGGAGCTCTCCTAGAAACTTTGCTCGGCCTCTTGCTCTTTGGTCTAGTCTTTTGCTGTGTTAAAATGTGCAGAGAGAAAATAAGAAAAGGAAGGCCACCATAATGTCAGACAAGGGGCACCTCTTTCAAAGAGCTGTGTATGGACAATCAGAAACTGTCTGGTCAGCTGTCACCTGTTCCCAGGATGCATCTCTATCCAAAATGGAAGGATATGCTGAGGCTCATTCTCATCAAGGGAAGGGAAGACTTGCATGGTGTTTCACTTTGCTGGGGCTATGTAACAAAGCGCCACAGACTGTGTGGCTTAAACAACAGAAATTTATCCTCTGACTGTTCTGGAATCTAGAAATCCAAGATCAAGGTGTCAGCAGGATTAGTTTCTTCTGAGGCTCCCCCTCCCCCCCTTGGCTTGTAGATGGCTGGGTCCTCACGTGGTCTTTCCTCTGTGCGTGTCTGGGTCTTAATCTCCTCTTCTTTTAAGGACACCCTTCCTATTAGATTAGGGTCCACCCCATATGACCTCATTTAACTAATTGCCTCAGTAAAGTTCTCATTAACTTAAATACAGTCACATTTTGAGGTCCTGGGGGTTAGGACTTGAACATAGGAGTTTGGGGAACACACAATTCAGCCCATACACAACAGAGACCTCGCACCTTGGAGTCCCTGTCTTCCACCAGCTAAACTCAGGCACATTTACCGGCCTGACTAGACAGGATCGCAGTGGTAAAACTAGGGAGGACCACTCAAGAGCCTCGGAGATCAGACCGTTTGGACTTGGCCTTTTGCATTTTAAAACAGCTCTTAATGTGTTCTACGAGGGACAAAGTTTAAAGCCGCTGTGGAAATTTTTTTTTTTTTCCTAGGGAAAGAGTGGATTTCTTCCTTCACTGCTTCCAAAAGAAGTTTCCAGGGTGTAGGGCATTTCTTAAAATCCATATGAGGTCCTCATTATTGTGTCTGTTTTGCAGACAAAACACTTTGCCAGGAAGTCTTTGGCAGAGGCAGCCCTGTAAGTCAGAAGTTCCAGACTCCTCAAGCCTCAGTGACACAGATGTAAGCGGTTACCAGTGCGGACCCGTGCTGCCTGACTGCACGTAGCGACATGATGCACCTAAGGGCCTGGGCTTCTTCCTGTGATAGAAAAGGGAGGCTACCTCCACGTGTGTAGGGACTTGGCTGGAACAACAGGAGTAGGACCACTATGTTTTGAAAAATGCAAAGAGATTTTTTTAATGGAGCAGAAAAGCTAGTTACATCACTGGGGTTTGCCCATCATTAAATTCATTTGGTTTATTTTATATTATGTCTGACCTGCATGTGTGAGGCTGTAAATTCTTCTATGTTTGGTAAAACACTGAGCAAGAAGGCACAACTGACTACTAGATATTCAATACCTATCTTTTCTTTTCTTTTTTTTTAGAGAGAGAGAGAATGTATGGGGGGGACGGGCAGAGGGAGAAAGTCTGGTTTTTTTTTAATGTTTATTTATTTTTGAGACAGAGAGTGGCAGAGAGAAGGGGCAAAGAGAGAGAGAGTGACAGAGAAACCAAAGTGGGCTCAGCACTGACAGCAGAGAGCCCGATGTGGGTCTTGAACTCATGAACCATGAGATCACATGACATGAGCCAAAGTCAGACACTTAACTGGGTGAGCCACCCACCCTGAAAGAGAGAGAGAGAGAGAGGGAGGGAGAGTCTTAAGCAGACTCCACACTCAGCATGGGGCCCAGTGCGGGACTCGACCCCATGACCCTGAGATCATGACCTGAGCTGAAATCAAGAGCCAGACGCTCAACTGACTGAACCATCCAGACACCCCTCAAGACCTCATTTTTAATGTTGGTCAAAAGGTACACACGTTCACAATTCTCCCATTATTTCTAAGTATGATGACTGAAGACCTGATTTTGTTGCTTTAATGCAATCAATTGTTAAAGTGTTTTAAAGTATGGTTTTCTTTACATGGGTTTTTCGTTTTGTTTTGGTTTGGTTTTTTTTAAAGAGGGAAAAATAGAAGGTAATGACATATACGGAAAAAAACGGATTTGGATCAAAACTCCTTTAAAATTTTTTTTTTAACATTTATTCATTTTTCAGAGTGAGAGAGACAGAGCATGAGTTGGGGAGGGGCAGAGAGAGAGGGAGACACAGAATCCGAAGCAGGCTCCAGGCTCTGAGCTGTCAGCACAGAGCCTGACTCAGGGCTGGAGCTCACAAACTGCGAGTTCATGACCTGAGCTGAAGTCAGACGCTTAACTGACTGAGCCACCCAGGCGCCCCTGGACTAAAACTCCTTAAAGAGAAATTTTTATTTCTATGGAAACACAATTTTAAACACAATTTAAAAAGACAAGTAGGTGAAAATATATGGTGTAAGTTTTTTGGAAAACATTTCTCAAAGTTTCCATAAGTGTCTCTGTTTATAAACAACTTTAAAATTAATTTTGTTGCCTTAGGGGCCAGAAATTTAGATTCAAACAAGGGACATCTGGAGATGCTTAGTAAGTGAAATAGATATTCTGAATGAGGCATCGTTCTGTGGAAGTTAAGAGGAATACACTGATGCTTTAAAAAAAATTTATGTTTATTTATTTTTGAAGGAGAGAGAGAGAGAGAGAGAGAGTATGAGTGGAGGAGGGGGAGAGAGAGAGGGAGACACAGAATGTGAAGCAGGCTCCAGGCTTCGAGCGGTCACCACAGAGCCCAATGTGGGGCTGGAACTCACAAACCACGAGATCATGACCTGAGCCAAAGTTGGACGCTTAACCGGCTGAGCCACCCAGGTGCCCCAGTACACTGATGCTTTTTAGATGCTTAAATATACCAGCACTAAGTTTTGGGTTTTTTTGTTTTTTTTTTTTTACAGATGAATGCTAATTCACCCTGAGTTGATGTACATAAGATTAGTGTTACATTTCTATATTAGCTGTTTATAAAATAAAATATGATAGGGTCTGAGGAGTCTTCCATTGGAAAGTGAAGGCAGTAGCTCTCACTAGAACTTCTCAACTCAAAGCAAACAAACTCATGAATAGGCTCCCTATAATCATGAAGGCAGTGTCTAACTTACAGTCTATTTAATCTACAATGCAGAAAGGGAATGCAAGTTCTAATTTTTCAAGTTTAGAATGTGCAATTTTGGAAAGGCCGTGTTGTTTAAAAGCAAAGGAAGAGGAAGAAAATCCTGCTGTAATCACTGTGCCTAAGATAATTATGCTCTCATTAAAAAAAAAAATGTTCTGAGACTGCTATAGACTGAATGAATATTCATACCCAACCCCCCACCCCCACCCCAGGTTTCATTTGTTGAAATCCTAACCCCACAATGTGATGGTGTTGGGAGGTGGGGACCTTTGGGAGGTGATGAGGTCATGGTGGAGCCCTTGTGAATCGCATCAGTGCCCTCATAAAAGAGACCCCAGAGAGCACCCTCGCCCATTCTGCCACGTGAGGACACAGAGGGAGGATGGCCACCTCCCAACCCGGAAGTGGGGCCTCCTCACCAGGCACTGAATATGCCTCCCCTTGACCTTGGACTTCCCAGCCTCCAGAACTGTGAGAAATAAACATCTGTTGGTTATAAGCCTCCCAGTGTGTGGTTTTCTGTCAGAGCAGCAGACTAAGATGGGCACTTTTGGGTAAGGAGGCTTGGCTTTTGGACACATTTTATTTCTGAACACTCTTCACCCACCAATTCCTAAATAAATAGCCGAAGAAATATAAAACTGGGAAAAGCATCCGCTTACACAGAAAGCTAAGGAAACAAATCATCAAAATGGCAGAAGTAAACTTGTCTCCAAATGCCTGGCATAGCTCCTGGGAAGTAAGAGGGTAAAGTCCTGGCCCCCATGGAGTCTCTGGGCTGGGAGGGCTGAGTGCTGGAGAAAGGGGTGGGCTGTGAGACTAATCTGGAAAGCGCCCGGGGGAAGTCTGGCTGGGTGTGCGCACTGCTGGGATCCCCTGCCAACAGTGGCCTTGCAGGATGCAGAGATCCAGGCTGCTGTGATTAGGGAAGAACTGTGGCTCGAGGCTCAGGAGAGGATGTCTCCTGAAGCGTAAAGGTGATTGTAATTGTGGCAAGCGGCCTGGTGAACCTGGGACCCTTTCCCCAAACAAGAGGCTGCTGGGAGCGTTAGGAGCCGCAGCCCAGGATGGTGGCAGGTCTTTGTGGACACAGTGACAGTTGTAGAGAGAGATGGGGCTCAAGAGGCAGGTATTCAGATGCCAGAGAGGAGGCTTCGCTGGAACCCTGGTGCCCAGCAGAGTGGCTTCCCAGTAGATAGAGGAGAAATTACAGAGACCAAACTCTCTCATTGGCATAGCTGGTGGCTCTGATGCTCTGTCTGCTCCCTTCAGGCTGGACCACTGATTATCAACAATCAGTAAGCAAGAATAAAACTAATATGCTGTCTATGAAAAGATTCTTTATTATGAAATCCCACCAGTAAGATTCAGAGAAAGTGTATATATATTTTTTTAATTTTTTTAACGTTTATTTATTTTTGAGACAGAGACAGAGCATGAACAGGGGAGGGGCAGAGAGAGAGGGAGACACAGAATCAGAAGCAGGCTCCAAGCTCTGAGCCATCAGCCCAGAGCCCGACATGGGGCTCGAACTCATGGACTGCGAGATCGTGACCTGAGCTGAAGTCGGACGCTCACCCAAAAGTGTATATTTTTAAAGAGTGTTTATTTATTTATTTTGAGAGAGAGAGAGAGAATGTGCCAGAACACGATACGGGGCTCAATCCCACCGCCCTGGGATCATGACCTGAGTCGAAATCAAGAGTTGGACACTTAACCAACTGAGCCACCCAGGTGCCCCGAGAAAGTGTGTTATTTTTGAAAAACATTTGTGGCAAAAAATACAATGAATTTCAGACAACTGCTCTTTACTCTCAACTTTAAAGAAATCTGCTCTCCATCAAATTAGATGACCTGTAAAATGATGTGACAGTGGAAGATTATGTTGAGGTATAGGCAGAACCATGCAGAGAAATAAATGAGGTATTGAATATATGTTTTAGAACCAAGCAGATAATGTCAGAGTCAAGATGCATTCGAAGCCCTAAAGAGCAGAATCAACCCTGCCAAAAATTATTTCAGTGACACAGAAGACAGGCTGGGGGCGGGGGGGGGGGGGGGGGGAACATATGTGTGTGTATGTATATATATAATGCAAAAAATAATGAAAAAAAGGAAAAGAAGTATATGTGGGATTTCATGGATATACATGGAGATCCAATATGTGGATAACTATTTCTGAAGAAGGCACCAGAACAAATGGACCAAAACAAAATTCAAACACATCTAAAACTTCCTTAAGACCTAAATCTCCCAATTAAAATAGCTCACTGGGTCCTAGGCAAAATGAAGAATCTCAAACTCTTAATATACCCTCATCAAAGTTCCAAAATTTAGGTAAAATTAAGAACTCTGTTAATGCCCTGATAGAAGATTACATACCAAAAAAAAAAATTTTTTTAAGGGCGCCTGGGTGGCTCAGTCAGTTAAGCATTCGACCTTGGCTCAGGTCATGATCTCACAGTTTGTGAGTTCGAGCCCCACGTCGGGCTCTGTGCTGACAGCTCGGAGCCTGGAGCCTGCTTCAGATTCTGTGTCTCCTCTCCTCCCCCACTCATGCTCTCTCTCTTTCAAAAAATAAAAATTAAAAAAAATTTTTTTAAGAAATGCAAACTGGTCTCAGAATTCCTTTTTTAAAAAAATAATATAGGTGGTAAAATTTATAAATTTTGTAGATAAAATCCATTAAAAAAAATACAGAGATGATGCAATCAATGTCCATAGAGTTTTGAGGGAGAAACTTCATGACCCAAAATTCCTTATGTAGTTGAGCTGTCTCTCAGTTGCCAAGAACATAAAAGCATTTTCTGAGATTCAAGGGCTCAAAATATACAATTCATGTACTTTTCATGGCACAATGAATACTCAGAGAAGTAGTCCTTTGCTACTCAGATGTCTTCAATCCAGCAGCATCACATCATCTGAGACCTTGTTGGAAAGGCAGAATCTCACTCAGGCTTCACCTCAGCCCTCCTGAACCAGATTCTGCATTCCAACAAGATCTCCATGTAATTGATATGCATATTAAAGTTCCAGAAGTACTGCTCTAATAAACCAAGTAATTAATCAAAATGTAAGCCCCACACACAAACAGTAAAGTCACAGCTGAGAACTGCAGTGAACACTTAAATACCATAGAATAAAATCTTAATAAATGTATATTAAAAGTCTACATACACATTTTATAATATAAAAGCATAACCTGAAAATTAATGTCTACAATTTAACATAAATAGAGAAGAAGAGTTAATGACAGGAAATAAAATGAGCCTGTTATGTCTTTATGGTTCAAAGAGATTCAGTAGAATTTATTTGAGATGTTTTATCCTTGATGTGATAGACAAATATGTATATATTCAAATATGTTCTTGAAACTCTTAAATGAAACCTAAATTATAAATTAGCCATGTAACAAACTACTTGAGAGGGAAAAACTCATAATTCATAATGTAAAAGAAAAAAATTAAAAATTGAAGAATGAACCAGAATACATTCTTTGTGGAAATAAATGCAAATGGGACAAGCTCCCGTATTCAAAGAATTAGTCAGATTTTTGTCAATGAAAATAGTTTTATTGCTTATCTTTAAAGAAAATGGGAAGTACAAAGCAGACACAAAAACCCTCCTGGGATTCCATTATGCGCAAATAATCACTATAAATGTTCTAATGATCATCTTTCCACAAAATAATTCAGTTTTTACAAATGGGGCAATACTACACGTGTAGTTTTGAAACCTACCCATTGGAAATGATGTGTATAGGTATATTTGTTATTGTTATTTGTTTGGTGTGGCTTGATGTAGTTTGTTAATTTTGAGAATTTTGTTTTCAGTATTTTTTCTGCAAAGTTCTCTCTCCTCTTTGAAGGCATTTTTCATCTGAGACATTATGGTTTTCTTCCCCCTAGTATTTCACTTTGACTTTCCCTTACAGTTCCCATTTATCTGCTAAAATTTCTCATCTCCTATGACTATTGTATACTTTTTTCCCCTACAGCATCTAACATATGAATTATACGTATTGTAAATTCCTTATCTGATAGCTCCAATATGTGGTTTACCTCCGAATCTGGTTTTATTTATTGTTTTGTCTCTTGTTGACTTCGGTTTTTTAATTTATTATTATTACTATTTAATCTCGTGCACGTGTCTTGTAATTTTGGGTTGAATGTTGAATTGAATGGAATTGAATACACTTTGTTTGAATATCGTGCATAGTATAGTCAACATTGAGGTAGTGTGCCTGCAAAGGGGCACACCTCTTCTGTTAGACCATTAGTGTTGGGGATTAAGGAAATAGACTCAGGAGTTCAGGGAGGTTTGACTTGGGCCGGTGTTATGGTTACCTTCCATGCACCATTGGTTTCAAGTCCTCTAGCATTACCTTGTGCTTAGGGTGGGGCTGGGGTTCCAGACGGTTTTTCTCAGTGTTCCTGTTCCACCGTCAACTTTCAGTCTTCTTTGTTTGCCTATGCCAAAGAAGGGGACGTTGCTCCCCATGCTCTTGTCCCCTCCCCAGAAGTTCTTGCTTATTACTTGGTGCTTGCTAGCCTGGTGGTGGGGAGAGGGAAGGGGCAGGTGTTCTGCCCCTTCTGTTGTGCTGGTCCAGCTCAGTCTTAGCCTGGTTCTGTCTGCCTGGGTCTCAAGGGTGGAGCTCTCCTAGTGACCCTACCTCTCTTACCCATGATAGCCAAACTCTCCTGTATCCCTGGTGAGTCTTGTATGGGCCAGTTCCCTGCCCCTCCTTCAGATGTGGGAGATCTCTCTTCATACTGGTATATGATTCTGGACCCAGAATTGCTTACTGCTCCTTCTTCAAGGGTAGAGGATGTCCCTTTTTCTTTTACCTATCCCCTAGCTGCCCCAGTTTCCCAGTGTCTCAGGAAATTGAAACTTTAAAAAAAATTGTTTTTAACGTTTATTCATTTTTGAGAGAGAGAGAAACAGAGCATGAGCTGGGGAGGGGCAGAGAGAGAGGAAGACACAGAATCCTAAGCAGGCTCCGGGCTCTGATCTGTCAGCACAGAGCCTGACACAGGGTTCAAACTCACAAAGCTTGAGATCATGACCTGAGTCGAAGTCAGATGCTTAACCAGCTGAGCCACCCAGGTGCCCCAAAACTTTTTAATAGGGGAGAAGAGTCCAATCAGGTTTTTGTGCCTTTCCTATAATAACAGCCACTCCTGCCCCAAGTCTTGGTCTCCTGTTCTGCTCCCACCAACCACTTTCTCGGGAGCCTCTGGTGGAGGTCCGTGTAAAAGATCCTGTGTATGGGGGCACCTGGGTGGCTCAGTCGGTGGTGGCTCAGTTGGTTAAGCGTCTGACTCTTGGTTTTGGCTCAAGTCATGATGTCACAGTTGGTGATACGGAGCCCCGCGTCTGGATCTGTGCTGACAGCAAGGAGCCTGCTTAGGATTCTCTCTCTCTCCCTCTCTCTCTGCCCCTCCCCTTCACTCGCTTCTTCCTCTCTCAAAATAAATAAACTTAAAGAAAATTAAAAAAAAAAAAAGACCCCCCACTTGTGAGTGCAAACTCCATTTGTGTCTGTGCTCTCGGGTTTGTACTCACACTAGCCCACACTTGGCCTTTGCAATTCATTAAAAAAATTTTTTTAAGGTTTATTTATTTTGAGAGAGAGAGAGAGAGACAAAAAGGGAAAGAGAGAATCCCAAGCCAGCTCCACACTGTCAGCACAGAGCCCCCTGTGAGGCTCGATCTCATGATCTTTGAGATCATGACCCGAGCCAAAACCAAGGGTCAGATGTTTAACTGACTGAACCATCCAGACACCCTGCAATTCACTTTAAAATCTAACTGAATTCTTCTTACCCACAAGTATGGTCCCAGCATTTCTTCCCCCTATGCTCTGCTATAGATGAGCCCATGCTTGTATTTCATCTTTCCTTGCACGAGCCTGAAGGATATTTGTTTTGTCCTGTGGCTTCAGTTCTCTGGTAAGTTCATGAAAAGTTAGTGTTAGAGTTTATCGTGGTTTTTTCTGTTGTCAGGGTGGGGAAATATTTTTTTCCTGCTTTTTACATCCTAGGTGGAACTAGGCATGGTTTGGAATGCTTTACGTGTAATAACCCACGGCTTCCTTACAACAACAAACCTATTAGGTGGATACTATTCTAGTCCCTATTTAGCAGATAAAGGAACTCAAGCACAGCAAATTTTAATTACCCAAGGTCACATAGCCAGAAGGGCTAGAGCCGAAATGCCAATCGGAGTTGTCTGATACAGTGGCTGCACCACTCACCACTAAAATATACTGTTATGCACATTGTGCATTGTGCATGGTCTGAATATAGGTTTGCTTTTTTGTTTTGTGTTTTTGTTTTTTTTCTCAGTCCCCTCCTAAGGGATAGCGGGGTTTTTTCCAGTAGTTTGCTATTATAAACAATGCTGCAATGAACTTGTGAAGTTACCTCCCAAAGAAATTTAAGGTCCTCAACTTATTGCTGGGTCGAAGGGTATGCTTATTTAAATTTGAACTATCTATTGCCAAATTGCAACTAAGAAACATTTTTTATTTTTTTAATTAATATTTTTGAAATATTTATTTGCTTTTGGGGGAGCTCAAGCGCAGAAAGGGCAGAGAGAGGGGGACAGAGGATCCGAAGTGTGCCCTGTGCTAACAGACTTGACAGGCTGACAGCAGTGAGCCCGATGTGGGGCTTGAACTCACGAACTGCGAGATCATGACCTGAGTTGAAATCCGATGCTCAACTGACTCAGCCCCCCAGGTGCCCCAAGAAGCATTTTTTTTTAAATTAAATTTAAACTTTTCCAATTACAAAATTACAAAAGTGATATGAAGGCAGAATTATTGCAAAAAAAAATCAGATGACAACTGTTACACACACACAACCACAGCCCACTCCAATCCCGCCCCTCTCCTTGTATCGGCCACTATCACAGTTTAGCATGTATAGCACATAGGATTTTGAAAAGCAGAGAGAGAGAGAGAGAGAGAGAGAGAGAGAGAGAGAGAGAAAGCACATTTCATGCAGAGAGCACAGCACAAGCAGCATCTGGCAGAGGCAATAGGGAAAGCAGCCTATCTGGAACAGAGTTACACGATGCTAGAGACAAGCTAGTAAAAGTGGAGGGAGCTGTGAACTGCAGGCAGAGGATTTGTGGAGTCGTGGAGTAGGAGATACAGAGCTGTTCTTTATGTGGGGGCAAAGCAGTGATGTGACAAAACTGGCTTTTAGGTGATTTTAGACTATATTAATCTGCTTCTTATTTTAAAATGATTATTTATTAATTTATTGGCCATTAATTATTAGATTATCTTGGCCAAAATTGGTGACCATGGAACTGGTAGTAACTACTGAGATCCTGGGGAGAGCACCCAGGCAGGATGTGGTGAAGGCCTGAGCTGAAGAGTGGTAGTCGAACTCGGGGTACCCGGGTGGTCCAGGTAGTTAAGCGTCCCGACTCTTGATCCTGGCTCAAGTCATGATCTCATGGTTCGTGAGTCTGAGTCCCACGTTGGGCTCCACACTGACAGCATGGAGTCTGCTTGGGATTCTCCCTCCTTCTCTCTCTCTTTCAAAATAAATAAACTTAAAAAAAAAAGTGGTAGTACAACTAGAGAGAATGTGTGGAATGAGAATTCTCAATAAACTGACAGGTGACCTACTGGAAATTACCAACATATCAAAGACATAATGAACTTGTGTATTGTACAGATGGCTGAACATTGTAACTTCTTAAGATAACTGTCCTCTCCATTTACTCAGCTTAAATTCCATACTCAAGAGCTATCGTTTCTTCCCTCCCTACACTCTCACCCTGTTTTCCCCTCTGCCTTGCTACCTCACTTGACTAAACCACCAACCTGGCCAAATTCAACTGCAGTCCCCTGTGGTTGCCCCACACAGCAGATTTTCTGCAGAGGTGAGACTGGAGAAAATCCGGGAATGTCACATTGACTTCAAATGGGTCTTCAAGGCCACCAGGCAATCATACCAAACTGCCCTGGTCCTTCACACTCTCATCCCTTTCTAGACCTTGATTTCAGACTTCTCTTCCCTCCCAAACCTCCCATACTTTCCCCCCCCCCCCATCTTTGGTCTCAGTTCATGACATTGCTTCCCATTTCCGTGACAAAGTAGAAACAACCAGAAGAGAATCGATGTGGGTTCCCACCACAACCACATCTACCCACCTCTCCAGATCATTGCCCACCCCTGGGCCTGCCCTCCTCTTATTACAGGCAACTGGTGGTGTTCCTTGGGTTAGCCAACCTCTCCCCCTATACAGCTGGTGACACCCCCATACACACTCACTCAGAAACAGCGCCCCAGAACTTCTCCCTTCTCTCTCCTATACCATCACTGTGTCCTTCTTTTTTTGGATCAGCCTAGAAATGTGCTGGTTTTTCTTCCATGTTAAAGAAACAAAACTCTCTTGGCCACACTCTCCCCTCCAGTTACTGTTGTGTTCCTTTGCTTTTTTTTACAATAGAAGTTCTCGAATGTGTGTGTGTGTGTTTAATTTTTTTTTTTTTTAATTTTTTTTTCAATGTTTTTAATTTATTTTTGGGACAGAGAGAGACAGAGCATGAACGGGGGAGGGGCAAAGAGAGAGGGAGACACAGAATCGGAAACAGGCTCCAGGCTCCGAGCCATCAGCCCAGAGCCCGATGCGGGGCTCGAACTCACGGACCGCGAGATCGTGACCTGGCTGAAGTCGGACGCTTAACCGACTGCGCCACCCAGGTGCCCCTGTTTTTAATTTTTTTAAGAGAGAGAGAGATTGCACAAGGGCAAGGGAGGAAGAGACAGGAGAGAGGGAATCTTAAGCAGGCTCCACATTCAGCGCAGAGCCCGACATGGGACTCCATTGCACAACCGTGAGATCATGACCCGAGCCGAAATCAAGAGTCGGACACTTAACCAACTGAGCCACCCAGGCGCCCCTTGAATGTGTTTTTATACTCATTTCTCTGACTCCCCTCCTCCTGCCCCTCTTGAAGCCAGTCAAATCAGATTTTTGCTACCATCTCTCCACCCAGACTACCATGTTCAAGCTCGCTGTGACCTAAACATTGCCAAGTTCAGAACCAAGCGTTAATACCCAATCACACCTGACCCGTCAGGAGGATAACCTGCAAATGTGCTATCCAAACTGGGACATATATGAAAGGAAATGGGGTATGAGTAATGATTACACTTGTTCCCCCGGTGCAAAAGGGGATCGTCCAGGGCAAGCAAAGACATATTAGCAGATTTGCAACATCTGCTCCCTCCCTCTTCTTTGAAACATTTCTACTCTTGGCCTTCAGGGCAAGAGTTATCAGGCTGTCCTCCTAACTTGCTGGTTGCTCCCTGTTAGTCTTTGTTTTGTTTTGTTTTTTACATTCCTCCTCATCTGCTGGTCTTCTAAATGGTGAGAGGTCTCAGGGCTCAGACCTTGAACCTCTTCTCTTGTCTAGACTCTCTCCCACAGGGATCTCATCCTAGCTCACGGCTTTAAATGCCATCTACATGCTAATCGCTCTCAAATTTATATCTGGCACATCTCTCCCCTGAACTCGAATATCCAACTGCCTACTCTGTGTATCTACAGACATCTTCAGTTTCATGTGTTCTATTTTGAGTGACTATATACCCCCCAAACCTGTTTCCCATCAAAGTGAAAGACATCTCAATCCTCCCGGTTGCCCCAGCTAAAAACCTCAATGTCATCCTTAACTCATGTCTTTGTCACACAACCCTTATCTGCTCAAGCAGCAACTTCTACTGGCATTTAACATTGAAAAGTGTGAGTCACCAGATGGGGTGGCCGCAATCGTGCCCTAATCGTACCTTACCTCCGCCCCCCTGCCCTCTTCGTGTTCCTCAGTACAACTCTCCGCACAATGTTGCTGGACAGGAAGTCAGGCCTGTCATGGTTCCTGCTGAAAACCCTCCAATGACTTCCTTTCTCATTCATGAAAGCAAGCATTCTCACTCCGACCTGCCTGACTCTGGCTGCACCTCTCTGACCGCCTCCCTCAATATGTGCCTCCTTTGTCTGTTCGGCTGAGTCCTCCGCAGGGTTGCTCTGCTTCCAAACTGTCACCTCTGTTACCCCCTCACTGCCCTCACGTCTTTACTCAGAAACCACCTCCCCAGTGAGCCCTTCTTAACACATCAGTCCCATCTGAACCCTAACACTTGACACCCCCCTTCCCTGCCTTATCTTTTCCTCCTTGGCGCTTAGTCCTGACCAACAGAGTATGTATCTCCCATATCCTGAAGCTGTATTAAGGCAGGGGTTTGGGGGTCTATTTTAGTCCTCGCCAAATCCCCAGCACCTAGAAGTGTGCCTCACCCAGACGAGACACTGATACATGTTTGAGTGAATTTCCCTGCAGTAGGTCCTCACGATAGAGGAGGAGTTGCCGGAGCTCTAGCAAGGCAAGGAGACCAGACGTTTATCTTTGCACGTGAAATGCGACCTAACCTTCACAAAGTCATTCGCAATGCGTGTTTGCAAAGCATGAATGGCACAAGATATCCCACAAATGAAAAAGGGTCTGTGATGAAAGAAGTTCGGGAAACGCTGCATATGATACTGTTGGAGACTCAGAGGGTGTGTTTATATATTCAAATCCCTGAGACATCCTTTGGTGAGTAAGCTTGTCTCTTCTAATTTCTTCCTCATTCCTGCTTCATCTGGCCATTCGTTTAGTCTTCCCAGCTCCTTGGCACACGCTCCTGGTGTTTGCGGGGCTCCCAAGGTCACACGTCCCCGGGTGTGAACTAGAGTTCAGGGCACTCGGCCCTGATGCAGTGAGACTTCCATTGGAAACTAGTTTTGTCATGCAGAAGCCACTCCTGCAAGGGGGGTGGCGGGTGACGGCTGCAGAGGTTGAATCCTGTGTCCTGTCTCTGTCGAAACCCGGTGTTCTGCAAACATGTTGGAGTCAGAACTCTTTTCTTAAGAAAACCCCTGTTAAAGGGGCACCTGGTTTCGGCTGAGATCATGATCTCATAGTTTGTGGGTTTGAGCCCCACATCGGGCTCTGTGCTGTCGATGCAGAGCCTGCTTGGGACTCTGACTCCCTCTCTCTCTCTCTGCCCCTCCCTGCTCACTCGCTCTCTCAAAGTAAATAAATAAACTTAAAAAATTTAAAAAGAAAAGAAAACCCCTATCTACTTCCAGGGAACATCAGCATTCCTTCAGTGGTCTGTTCCATGTCTGTGTGCTCAGGGCCCTGCAGCACCCCCTTCAGAAGCACCCCCCTCCCCCCCGCCAGAAGCACCAGGGGCAGAGATCCGACTATGCATCATCTAATCCCAGTGCTTTTCGACATTGGATGCTGGGCCAAGGCATCAGTACTATTTCCAAGACCCAGCTGATTGTAGGATGCAGCCAGAGCCTAGAACCATTAGTTTAGGTAAATCATTTTCCTGGATTCTAGATTTGGAAGTGTTCTGGGACTTGGGCAGCCTTTAAGAGCTGGATTCTTTTTCTTTTTTAAAAATGTTTATTTATTCATTTTGAGAGAGAGAGAGAGCTTGGCGCTTGGGTGCGACCATGAGTGGGGGAAGGGCAAAGACAGGGAGAGAGAGAATCCCACGCAGTGTCCACACTGTCAGCTCAGAGCCTGACTCAGGGCGTGTTCCCACGAACCATGAGATCATGACCTGAGCTGAAATCAAGAGTCAGACGCTCAACCAACTGAGCCACCCAGGTGCCCTTAAGAGCTCATTTCTAAGCACCATGAGAGTAGCATGCCCCCATGCCCATATGGAACACCACAGACCATGGTCAAGGCCACCAATGCCAGCTAGCACAGCCAAGAGAAAAGTAGAGCTATTTAGTGAGTGGCATCCATCCTTGGTGAGAAGACTGTTCTCCTGCTCCCAAACTCAGGTGCCCATGTGCAAATTGGTGCATCGGCCTGTTGACCTTGCACTCAGGGAGCCCGGGAGAATGGCAGAAGAGCTGCCATAGTAACATCCAGCAAAACGAGGAGCTGGGAGAATGACAGAGGTGAGGAGGAGCACAAGAATCCACATGTGCAGAGGCTAAAGTGAACCGCCCTAGAAAGCTAGAGCCACACGTCCATGGACTTTGAGAAATAGCACAGTTGTTTCAGCTCAGTGGTCACAATCCGTTCAAGAACTTTTAAAGTGTTTCCCCTGGCATGGATCCCACATGGATTCTGAACTGGATCTAGGATGTTACAGCGTGTTTTCCTGTGCTTAATTGTTCAGGAGGAGACGGGCAGTGTTGCCCAGGGAGCTCATGTGGGTAGCGAGTGAATATCAAATTTCCATTAACCATTTTCAAACGATGAAAATAGCTTTATGTCTCTGAGGGACTCCAGGCTGGGACATTGCTTTAGTCTTTTTCTTTAGACTTTCTCTAATGAGAGCAATCCTATAGCTCTGCCCTCTTTCTCAACAATCACATTTGAAAAGTCACAAAGGCTCACTGAGAAAAATGGTTTCTCTTCTTTAGATGCACCTTCCAGAACGTTCTGACCAGCAGTCAGAACAACAGGATGCAAATGCTTTCAGTACCTGCCCCAAAGTAGCATTTTCAGCCCAATTAATAACTCAGGATGCACCTGCTAAAGGGGTTCCGATGGTGGCATTTTAGTTTCTGTATTAACAGAATGTTCTGTGGGGTCCTCTTCCCAAAGTGACAATATACCGGGGTTTCATTTTACTCTCAGAACGTGGAAAATGCAAGCTGTAGTTTCCCTGTTGTAGCAATTCTTCCTATTTCAGCTTTGATTGCACTCACTGGGATGAGGACAGCTTTGCAAACCATAGGCTTTGTCACACACCCCTTGGGCTGCTGTTGGGATAAGGGCACAGCTCCTTGAAGGCTACAGATTTACAGTAAAAGGGCAGTGTAGCAACACTATTTGTCAGTAGTAGGAATACTGATACCAGCCTTCGTGCCTGTAGCCTTATCTGTTTGGGATAAGGCTGTGATTGTAAGGGTGTTTTCTGAAGGAAAACCAAATGACTATGGCTTTTCATTTAATCCTTCATGCATTCGTTCAACAAACATGCGTAAGTACCTGCACCAGACATGATGTTCACAACCCTTACCCCACGGAGTCTACAGGGGAAGGCTTATACCAACAAATAATTACTGTTCCGTTCAGGGGTATGGAGAGAAAGGACAGCTATTATGAGGGCATAGTGGGGGGTGAGGGCTAACCCCTCCTGGGGGGTCAGAAAAGCCTTCCCTAAGAAAGTTGTATTCACTTCATGTTGTAAAAATTCCATTTCTCCATTCTTAAGCCTTCTTGAGCTGGAAGTCAGGCTGCTGAGAGATGGGGCACTCCAGCAGGGGCACTCGTAGCTGCTGCCATATGAAGTGGCACCTCCGTTCCACATGAGGGCTGGGAATTCACAGAGAGTCATTCCAGGTACAGGGAAGAGCCCGATGGATATTTGGGAAAGAGTAAGTCACTTAGTCTTCCTGGAGCCTGGGAAAAGAACATGGGTCAGAAGATGGGCTCCTTCACCCAACACTTGTTGAGTGTCTACTATGTGCCAAGCATTTGGGTTCTTGGGAGAGAGCGGGGAACATGACAGATATGGCTGTCCTTCACAGGGCTTATTGATGGAGAAGAGGGCCAATTAACCAACTTAACCCATGTGTCTGCAACAAAATGACATCAAATTGTGGAAAGGGATGTGCGGAAACCAAACCATGCAGTGACAGAGACAATGTGGTGAGCAGAGGGAGGCGGCTCCAGAGGGGTGCGTAGGGAAGGTGTCCCTGGAGTCGGTGATGTGGGGGCAAGAGACCTGAGGGCGCAAGGTGGCCAGTCACAGGAAGAGAGAGGAAATGAGCCTGGGGCACCACAAGTGCAAAGGAGGGAATCTCGTGGAGGGTGGTAAGAATCATCCAGAATGGGAGCAGAGGGCACAGCGGTAGGTCAGGAGGCTGCATCTTTCCTGAAGGCCCTCGGAAGCCGAGGCAAGGAGCTGGGGCTGCATTCTAAAAGAAAAGGAAGCCACTGAAGGAAGTTAAGTGACAGTTTTAGGATTTTAGCAGTTCTAGCTGCTGTGTGAAAACCTGTGAAGCCTGGAGGGACTCAGTGGCAGACCATGTGCAAAGTGATACTGCGGGTCGTGGCAGGGAGTAAGTTGTTGGAGATGTGTTTCAGACATGGAAGTGACTGAGCCTCCTGGTGTGAGGTGGGGGCCGGGGTGGGGACTGAGACGCAGCATTAAGGGAAAGGGAAAGGGAAAGGAAGCCGTGCAGCTGTGAGCAAACCCCAGGGAAGCAGCGCTTACCCAGGTGGCGAAACTGAAAGACAAGCGCATCACTGTGGGGAGTCACGAGTTTGGTTTCGGCCACACTTGTCAGAAAAACGAACGGTGGTGGCAAATAGGTAGGGAGAGCTCGGAGAAAGGTCTCAGCTGGTGTAAACACTATGGAGTCGTCATCGTGGGGGTGTCTAAAGTCATGGCTCTGAGTGAGGTCACCCAGGGTGGTTGGGGGGAGTGTAGCCAGAGGAAAAGTGGGTTGGAGGCTAAGCTCTGAGAAGCTGACACAGAGGGGTGGAGGAGTGGCGAGTAACGGAGGGGGCACATAGGAGAAACTGCCACCAGTCTCCATCCTGAGTGGATCCAGATGTGGCCAATGGTGATTGGACCAAAGCTGCCAGGAAGCCCAATGAGATGAGCAGAGCAAAGCGCTCCTCTGACTAGCCAAGTGGACACCTTTGGTGACTTTGGTGTCTGGTGGGTGAGGGAGCCACAGAGGCCTGGCTCAAGAATGAATGGAACGTGAAATGCAGATAATTCTTGAAAGACTTTGCTATGAAGGAAAAGTAGGGAATTGGGATAGTAGCTTGGAGATTGTGAGGTCAAGGGATGTGTTTTACCTTTAAGTTCGGAGATCTAAAGTATGTTGTACGTGCACGGAAAGGTCTAGGAGAGACGGAGCAGTTCATAACCCATGCGGGGGGGAGAGAGAGAGAAGACAATGGAAGCAGTGAAGCCCTTGGGGAGGTGAGCTGAGATAGGGTCAGTTTCCTCTAGCTGCTCTTACAAACCACCATGAACTTGGGGGCTTAAATAGCGCACATTTATTCTCTTACAGTTCTGCAGGTCAGAAGTCTGAAATTAGCTTTACTGGACCAAAGTCACATTGTCAGTAGGGCCAAAGAGCCCTCTTGGAGTCCCAGGAGAGAAGCCGTTTCTTTGCTTTTTCCAGTTTCCAGAACTACATTCTCAGCTCACTGTCCCTGCCTCCACCTTTAAAGCCAACCGTGGAACAGCTTCAAATCTCTCTCTGCTCTGGTTGCCTCCTGCACTCCTTCTGTAGTCAAACTTCCCTCTGCCTTTCCCTTATTAAAAAACTTGTGATTACATTTCAGGCCTACCTAGATATTCCAGAATAATCTCCCCAGCTCGAGATCCTTAATCTCATTACATCTGCAAAGTCTCTTTTGTCCTATAAAATCACACTCAGAGGTCCCAGGGATTAGGACCTGGATATCTGTCTGGGGAGGTGGGTGGAGGGAGCCATGGATATGCTCTAGAGCACTGCAGAAGACTGGCCTTTGTAAGGAGGGGGATACTTCCTTCACTTGTATAACAACAGGGAAGAAGGGGAAGGGGCCACAAGGGTGTGTATAGATTTGGTGGCACAAACATGAGAGAGTTCACGCTTTGGGCTTCAGTTTCCTGAGAGCAGTATGAGGTCAAGTTCAACTGAAAGGGTGAAGAGGGGAGTGGAGGGAGGTTGTTGGTAGAGGTAAACATGGCTGATTGGGAAGCCAAACTATGTCTCAGGCCTTGCCAGAGTCACTGCAAGAGAGCATGGCAAGACATCAAGTGTGAGAATCCATGGGATCCAATTTGGTCGGGAGGCAAGGGAACACAGCGATGTGGATTGCAAGGAGACTGTGAGCAGATGTGGTCTGGAGCTCAGAAGTCATGATGAGGGGACACTGAGCAGTAGACTGTAAGTACAAGAGGCATTGGGCAGAGTGGGATGCCTTTGATTCAGATTCCAGACACAGTGCAGTTTCAGGTTATAATAAGTTCCAGGGTTTCCTTTTGGGAAGGAATCACTGAGGGACAGATAGGTGGGCCATCTGAAGACACCAGGAATGAAGACAGGAAGGTGGTGGCCAGGAATACGGTGAGCCAGGAACCAAATCTTCCATGAACAACGGGGGGAGCCACCTGGAAGAGGTTAGATGACAAAAGTGGGCGGGTGACAAGGACTGGAAGAGCAGTGGATGCCATACCCAATGGCATCACTTGAATGGCAGCTAGGGGGTTTGCAAGAGGAAGGGGGAGAGACAGTTTGGGAGGAGCAATGGGGAGCAAGGAAGCCATCTTTCAAGGTGTAGAAGAATAAATAGCTAACATTTGGGAGGACTCCTGTGTTTCACTCCCGTGTGCCACTCTTGTGTTGGAACTTCCTGATAGCACAGGTGAAAGAGTTTGTATGAGATTTGGGGGAGCATCGGGATAAGAGTCTGGCAATAATAGATTATTGGAAAGGATCCCTGGACTTCCAGTGGTGAGTTTCACAATGACACAAAGCACATGGAATCTCATCACAGAGGGCCTTGAGTGGCAAACTAAGGAATCTGTGTTTGACCATGTTGGGGGGGAGGGTGTGTGTGTGTAGGGGAAGGTATTGAGCAGCAAACTATCATGGTCAAAGGTAGGCTTTAGGAAAAATAATTTCCCTAATGTGTGAACAAAGGAGGCCCTTAGAAAACTACTACAGCAGGCCAGGATTAAAGTCTGATGAGAGTATGGATACTTACAATGGTGGAAAGAAAGGATAGATCCAGGAAGTGTGGTTGGTTTGAATTATAGGAGATAAAGGAAACGAGGGAGCATGTGAGAGATGATTCCCATTTTTCAAGCTTAAGTGGTTGGGAGAAAAGGTTTTGAAGGGAATTGATAGTTTGGTATTTGGCAAAGCATGGTTAAAGGTTTAGTGGTGGCTGACCCAAAGTCTGGAACAGAGTAATGACAGGTGAATCACTGGGATCTTCCGCTGTTGCCATGCCAAATGCCTGGAGTTTCCCAGATTGAGGACAACCAAGGACCAAGCAGGATCCCAGGAAGCAACCCAGTGATTCTGCCTAATTTAGCTTCAGGCCCCCAGGGCAGAGCCCAAAACTTCAATAACCATATGCAACAAGACAAGTGTGCAGGTATGAACTGTGAGGTGCCCAAGCCCAGGGAATACCTTTTACTGGTTCCACAAGGGGGCCAACCAGAGTAGGGGTGTTGTCATTCACCTTAGTGTAGGGGGTGCACAGTAGGACGCCTGCCACCCTTTTGAAGATGAGCACTGCGGGACTTGTTTGAAAGAAGCCACTCTGACCTCTCCTTCTCACCCCAAAGTTAAGGCAGGGCGGGGATAACAGGCCACGGTTTCACTTGGAACGTGGGTTTCATCACACTTCTGACTGAGCTCAGGCCCAGAATCACAGTTGAGGTCTGGCCAAGCATTTGACTCATTCAGGTGCAAACCCCACCCACTTTTGCTCAATCCCCTCCATTCTGCTGACAGCCGCTCTTTTCTTCCTTTAGCCTGAAATCCCGGGGTCTTTGTGTGTGTGGCTACGATTAACCGACGCTGACATTCCCATCTGTGGCTTCCCTGCACTAGTCACCTTACTGTGGGCTGAGCGGGCCCCGGGGCGTGCTGGCGGCCGGGACCACTCACCTTTTCCCCTCTGGTGCTGGGGGTAGGAGGACCGCGGACCGGCGCGCGCGGACTCAGCCTCCGGCGGGCAGCGGGCGCGCGCCAGGCGCGGGGCGGGGCGAGGAAGGGGCGCGGCCTCTGCGGGGCGGTGCGCTGGGCGGCGCGCGGGGCGGGCGGCTGCGGGCAGGCGCCGCCGAGGGGACCGGCCGCCGCGGCGAGAGCGCGCCAGCCCCGCCGTGATGCCCGCGCGCCCCGGACGCCTCCTCCCGCCGCTGCCCCGGCCGCTGGCCCTGGCCGCGCTGCCGCTGCTGCTGCTGCTGCTGGGCCATGGCGGCGGGCGCGGGGGCGCCTGGGCCCAGGAGCCGGGGGCGGCGGCGGCGGCGGCGGCGGACGGGCCCCCACCGGCCGACGGCGAGGACGGGCAGGACCCGCACGCCAAGCACCTGTACACGGCCGACATGTTCACGCACGGGATCCAGAGCGCCGCGCACTTCGTCATGTTCTTCGCGCCCTGGTAACTGGCCGCGCCGCGCTCCTCGGGGCCCCGCACCCTGCGCGCGGGGGGCGGTCGGGCCGGGGGCGCCGCGGCGGGCCGGGGTTGGGGGGGGGGGGGTCGCGCAGCGCCGGGGCGGCGGGGGCGGCGCGGGCTCGGGCCGGGGGCGTGGGCGCTCGCGGCTGACGTGGCGCAGGGCGGCCGGGGCGGTGCAGGAGGGGGCGGACCCCGAGGGGGCAGCCGGGAAAAAGCCGTCCCGTCCCCGCTCCCAGCACACCCTCCCCCCCCCCCCCCGCCCCCGAGTCCCCGGACCGGGGGGAGGGGCGGGTGGCCTTGTCGCCCTGTGGGGCTACCCCGCCGGTTCCCCAGCCCCCGCCCCAAACTTCCTGCGCCGGCCAGAGGCGGCGGCCTGCGGGTGCGGCTGGGACCCGTGGGCCACGTGCGGCGGCCGCCGGCCAGTGGAGTCCGGCAGTGAACGCTCGGAGGTCGGATTCCGTGCGCTTGCTGCAGGGCAGATCCCCCTGCACAGGGGTTTAGTTGAAAAATAGCAACTCGCAAAGGTGTGATTTCCCACTTTTGTGTGTTCAGGAGCTGGGAAAGGGTGGTCCGGGGAGAGAAGGGGTTCCTGTGCTACCCCGGGAAGCCGAGAGTAGTGCGAACGCTGGAGACCCCGTCGTGGCTCCGAGTCGATGGGGGAGCTGTGTGTGCTCTAGGCGACTGCAGCGCACTGGCCCCTCCATTCAAGGCTGACCCCCGGCACCTCCTCCCCACCTCTGTCTTGGGGCCTGGTCTTCTGGAAAGTGTGAGCTGAACGGAGCTCCTGCCTCGGTTCTCCGGTGGAGGCGTCTGTATGGGCCTCCCTGCCAACCCCAGAGACCCCTTCCCTGCGAATTGTCCTGCAGAAGGACTTCCTGATGTTCACAGAAGCACAGGTAGTGCTTTCCTTCCAGCGCCTGGATGCCCCGGTGGAGGGAAGTTCTCATGGGGCAGAGCACAAAGCCAGTGTTAGGGCACAAGGCAGTTTGCAGGCTTGTTGCAGCACTTGGCATCCTTCCCCAGAGCGGGAGAGAGGCTCACTGAGATGGGGGGAAGCGATGTAGGAAGGAACAGAGAGAAGATGCCCACGAAAAACGTCCTGTTCAGGAACTGTGCGGGCGGAAGTTGGAGGAAACTTTTTTTCTCTTTCTTTCCATATCCAGGCTGTTAACTATTTCAGTTCATTTGGAGTTAAGTCAACTTTGGGGGGCAAGTCTGAGTGAGAGCTGGCATTTATTAGCAGTGTATCCGTGGGGTACATTGTGTTTCAACTTCCCAAGAACCAGCCCCGACTTGAAGTTTTAGACCTACCAGTGGTCTAGAAAATACTTTGTAGCATAAAATAATCGTTCATTATTAATAGTTCCTCTGTGAAGGAGTATTCTCAGAGTATCTATTCCAATTAAATACATTACTTAATTGGAGCCTATTTCAGTGGAGTAAGTCCGTGGATTTTTTTTTCTTTACTTTTTAAAGAAAAGCTGACATGTAGACATAGGAAGTCTGTGCAGTGCCGAAGGAGTTTTAATTTTGGAGTCTCAGTAACACCAGCGAGTCCTAGACTGAGTGAGAAGACTGGCAACTGGGCACTTCGTATTAAGTAAACTCCTTTTTCAGTGTATGTGACTTACAGATTTAGATTTTTTTTTAATGTTTAGTTTTGAAGGCGAGCGAGAGAGCGCACACATTTGTGGGGGAGGGGCAGAGAGAGAGGGAGACACACAATCCTAAACAGGCTCCAGGCTCTGAGCCCTCAGTACCAGAGCCTGACACAGGGCTGGAACTCGCAAGCCACGAGATCATGACCTGAGCCGAAGTCAGAAGCTTAACTGACTGAGCCATCCAGGGGACCCATGACTTACAGACTTTTAGGTGGATGTTCCTAGGAACATAGCTCTTTAAAGTTTTTGTTTGCTTCTTAATTATCCACTACAAAATACTTAGATAAAGATGTTGGGTTTCTATGAAGGCATTTAAAAGTTAGACCTTAAGGGCACATCGGGGCTCAGATAGAACAGGCTGTGGCCTACACCATTCCCCCCACCTCTTTCCAGGTTTAGTCTCTGGAATGTTGGAAGCCCACATGTAACTTGGGGGCAGCGGCAGCATATAATGAGAATATTGCTCTGTATACCTGCACTCTGAACCTGGCAGATGTAAGGTTATCCGGCTGTAGATTTTGTGCTAACATCAGGACACGGCTTCTGTATGGCCGATGCGCATCACCTTGAATCTGGTGACTGTCAGATTAGGAGGGCCAGGTGGCTTTGCTCTATTATGTGGCCACAGATGCAAGATTTTGAATTAAGCTACTGTCCCAAAAGTTCATACTGTAGCCACAACGGTCCCAAACCAGAAGTGCCCACTACATGGCACCTGTGGATGATCCATCACTAAGACATTGCCAGACATTTAGTACCCGTTAAGCATGTGCTGGTTACTGGAAATAAAGTTGTAAAAGGAACAGTGCTTGTCTTCACAGCACTTGAGCTGTATAACTTCTATAACTTAATATAACTTAGGTATAATTCTGATTTTCCTTCGCAATTATCTTTCAGAAAAGAGGGAATCATTTTGTAGTTGAGTTTCTTATAAAGCAAGGATTCTTTTAGCTGGCCAGGAAAGTGCTGCTTAGGGAAGACACATTAGCTTGAGGCAGACTTTTTTGGTGCTGCCTTTCAGTGCTTATGACGGAGGTCATCTGTCAGAAAAGAAAAGAGGCAAAGAAATGTAACACTGATTTTGTTGAAAAATGACTTTGAGGACATAGTGACCATTTTGAGTGTTGGGTGTTCTTTATAAACAGGCATTTATTTTTTTTTAAGTTTATTTATTTGGGCAGGTGGGGGGAAGAGAGAGAGAGGGAGAATCCCAAGCAGGTTCTGCACCTTCAGTGACCTTGAACTCATGAAACTGTGAGATCATGACCAGAGCCAAAAATCAAGTGGGTGCTTAACTGACTGAGCCAACCACGCACCCTATAAGTAAGCATTTTATTTTATTTTTTTTTAATTTTTTTTTTTCAACTTTTTTTTTTTTTTAATTTATTTTTGGGACAGAGAGAGACAGAGCATGAACGGGGGAGGGGCAGAGAGAGAGGGAGACACAGAATCGGAAACAGGCTCCAGGCTCTGAGCCATCAGCCCAGAGCCTGACGCGGGGCTCGAACTCACGGACCGCGAGATCGTGACCTGGCTGAAGTCGCACGCTTAACCGACTGCGCCACCCAGGCGCCCCTAAGTAAGCATTTTAAAGATCACTTTGAAAAGCAATACGGCAGCCGGTTTCTTTGTAGATACCATGAATATACACCAGGTGAAAAAAAACAAAAAACACAACAAAAACTCCTACGTGCCATAATGCTACTGTGACTGCACCTGAAGCTTGAGATAAAGTTTCCATGCTGACTCATATAGTATTCAAATATGGCACTACAGAGAGCTGATAATTAAAAAAGGTGATCAGTTATAGGACTGAAAAAGTAGATTTAGTGATGGACAAAATGCTGATGCTGTCAAGAAACGGGAAGAGTAGCAAGAAGCAATAATTCTAAGTTAATGTATTATTTTAAATGATAGGGGATTTAAAAATGTACTCTCAAATTCGTACAGCGAATATCAAGTATACATTTGGTTGCATCAAACCGAGAAGTTGGGGTAGCCACAAACTTTTCTAAAGTTTCTCATTGGGGAAAATGCAGGATTGAGTGAATTTTGAGGTTGCCTCGCGTTGGCAGATACTTAGTTATTTAGTAGAGAGTCCTGACTAAATAAAACAGGGGCGATTATGGCAGGCAGTGTGAAGCTGCTGCAGTAGAAGGAGAGCAAGGGAACTTTCCAGAAGAAGAAGAGAAGAGAATGGCACCAGACAGCCTGGGTAGTCAGAGCCGACTTGCTGGAGGAAGCGATACCCAAACCAAACCTGAAGGGCAAATAGGAATTTGCCATATGGGCTTAGGGAGGAGGCATCAGAGAGGGCGTGTACCAATGCCCGTGTGCAAGCCAGTCTGTCCCCCTTCAGAAAACCACAAGTAGTTCAGTTTGGCTCCAGGTTAAACTGCAAGCAAAGGAGGGCAGCAGGTGTACAGAGGTCAGATTGGAGGTCAACAGGGGCCAGTTCAAGGCGGATCTGTCTCAACAGCTTGCTATGTTTTGGTTTCCTGCTGAAAACAATGCAGGAACTCTTTGGGGGGCTGGAGGCCGAGGAGTGAGGTTCTGTGGTAATTGTGAGCCATCCTTCCCTGCTGTAGTATAAAGAAAGGATCAGAAAGGTCCACTGCCGTATGGAAATGGGTGAAGAGGTGGGCCGGCACCCCCTGACCCGATATTCAGTGTGCTTGCTCCCCTCCCCTTGTTCCAGGTGTGGACACTGCCAGCGGCTACAGCCCACTTGGAATGACCTGGGAGACAAGTACAACAGCATGGAGGACGCCAAGGTCTACGTGGCTAAAGTAGACTGCACAGCCGAGTCAGATGTGTGCTCCGCCCAGGGGGTCCGAGGATACCCCACGTAAGTGGGAGGGGCCCGTGTTTGCCGTATGGGTCCAGGTTTTCCAGAGCCTTTTGCCAGCTGCACTCGGCTAAAGAACATACAAGTTAAACTCCTGGTAAATTTTTATGTAGTTCTGAAGAGTGAGGAGATGATAAATGTAAGCAGGCAGTCCCTGGTGTCAGGGAGAGGTTATACTTAACACTGTCTTGTCTATATTAGATGTCTTTTTGTGCTGTATTTGGAAAGAGCCTTTCATTAATCAGTGTCGGGTTTCCTGTCTATAAGGGAATGTGTTTGTGAGACAGAAATGGCGGTCTCCATGGGGTCCTGTCAGGTTTGATGTTCACAAGTACCTTTATGCAACGAGCATACTTTGTCGTCAATTTTACTTTGAGTTTTTGGTCACTCTGCTATGCTTAAGCATCCTTCCTGGAGTAATTTTCCCATGTGACTAGCACAAGGGCTGTTTCTGTTGGGAAGAAAAGTGACAAACTGGAATATAGCAGTTCTGACCAGCGGTGCTACTTACTCCCTTGACAGTTAAAACAGGTTTTTCTGGTTTTAAGAAGTAGAAATTGAAACTGGCTTAACAAGCAATAGAGGGATGACTTAGAAGGCTGTGGAAGAGGCTCTGAGGCTCCCCTCCAAGGGCTTAGGGGCCAGTTTTTACCTTTACCTCCTTAATGTGACTTAACTTTCCAGCTCTGCATCTCTCTGTTGCCACGGTGGGCTCGGGCTCACTACCGATGGGCCCAGCTGGGGTGGAGTGTCCGCCCCAGACAGTCCTTGTGGCCAGAGAGGCGAGTACTGTAGGAAGGCAGCAGTGCCCTCAGACCACATGGCAGGCGTTAAAGTGAAGAGCTCTGCTCCAAAAAAGGGAAGAAGCTGTGTCCAAAAAGATGGGGGATGGGCTGGCCACTGCGATTCCCCAAATATTTATTCAAATTGATGAATGAAGTAAACTCTTATAAAACCTGGGCCTGTCTTCAAACCCGAGGGGCGGCATGGAAAAGTGGAAGGAACTCTGGGTTGGAACCTAGAAGCCACGTCTGAATCCCGGCTCTACTGTTTACTTATCATGCAGTCCTGGCCACGCTGTTTAACCTCTGAGTCTAAAGTAGGATGTTGATACCTTACCGCCCCCCCACACCCCCACCACCCTCATTGTTGTATGAAATTACGTGTTTGTAAATACTGACCTCAGCATACTCAGTAAGTTAAAGTTTTCCCTTACGTTTAGAAATTTGGCATTTTCATAAAGGACACTGGAATTCTTGCTCTTTGGTGACTGCTGCTAATCCAAGTGCCATGATTCAAATCAGATCAACTACGATAGGCACCATTGTCCTGTGCTTCATAGCATTGCCTTTAAAGTAAATGTAGCTTAGATGAGGGGCATCACAAAGAAGCTGTCAGTGAGTAGTGGGATGCACGGAGGAGGTAAATGTTTACCTGTTTGGAACCTGTTACTTTCAAGGTGCAAGGGCAACAGAGACGATTGGCTGAGGTGTCTACTGTTAAATAGCTGGCTGTGTATGGCCATGTACACCACCAACCACACCACCAGGAAGTGAGACAGGACTGGTGATAGGCTGCGAAGGGCAAGTGTTAGGGGGCGCCAGAGGGGGCAGTAGAGGGTTCCACCAAAACCTGGTCAAAGGAGCTCTCTGGCTACGACATCAGTTACTCCATAAATGTTATTCACAGATTTTAAATGAGCCGCATTGGATCGTGTGTCCTGGTTTAGAAGATGTGGTCTGTCCAAGAAAACCATGCACTGGTTTTGTGTTGTTAAAAAGAACTAGAATGAGTCCACATTATACTGAACATTGATGGCAAGGAACTTCTGTAACCCTCAGAGCCCTACACACAAGTGCCCGAGAACAGGTTGTTGTTTTTTTTCCATAGAATGCAGGAGGCAGGGTGTGCTGCATTAAAACGAGTCACATGAGGGCACACATGAGGGCATTCATGCATTGACCTGCGTGAGCTTTTACTTCCTCTGAAACAGTACTCATGTCATAGAGATACATGAGTGAAAATGCCTGAGCGTGCACTGTGGGTCAGTGCATTCGCTTTTATGTCATTCTAACCCTGGTACCTTCAACTGAAATAAAGGATTGCACAGGGAGGGAGTTTGGGTTCCCATGTTCCTAGGGATGGCTCAGTGTGCTTAGAAAAATGTTTTGAGGTCATGCTGTTGAGCCAGTAAGGAATCTTTATCATCTGGGAAACTGTGAGCCAGAGCAGGGCTGAAGGAGGTTTGCTAGGGCTGCCGAAGCAAAGCACCACAAACCACATGGCCAAAGAGACCAGAAATTTATTGTCTCATAGTTCAGGAGGCCAGAAGCCCAACATTGAGGCATTGGTAGGGCCATGATCTCTCTGAAACTCGGAGGGGAACCCCTCTCTGCCTCTCCCTAGTGTCTGGTGGCTGCTGCAGTCTTTGGGGTTCTGTGCTTGTGTCTGCAGCACCCCAGTCCTCTGCCCTTACATGGCCTTCAGCCTCTGTGCATGTCTCTCTCTGGGTCCAAATTTCACCCTTTAAAAAAGATCCCAGCCATATTGGATTAGGTAGGGCCCATCCTCGTAACCTCATTTGAACTTGCTTGCCTGTATATAGATCCTATTTCCGAACAAGGTCACATCCTGAGGGACAGGAGGCTTGGACTTCAACAGATCTGCTTTGGGGGACATAAATCAGCCAGTAGCACTGTCTCCTCAGTTGTGCTAGGATTTTGATCACAGATTTCCAGAGTGACCCATAAATGGAGATTTTTTTCCCCCTACAGTCTCCTTGAAAGAGAAACAGATCACCAGGAAAAGCAGATGCCCCTGTGGAGGTTTGGGAATAGCAGGAAAGTTTGGGGCTGTCCTTTAGGCTTGTACCCCAGGGCCCACTCCCTATCCCAGATGCCCTGGACAGACTGAAAGGTCTGTAAAGGAAGCTCTGATTTTATCCCCTAGGCTCTGTGAACCTAAGGAAGAACCCAGGCTTGGGCAGGATAAGAAGATTTCTCATCCAGTAAGAAGAAATTAAAAAAAAAATTGTTTATTTTTGTTTTGCTCAGTGCACACCAAATCAGAAAAAGTCACAGGTTAGGTTTTACTGCATTTTAATGTTAGCAAAGAAATGAGGAATGGGTTTGGTAGTGCCTGTTCCTTCCTAGTAGTTTGAGGATCCACCTCCTTTTCCACTCTGAAGAGCTGTGGTGGGGGAGGCGCCTTCTGGAAGAGAGAGTCGGGGGTGGAAGAGTACATTAAGGATCTTCTAGCTCTGTGGGCATAACACGTTTCTAGAGCTTCCTGAGGTCCCAGGGGTGGGTGTGGGCACTCGTGATTGTGAGATCATTGGGGTTGCTTAAAGTGTTAAAGTTCACGAAGTAATGGATGTACTGGCCAAAATGGTGAGTTTAGCTTTTTGTTACAGTCGTAAAAGTAAAAGCTACTGAGGAAGCAGGGCACATGTTCTTTATTGGAGGCACATTAGGAATGTCACCCTAAGTCCATCACAGGATCTTAGAGCGCGGGTAAGGCCTGTAAGCCTGTTGTGATTAAAGTGCTGATTCTGGCTAATGTGCTGGTTTTCTTGTACTGCTACGAAACTTCCTTCTAAGGCCTTTGGGGAGTTAGCTCTTCAAACCACAGTTCTGATATCTGCATATCTTGACTTCTGACACTCTGCTCCTGCACGTCGGGCTCCTATTGCCAAAGTCCACAGATGTGCCATAGAAGTGATAAGGATGTTTGGATGAACAGCTCACCAAAAAGTGCTCGTCTGTGTTTCTTTTCTTCTGTCAGTAGCCATATTCCCCGCCCCCACTCCTCCATCCTGGACACCTTCTATTAAGTTTTATCTAGAGCGTATTTGTCCCCTATCAGTGGAATGATACGGGATCTGGAAGTGTAATTTCAGTCTCTGACAATGTCTTTTGCTCACCCACTAAAGCAAGTGCTACATATTCTATCTGCAGATACCTTCAGAGGCTAATATATGTAGAAAAAGAAAAGACTCCTCAGTGAGGAGGTGAATAGACCGTATCAGCCAGTGTCAAGGCTATTCTTATAGCTGGCAATGTAAATCTCACAGAACCTGGATATTCGTGCTTTGTTAAGAGTTGAAGAGCTGACAAGGTAGCGTGGAAATACATTTATTGCAAAACAGTGCTATTTCTACTACAGCCTTAATTTTTTTTTTAAACGCAGCACATAAAAACTACTAAAGCCTAGGAAGGATGACAAATCCCTAGCAGGAGAGAAGCTTGGAAGTTCTGTCAACCGAACGTTGGTGGCTTGGGTTTTCACTCACAGCATCTTAGACTTGATGTGTTCCACTCAGTCTTACTTTTATTGAATAAGTTAAGAAACTTTTTTAAGTGTGGGATTAAATGGATATGTTCTCTCCTAGGACATTCTTTTCCTTTCTTTTTCATGTTGTATCAGAGGGCAGCAGGTCTGTGCCTGGCTGCGGTCCACTGATTGCCTCCCTGCACAAGCTTGCCCCTCGACGGGACAGCGCTGTCTACTCGGAGCACTCTGAAGGATTTAACAGTCTGCTCTGTCCTGTGCTCTGTCACCCTTTCAGCTTGAAGTTTTTCAAGCCTGGCCAAGAAGCTGTGAAGTACCAGGGTCCTCGGGATTTCCAGACACTGGAAAACTGGATGCTGCAGACGCTGAATGAGGAGCCTGCGGTGAGTGCACATGAGGCTTCCCTGCCTCCCGCCCGCTCTTTCTTCCTGTAGTTCCGGGGTAATAAAGAGGCCACTTCAGGCAAAAAAAAGTAAAGCTACCATTTCAAAGGAACTTTTTACTCTTTTAGAACTAATTGATGCTGTAAGTAAAAATGAACTTTTTTTCCCTTCTCAATTTTTGTTGATTTTGGTAAAATACACATAAACTTTACCATCTTAGCCACTTTGAGTACACAAATTCAGTGGTGCTAAGTCCATGCACCCTGTTGAGCAGCCATCCCCACCGCGTGTCCCCAGAACTCTTTGCACCTTGTAGAACTGAAACCATGTCCCCGTTAAACCAACTCCCCAGCCTTTCCCCTCAGCTCCTGGCAGCCAGTCCTTCTACTTTCCATCTCTATTTTCACTGCTCTGAGTATCTTGGTGGAAACAGATGAACTTTTGAAAAGCTTTTTATTATGGAAATATTCAAACATGAACAGAAGTAGAAAGAGTCTTATCTTCGGTGCATGAGCGAGGAGCTGTGTAATGCAGATGGCCCCGTGTGCCTGCCCCCACCTTCCACAGTTACCCCCATTTTGCCCAACTTGTGTTATCATACCTGCCTTCCTAGCTCTTGGTTGGCTGCAGAGTCAGCCCTGGCAGAGTGTCATTTGTGAATATTCCAGTAGCATCTCATAGGTGCACGCTTCCCACTTCCTGACATAAACCTCTGGGCCAGTCTCGCATGTAATACAGTTACACTAATTTCTTAGCATCACAGGGTTGACTTGCGGTCCAGTCCAGGCCGGCCTCGGCCCTCTCCTGCAACCGCGAGCGGTACAGCAGGGTGACTCCCTCCTTGTCCTCTGCACTCTCAGTCCCCAAAGGTGCTCACTGGCTTCACCAATAACCTAACGTAATAAATACTCGTAATACTGTCAGTGTCTTAATGGCCCTCCCTACGCTAAGGGTAATATCAGGAAATGGTGGGAACCGTATGATTTCTGAGATATTTTTCAAAGATGTAGGTCTGTGTAGAGTTATACTAAGCGTTTATAACCCTCCCCCTCTCCAGTGGTTGTTGGGAGCCTTGGTTTTGACCTGGAAGCACTCAGAATGTGTGGCACGTTCTGATTGGCGCAGAAGGCCCGCGGAGGCGGGGCGGATTGGCCGGTGTGTGGGCCCTGGCGGGGCAGGTCTGGAAAGACGAGGTGTCCGGTGCCACGTGTCTCTGGTGAAATAGAGCCCCTGGAGTCTCTGGAGGCAGTTGTAATCCCGCAGTCCACTAAGGCTGCTTTGTTGTGTCAGGTGGGCTTTCGCGGATCCGAGGGTTGTCGGTGCCCATGCGCGGCTCCAGCGGTCTTTGGGGGGGATCCACTGCTCCCGGTGCCGTTTCCCGGGGTGCCTGTGTGGTCCTTCGGCTGTCCCCCGCGTTCTCTGTAGATGTCGCTGCTTATCCAAAACCCACCTGCTTCTCAGGTGCTGCTTTACCTCACGTTTTACAAAGTCTATAACTGCGTGGTGAGGAGCGTTGGTGTTCGCGCTGAATAAGTGTCCAGCAGGGACTTCTCTAATTTTAGGCACCAGGGAAAACCACAGACCTCTCAGGGAGTGAATTTGCATCTTTGTCATGGCAAGAGAGTTACATGAGCAGGTGGAACTTTCATGTCGATTTAAACTTAAAATTGTTTCCTCTGTGAAAAGTGCTCTGAGTGGAGGAAGCCGATTTTAAAGAGGGAGTAACAGTCTCAAAAAAAAAAAAAAAAAAAACCCACTTACAATACTTGTTTTCCATTATTCCACCAAAAATCCAGTCTACTGTGAGGACGTTTTTTCAAGGAACCAGTAACCCTTAACAGGATGGCAGAATGACTTCGTCCAGTGCTTCAAGCTCCTGTTTTGAGGAGTGGCAGCCTCGGAGCAGGCTGGGAGGGACAGGGAGGCCCCGCCCCTGCTGGGGGCACAGTGTCTCCAGATGAAGGGCCATTGCTGCTTGGGGTCCACCTGCTGCCATATCCTAGTGTCAGAGCAGTAGGGATCTCAGGTCATTGCTGGAAAACAGTGACAATGTGCCTTCCTGTCAGAAAGTTCAAATAGTCAAACCGTATATTGCAAACCAAAAATTTTTTTCAATTAGAATTTGCCTTTCATTGTACATGAAAACTTTTTAAAAAGTTCTCCATCTGTGTTTATACCTAAGTAACTTAACGTATGCATTTTTATATTTAAAGAGGATAAATTTAGAGTTTTCCCCTTAGTGTTATGGCAATATTAAAGAAATTCAAAGAAAAGAAATCCTGATGCTATATCTTAACTTTCTACTTCAACTTTTATATTTTCCTATTTGCTTCTGTATTTTTTTTCTTAAATAGTCATAATCACATAAACACAGTTCACTTTAATAGTGATATTTTTGTATAGTTATATCATCTCAACATTGGTCATATTTTATATTATGTGGATTTGCCATAATTCATCTCTTCTCTGTCAATGGATATTTAGGTTGTGTGTATTTTTTCTATCATCAGAAATGCTTAAGGAGCATGTTTATTTTTGTAAAAGACATTTTTTTCTACTTTTGAGTGATGTTTTTAGAATATATTCCCAGACATAAAATTGCCAGGCAAAAAAAAAAAAAAAAAGAAAAGAAAGAAAAAGCAAGACTACTTTTATGGCTCTTGATGAACATTGCCAGATTGCTTTCTTAAGAATCTGTAAGCTCACAGTCACCACCAGCAGGGCAAGACTGTACCCATTTCTGTGGTATACTGTGTTTTTGCCATGACTGCGGGGACTGCTCTGGTATCTGCCACAGGGCAGATAGTGACAGTGCCCCCTCCCCCCAAGTTTCATAAATGAGCATTGAACATCCTATAAAGGGTGACATACAGTGTTTTGCATTATTGGAACTCACTGTTTGCTTAGCCACCATTCTGTCGGGCATCTTTTCGTGTGGGTATTTAGCACTTGGAAAGTTTTGACAGGCCCGCAGCAGCAAAGAAAGCTTCACGGTGCTTTACGATTACAACTCTGCACAGCTTTGAGCTGTCAGCACTTTTTGAAGCTTTTAATAACTTGGCTATTCTTTCTCATAGAAACGTGTGAACTGCCAGATAAAAATTGAGTAATCTACATCCACGTGTCTATAGCAAAATGGCGATTTTTCTGATCCAACCTCAGAAATTGAGAACTTTAGACTTGTGTCCTGTGCTAACTGCCTAGTTGTACACAGTTGGTACCCGCTCAGGGACTGGCAGAAGCATCCTTTAAAAAGCCACTTCTCGCTCCTGCGTTATGTGTTTCTGTCCCAAGCTTCGTTGAGTGAATTAAGAAGCACAACTCAGGTCTGCTCCATGGTTTTCTCGCTCTTGCGAGAAACAGTCACCATCTCTTCTGTCCCTTTACCAGTCCTTCACAGTTTGTTACCATTTGTGTGAACAGAGGATGGCCAGGCCCTCCTGTTCTCTGATGGTCTCTCGCTCTCCACTGTGTCTATCTTGCTATCTTTGTATTTTCAGGTACTACTTCCTTTAGAGCCAGTCCGTCAGGGATTTCATTTTGAATTCCATGTGGAATCTGAGGTCACGCTGCAAGGAACAGGGCAGTGTGCTTGTTTGGGGTGGGCCTCTCCTTCAGTTTGTCTGCTCTGTTCGTCTGGGGACAGCGAAGAGCAAGTTGGGATGGGGACAGGGGACCTGGCTGCCTTGAATGCCGATTCTGGAGCACTTCCTGGAGGTGTGGCTGGTGAGGGGCCTCCTGCTGAAGTGTCCAGACGATCTGACAGAGTTGGTTCCTGCCTTGGCCTCCCTTAACACAGCAGCATGCCCCAAGGGTTTGATGTAGCCAGATGAGGAAGGAGATCTGCAGAAGGTTCCAGACAGACACAGGTCACCTGCTCAGTGGGTTTTTCTGTCTTCACATACAAACCCAGTGACTGTTGTTTTGTTTCTATTAGACACCAGAGCCAGAAGTCGAACCTCCCAGAGCTCCTGAGCGCAAGCAGGGACTGTATGAGCTCTCAGCAAGCAACTTTGAGCTGCACGTCGCACAAGGTATGGTGGGTGAAGCTCATGGGTGCTCACAGTGGGACGCACACCTCTTAGAACCACTGACCATCCATCACTCCTTGATTTGCTGGGCTCTTTCTTCCTGCCACTTGAGGGCTCGTGGGTACCATATGTGCACTTAGCAGTGGTCTCTTCAGGACCCGTTAATGTCCTTGTACAGTGCACTTCCTCTTAGAAATCATTTCTCCTTTTGTCTCTCTGCTTACAGAAATGCCAGTTTTAATGCTAGTTAAAGATGTAAGTTTTGGAAAGCTCACAAAGCATGAATGGGCACACTTAATTTGTATACTAGTTAGCGCATCCTTGGATAAGAAAGTATTTATTTATATTAATGTGAATCATATGCTTGTTGACCAGAGGCAGAAACAGAAGTTTCTCTTATGTGTTCAAACTAGAATTTAATGGGACCATTTTAACGTGTGAATCAGAGTAGGTGTTCTTGACACTTAAAACGGTTTTTTGTACCACATCTCGTTTTTTTTTGAAAACGCTCTCCTAAATAGTAAAATGATCTATATACGGTTTCTAACGTAAATAACACATAAGTCCTTTATTCACATGTTTCGGAACAATTGGCTCAGCACTGAATGACTTGAAAGCAAATTAAGCTTCCTTGTTGCTCTCCATTCTCAAATGCTGCCATGGAGAGAAGTCCTCCTGTAAGACTGGGCTGGAAACATTGTGAAAAGGGCTTAACATTATGTCTGGCCCTGTAACTTCATGCCCACTGGGGGGTTGAACCCCCCCCCCCCAACTTAAGGTCTAAAATAACTTACTGTGATGCCTTCCTTTGTTTTCCCTTTGTGTTCAAGGTTGTTATTTGTACCAGGGCTCTGGGGGGGAGGGGGTGGCAGTGACAGTACAATTTCAGGGTGTTTTCCCCAGTAGGGGGTTCACTTTAGTTCCCATAAGCCCAGCTGGGACTCTCTCTAAGCAAATCGTGCCTGAAGGGCAGCATTGTGGAGATGCCACCTTGTGCTGCTCACATGAGGATCTGTCCTCAGAAAATGACAGTCACCTCTTGGCCTTAAAGCTTCCACTGATACTCTGGTAGGTTCCTTCCTGGACATCCTGTCTCCACCTCACAGCACAAGTTAGTGTCATTTTCTGTCTAGAGAGGCATGGCTTCAACCTCATGGATCACTTGCTAGTTTTTTGAATCAAGTGTTTCACCATTTCCCTTAAGGTGTCATTGCTGTGGGTGACAAAGCACTGCCATGAGCGTTTGGTGTGGCAGTGTCCTTCTGTGAGCCTACGTCACATTTTGGTGACGTACTCACAACTTGATTGTGGTCTGGTCTCAGCCTGACATCTTTCAGGCCCTAGGCTGGTTAAGGCAAAACAGCCTAGAAAAAGTCTTCAGTATCCAAATGACGATGTTGTATGGATTTGGGTTTTTTTCTCCTAGCCAAGGCACTGATACTGTTTTTAAAACCTTCTGTTTTATTGTCAAACAAAACACAGACACAGAAAGCCCTCAAACGTAGGGCTTAGTGAGTTGTCATAGAGTGGTCAGCCTATAACCACCGTCCAGTTCAAGAAATGGCACTGCCAGTCACCCCGTGCCCTATCCAAGTCCCAGTCCTCCTGCCCTCAAGGAGGCACTTTCCTTGCTTTTCGTCATCATTCACTATCCAGATGTGCCTTCCTTACATTATAGTTTAATTTGTTCTTTATTTTACCTACGTCTCTCTTGCGTCTCAATCTACATGTTCCCCCAACATGTTTTTCTTCCTTGTATCCTTTTGCTGAGCACATAGGTTATTGGACCTGTAGAATTCCCCAGTCTCCACTCTGACAGCTGTGTCCCATGGCATGGTTGAACATGTTTCCCTAGATCCGTTAACTTATCAGGGTTGCCAAATGCCGATAGTCTCATTAAAACATCCTTTCTTCATTGTTTTAGGGAGAGAAACTTGCCCTCATTTATCACATGCTTATCCAGTGGTGCAGTTTGTGTAAGAAAGGTGGGATAATTGCCTGATTCTTCCCGTTTGTTGCCAGTTCTTCAAATAATGAGTTGGTTCCCTGTTGTCCTCCAAAGATGACAAATTAGATTTTGTTTAGAGGATTGCTATGAGTTCATGGATATACACTTACTTGATGGAGTCACTTTTTTACCAGTTAAAGGGTTCATACTGCAGTTAGTTTTGCAAGAGGACAAAGATCAGATCCTTGCATTCGATCTTGAGTAAGGTATTAAGTCACTCCTTCTCCCTCCTCTGTCTTGGCTCTCCACTGAAGGCGACCACTTTATCAAGTTCTTCGCTCCGTGGTGTGGTCACTGCAAAGCTCTGGCTCCAACCTGGGAGCAGCTGGCTCTAGGCCTTGAACATTCTGAAACTGTCAAGATTGGCAAGGTAAGTGAAAGCCCTTATTAAACTGGAAATAGACCGCCTTTGGCTGGATTAATTAGCAGAGTGGCCCATTATTCATTCTGTGTGCAAAGTCGCAAACTTGATTTATTAATTCCATTTAGTGTGCCACTTGATAATTCATTTCACCTTCACAGATGGCAGCCTGGTTTCAAATGTGCTGGCTTTTCCACAGCCTAAAGATAAATTATGGCTTTGGCTTCTTTGTTTATTTTGAAGCAATGGCCAATTCTGAATTGGCAGCCCCAGAGCCCTTTCTGCAAAGATATGGGGCACAGCCTTCACGAATGTTCACTGGCCGGACTTGGAGGCCATCCACATTTGACCTCACCCAAGAGCTGTCCCCTAGAGGAGCCTCAGCCCTGTGCTCACAGAGGCATGCAGAAGGTCCCCCTCCGGTGAGCCCCAGCTTTCACTGCTGCCTGGGAGTCTTTCCAGCTTTCCCCACTTTGCAGAGAGAAGCCAGAAGTGGTGTCTAACAACTTCTGTATAAGTGGATTTTCTGGAAATCTCCAGAGCAGCTCCCGGGCCATCAAGCACTTTTCATCTCACCCAGCCTTTGGCATCCACCAGACGTCCAGGCATGGGTTTCCTTTTATAAAGATCTCATGTTTTACTTTGCCAAAGGCCTGACTTGTATACAGAAGGAATGCTGCGTTTCCAGAACTGCAGCTCATGAGATGATCTGCCCGGGACAGGGAGATAGCCAAAAGCACAAGCTTAGGGTCCAGGCAGACCTGGCTGGCCAGCCTTTTTGACAGCTTCTCCACACCTCAGTGTCCCCTTTGCAAAACCACAATAAGACCTAACTGGGGCAGGGGGAGGTGGCGCGGGGAGAGTATGGAAGTCAGATGCTCAGTACGATGTTTGGCATGAAGCAGATGCCCGATGAGTTGTAATAGTTGTCGTTCAATGGATTTTCACTGTTGCCTATTAAACACTTTTATTTTTTTAATGTTCATATGTTTTTGAGAGAGAGAGTGAGCAGGAGAGGGGCAGAGACAGAGGGAGACACAGGCTTCAGGCTCTCAGCTGTCAGCACAGAACCCGATGCGGGGCTCAAACTCACAAACGGTGAGATCATGACCTGAGCCGAAGTCGGATACTTAACTGACTGAGCCGCCCAGGTGCCCCATTGCTAAACACTTTCAATTATGTATTCTAGTTATATGTGTTCTTATAATTTTATATTTATCGAACATATCGTGGAAGTAGTCATAATTTTCTTGTGTTCTATCCTCCCCATTCCTTGTATCCTTACTTTAAACTATTTTGTGAATTCTCATGGGCGATTATTTTCAGGTCATGTCTGTAGAGATTTCTAGTAGAACCAGGTGTGAGCCGACACAGTCTGCCCATGCGGGCTGTGGCCTCCGTCTCCGGACATGTGTGCGGCTGGCTTAGACTGGACTCTGAATGCCCCCCACCCAGACTTCAGGCTGGGGCTTCCTGTGCTTCAGTTTAATACTTTAACTGCCGACTTCAGTCTTAGGTGTGAATGTAATATTTTTATCCTACTTTGTTGAGATCCTGAAAAACAACAACTTAGTATCCCACATAGCTGATTTTAACATCAGTAGAAAATCAAAAAGAAGTGACTTAGGATAAACGGTTTCATGAAAATGTTGAACATGCAGAATCTTGATAAGATTTAAGTGAAACAGATTTAAAGAGCTGTAATAGTTGAGCTTATGGAATTAAGAACATGTAATCACCTTAATTTGATATCTTTTCAGTTATCTTTATTTTATACTCAATACTCCTGTTTCAAAACTCCCTAAGTGTGAACATGAGAATAAATATCACAGCTGGTGTTGGTGTAGGCCTCCCTCACTGACGGCCAGGCCTCCCCTCCCCAGATGTCAGGCTAGGCTCCCCTTCTCCATCTGCTAACATGCTCCAGGTAAAATGTTGCTTCCTAAAAATTGGCATTTTTAAGTGAGATAAATAAGTCATGTCTTGCAAACAAATCTCATCCCTCTGCTCCCTTAGCTCAGGTGTATTTTGGGGTAGGTTTTAGGAAGTCTCTCCCCAAACTGCCACTGGCCGGCAGAGATGCTACAGATGAAGTGTGTAAAGTACTGAGTGCCCAGTGATCCATTTAGCAGGGAGGCTCACGAAGAAAGGAACTGAGAATCTGGTCTTACTTTACTTTCAGGTCGACTGTACGCAGCACTATGAACTCTGTTCAGGAAACCAGGTTCGTGGCTATCCCACTCTTCTGTGGTTCCGAGATGGTCAAAAGGTACGTACGTCTTCAGGTCCTGGTATCGAGACCAAGTGCTTCTCTTAACCACAGTGGGCTGTTGCCAGTATGAATTGTTTAGGCACTGGTTTGGTTTTTTTTTTTTAATTTTTAATTTTTTTTTTTTTTTTTTTTTTGAGAAGAGTGCACAAGTATGCGTGTGTGTGAGCAGGGGAGGGGCAGAAGGAGGTTTTTTTTTTAAGTTGCATTTCATCTGAGAGAGCATGAGCATGAGTGGAGGAGGGACAGAGGGAGGGAGGGAGAGAGATAATCCCAAGCAGGCTTTGCACTGTTGGCATAGAGCCTGACTCGGGACTTGATCTCACAAATCGTGAGATCACGACCTGAGCTACAACTGAGAGTTGGACACTTAACCAGCTAAGCTACCCAGGTGCCTTGGGCACTGGTTTCAAGGCATACATAATCAACAAAAACGTCTTGGCCTCAATTAGTAAGATTTGCGTAGTTGACAAAAACAGTCAGTCGTCCTGCTATTTTGAAGCATTCCCATTGGCTGAGGTTAGTACTAGAATAGCTCGGGCGTACCGCCGGCTGTAGCTGTGCTCTGGCCACAACCGTTGAGTGGAGTCAACACTGGCTCACAGTCACTGGTGCTCACTCCCACTCTCCTGTCTATCCCTGGCCGATGGTCAGCTTCTCAGCACACCAGAGTCGGCCCCAGTCATGACTCTGGGCTCTGCAGGAGGCAGGTGCTGTCAGGTTCTCTCCCCAAAGCTGAGGTGTTCGGTTTGTAACGTGCACTCTCGTGTGAATATGAGCATGCGGACGCTGCCCAGTCCCCACCGCCAGGGTGACGGCATCAGTGGAGGTCTCATGGGGGTGAGTGGGGTCGGGACGAGGTTTGAGCGATTCAGAACACTTAAGTGTACTAACCTGACAGCATTTTTGTGTGGCCCTTACCTCGGACAGATTGACCAGTACAAAGGCAAGCGGGATTTGGAGTCCCTGAGAGAGTATGTGGAATCACAGCTGCAGAGCACGGAGCAGGGGGCCCCGGAGGCCGTCGAGCCGTCAGAGGCCCCAGTGCCAGCCACTGAGCCCGCGGCCAAGGTGGGTGTCGGCTGCGATCAGGAGCGCCTGGGGTGGCCCACCACCTCCTGCCCACAGAGGCCGCTCTCCTCAAATGCTTTGCACAGAACGGCAGTTGGGGGTCAGCAGAGAGTAGTTCAGATGGTTAGCTGAGGCTGACATTTCAACGTGAGACATTTCCTTCAGCCACTTGTAACATGCTTGTGAGGGGTAAACCTAGGAGCTCCTCTGAAATAAACATGAGACAAATCCTAGGAGTATTTGCGTCAAAAGCTCTGGAAAAGTCGTCTCTTTTTGATTCAGTAATCCCTGTACTTGAGGGCATTTGCTGCATGAAAGTTTGGCTGCTGTTAGGCCCCGTTTCTGTCCATTTCCACCACCTGCTACAGTAATTTGACTTTCACCCCGTGGTAAAGGCCCCTGAAAGGTCTGCAGCAGGAAAGATGTACACGTTGGAACTGAAAGGCACATTGCCCGAGGACATTTAGTTTGCTTAGGCAGGCAGTCTCTGACTTACTGTGCTGTTGTCTTCATTCACCCAGTGGAAGGTTTCAGATCCACTTGTTCTGCATTTATCGAGCCCATTACATTTCAGGCACTGTCCCAGGCCACCAGGAAACAAAGGCAAGTAAGACTCTTTCCCTACCTGTGAAGGGTACCTGGTCTAGAGGGGAGACAGATGAGAACTTGGAGAAGCAGATGTCCCAGGTGTGTGACCCAGGAGTGTGTAGGCCCAGTCATGATTGGGGCAGGCAGGCGGGAAGTGTCACTTGAAGAGCTGAAAGGCAAATTGGTAATTGCTGCAGAGACGTGGTGGATGTGGAGAGAAAAGGTTTGTCTGAGGAAGAGCGTGAGCAGAAGCGCGTTAGTATAATCGGCTGGGCATATCTGGGGCAGGGCCAGCCGTCAGCTGGAGGGAAGGGGGTGAAAAGGACGGGGTGCAGTGCAGGATGCCAGAGAGGGGAGATAGGAGCTGGATCATAGAGGACTTTGTCGTCCAGCCAAGGATTTTGAGCTTCATCGTATATTTATAGGGATCCAGCAGAGGGTTTTGAGCAGATTTGAATTTTAGATGACTGGCAGAAAGAGATGGAAAGTATGAAAGGGAGGGGAAGTCAGTGTATTAGGCCAAAATGATGATGAGACCCCGAAACTACGGCTGTGACAGAGGGTGGAGACAAGGAGACAGCAAGCGTAAGGAGCCTCACCCTCCTGAATACAGTCGGGCAGGTGGGGTGAGGGGTTGACCGGAGTTGTGGCATACCTGGTGGTCAAGGGCACCAAGCGTGAGAGAGGGACTGAGGGGCGGGGGGAAGGGAGGTGATCAGGTCAGTTTTCAAGTTGCTGATTTTCAGGGCTGTGGTGGACATTCAGGTGGAGATGTCCGGTGGACAGTTAAGTAGGACTCGGGAACTGAAGCAGGAAGGATATGTGCACTAGCCTTAGGCGTTAGCCAATGCTGAAGCCATGGGTGAAAAGGAGATTTTTCAAAGGGAGTCAGGGAATGTTTTCCAGGAAAGCAGAGCTTGGTTTCCTAGCTAAGAACCCTAAGGCCTATTTGTCAACAGATTTCCAAGCAGAATACTTAAGTTGCTACATCCATTTACACCAAGCCCTTAGCTGGGACACAGTGGGCAGGGGAAGGGGCAGCATGCCCTCGTTCTGCGAGGCCAGAGCAGTGAGTGTGCAGATGTGTGTGACCACCCTCCTCCCGGCCCCCCCAGTAATTCTTGAACCCTCAGCATTTACATAGCAGATCCTGACTTGGTGGGACCATCGCTCCCTGAGCCCTAGTTGTTTGGAATTGGAAAAAGACAGTCATCTACTCCCTCCGTGTGGAGTGGGGACAGGAATGGTCCTCCTTGCCCCCTACAGCCCATGCCTTAGTTGGACTCTTAGGTTGGGGACTTGCCTAGGTGTTAGTTCAAAGTCGGAGCTTTGGTTTAAGAAGTAAACGAATGATTCTGCAGTAGCTGCGACCACATACGTTGGAGGGGACTGTGTCACGGTGGTTCTAAAGGTCACCATCCCAAATTGAATGTAATTATACACTGTGGATGTTTTCATCAAACACAGAACAGTTTCTATTTATAACTCAGTTTTCCAGCAGTAAGTAGGTCTTTCAGTGAGCATGGCGTCATGTTTCTGGACATAAAGAAAGATGGTAGTGTTCTACAATGGGCCCCTTGGCGGGCTTTGCCTCCGAGTCACTGACACGCGTTACTCGATGCCAGACTCAAGCGGAGCAGCCCTGGTACGTTTAGCCACATGATAAATCATCATATTCTTGCTCTCGTGAGAGAATCACAGATCCATTTCTGGAGAAACCCAGGAACATAATTCTGCAAAGAATTATCAAGACCATATTGCTTTAGAGCAGGCTGCCTCATGGCACCTTCCCCCTACATTCTCCAGCCAGAGCTTAGATGAGCAGTTTGCACGTTTACTTTGAATTTAAGAAGCCTGGGATACGTAAAACACGTATCCTTGCCTGTGGTCTTGCCACTGTCGACTGAAGGCAGTACACAGAGAAGGGAACTTGTGCACATCCACGTGCTAGGAGAGCGGTAGGGTCACTTAGAAAAGACAGCAGGTGCACGCACATCAGGTGAGCCAGTGAGTCGGTGTCTGGGACTCTCCAGTCGGCGTCGGAGGCTCTGGGCCGGAGAGGTGCACACTGGCACAGGCCACACAGAGCCAACTGGTCCACACCATGGAGCCCTGAATGACAGCAGCCACACCTGAGCCCCTCTTCCCCCCAGTGGCCGGGGAGGACTGCGTCCTGCCACCTCCTCAAGGCATCTCCCGGGCTGAGGACCTTGGGGACCTACCTGTGGTGAATCATTGTCCTTTCTTGTGTAGCTTGTGAAATGCACGTTGTATAGGTATCTCCATGTGACCTTGGAGCATGTATGACAGCACTGTTAAAAGATTATTGATTTGTATTTCTGTAATCCCTTCTCTAAGTGATGCCTTGGAACTGTGGCCTTTCCCTCCCCTGCAGGGCACCCTGTTGGCACTCACGGAAAATAACTTCGATGACACGATCGCAGAAGGAATAACCTTCATCAAGTTTTATGCTCCATGGTAAGTGGCCATTTGATGAGAAACTGCCTGGTCTCGGTGCACTTGAGCCCCATCAGAGTTCTCTGCTCATTAGGCACTGCTCTAGGCTCGATGTTAGGCCTAGATGTTGCTACATTTATACATAGGTTAGGTTCTAGGAAATGAGGAAAGGTTATTGTTTGCACCTATATTCAGGTATGTTGAAGTTCGGTTTGGTGGTACTCATGAAGTTATTTATAGAGAATGAGGCCAGTTTATTTTAAAATTCAGTCTGTTTTGGAGAAAACATGACAATGTGACAATAGAGAATTAGGATGGCCATATAAAAGTTAAGCTTTGTGGTATCTGCCCTTGTCCAGATAGACTGAACATCTATATCACGATGTAGCTTTGCTCCTTAGTGTCTGAGACGTTGTAGAGAAATCCCATGGGGCTCCTGGGCAGCCATCCTATATGTTACCCAGTTACCTGAACCTTCCTGCTGCATGGTCCTCAGAGACCGGAGCAGAGAGGGCGACACCAACTTTGTGCCCAAGGCTCCCTGAAGTGGGGCAGGTGACAGGTGCCAAGAGTCACCTGCACTGCTGTAACTCTGCATGTCCTTTCTTTCCTTCGAATCTCTTTTCTGAGCTGTAAAACGGGAAGAGTGCTTTGTCTTCCCAAACAATCCGCTTAGAAAAGCACGGTCTCAAGGAGAGTGTTAGGTTTTGTTTCTAAACACGAACAAGTAAGGTCACCAGCGTGTCACTTCTGCTCTTCGGTTTGTTTTCATTCCGGGTATTGATGAGAAACCACAGGGGCAGAGAAGAGAAGTCCAGGAGCACGCGACTCACAGGAGTTGTACAACTTTTGTTCTTAAAGAATAGAAACACTAGTCAATAACACCTTTAAATCTATTATTTTCTATTTTTTTTTATTTTTTTGAACCTAAAGCCATATAGACCAAGTGTGAGGACAGAAGATCCCCTTTCAGTGAAGGGGTAAAGTGCTGGGGAAGGGGAGGGTTTGCACAGAACTTGGCTTGGACTTCACTGCTCACAGCGAATGGATGACGTTTCAGGGAAGCTTTCAGGCTGCTCTGACATTTTGAGACCACAGCAATCAAATCTAAAATGAAATGTCTTTAAAAGAAGTTTTTGGTGTCCATTTTCTTTTCTGTTCATCAACTCCTGCTCATGGTGCACTTGCTTCATTCATAATCCAGCTAGCTCAGTTTACCACATCCTGGAAATGGTCTCAGAATCTAAACTTGCTTTCAGACTAGCCTGTTTCCATTTAGTTCTCCAAAAGCCTACTTTGGATGGACTTCGAATTCCGTGTCTGGGACGGAGGAGGAGGAAATGTTAGCGCACCCAGGGGGGAATCTGATATCTTATACATTTCTAGGCAATTGCCAACTGCCTCTTTCAGAAGAAACAAGGCTTGGCTCGGCAGCTGGATTTAGGTGAGTGAGCTTGACCCAAGACTTCAATAAAGCTGTCGTTGTCCTGTTCCTAGGTGTGGTCATTGTAAGAATCTGGCTCCTACTTGGGAAGAACTCTCTAGAAAGGAATTCCCTGGTTTGGCAGAGGTCAAGATTGCGGAGGTGGACTGTACTGCGGAACGGAATATTTGCAGCAAGTACTCGGTGGGTACATGCAGAAGTATCGGGGACCCTGAGTATCGGGAGCATGCCCACATGGAGCTGTCATCTGGTGTGGTGGCCTCAACCGGGACAAAGCACAGGGCCCTCGTCGTCTTTGCGAAGCGCTCCTTGTGTCCTTTTGAGGCTGTTGCTTCATTTCCGTTTTGAAAAGCAAAAGAGATGCTCTGCCCGAGGAAGGGCTTTCTTCTCCCACTGGTTACACACCTCTCAAGGGAGACTTGAGGCCTTGCTGTCTGCATAGAAGGAGGTGCCACCTCGGTACGGCCACTTGCTGGCTGAACAGTCAGCTGACTTGCAGCCTTGTCTCAAGCCCCTAAGTGGCTTATTGTTCAGCCCTGAGCGTGTCCTAAAGTACAGTGGTTGAGTAAGGGAAACCCCTGACTTCCTCCTGAAGGGACTATCCCAGCCAGCCAGGCTTCCACTTGGTTTTGTCCTAAAGCGTTGCCTTCTTTCTGAGCTGCCAGCACAATCTGATAGCCCAAAAGGTTTGTAGTTCACATTTTTGCTTTTGTGCGGTTTTCTTAAAACATCTGGGGGCTCTGGAGTTCCCTCATTAGATTGAGAATAGGTGCAACACAGATGTCATTTACTCATCACTCGAAGGTGCCATTTTTTCTGGTGCCTTAAAGCCTTAGAAAAGAGCTGGAGATGTATATTCTTGTGACTCCGCGGGGTCCACAGAGTGGCTGGGCATCAGCAGGGGGCTTGTCAGAAATGCACAGTCAGGACCCACCTGGACCTGCGGCATCAGAATGTGTCTGTTCACCGGGTGCCCAGGTGGTGGCATGTGCATGGAAGCTCCAGAAGCTGTACTTCTGGATAAAGTCCTTCCTTTGACACTAATCCTGAATGTGCTTTTGAATTGGAAGGTGAATAACCCCGAGGCTTTGCTTTCTTGTATTTTTTAAACGGTCTGCACCTTTTAAAAATTTAACCATGGGGGTGCTGTGCTGACAGCTCAGAGCCTGGAGCCTGCTTTGGATTCAGTGTCTCCCTCTCTCTCCCCCCTGCTCACGCTCGCTTGCTCTTTCTCAAAAATACACATTAACAAAAATTTTTTAACTTAACCATGAACTTCCCTGGTTACAACTTTAGGAGTTGTTTTCGGCAGGGGGTGGTGGTGGTGGTGGTTTATCTCAGAAGCAATTTGTATGTGACCTGGACCACTGGTCTTCATACTTTTTTTTTTTTTTTGAAGGTACGAGGCTATCCCACATTGCTGCTTTTCCGCGGAGGGAAAAAAGTCAGTGAGCACAGTGGAAGCAGAGATCTTGACTCACTGCACCACTTCGTCCTGCGCCAGGCAAGGGATGAGCTGTAAAACCCAGTCCCAAGTCGCCCGGCCACCCGTGCCCAGGGTGTGGGAGCTGAATTGTGCAGGTGTGGAGTTTCACATGGTGGTTTTTCAGAGAGCTGAATGTACTAAACTTGTGGTATCTTCTTTGCGTGTGTGATTTTTAAGGCAACACACTCTACAAATTCTTTATTAAGTTTCTCTAAGTAAACACGTAACTCATGATCCCTTCGCAAACAATATTTTCAGTGGCGATCTGTCGTCCCCTTTACCTTTCTCTTGATGAATCTAAATGGTTTCCTTTGAGACTAAAGTAGAGTTGAGAAAAATCAAATTGCTCAACTACTTTTGGCTCCTGAGTGATTCTGGTGAAAGTATCATCTAAAGCATCGTTTGTGAACTGCCCACAAGTTCTGGAAAGGTGGCAGTATTGATATTCTGCTGATCTTAAGGTCATAACGGACTTGTTAGTAAGGTGGTTGGTCAGTAACTTGGAGCAGATCTAAACACAGAAACCCCACACCTCTGGAAGATACCTTCACGTCCACCCCTGGCTTTGCTGTTTCTGTTAATACTACTCTCATCGCGAGAGGTCAGCCATAATGAAAGCAATGGTACTTCTGACGTGTGCCTGAGTAAGACAATGCTGGTGCCATAATCTGTGTGTGTGTGTATGTATGTGTGTATGCTTCTGTTTGTTACTCACAGGTGAAAGATTTATTAGTTAGGTTCTCATGCAGCCAAGAGTCCATGTGAACTTTAAGATTTGACGTCTCCCACAGAAAATGTGGCACGGAAAGTTTCACAAGACTTGTCCTGACTCTTCTGTTAACTCATAGAAAGATTCTGGTTGTATTTGCCACCAGGGGGGCAAAAGGACTTAGGCGAGCTTTCCCAGCCCTGGGTCTCCTGACCAGGGTGGCCCTCCTGCTCAGCAACAGGGCCCGAGCTGGAGGCAGCCTCACGTTCTGCTTCTGAGTAGTCATTTTAGAGGCTAACTGTACTTTGCCTTGGAAGAGGTCTACTCTCTGCTGTATGAGGAGCGGGATTAAGTTGGCCTCCAGACCAAAGACTGAAGTAGGTGGGGCTGGCTGGGTCAGGGCTGACACAGGCCAAGTCACTGCCAATACCGGCGTTCTCGCAAGCCTCGCCATCCTACGTGTTAAGCATTCTTAACTGTCACACTCGAAAATAAGCACCCATCGGACGAGGCTCCCTTAAGATAATGTACCTGTATGTTCTTTGCCATCGAGTTACCTCTCGTAATCCCTCCGTCTCCAACACTCTTTGCCCCGCTTCCCATGCTCGGGGGGTGCGGGCAGTGGACACACAGTAACTGGTGGTGGGAATCTGATAAACAAGACCACTTCTGCTGTCTGCGGCAGAAGACAACAGAGCAGGATCTCGGCCAACCTCTGCCTTAAAGGAAATCTTTATTAATTATGTATGGTTCACAGATGTTCTTTTAAAACCCCAACTTTCTAGAGAAGCACAATCCTCATGAGTGGCTTCAGCTTTGCATCATGAGTCTTGTATTAAGAGAAAATCCAAGTGGTACAATTTGTTTACACTATGATACTTTCTAAATAAACTCTTTTAAAAAAAGAAAAAAAAGTCTGGTCTTTCCTTAAATGTTACAGCAAAACAGATATAAAATAGACAATAAATTATAGTTTCTATTTACAAAAAAGCTGTAAGTGCAAACAGTTTTAGATCATAAATGTATTATTTAATCAGTTTAGTATGAAATTGGCTTCCTAGTACATGATTGTGAAAAAGACACTTTAAAAACATTCTACGATTTCATCGGCGTCTTACTTTCTACAAGAGAAAATGGGATTCGGGTTCATGAGGGCATGCCCATCCCATTCCTAGCGGCTGGGGGCTTCCTTCCTCATTTTGTTTCCTTTATTGCTTCTAACCCCGTGACCTGGCATGCTGTCCAGTAAAAGGCAGACAGCCATTTTACTGAGATAGGTGAACTATTAAAGCCTACATTCCCGAAGTTAATGTGCTTTTCCAAGAGCCGTTCCAGAAGAGGAGGCACAGAATGGCTTTCACGTGTGACACGGTTAAAGTGATGGCTGTCAAAAATGCTTCTGGCCCCCTGTAGCCTCACCGCAATGCTCAACTCGCCCCACTTATGGTGTTAGCAGAGAAAATAGCAAATGTTGGGGTGGGGGTAGGGGACCGAGGTGTGGAAATGACATCGTTTGTTGGACCGAAATAAGTATATTTTCACACCAACAGAACTCCACCACAAACGCTAACGGCAGCGACGGAGACAAGGCACTTCCACGCAGCCCTGGGGACGACCCAGGCTGTTGATCCTACATGAAACCAACTTTTCTGGGAATGAAATCTGTGAACAGAGGCATTTCCCCCCAGTTTCCATTATCTGTAGGTCTCCCTTCGACAAACACTACAGAACGGGTGGATACTTTAGCCAAGAATACTCCTTTTAAGATTATTTTCCCTATTTACTGTTAGACACTAATGCCACAAATAGCTTGATCTAAAGCTAAAACTAATTTCAGTGGGCTCTTTCTTTTGTTGGGTGTGTGTGTGGGGGCGGGGGGGGAATACTTCAAAGTTATGTTTCTTTAGTTAACCAGACTTCATACTGCAGACATCCAAACTCCATTTCCTATAGACCAACAACTACTCACGTTATTTACTGTGTGAGCGAATTATTAACGAGGCCCTTTACAATCTTCTGTGGGCGGTAAGGCACCAACCAGCACTGAACGGCTTCAAAGCCTCGCCTCCCCCCTTCGCTGTGCTTCTGAATGTTTGTTTTTAAGGCAGATGTCATCTGGGAACCCAAGGCAGCATCTGTGTCCCCAGCAACTGGTTTTGAGTTAGTGGCATCCACAAGCTCTGACGACCATATTCCTGTATTTTTTCAAGATGACATTGGAGTTGTCATCAAAGTAAAGAACCGAGATGGCATTCAGTTTGGTCGGCGCACAGCAAGGTTTGGGGACATACTCAGGATTCATAAGGTGAACCTGTTCCAAAACAGAAGGGGAGAGGCACCGTTAGAAGCCATACCTAACCCTGGCTGACTCCTACCTATAAAGCGAAGCGGGGAGGGTGCCTGGGTGGCTCAGTGGGTTAAGCATCCAACTTCGGCTCAGGTCATGATCTCACAGTTTGTGGGTGTAAGCACTGCGTTGGACTCTGTGCTGACAGCTCAGAGCCTGGAGCCTGCTTCAGATTCTCTGTGTCCCTCTCTGTCCCTCCCCCCACTTGTGCTCTGTCTCTCTAAAAAAAAAAAAAAAACATAAAATTTAAAGTGAAAGGGGTCCCCAGGAGCTCACCAGCGTCTGCACGATCGCGTGGTTTGTGGCATTCATGTGTGCATTGAGCGGGAAGGAGCATTCTCCATCACAGTAATTGGCAGCATAGCCCTTGGGTGCGATGATCCAGTCCTTAGTCAAAAGCAAAGGGACATGACATGTGATGAGCATACATTCCTTCTATCATCTGTGTTCTTTGTAATCCTGTGAGAAGGCATTCCTCACGTAGCACAGCTACGCAGACCAACACAGGGAGGCCAAGTTCACGTTCAAGTGGCAAAGCCAGGATGTGAACCCCGTCTGTCTGGCTCCAGAGCCCTCGCTCCTTCCACAGCCTGCAGAGCCTTAGCTGCTGCCCACCTGCCAGACCGGGAAGCACACAGGTGGTTGGCTTTCTGCACCTGGCCCCCCCGAGGGGCCTCGAGTATACCTTCCTCATAATGCCACCTGCGTGCAGTAAATGGTATCTCCTATCCCTTGTCACCGAGGATTTGCTCATGAACTAGTGGTGGCTCTCTGCTGTGGGGCTCAGCCTTTGTGCTCCTCTAGATAGTTCAGGTGAGTCAGTTTGTAGCCATTGGAGAACTGTCAGGGCAGTTTCTCCAATGCTTTCTCAAAACACAAAATTGGTGGGGCGCCTGGCTGGCTCAGTCAGGAGAGTGTGCAACTCTTGATCTTGGAGTTGTAAATTCGAGTCCCACACTAGGTGTAGAGCTTGAAAATAATATCTTACACACACACACACACACACACATACACACAATTTGTTTAAATGCCCAAATAAGCACATGCCTTGTGGACTTTGCAAAGAATGGGAGAAGAACACTGGGGACGGTAGTATGGATCCTGGGAGACACAGAACTTGGCAACCAGGCTCCCTGGGAAGGGGGGGCTCTTGGTGCACAAGCAGGCCCGGCCCTTCCTCTGCCTTACTCCAGAAGCCCAGGCATTTGGAAAGGCTCCCAGTACCTTCACACAAGGAATCGCCTCAGCCCTAAAGCTCAAAGTCTTTGATGGTAGCTGCTCCATTAAGATAGGAAAGGGCTGCTGTGAAGGGACCTCTGTCCGCCTTGCTGTCCAGAAAACTCACCTGCCATCCCAGGTCTTGGAAGCTCACGTAAAGCTCATGTTTCCTGCAGGCTGTTTTCAACTCACTGCTGTTATAATCTGTCGGAGGAGATCAGAAGATGCACCCGTTAACCCACTCATTCTTTCATTTGAAAACATACACCGGGAGGGGTTGCTGCAGCCCAGGCCCAGTACCGGGCTCATGACAGACGCGAACCTGGCCCCTGCTAGACACAAAGGCGGTCACCAAACAGCTCTGTCACGTGCCCGGTCGCTTGGCTGTCTTGTTCATGCCGTCTTGTTCACGCCAGGGCGGGTGCCGGGCACACTGGCACACAATGTGTAATTATTGACTTGAATGGATGCTTTCAAGCGACAGATGATCGTTGTGAGCCCGTTATGTGCAAGGCCTACGGACAGAGTTTACAGATGCCCCCAGACCCCCCTTGGGTTCCTGACCTGGAAGGCACTATATTCACAGTAAAAGCCACACCCAGGCAGGGTTTGCTATCATTCAAACAGACACAGTCCTAAAATTGTCCAGGGACTGTGAGGACAGCTGTGTCAGGAAAGCATCCGGAAGGAAGGGTAATGGAGCAGGGCCTAACCAAGAGAGTGTCATCAGAGAGAGAGAGAGAGAGAGAGAGAGAGAGAGAGAGAGAGACACGCTGCAGCAGGAATCACTCTGGCACCGGTCCCTTGCCTCACTTCCAGCGCTGAGCCCTTTGCACCAAAGCACTGACTCCTAAGACAGGAAGCCCCGTGAGAATCTGCTGAAGTATCCTACCTGCCCTGTGCAATGAGGGAGCCACGAGCCTGGCCTAACCTAGAAGAAGGGGAGGGCCTGGATTTGTTTCGGTTGACTGGAACAGCTCTAATGTGACATGCCCTCCGCTAGACTGACTGCGGGAAACAGGAAGAGAGGTTACACAAGGCTTGTGTCCTCCAGGAACTTAGAGAATCTAAGGGGCGTTATGAGACATGTACACAAGTAACTCCAATACAGAACAGCGTAGATGCTCCAGGCAAGTGCGGATGGCAAATCCCACTGGGAGTTCGGAGAAGGGTCAGTTATCAGGAGGAATAAAATGGGACATGAACGGCCTGGAACACCAACCAGAAAGATTGGGACTTTCTACCAGAGGCATTAAGTAAGCCTGTGAAGGGTTTTGAGCCAGGGAGCGCTATGTTCAGAGCTATGATTCTACAGGATCAATCTGGTAGCAGTGTTCCAGGGAGATGAAAGGCAGGACTCCAGAGAAAGGTTCCTAATCTAAAATGGATTTTGATGGATACAAGAGCCTGAGGTCACTCACATGCCTGTTTTAATCACATGAGCCAGTAAATTGCCTAATTGTTTAAAGCCTATTTGAACTGGGTTCCCTATTAACTTGTGCTCCTGGACAGCTTGGCCCGAAGTAAGACAGGACACGCGAGTTTGTAAGGGGAAGAGACAAATGGTACTGACTCCACTCAGTCACCTACACTGGGAGGAGAGAGAGGCTACCTTTTTGAGGTGATCTGCTAAATTCTAAATTTTTTCATGCTCCCTACCTGCCTTTTTCACCTTGCAGAACAACTCTTGCTGTAATTTCAAGTACCTGGGAGAACTGAACACAAGGCCATGCTGAAGGGAAGTCTTCACAGAGAAGAGCACTGAGGACTCTTGCTTAAACACACACACACACACACACACACACACACACACACACACACAAACCACCATTACCAGGCAAGACCAAACCTCTTGCTGAAAACAATCCCTCAAGAAAAAAAATCAAGCACACAAAGGAATAAATTATCCCTAAATTTAGAATATAAGAGAATACACAGAGACCACAATAAGAGTAGTCTGAGTGAGATTACAAAAAAGAATACCTAAAATAATGGAAGAAATAAAGTAAGAAATAGAAATGCTACAGCAAAAACATTATGGAGAAAGAACATGAAAAAATGATAGGTGGATGTGAAAGAGAACAAAATAGAACTTTATAAAACCAGAACCATTGAAGATAAAAATGAAATGGATGGTTTAAACATCAGATTAGACACAACTGAAGACAGGATTAAAGAACTGAGCAACAAATTTGAAGAAATTTCCCAAAATATAGCCCAGAGTGAGATGGCTCAAAAATAGGACTCTCTTCCTATAAAGAGATAATGGAAGACAGAATGTAAATTCCAGTGTATTTCTACTAGGAATTTCTGAAGAGAATAATGGGGGAATAATATTTGAATATATAAAGTGTCGGGGTGGGGGGAGGATTTTCTAGAAGTGAAGAAAACCAAACATCTTTATATTGGAAAGGCACAATGAATCCTAAGCATAGTAAATAAATTCCTGTCTGGCCACATGTGGTGAAACTGTAGTATATTAGATGCAGAGGAATGCTTAAAAGCAACCCAAAGATAAAAAGAAAATAATCCACAAAGGAACATAAGGTAGATGGACAGAAAACTTTTTTTTAAATGTTTTTTTGAGAGAGAGAGAGAGTGCACGAGAGAGCAGGCATAAGCAGGGGAGGGGCAGAGAGAGAGGGAGAGAGAGAAAGAATCCCACACAGGCTCCACACTCAGCGTAGAGCCTGGTGTGGGCCTCGATCTTACAACCATGAGATCATGACCTGAGCTGAAATCAAGAGTTGGATGCTTAACCAACTGAGCCACCCAGGTGCCCCATGGACAGCAAACTTCCTAGCAACAAAAATATACAACATAAAAGGTTTAATACCATAAGAATGATGCTGTCAACCCCGAATTCCATACCCAGCTATGGTGGATACTTCTCGTTTGGGCCACCCAGCTCCCAGGTTCACCTCTCATTTGGAATGAGATGGGAATTCATAGACAGGTGAAAATCAAGGCCCGATCCCCCCCAAGATAGCTCCTGCCTTTCTTCCCTGGCAACTGAGTACAGGCTCATGACTTCATTAATGCCAGGCAGATCCCCAACCCGTGAGAAAGGGACTCCAAGGGAAAGCCAAGAATGGGCAGCTTGGCAGCCATGTGTTCAAGGTAATGGCATTCCAAACCACACTCTCCTTGTGACTAGGTCTCAGCTTCATCACTTGATTCCCTGTGTTTGGTTGTAGGTTGGAGGAGTTCCTGATACTCTTACGTTAGTTTGCTCTTTGATTAGAATCTGTTTCTCTTCCACGTAGCCAAGAAGGGCCTTGACTAGCTAAATTATTATTCCACGGTTAAGGGATAGGGAGTGCAGGGTGCAAGGGAAGTGACGGTCACTATCTCATATGGGTTACTGAGACTGTCTTTCTGTTCACATGTCTTCTAAGCAGAGACCTGCAGGCATATTGGGAGTAAGGCAGGAAGCTATTTGGGGGAAGAATAACCTGCACGGTGAGAATGACAAATGCAAAGTCCCCGAGGAAGCAGCCTGGCCAGCCTATCGTAGAACAGCCTGGTGAGGGCTGCTGTCTGTTTAGTAAAAACCCATATCCTCCATCTACCCCCTGGGCACACAGCTAATTGGACATTTCCCACTGCGGTTAGGTGTGGCCATGTGCCTAAGCTCTGCCCACGCACTTGGGGAGAAGGGAGGGGTGTGGCTCCCAGGCCTGGGCCTCCCGGGTGCACATTCCTTCCTTTCCTGCCAGTTTTGAGCAGGGGTCAACCTTTTGAAGACTCCAAGGCTCTGGTTCTTTGTGCTCCTGAAGGTTTCTTGGGTTAGATGCTAAGTTATATGATCTTCCTACTTATAGTCTCAGTCTGGAGTTTTCCCCACCCAACATCAGTTGGCCTGTGTCCCCGCAAAGTAAACTTCCCCCCAAATGCCTTCTCTGTGCTGGGGACCATGATCTCTCCAAAGTCAAGCTTGGAACTGTTCGCCATGTGAAAGGCAGAGATTTCTGGATACTTTTCCTTCCCAGGTTGATGAACATGGACAGTATAATATAATAAAGAATATACATCCTGGCAGAGCTATAAAAACCATGAAATCTCCTAATAGTTCCAACTCGTGGGTCCCTAGATAGGCTCGGGATGAGGGCCGGCTGCCAGAAAGACCAACCATGATGTCATAGAGCAGGACTCTGCTTCTCTACCTTCACCAGTAGGTCTGTCTGTGAGCCTCCTGCAAATTTGACTCTCTCAAAGCTCAACAAAGAGAACTTTCTCCGTAAGAACAGCTATTTCTTTTAGAGCCAGACACTGGCATTTTTGTTGTTAAGTAAAGATTGGGGCTGGAGAGAGGAAAGGGAGGAATTCAACTCTCCTGTTTTTCCTCCTACAGACACTTTCAAGCCACACTTAAGTTTCCTTATAACTCCATGTTAAGTGCTGGCTGAGAGTATATAAATATTTGTGAAGGTCAATGCTCCTCAAAATACTTGTGTCTGCCACTCAGGGGTCGGTGCCCTGGGTTCTACAGTGGAATTACACCGCCACGCACCATTTTGTTTGTTTGTTTGTTTGTTTGTTTGTTTGTTTGTTTGTTTGTTTTTAAGGACTGAGAGATTGCAGAAAAACATTCTCCTGCCCTGGCCCCTTGATATTTGTTTAGATGAATGGTCTGGACAGGCCCAGTGAAAGTTCATGCAGTAAATTCTCAGTGGGAGAAAGGAAGGCAACACGACTTTGTCCAGATGGGCTCGCCAGTCAAGGGGAAGGCAGAAACAAGAAGCCATATTGCTGGACAGAGGTAACAGACAGACAAACAAACCAGAGCAACAGACCCGAGGCTGACACAAACCTCCCCAAGGGCAACAGTCCTCTGTCTGATGCATCGTGAGACTCATCAGGGAATTCAAGCCCTCTCTCAGACCCTCAAGCCAGGATCACTGGAAATGGGTCCCCTGCCACCAGGGCTATCTGGGCATTCTGGCATGCAGATGTGGCAAAGGCTGGTCTGGGAGCTGAGACACATCTTCAAGGAATCTAGGTTTCTCAAAGTTGAACACAGAATGTGAAATCTGTCTTCCATTCATCCCAGGGGATTCTTTGGCCTAGAGCAGAGGGCAGGGCAAGTGCCCAGCAGCCCAGCTAGGATTCTGGCCCAGCCAGACCAGGCCCAAGGGGGTTGTCCTGAGTACCGTGGATAAGCAGGGCCCAGCCATAGATGGGTTGGGGCAAATAACCGTCACCAGGTGACAAAATCTAACAATCATAAAAGCCCCCAGGATTAATTTCTTTCATAACCAGAAATACGTAGCTCCCTGGTCTACTTTTAAATAGGAGAGAAACATTTTCCCTCACCACACATTTCCTTCCTTCCAAGAGAGAGAGTGCAAGTAGGGGAGGGGCAGAGAGAGAGGGAGGCAGAGAGTCCAAGGAGGCTCTACACCGTCAGCACAGAGCCTGACACGGGACTTGAACTCACAAACCGTGAGATCGTGCCTGAGCTGAAATCAAGAGTTCAGATGCTTAACCAACTGAGCCACCCAGGCGCCCCAGCCCTCACCATAGATTTTCAAGCTTTAAAAGCTTCAGATGCCCCACACTGGGAGAAGGGGGGAACCTTTAAAGACCTAAGACAGCCCTGCCCATTTGCCCCCCGCAAATGAAGATCCTTGGGCAAAATCTTCCAGGCTCTGTTGTGGGAAAGGCACCATCCTGGTTGGAAACGAGGACGAGCAGAGCGGGGCTGGGACAAAGGCCAGGATCCCACACACAATGCATTCTCCCTAAGCCTCCGTTCTTCCCATACTTTGCTGAGCGACACCTGCATCTCTTCCAGGCCTTCTGGGCCATTAAACCAGTGGCACAGAAAGTGTCACGCCCATGCCCAGTGGCCAGGGCCACCCGTTTTGCACTGTGGCTGCTTTGGAGTAGTCAATCTTCCAAGCCTCAGGTGTGTGTGTTATTCGTCGATCTGGGTAGTGCAGGAGCCAGGTGCACCGCAGAGGCTTCGGGGGGAGGGGCAGAGGGCAGCACAGAACGAGCTCTATGGAGGTATGTTCCCTGGAGTCCAGGCTGATGGGCAGGAGGGTAGGGTGACATGCGTCTCATCCCGGCGCTTCAGACACCACCTCACTCTCACATCCGAGAGTCCTGCTGGGAGCAGGTGGGGGTGGCTGTTCCCGTCTGGATGGGCCACTGGAGGCCAACGTGGTGGGTCCCACCACACACAGCTCTTCGCTGACCCACTCACTTGTCCTCGGCCCCCGCTTCACCTTCCAGTGCCTCTCTCACCTGGACAGCTACGGCCAGACTGCCACGGACTCCTCGGTTCTGGCTGGCTGCTCTGTCTTCTCGGCTTCTGACCCGCGGCCCTGACACTCAGTTTCATCAGCGACAGCCTCTACTCCCCGACCTTACGTTTCATTCTTCCCTGTGATGCCTGAGGGGCGGCTCACCTACAGACAAGAACTAGTGGGACTAACGGGGGCCTGGGTGAGCCTCTGTGACAGTGGGGGCCACCACTGCCTCACAGGACACTGCAGGGAGACAGTTCTCTTGCTCAGCACAGTGAGGACAGAGTGCTTCTGACCCACTGTAAGCAGCCAGCTGGCCTGGCACCTCCTCAAGGCATCCGTGTCCCTAGGCAGTGGCCATGCGTACCACATGTTTGTTCTGTCCCGAACACAAGGGTCACATCCCATACACCCTAACGAGGACATCCAGCATTCCTTGCTGCCCCCCGCCACCCATCCCCAAAAAGCCATGCAGACAGTAAAGCACAAAGGAGCCGTAGGAGGGGAGAGCTTGGGCCCCACCACTGGCTTATTTCTGAAGCTGACTGGCTACATGGAGTGAAATGCAGGCTTCCCAGGCACCAAAGGTCAGGGGATTCTCAGGGGAATGAGTCCTGGATGAGAAGGTAAGGGCCCAGCAATGATCCTGACTTCCACGGCAGGCAGCGAGTGGGAAGGGTGGGGACCATCATGCCAAAGTGGGAGCCATGCAGCCAGCCGGGTCCCAGGTGTCCAGGCAGCCTGCCCACCATCCTTTCCAGTGCCAGGAGAAGAGGACAGGAGAGAAACAAAAGGGAAGACATGGAGAGAGGAGACAGGCAGACCAGGGACAAGGTCAAGGCAACCACACGTAACCAGGTGAGTGGGAAGGAGGGAAGCAGGCAGGTGGCCGCCTCCCCGGCCAGGGCTTCTGCACAGGCCTGCTCAGCAGTGCTGGGCTCACCCACAGCTGTTGTCCCTGCTCAGCAGGCTACACACCTGGCAGGGGCTGGGGACCAGGTGGCATGCCCCACACTGTGTTCCCCGTTCTTCTGAGCCCAAAGAGTCTTCCCAGAGGAAACTCGTGTTTTAAGTTATTTTTAATGTTTTATTTTTGAGAGAGACAGAAAGAGAGAGCGAGCGAGTATGAGTTGGGTGGGGCAGAGAGAGAGAGGGAGACACAGAATCGGAAGCAGGCTCCAGGTTCTGAGCTGTCAGCGAAGAGCCCAACATGGGGCTCAAACCCACAAACTACAAGGTCATGACCTGAGCTGAAGTCAGATGCTTAACTGACTAAGCCACCCAGGTGTCTCAAAACTGGTTTTTTAGAGAAACAATTGACTACTCTTATCTCCCTCCTCTCCTAGAATGACAAGGGCAAGTATAACATTAGCAGCTGTTGAAATGGCACGTTGGTCTTCATTGATCTGGCTGCACCTTCCAGATCGCCCAGCCTTATCAGCCTGTCTTAATCCAAGAGTCTCTGGCTCTCCCTCCCTGCCCCACCCCTCCAATGGAATCAACCTGGCCATTAAGAACATGCTGGAGGAAGCCCAGCTCCTTGTGGAACCACACTGAGATCTTGATCTCAGGTCTCAGTAACGTCACAGAATGTTGGGGGGCAGGGAGCTTGATCTTCAGAATCTAGACTTGGTTTACAACCTGGATGGTTAGATTGAGAGTCAACCGGGAGGTCCCATTCTTCTGGGGTGCTGGAATCTCAGCCTCTCCTGCTTCATTTAATTGGGGTGGACTTTGGCCTACATTCAGCCTTTATCTCGATTATCAAAGAATGTGGAGATTAACTATCTTGAAAACAGACACAGGCTTCTCTTCAACACTGAGCGTGAACACTTAGACTCCCTGTGTTTTCAGCACCTCTGCTCTCTATGTTCCCTCCTAGACGGAGTCTCCTGGCCCCCAGGACCTGCCCGTGGGCTTAGCAGGTCTTGGTGGATCATTCAGGTTTTTGCAGCTCCTGTTTATGCTTCTTTATTATTTTCCTTCACCACTGCTGGCTGTTATTACATTCCCACAGGGTAAACCTAAGGATGGGGTAAAGGGGAGCTTATCACTCCTTGATAACTTTTACCCAAAGGGACTTCATGGTAAAGCAGAGTCAAGTATTATAAATATGGAGTTTGAAATGACTCTGTTGAATCACTAACACCATGCCTGTCGGCCACAGCTGTGAAGAATTAAGACTTGATTTCATTTTAGAAAGTCCTGAACAGGCCTGTACTTCTTGACCAAGACATCTGGAAGCCAAGCCGCAGGCCCTAAAATTTTAAGTTGAGATCAAAATGACAAATTACAATTCCCGATTCCTTTGAAGAACCATAAACAGCTAACTCAAAGCCCTGACCCACGTCCATTCTTCTCAAGCTTTGGATGGCCACAGAGGGTCAGCCCACTCAGCTGTGGCATGCCAACCCCCAGAAGCACATGAGGAGCTAGTGGGGACACCTGCCAGTAACTAAAAGGCCAAATAAACATTGATCTGTAAGAAGGAGGCCCTCGGCCTGCAGACCGGAGTTCCCAGAGATCTACAGCAAGATTTCACAGTCATAATAAAGTACCCAAACCACTGTTTTGCAAGCGATGCAGTCCAGTTACCTTGCTTTTATGCTGGATGTGCACTGAATGGTCCCAATCAGGAAGTTCATGAGATACAAGATATGAACTATCAGTGAGGTCAATGGCATATCTATAATGTACCAGAGCCACATTTCCCCCCAAGGATCCTTAAAGGCACATGTCTGGGTGGGTTGGAAAGAGACAGAAGAAGAAAGGACTCTGAAATGCTAACTGGTAGCATCTGAAGCAATGAAGGACTCATTCCGAAAGACAGACAGGGTCTTGAGGAGTCGTTGATTCACAGATGGTTGGCAGAGGTGTGTGGCAGCAACAAAAACATGAGGATTAAAGAGGCCTAAAGGTCATCTAATTTTACATAAATCGTTAAAAGTGGCAGAAGAGTTCCCACACTATCATCTGCCACAGCAAAGCACAATTCTAAGTCGCGGCATTGGCAGCTAGTGGGTTGGTGGGGCAGAAAACCTCAGACTCACCAACAACTGCTCCCTCCTCAGTGATGTCTTGGAAACATCCTGGGAAAATTAGCTAGGTTGGTATCTAGAATCACTACATGGATCCATCCCTCAAGGCCATTTGTTCATGGCACCAGTAGTGAATTGGCCAGGTGTTGTCACAGTCCTCCAGTAGGTGAAATAATAAACCCCAAGAAAAAGCTACTATAAGAGAGGGTGAGGGGCAGCAGGTAGAAAGACCAGCACACGAGAGAAGGAACTGGAGGATAGGGTGTCACAGAGCAGTAGGCCGGGAGAAATGGAGGCTGAAAACTGCCAGATTCACTGGAATTGCCAGTAGGCAGCACAGCGTGGCTCGGACCAGCACTAGTAAAACATGTGTAAAAGTGATAAACAATGCTGTCCAGATGATGTCCAAGCCCACTGGAGAGGTGTGACACAGCCAACATCCATCATTCATTTGGAGCAGACAGCTGCAAAGAAGCAAGGGCAAGTGAAAACCATTCAGGAGCCTTCGATCCAAACCCACGCTTCGGTGCGTGTGTTTGCAAAGTCTGGCTTGAAGGCCAAGTACAGATGTCAGAGCAGATTCCGGTGGGCGGTGGGGAGGAGGTGGATGGGGCTCTTGGCCTTTCCCTTGTTGTGGACTCGTCCTACCGGCCCAGGCATCTGCAGCTCTGTTCCAAAAATAGCCACAGATTTCCCTGCCATGTTTCGCCCTGATGACAGGCAATTTGATGGATTATGTTAACTTCTTTGCCCAGATGTAGGATGGTCTCTGATGGGCTTCCGGTGGTGGTTGTTTCTGTGGAGAAATATTAATTCCTTGGGAGCACTCTATTGAAGAAGGGGGGCAGCAGAGGCAAAGTAATCTCTCCCTTCTAACTTCCAGAAGATTTACAAAGGGAAAGTCCTGTCTGGAGTCATACCAGAGACCACAACTTTTTGTCTCAGTGGCAGCTACCTGGTTCAGGAAGGTCCAGCAAGACATGAAGGTTTAGTCCCATGGTGGCCTAGAAAAAAGGACAGTCCAACCGGATGGCCCATTTCTCTGGGTAGCAGACCATCTTTGTGGAATTCCCTTCTCCAGGAGTGACCTCTTCCGTTATGTATCTGCTCCCATTAATAGCAGGGATAAATGAAGAAAATGTTAAATATATAAAGTAGCACTTGAATGGGCCTAACCTGAGCAATTTCTCCAACCAGCTTGAGAGGGCCTTTGAAGACAGTAAGAGGGAAGGAGAGTCCTTCTTAGTCACACTCTCTTGGGGGTTGTCCTTGGAACAGGTGAGGCCAGAGGCACTTGCTGTGAACGCTCTCATCCTACTACCGCTGAAAAGAGTGAAGCGCGTTTGCAAGTGCTGGGTTGGGAGGTGGGGGAGGGAAGACCAAGACAAAGCAGATATACTTGCCTGTTATTCCACATTCGATCAACTTTAATACTTGTATTTAATTGCAACTTATCAAATTGAAAAAAAATGTTGAAAGGGACATGGAAAAGAATAATTGGGTGACATTATGGAAACCCAAATCAGAGACATGTCTTCCCAATGAAAAACTCTTGCATGTGTACTTGGGGGAGGGGGTGTTGAATAAATCAAGTGAAATTTCAATTTTAAAAAGCAATCAGCATTCCCAGAGCTGCCTTCGTGTCTGGGGTCCCAGTACCAAAGTGACAACAGTTCGTTCATTAATTGAAGCCTAAAACACTGAGATGATTAACTCTCTTTAGCAGGCTTCCTCTGAAGCGAATAAAGGAAAGCAATCATTTCTTCGTGTTTTTTAAAAACCCAACCCTCACTGTTTTTAGTGGTAAACACAGGAACACCCATGCTGGGCAATGCTTCCAAGAAACACCAGGAGGACAAGCAGGAAAATGTCACGTCACCCTGGGTGGTAGGTCCTCAAAGCCCCACAGCTAAGTTGCTGGGGAGAGAAATGCCTTATTAAGTCAGACTCTTAAATGAAGACCATTCCTCCCAAAGAAAAGATGAGTACTTTGGGAAGTTGCATGAACTCTTTGTGGCCACTGATGAGGACACTTTTAAACAGTCACCTGGAGGAAGTAATGCATCTTCCAGATCTTTTTTACATCCTTCCCAACGATCCTAACATACGCTCTCAGAACATACTTCCCACAATTGGAGGTAACTAATCTTTGAGAATTATGGACCAAATCAAACACTTCTCATTTAATCCCAGCAAACCTACCAAGTGTTAAGCATCCCCACTTAATGGATGAGTAAACTGAAGCTGGAATGGATTAGGTTTGCCCAAAGTCAGTCACAGGGTAGTAATAAGGGACGCAACATCTCCGGCTTCAAATCCTACCACAAAAGTTCAACTGCATGCTTGAATCCTGGGCTGGTTCAACAGCCTGAGGAAACCCAGAACTTACAAGCCTTGGCTTTAGAGTAAGATGGATCTCTGCTGGAATTCAACACTTACTAGCTATGTGAACTTCAAAACATTGAAGAGTGGACTTCCATACCACTTCCCAAAAAAAGGCACAGCACGGTGGGGTGGGCATCTCTGAAGGACCACTGAATTGACAAGTAGTGGTGTCAATTGACTCTCACCCTTTGCACCTGCCCATTCAGGGCAGGATGGAGCTGACCCCATTCTCTAGCTCCAGGGTCAAGCACATGACCTCAGCCTGGCTATCTACTAAGCTACTGTGAGAGAGACATTCTCTCCTGAAGCAGAGGTAACCAAGGGTGATAAAATCCTGGAGCTGTTGGTTGCCTTCTTTACCACCATGTTAGAGACAGTCTTTCTAAGAATGCCACCAACAAGGGAAAAATTGAAAAGGAGAAAGTAAGACTCCTAACACCATGTGAGCCCATGATCCAGCCATGACTAAAGCCAGAACCCTCGATTTCCCAGTTCAATGAACCAACAAAACCCATCAGAGAAGGCTGTTTGAGCTGACTTTCCATCACTTTCAGCCAAGAGCACCAACAAATGCAAGTCCATTTTCTGCAACTATACAAAGTTTACTTGTGCACCACAACCTCCCAGGTGTCATGCAACTAGAAGAAAATCTAGGTGTCCTCAGGATCTTTATGTGAATGAAAGAAGAGTTAGAAGAAAAAAACCCAGAAGGATGCTTTTCCAGAAAAAGAGACTCTCAGGAGGTCTTCAGCCTGCAGACTCAGTACCTGGATAACAAATGGTCCCTTCTGACGGCCCTAGGAACCCATCCAGATAATTGGTGGCTGTGATGAGGCACCTCTGGGTTTCTGTATTTGCCATGCAGAAGCCATGCGACGGCTAAAACCATCGACACGTCCTTGTTCTCGCTGAGGCCCAAGAGCCAACTAGGCTTCCTGAAAAACCAGGCTCCACCCAAACCTACCTGAAGCGCTGGAGACCCGCGACACGTCCTGCGACTGGGTGGAGCGATTTCGGCTCTGCTGTCGGCGCCGCCCAGGGGCTGACCTCGTGGTGCGCACATGGACCTCACTCACTTTGAAGAAGGCCACCATGAAGGGCTGCTTGTCGTAAGGGCCATCTCTGCCCACCAGGCCTGCAGCTCGGGGGTTGATGTTGAGTCCTTGAAGGCAAAGCACAGCGCACCTGTCTTTATCCATGGAAACTTGTTCCTGCAGCTGTAGACCTGAGCTTTCCTGGACACCCAGGTGCCAGCCACAAAGAAGGAGCAGGAGGGAAGAGCACTGTGCACTCTCAGAGCCCTGATGACTCCCCTCAGATGGGCAGAATCAAGACACTCCTTCCAAAGTTCCATGAATTAGAGCCAGGGGTAGTGTGAACTCCCAAGGCTTGCCCATCCCGGATAGACTTCCCCCTACATGATCATTCTTTCTTTCTGATGATATAGGTCATAGAGTCGCTAACCAGTGAGGTGACTTCACAGGCAAAGTGTGCCCAGTCTGGGACCTGATAATATAGATCTGATCAGATCTGATCATATAGATCATATAGTCGCCAACCAGTGAGGCAACTTCACAGGCAGAGTGTGCCCCGTCTGGGACCTGCATGAGGACCCTGAGCTGCTGGGCTTTGGTGCTGCAGGAGAAGAGGGTGCTGGAGGGGTTCTTGTCCAAACCCACCCAACTGTCAGGAGGTAGACTAGGCTCCCCCCCTGCCTCCACTAGCTGTCTTCCCATTGTGGCCCCTGGAACTCAGACCACCTACTTGTATCTGGAGACCTCAGGGACAGGTTTTGCTTTTCAATAGCCGTTCTGAGGGAATAGTCAGTGAGGTCATCTTGGAGCCATGGTCTTGACTGTAAACCATGGTTCTACCATAACTGTTGCAAAGGAGATGAATGAAAAGTGTTTGCCGATCTGAGCAAACTTACCATCCCGAGTCACCACGCTCAGCTGAAGCCCCATGTTGTGCTGTGGGGTCACGACCCACAGGTTGCTAGTGGCTGTGATGTCAAATTCCAGCCAGCCTTCTTCTGAGGCCCACACCACGCGGGTGTCCAACAAAAATAGGTCAGAGTCTCTGAAAGAGAGAAAAGACAGTGTGGTGAGTACCACACCACCTTCTTGGCCCATCCTCTCTGTCCTGCCTTGGCATTAAAGTGAAAATGCCAGCATCGGATCAGGTTCACCTAGGAGACACTGCATACAGTGCCTATCGCGGTTCTGGCTCACACACACAATACAGTCTGGAGACGGATATCTGCTAGGGCACTTCAGAGCAAGGAGTTTTCTCCCAAATATAGGTGGACCCCTCAACTTCATCAAAGGCCTCGCTAGGGCTGTTCATGCCAAGTCTTTCTCTGAAATAAGGGAGGGAGGGAGGGAGGGGGGAGGGGAAGGGAAGGAAAGGAAGAGAGGGAGGGAGGGAAAGGAAGTCATATTGTTGCTTCCTTTATGGCAAATGAACTCTAAAAAGAGAGAAAGGGGGGCATGAAAAAAAGAATTAGGAAAATATTAAAATCAAGATTCATGTGAGCAAAAAAAGAAAAAAGTTGTGCTTTGTTCTTTTTTTTTTTTTTGTAAAATTAGGGCATGATAATCTTCACATGTTAGTTCCCATGAAATAATGAGAAACAAGAAGCCACATCGTATCTATGAGTAATCATTAGTCCCTTGCTTTTAATTAAGGCCTGTGAGTGGTCCTTCTGAGTGTGGGGTCCTTCCTTGTGTGGACAGTATAGCCACGGGTGTATGTTGAGTGATTTTAAAGTTCATCCTGGCACAGCTGTGAGCCATGGCTGGGGTTCTTGTAGGCAAACTCAGAATCCATACCCAGGGAGTAGTTTTATATATGTATCTCTGTCTATCTATACATATGGACATAATTTTTGCTTACAGTTTTCAACTAACATAACCCTAGGAATTGTGGGAAGGTGGGGTAAGGGTTTCTTCCTGCTCCCGCACACGTCGTGATAGAGCAGTGATAGGGGACAGTCCCCTTCATGTGTTTCAGGGACATGCTGAACCTGAGTTGACATCCCAGGATCACTGGCACGAAATGGCCAGGAATTCCCATGACAGGGAAGGGGAACCACTTTGACCATGGAAAGATTCAAATCTCCTGGTGCCATATTTTACAGGATAGAAAAAGGACTAGAATTAAATACTGAATTTAAGATTAGTATCACAATACTAATGTCGTACACCAAAATTGGTTATAAAAGGCTTTCATCCACTTTGCTTTCCTTAACAACAATCCTGAAAGCTAGCAGCATATCATTATACAGCTGGGGAAACGGAGACTCAGATGTGAGGTTTCAGACATACAGCTAAGATCAAACGCTAGTAAGTAAAAGAACTCGCTAGCAAGGGGCGCCTGGGTGGCTCAGGAGGTTAAGCATCAGACTTTAGCTCAGGTCATGACCTTGCAGTTCATGTGTTTGAGCCCTGCATCAGGCTCTGTGCTGACAGCTAAGAGCCTGGCACCTGCTTTGGATTCTGTGTGTGTCTCCCTATCTCTCTGCCCCTCCTCTGCTCATGCTCTGTCTCTCAAAAATAAATAATTGTTAGAAAAAAATTTTTTAAAAAAAGCCTAGCAAGCAAGAAGAAAGCAAACAGATTCGGAGTTTTCCATACTATCATGCTGCCTTCTGAGATCAATATGAAAGACAGCCTGTGGCAAATGAATAAAATGCATTTCTATCCCATCAAATATCTGTGAGGCCAGTGAAAATGTCTAAGTTAGACATTTTAGATTTCTGAGGGGAAACAATTTTTCCTGTTTACATGGCTTAGAGTTAGAAGGAAGTTCTATTGTCATCTTTTCCAAGCTTAAAACAGTAGGTAGAGCTAAAAGTAGTTTACTCAGCTGCTGACCAGGGTCCGCGGGGGGCCACTCTCGGGCCTGCCATCTTTAAAGCGCTCTCCGATGTGCATGTGTCATACCTCCTGTTGACAGATTACCCCCCAGGACTGAGGTAACTGTAAGCAGGGAGATGGGGGTGTTCATGGAAAACAGCAAGAGGGGAGTGCAAGTCCAAAGCTTTGAAGTGAAGATATAAAAAGACATAAATTCTGATCTAGAAGGTTGGAGAAGACCCTCATCCAGAAATAACACAGACGCTATGGACAGCAATGTGGGAAAATGTCCCGAAGGCAGCATGAGACGTGTCCATGTCAGAGCGGCACCCTCGAGGATGAAGACATAGTGAGAATTTCAGGGTGCCACGCTGCCCCTGAGGCGAAGGGGGTCCGCTGTCACTATCTGCAGAGCTCCGATGACGGACCTGGCAAATGATTCTTAAGGCCGTGTAACAAGGACGCAGAAAACCTCAGTCTGGGACAGGAGTGTGGCAGAGATGGTACGAAGAGCTAGAACGAACTTTTATTTTGAAAAAGTAGGGTTTATAATAATGGAAATGGGCCTCTGTTACAAGAGAAAGCAGGATGGGACACAAGTCCATCGTCCACAATAGGAGAGAAAGCAGAGAGGAGAAAAGGGGAAAACATGAATCAGAAACTAAACTTGAGGTAAAGGGGGAAGGTGTTGACGGGAAGGACTAACAATCATGACGTGGAAAGCATGAACTCCTCGGGGTTAGTGGAGACCCGTGGACACAGGGAGCCTGACGTTCTCTCCTGACTGCTCCTGAGTCATGCCGGGTCCCCGGGCATCTGTGATGTCTCTCCACCAACTTCCTGGGCCGTGCAGTGAGAATGCTGGTCCTCACTGCTTAGGAGACCAGTGGCATACACAAACACAGCCTGGCAGCTGAGTCCAGAAAGATGGAAAACTCTGTGGCTCACCAGCAGTGAGGCAGCCTCAAATTCAGATGTTCTTTGAATCTACGATGCCTGGGTCCCATGGGAAGAAGGTGAGCTAGAGCATGCGCTTAACATGATGGGACTAAATGGACAAGGAACAACAACTATTCACTGTGTGCTTTCGATATGCAGGGTGCACCCAGAGCCTCTCCTTTATTCCTTGGGGACCCCGAGAGGCAGGTCCTATTACTGTCTCTCTCCTACAGCTGAGGGCATGGAGCCTAGAGAGGTGAGGTATATCAAAAGTCACACAGGTATTAAGTGGGGTGACCAGAACTTACAATCAGAGCGCACACTCTTGGCCACCACATATCTCAAAAGCAGAGTCAAGAAAAGCACAGGGCCCAGGTTGAAAACTACTGCACCAGGGCTCAGAATAAGGTAAGGGTTCAAATCTACTGCACACCAATGCCAACATCAGCTGGATGCAGAAACGTGTTAAGATACTTGGAGCTGGCATGTGATCAGAAATCACGAGCAGGTTCTCCTATCAAGGGCAGGGAGGAAGAGGTGAAAGGTGCACACAGGAAGGGACCAAAGATGGCTGACATCTGCTGAACTCTAGGGACCTTCTCAGTCTTGCTCTACTCTTCTTCCCACGCAGAATATTCTCTGCTTAGACTGAGAACACTACTGACACATATTCACCCAGCCAGGGTGAAAAATTAAAAAAACAAACAAAAAACAAAAGGAACAACTTCATTAGCTCACCCTCAATGTTTCCAATAACTCAGGTATTTAAGAGACGCTATTTGGGGTGCCTGGGTGGCTCTGTTGGTTAAGTGCCTGACTCTTGATTTCAGCTCAGATCATGATCCCATGGTCCATGGGATCGAGCTCCAAACTGGGTTCTGCGCTAACAGCACAAAACCTGCTTGGGATTCTCTCTCTTTCCCCCTCTCTCTGTCCCTACCCCCTTCATGCTCGCTCTAGCTCTCTCTCTCAAAATAAATAAACATTAAAAAAAAGACATTATTTATGGCAAGTCAATGAAGTGGGTCAGATCTCACCCACATCTATTTACTCTTCTTCAATGACACATAACCTTCTTAAGTCTCCTTACTATAAAAGTGTAGCCTCAGGGCCGCTGGGTTGGCTCAGGCGGACAGGTGTCCAACTTCAGCTTAGGTCATGATCTCATGGTTCATGGGTTCGAGCCCTGCATCGGGCTCTGTGCTGACTGACAGCTCAGACCCTGGAGCCTACTTCAGATTCTGTGTCACCCTCTCTCTCTCTCTGCCCCTCCCTAACTCGTGCTTGCTCACTCTCTTGCTCTCAAAAATAAATAGAAATATTAAAAAAAAATTTTTAAATACAAGGATTCCCTTCTGAATCTTATCTAAAACATGTATAACCAGTGGATAAAGAATCCTAGGGTCTGGCCAAAGTGACTGCCATGACTGGACTATTTGGACTTCCTACTTGGATGACTGACATACTCAAGTTAATACACCATGAAAGAAGATTCTGAAATGAGAGAGACAATTTTGAAAGAATTTACTGGGGCGCTTGGGTAGCTCAGTTGGTTGGGTGGCTGACTTGGGCTCAGATCATGATCTCACAGCTCATGAGTTCGAGACCTGAGTCAGGATCTGTGCTGACAGCTCAGAGTCTGGAACCTGCTTTGGATTCTGTGTCTCCCTCTCTCTCTGCCCCTCCCCCTCTTACACTCTGTCTCCTGGTCTCTCAAAAATAAATAAACATTAAAAATTTTTTTACAAAAATAATTTACTGCCTATTTTGTTCTCTATCAACTCACAGAACCCCATGTTTCATGCTAAATATGCATTCCATCTTCAAGGATACAATAATTTTATTCTCAGTGTTATCTAACCTGAGGGAATGAGTTTCCTCATACTGTGATCATCCTGGGAAAATTAAGTTCTTAACAATTAATAAGCCTAACAAGAGATTTCTAGAAAATGTAGAAATTTCTAGAAAATTTCACAAATTCACCTTGGGGCTAGAGTTGACTGACCAGCAAGTCACTTGCAAAGACTTGTGGAACTAGTGTTGATGGGCAAGGTCACCTCTACGTGGTCCCTCCCATTGCACAGCCTCCAAAGCACCTGCCCTTGTAGGTGACACTCCGTCAGGCTGAGAGGCAGACCCATGGCGAACACAGTGGGTCTCTTTCTTTTTCACCCCCAGGGAAGAGCAGGAAGTATCTGAGCTCCTAGTGGCCAGCTTTGGTCTTTCCTGACAGATGGCACCCATTACAGTCATACTGCCCTAGACAAGGTGCAACTTTGCTTACTACTCACCATTTTACTAGAAATGTTCTTGATAAAGTAGAATTTAGATGTTTGAAGCAGCAGATTTATGAAATATTTGATAAGGTGAGCCTGTGGTCTTGTGCCTTTATTTGTTCAGAACATTCCTCTACCTATGTCTAGACTTAATGGTAAACTAAGATACGAAACGACATTCTTATAGTGATGAACCGACTTTATATGCAATGAGGTGAATTTAAACTTCAAAAAGAATGGAAGTCAAAAGCCAATCATTTTAGAAAGTGAGATAATAAAGCAGCATTTTTACTTTCTTCTTACATAACATATCATATATAGAGAATTATGTTTAAACTTTTATCACTAAAAGGACAGAAAAGAATAGGATATTTGAAAACACAGCCCTACAACTCAGCGTAAACTGCTACACATACATCAATTTGAGTAACAAGGGTGAAGGCACATTATTATTATATAATTAGCTAAGCTCTCATTGATTTTATGCCACTTTCTATTAACTAATTTTCACCTCAAGGACTAGCATGGTATAAAGAGATGTTTCAAATGGCAAAGGCACCTTAACTCTGTATGGAATATTCCATCTTCAACAAACGAATACAAGTCACTTTGCTGACAGAATATTAACCTAGCTAGCCCTTACATGCTGTTTACTACCTGAATACTTTTACACATGCTAACGCCTCACAACCACCATAAGAGGTAAACGCCAGGGATACCATCACAGGTTTACAGATAGGGAAACTAAGGTACAAAGAGGTTGAGAAGCTTGCTCGCAGTCATACAGCCAGTAAGCGTAGAGCTGGGATTTGAACCCAGGCAACTTTGCTTCAGTGGTGCACATGCTCTTAATCAATCATCAGAGCGGTGGTTCTCAAGTTCAGCTGGCTTACTGTTGGAATCCCCGGGAGAGCTTGTTAACACACAGACTGCTGGGCTCACCCCCAGAGTTTCGGGGCATGGGGCCTGAGAACTTGCATTTCTAAGGTTCCCAGGTGATGCTGCTGGTCTGGGAATGACACTGTGAGAGCCACTGACCTACAGCATAGTCCCCCTCCCTTGAATAGGACTAGCATTACCTTCACATGCTTTTTAGACTTAAGGTTCAAAGCTAACTGCTCTTGAGAGTTCTTGCTCCTCTCCTTAAAACAGTACAAAGCAAATGTAGAATGCTCACAGAGTAAATGTTTGATTGTCTTATGGATTGGCCTTACCCTCAGGGAGTTATCAAGTTAGACTAATAATCAGAATCACAAGCAAGATCAAGTCCAAAACAGCGGTATCATTAGAAGGCCCACGTCTCTGTGTCGAGGATGGAGAGAGGTAAAGTGGATGACTTTCCACAAATTCACAGCTACCTAACCTGCAAAATAATGTTCTCCTTCACTGGGGTATATACTCCAACATGCCCGAGTGATCAAGCACAGACTAAATGAGAAATCCAGCCGGCTTTTAAACATGTTATGTGCAAATGTTACGATGTCATTGTCATCACCAATCCTACATTTCCATATCCTGTATGATCTAGGGAAATAAAACAGGAAAAATGCTGTTCATCTGTGACTTTTCTTTAAAAACAACAACAACAACAACAACAACAACCCCAGATGTCGTAAGATAGTCTTAGCTACTACCATGGCCGGCCTCCCACAAGGCTGGACATCCTGGTAAGAAGATTCATGTGACTAAGGTGCCTCGGTGGCTCAGTCAGTTAAGTATCCAACTCTCAACCTCGGCTCAGATCATGATCTCACAGCTTGTGGGTTTGAGCCCCGCATAGGGCTCTGAGATGGAGCCTGCTTGAGATTCTCTCTCTTCTCTCTGCCCCTCCCCTGCTCATGCTTTCTCTCTCTCAAAATAAATAAATGAACTTAAAAAAGAGAGAGAGAGAGAGAGAGAGAGAGAGAGAAGAATATGCACATGACTAAGGCAATCTGTTTCTGGGAACGAATAATATGGAAGGCACAGTTTCCAGAAATAAAGACCTATTTTCATGTTTACCAAGTTACCACTTGGTAACAGTCCCTAAACAACAGTTTCTCTTGACCACCACACCCTGACTCCCCCTCTCCCCCCAAGTGAAGCATTCTTTTGAGTATATCCAACTCTTTATGATAACCTCAATTCCTTTCTGTAATATTCTCTTCTACATTGTGCCTATGCAAAGAACAGAACTTAGATTGGCTAAGGAGTAAGGTTCAGTAGCTGCTTGAATTTTTTTCTTGAATTTCCAGTAGACCATTCTAGGTATGACTTCACTAAAAAGATGAAACTAACTAGTTATATAACCTGAGCTGTGGGTCAGCTGTATTGTCCCTTTTTCAGGGGCAAAGGAACAAATACTGAAAAGTTCAATGCTTGCCTGAGGCCCACACTGAGTGTGCCAAAGATTATCAAGTCGGCAAGTAAGATTTCAGGAGTCCCTGAGGATCATACCTGTGAAAGCCAGATTACAGAAAGAGAAACAGGTGTGGCTTGGTACAGTGATAAAGGGCTTTGATTTCCCTCTGCCCCAGGTACAATGAGGTTCTCTAATCCCGGCTTTCTCAAATTTGCCCTTCTCTTCAAAAAAGAACGTAGTCTCAGGTATCTCACCTTTACCTCAGTGAAGATAAAGGTTCGTGTCACTTCAGCAAGCAGCACTGAAAACCCAACAGCATTTTTAGAGCAATCAATCTATAAGAAATGCTATTCGAAGGAAATTGCTCTCCTAGATCCTGGAACTGGATCAAGTACCAGGTTCATGTCCTGTTCCCAAAACAACACCATTTGGTTAATAAATCAAAAGCAACATTTGTAGGGATTCATTATAAAGATTTCACCATAAAAATAATAAAAATACTATGATTCAGAGACACAGGCTTCTGGTTATGATGTAGCAAACTAACATTCCCACTAAGAACAATTGGGGAAAAAAAGCCCATTTGTCGTCATCTTAGAGCAATAAGACAGTCAACTCTTGATGGGTCAATTTCACAGAGAAAAAGAAAAACACATGGAGGTGAGCCCCGCATTTGTATTCTCTTTGTATTGCCTTTTCATTTCAGGACATCGGATAATTCCTAGCCTGATGCATGGGTATCAGAAAGGAGCAGGAGCCTATAGCTTGGAACAGTATCTGTAACTGAGGATAAAAACTGGAGTTTCAAAAAGTGAGGGCTTGAAGGGCTAAGGTCTCAGAGGAAAGGGGCTGCATAAAAGTGAGCTCACAGAAGTTTGGGTTCACTTCCTCTAGGGCCTTGGATCTTTAAGTCCTGTATACCTTGAAGTCCAATGTTTCTGTGTGAGATATTTGCCAAATATTAGGCTGTGTATGCATGGAGTAAGAAGTTGAGAAAACAAAGAGAGAGAAACTGCTTAAAAGGCAAAAAGCAAAGCAGAGTTTTTGGCAGTTTCTTCATTCTGGGGAGTTAAATACTAAAGCTCAGAGCCCACCAAGGAAGAGGAGTTCTGGTAAACATCCTAGACTTTCAGCTGAGACTCCCTGAAAAGCTAAGCTCTAGGAGAAAGGGAAAAACCAAAAACAGATACTCCTTAACACATCCTTAAATACCCCCATTGGAACAAAAGAACAAGATGATCATGGTGTATTTTGTTTGCCTTCCAGAAGAATTTAGAGTCCACTCTGGAAAGAGATAACAGTATCTATTAAATATTTTCCATAAATAATTTCCAGAATTTATTTTTTAAAAAGTATCAGGCATGCCAAGAAATAAAATCAAATGAGGAAAAATCAAGGGAACAAATAGATAATGGGAACAGACCCATAGGTGATCTAGACAATAGAGTTATCAGACATGATCTCTGAATCAAGCCTTGTATAAAAAGGATAATAAATGACAAGTTAAGCTTGTTCCAGGGATGTAAGGTTGGTTTAACATTTGGAAATCATTTAATGTAGTATATCACATTAATAGGGAAAAAATCATATAATCATCCCCCAAAATTCAGAATTTTTTAAATAAAATTTCACACCAATTTCTAACATTAAAAAACTCTTAGCAAACCAGAAATAGAGAACGTCTTTATTCTAATAAAGATTACCTACAAAAACAGTTTTAGCAAACATCATCCTTAATGGTAAAATATTAAGTCTTCCCCCTATAAGATTCAAAATATCATAGGGATTTCTAATCTGAGACAGAAATCTGAATCAAATTCAAACTTTTACTGGATGTCCAGCTAGCATAATAAAAACAAGAAAAACAGAGGAAGATAAAGTATAAGAATTACAAAAGAAGAAATAAAACTGATATTTATAGATGGCAAGATTATATTTATAGAAATTCCAAAATTTTGCACAAAAAAATTTTTAGAATGAACATGTGAATTTGTAAGGTTGCTGGATATAAGATCAACATACAAAAATAAGGGCATCTTGGTGGCTCAGTTGGTTAAGCATCCAACTCTTGACTTCAGCACAGGCCATGATCTCACAGTTCCGTGAGTTTGAGCCCCCTATTGAGATCTGTGCTGACAGCACAGAGCCTGCTTGGGTTTCTGTCTCCCTCTCTCTCTGTCTCTCAAAAATAAATAAATAAACTTAAAAAAAATCCAAAAGTCAATTGTATTTCTATATGTGAGCAAAAATAATTAGACACCAAAATTTTTAAAAGCTAATAATGTTTACAATAGCATAAAAAATCTTCAAAACCTGGAATATTATAATGTTCTATAAATAAGAGTAATGTAGTAAAAATATCCAAGACACAAAAAATTATAAAGAATTACTGAAAAAAGTGAAAGAAAGCCTAAATAAATACCATATTCTTAGACTGGAACATTCAATATTTGTAAGAGTCAATTCTTTCCAAATTGATCTCTAGATTTAATGCAATTGCAATTAGAAGCCCAGCAAGTTTCCTTGTGGAAATTAAAATGGTGATTTTACAATTTATACGGGAATGCAAAAGGCCATAAGTAGCTGAGAAAGTCTCAAATTCTGAAGAATTTAGATACCATTTTTCAAGACTTCTTATAAAACTGGGAGAATGAAGAGTACAAGATTGGTGCAAGAAAAGTCAATCAATGGAATTGAATGAAGGTCTCAGGACCAGACCCACACAAACATGGCTACCTGGTTTATATTGGAGACGCCACTGAAGTGCATGGAAAAAGGATAGTATTTCAATAAATGATACGGGGTCAATTATGTATTTCTATTCTTACACAGCGAGGCTATCTAATCTACTTCACAAGTTCACTTAGGATCTCTAATATCTATTACTTTAGTGAAACCATTATGCTGAGCTGAAAACTTTCATTTTTAAAAAAAAAATTTTTAATGTTTATTCATTTTTGAGAGACAGAGACAGAGACAGAGCACGAGCTGGAGGGGTGCAGAGAGACAGAGAGACACAGAATCCGAAGCAGGCTCCAGGCTTTGAGCTGTCAGCACAGAGCCCAATGTGGGGCTTGAAACCACAAAACATGAAATCATGACCTGAGCCAAAGTCAGCCGCTTAACCAACCGAGCCACCCAGGCGCCCCTGAGCTGAAAACTTTCATATCCCACTGCCTCTTGGTCATCCACTCATGCTTCAAACATGTCCACACCTGAACTCCTCCTAACTCCCCTTCCCTCGTTTATTCCTGTGTTCCCTATCTCTATGAATGGTTCCGAAGAGCACTATCAAACTAAATATTCTGGAGAAATGTGTTTTTGCCCTTTGAAAGTTATTTTCTCTCCTGAAACAATTTTATATTGTATATTTATATCGGTGAACTTGGCCAAAAATTTAGTTCAAGCAATAATTCAATCTGAGATTGTTCCCAGGGTTTTGGGTGGCCTGAAGAAATCTTTCTCAGTTTCAAAATCCAACTCTAATGCAGCATTGCCTGTTTCCCTTGATTCAAAGATGCATTTCTTCACAACCTAAGGCTACTTAAGTCAGGATGAAACACATGAACTGAAACAACAACAAAACTTTGCCTACCTGCAAACAGAGGAGTATGTTGTGATATTGCTTATTATCAGGAGGAACTGAATTTTAAAGTTGGGAATGAATTCTCAATCTAAATGTCTTCCAAAGACTGCACCATGATAGAACACAGAAAAGTTACCATATACACAGAAGACGGACTATGACTGCCAGCAATGCAATTGCCAAAACATATAGAGCAGAATATGGAATTTCCAAACTAGCAGCAGCGAGTGGGCCAATGCCTGTGCCAAACTGTACCATCTTTCAGACCCTGAAAACATTTCTGGCGGGCTTTCAAGAGATGATGTTTGACTTTGACTTCTAAGTGGACGAAATTCAAGTAAGAACAGTAAAAGACTGTCTTTAACCCAAGAAGAAATGTAGGTGAAAATGATCTTCTTGAAAGGTCTCAAAATTGCACTATTAATCTAAAAGTGCTATCAAAGTAAAGATCATGAGTACGTGTTATGGAAAGCAACAGGCTACCATCATGAACGGAAGGTCCCAAGGTATTCAGAGCAGCCTTTACACTCCAAGCATGAAGACAAGCTTAGGGTGTATGAGTTTCAGGAGAACCTGGTAAAGTAAATGGACAGATAATACTAGGAATAAGTAAAGATACTTTAATATAAGATTTTCTAGTATTTTTTCTCATCCACACCCTTCCTCTAGAAAAGCTAATAGATGCTCAATAGCTCAACAAAGTTTTTCTTCAGAAAAACCTGGAAAGCCAAAGAAGCAGGGCCTGAATTCTAGCACATCTGGTCCCCAACAGAGCCCCATCTCATTGGACATCCAAACAGAAGCATCCTTTGGAATGCTTGCATCAAAGCTAAGCAGATGGATATAAGGGATGTGCCAGAAGGGGACTGCTGACCTCTTTCTGACACTTCAGCTTTATCTTGGGACTGTCCCCATGTCATCGGGGTGACTTTTGGGAAACAGCAGGTGACAACGGAGGCCTAAATTGGGCTTGGCAAAATTCACATGTGCCACGTTTCATTCTCTAAAAGGAAACATGCCGGCCTGCTTAGCTGATGGGGTCAATGGTTAAGTCCTCCTAGCGGGGGGATATGTGAGAAGGCTCTTTCCAAACTCTAAGTGCTATGCGAGTGCCAATTTTCACCAGTGTCATCATAGAACCATGATGATGTAGAATATCAGATATTAACACCATGTGCAAAGGGCACCCCGTGCTACTCTGATTTAACTGTGAGCACTGTTGGGTTGCTAACCAAATGCTGCTCTATGGGTTGCTCCAGATCTTTTCAGCACTTAGATTCTATCTCAGGGCTTATTCTCAGTTTTTGAATAAAGTATCAAATGTTTCCCTGTTCTTACTCAAAGCGCCATCTATTCAAGTAGTCACTTTCTGGAACTTACCTAGTCCAGTGATTTCTTATCAGTAAGAGGAATATGTTTCTGCAGAATTCATAGCAATGGCCTATCTTCCAAGAATCTTTTCTGACCCTGCCCTGGGTCAGCCTTCTTAGCTGCTTTTATATCAATAGGCCCAACATATCATTTCTGCCTTAGCTGAGGCTATGATTTCAGCACCAGAAAACCTGCCTTTTTATGTTTTTATTTTTCAAGGAGGCCAACTATTTTGCAAAGCAAACGTTTGTTAAATTAAGTTAATCCATCAAATTCTCCAAATTTCACTTAAACACAGATTAGACAAATAAGTTTCTTCACAAGCCCGGAGGATCATTTTTAGCCAGGACACCCCAAGACGGTACAGATGGGGAGATCAAACCTTCCCCAGAAGGAGTCCTGCAGTTAAATCTGGAGGCCTCAGGAAGAACATTAAGAGACAGCAGGAGGCCTGGGCTCCTGGCCCACCGATAAGAAAAGAAAATCTCCTCTTGGCCAACCTGGAGCCCTTCAAAAGCATGAAATTCTCCCAAACCTCCCCATATTTCCCCTTTCCTATGCACAAAAGTTAAATACATCCGACCGCCAAATACTCCCATCCTAGAAGGCAGAGAAATTACAACTTTGCTTTGACACAGTCATCAAAGTTGGGACCGTGTGGGATTTTGTTTTCCAAACTCGCTGCTGGCCTCGAGAAAGTATGACACCACCATGTTAAGCACAAGGCAGCTGTTCATTTTTGGCTAGAGTTCAACATAAACCTTACAAATGGTCTGCTAGCTCTATTTGTTAAATAATAATAATTTTGAAAAATCCCATAGTTACAAAAATCCCAATCTAGTGTTTTCACTAGAAAGCTTTTCCTGCAGAACAGAGAAAACCATGTATTCCAAACAAATGCCTGAGCCAGAAAGGTACTGGTAGGTTATTATTTTTTTTTAATGTTTATTTATTTTTTGAGAGAGAGAGAGAGCAAGTGAGTGTGAGCCAGGGGAAGAGCTGAGAGAGAGAGAGAGAGAGAGAGAGAGAGAGAGAGAGGAGGGAGAGAGAGAGAGAGAGAGAGAGAAGGAGACACAGAATCCAAAGCAGGCTCCAGGCTCTGAGCTGTCAGCACAGAGCCCAATGCGGGGTTCGAACTCATGAACCACAAGGTCACTACCTGGGCCGAAGTTGGACACTTAACCGACTGAGCCACCAGGTGCTGGTATCAGTAGGTTATTTCTGCCAGATAAATACAGTGGACAAATAATTAGGCAGATTGAAAATCAATGACTAAAGCAGGTCCAAAGAATCACCACTGAGTATAAATTCTCTCTGAAACCTCAAAAGACAAAAATCTACCAACCAATAATTTATTATTTCAAAAGAGACCCTCCCTTAACACTTATTAACTATGCTTTTATTCAGGAGTGAAAATCAGACATCAGAAAACTTTCCCTTCTTTCTGAAATTTTGGTTTGTAACAGGTACCACAATAGCTATATTTTGCTTATTATATAACCATCCCACCTAAAAACTCACATACAACCATCAGTGCATATGTTCCACACCATGACGTGTCCCCAAAGCCTGGCATGTGTCTTTCCTTCTTCTCTGTTTCCCTCATTACAGACTTGAAAATGCACAAGGGCCAAATGTTGGCAGTGCTCTCAAAGTAAACCTTTTATGGGGCAAGTTAAGGTCCGTTATTATTTTAGTGTGCCTATTTGTGGCAGACCCACACACAGATCCATAGGTCCAGGAGAAGCCAAAGTCATCCCTAAACCTTCGGACATTCTTGGGAAGTCAACAGACATCCAGGACCGAAAAAGCAAGAATCGAGACTTGGCGTATAAAACCAACGCTGGCGAATCCCTTACAGAGTTTGTAAATGTGGGGCTGCTTTCCTCTCTGCGTTCGCTTTCATTTTTATCTGCCTACTTACCACAGAATTGCCAGGCTGTCACAACACATGCTGCATTTCCACATCACGAGCGCTCACATGGAAGCATGCGGTGGTGCTAATCTGTGCGTCGGGATCACCAGTCTCTCTGGACTACCGAACTGACTGACCCCCAAATACTAAGCACAAGTCAAGGTCACTGGCTTGCTCTCTTGTGTACAGGATTGCACCAGCTGCTGTAATATTTCTCTCCTTGGCCCATCTAATCCTCCAGAAACCACTCTGTGGAAGTTTTTCTTTATCGGTGAGCAGCCCCAAGAACATGTTCTGTTGAAGTTCTTTTGTAAAAACAGCCTGGCCTCATTTCAAAAAACAAGAATAATACAGACAGGGTGGGGAGGGGGCAGGGCGGGGCACGTCTATTGTTGCCATGAACCCAAATGAGCAGAGATACATTCGAGACACACAAAGATATATTGTATCATTTGGATGTATCTATTATATGCAAACACACAGCTTTCTATTAACTTGAATCAGTATCATTTGCAAGCATCCTTACGTAACTGTCACGTGTGAATCTATTTTAGCCACCTTCTCGCCCATCATTCAAAGTAGGCACTGAAAAACGGTGGGATATGTTTTTTGCCCAATAAGGCACGTGTTCTCTGATCACAAAGGATGCTTAGTAAAGACCGTCCACTGGCTTGCTTAGGAACACAAAAGTATTTGGAAAAATCTTCATTTTAATAACAAAAAAATCTCCCTGCTGGCCAAACACTACCATTCAGAACACATCCCTCGTCATGCTCATGGCTGCCCTTGGACTCCACATCACGTTCCACAGACACACTTGGGATCAGACGATGGCGGGGTGAGAAATGGGGGCCAGCCCCACCCTTTGGGGTTCCTTGCGCCTTCATACCTGTGCTGATGCTCCTGCAAGACTTGATAAATGCTGATAAGAAAAGTTTGGTTTTTAAAACTCCCCACAACACAGTCCTTGTAGATTCGGAATTCTGCAGCCGTCACCGCCTCACCCTCAGGAATCTGGGATAAGTTGAACTTGAACTCTTTGTGGTATCGCTGGCCAGGGGAGAACTCCTTCTCGTGCTCCACTATAAGATTAAACAAGAGAGAGTGACAACTATTGTTACTTGACTAAGTGCCACAGGCTCACCTCAAGAAAGCCGCCCCGTTTTCATTCATAAGTGGATTACCGGTTACCAATGGCTTAGGAGAGGGGATGGTGGTGGGGGGGGGGGGTAGCAAGAACCAACAGAGGCTGACCTGTCACACAGGCTGAGATTAAAATCCCTCATTTGACCCAAGGATTAAATAAAACTCTTAGATTCTATTTGGTTTAAATACTTTAAATACTTAGTTGAAGTACGTTGCATAAAAGCAAGTTATTTTAAACTCTTGGCTTTGGATGTCCTCATCCATGAAGACAAGAATTCACAGGGCTTCCCAAGGAAGTTGTGAGAATGGAGAAAATGAATATGATGGTGCCCAGTGATCCTGGCCCCGGTCACCCCCTCCCGCCCCCTTGACTTCCTGCTGCCTGGTCCCCCTCAGATTGGTTCACCAGTCACCATCAAGCAGTTGACGAGACCAAGGGTAGCCCTGAGCTGACCTCTGAGGGGGATGGTGGGGGAGGGTCCTTGGGGTGGAGGGGACCGAGGAGTGCATTGACCTCAGCCTGCAGCTCCAAGAGTCCTCGGATTTTGCCTGCTGCTCTGTGGAAATTTTTGTTGAGGGGTTTAGGGTAAAGTTTCAGAGAAAATGCCACCTTAACCCAAGTCCACTGCCCTCCCTTCTCCAGGAAGAAAGGGAGGGCTGCAGGAATCTGAGGCCAGGGCCCCTCCACTTAATCTTTGTGTACAACCCAAGTGTGGGGACGGACACGTGGAAGCAAACTGCCAATGGTATGTATAGCTTGCTATTTTCTAAGGCTTTTCTAAAAACTGGGAAAGATTTGAATCTGAATGTCATTTTTACTTTTTTTAAACATGCTTTTTTTTAAGTTTATTTATTTATTTTGAGAGAGAAAGCACTAGAGCAGGGGAGGGGCAGGGAGAGAAAGAGAATGAATGAATGAATGAATGAATGAATGAATGAATGAATCCTAAGCAGGCTCCATGCTGTCAGCACAGAGCCTGACGTGGGGCTCCAACTCACAAGCCATGAGATCATCACCGGAACTGAAATCAAGAGTCAGACGCTTAACCGACTGAGCCACTCAGGCGCCCTTGAATTTTTTTAAAATGAAATCTTTCCCCTGCATGAAGATAAATTATGGAAAACTACAACCGCTGATTATCATTTTTCAGAGTCAGCTTCCAGTTGTCTATATAAAGTCCTGTGTGAAAGAAATGGTATCAACCTCAGATGCTTAACTCATAAACGTAAAAATTAAAAAAAGAAAAAAAAGGGACTGGTCTGCTTCCCACCATAAATCCTTGACTCTTTTCTCCAGGGTTGGAAACGCTTCTGCCCTACTATTCCTATTGGTTTTTTTTCTTAATGGCAACCGCAGTGAAATCTCATGAGTAAATTAATCCTTTATGGCAGAGTTTTCCCAGGGCTGTGGGTAGGAAAAAAAAAACAACAACAAATTATTTGCCACCTCCAACTGCCCATTTTCTCCCACATGTGTTGGAGATTTAGCTTCTTTAAACAAAACAAAACAAAACAAAACAAAAACACCAATAACTCTTTATAAGAACCTAAAACCTCAATGGCATTTGTGGAGGAAGCTAAGGAAAAGTTAAGCCATGTATAGGCAGGAGATTTTAAATAAAGAATTTCTGAAACTGTCAAGTGAGTATGCTAAAATCTTTTAGATTCAAGTTATCTCTTCATTTGGGGGGTGGTATAAAAAATAAGCTTGGACTTGTGTAAGACCTTGATAGTTAAAAAAAAGAAAAAAACAAAACCAAGATCTAACCACAAAGTAAACCACGGTTCAGTCCCAACAAGAGAACAGGTTTTCTAATTTAGTGGCTAAGCATGAAAAGCAATCTTGTTGGTGAGTTCACCCAAGGACACCCATACATGAGGGTATATCACTTTTCCCTAAAACTGATCTGCTTTTTAAGTGTGATATGTTATCATTGGTGGTTAAAAAGTGAATCAAATCTGATTTCCCAAACAGACTTTCTTAAAAACAAAACAAAACAAAACACCAGTCACATAGCTTTTCTATAGGGCCTTTTGGTTGCTTAAATTTTAATATCAATAAATAAAAATATATTGTTAAGATTCATTTGAAAGAATGCATACGAATTCCTCAAAGAAGTCTTTCAATCACTATTAGTATAAACAATAATTAGAAAGAAGAAATAATGGATGTGATACAAGATATAAGATAGTAACAAGATATTTCAGTTATAAGAAGTAAACAGAAACTTCAATAAATCAGGAATGTGGTCTCTAGTTCTAGACAAGTATATCACCCCCAATAAACCACAGTTCTGTGTATTCAGACTACTGGGTGGTCCCCCTCCCCTGGGGTGGGCTCCGTGACCTTCTCTGTACCTATTTCATTCAGCAACAGTGCTTCTGAGTGACTTCCAAGCTTTGAACTTCCTTCCACTTAGACTTCTTGGAATGCTTATCTGGGGGAAAGATGGTTACCATGTAAGAGGTCCAAGTACTCTGACCCTCTATGCTATGAGGAAGCCCAAGCTAACCATGTAGAGAGACTGTATGGTACATGAAGAGACAGATGGAGGGAGAGAGGGAAGAGTCCAGTCAGTCTCTGACCACCTCAGCTGAGGCACCACACATGTTATAAAGATGCTATCTTAGATGCCCAATCCAGGGGAGACTTTGGAGGACTCCAACCCCAACCAGCATCTGTCTACACCTGCATGAGAGACCTTGAGCAAGAATTACCCAGGTGAACCTGGTCATTTCACAAGACTGTGGGAAGTAGCAGCACATTGTTCTAAGCCACCGTGATCTCGGGTGGTTTGTTACACAGTAATCGGTAATGAACACAAAGAGGACTAGGGAGGACAGGAGAGGATAAGAAAGAGATGGGAAGTCTGGGAGAAATCACATGCAATTATTAAGGATTTCAAAGTGCTGGGAAGTAGTATGTATGACTGAGGAGGAATCCTGGCAAATGATCACAGACAAATGTGAAGAGTTAAAGAATCTAAAAATGAGAAACTAGGGGGTACCTGGGTGGCTCAGTCAGTCGAACGTCTGACTCTTGATTTCGACTCAGGTCGTGATCCCAGAGTCATGAGATGGAGCCTCTCATCTGGCCCCATGCTGATCATACAGCCTGCTTAAGATTCCCTCCCTCTCTCTCTGTCCCCATCTCTCTTCCTCCCTCCCTCTCCCCCACTTGAGTGTGCTTGCTCACTCATCCTCTAAAACTAAAAAAAATTAAAATGAGAAGACAGGAGCATAGTTCAAAGCCTTCACCTTATTACAACACGAATTAGAGCTCATTGCCTTATTATGTGCTTTTTCCCAGTTCTCTACTGACCCCACATTACCTTGAAGCACTTTGAACTTTCTTTTGCCTTTCCTTTATTCCTTCTTTGAGGAGATTCAGAGATCTGACTGCCCCCACCTCATTTTCAGCCCTCTCACTCAACCCCTTTACTCCACTGTCTTCCAAACCTCTCTTGAAGCCTCTTGGCTGGAAGTTGTACCACCTTCTTTCCTCTCCCCACGATACTTCAGCCACGAGTCATTAGGAGTTTGCCTGGAACGCCTTTCTCCCCCAATCTTTTGCCTACAACTGAATTTACATAGTGTGTGCACTAATGTCTCATAGGGATACAAGAAATAAATGCAGTTATGTCACTGCTCACACGTGCATTTGAAGACCACAGTGGTAAAACCGTAACGTTTCCAGCAAGCTTAGCATTCCCCCTTCAAGCTCTATGATTATGGACTCCTGGAATATCAGACAACTCAAGAAATATGAGAGGTAATGAAAGGGAGAGGGCTGAGTTCTGAACTCAGCACTCAAGGCTATTTTGTAACTCCTAGCCTTTTGGCATCTCAGTGGTGGTGCCAAACATGCTACATGATTGAGTAGTATCTAAAAGCGTTGATTAAGGGTCATTCTGCCAAACTGGTTTTGAATTCCAGCTCCCCTTTTCCTGATCTATGTGATGCTGAGCAAGATATTAGCCAAAATTTGTTATCAGTGAAGTGAGAATCATAGCATTTCTGAAGATTAAGTGAGACAATCTATACAAAAGAGTCAGTGGTAGAGTAAGTACTTAATAAATATTAGTTGTGATGATCATTAGCTGATGCTTGAGAATCTAGCTCTACTGATGGAGTATGTCTTTGCTGAGTAATTAAAATTTACTTCGGAGTCTTTACATAAGGCCAATCAATGGTTCCTCTAAATTACCTTTTTAATTTGGAGAGATGCATTCTGTGTAAAGGGCAGTAAGTCAAATCACTACATTGAGTATCATCAGTCTTGGTGTTTGGCTAATGAATACAGTTCTGTGTTCTCTGAGGTGGTAATTCCTAGAATTTTTTTATTTCAAGAACCAGTAAAAATTTAACAGTAACGACCTTCTGCAAGGTCATTTACTTTTTCCATTTGCCATCTTTGAAAGCAGAACAAACAAAACAACAAACTGCATCCTTTTAACTCGACGATCATTTCTAAAGGTTCTTTTAACACCAAATAAAATAGAAAGGACATAGTTGAAGACCATATACAATCCCATATACCAGGTGAAATATCAGACCAGCACCAGACCTTTGCCCAACATGCAGGAACCATAGCCCGAAGGAGTAGAAGTTCCTAGTTGAGGATTCAAAATGTAAGTTATGTAATACTATATATACAAAAGGATATATGCAACTTACGAAGGTAATGAAGCATCCTAACAAAGCACTGAGAAAACCAGCACCCAACTGGAATATGACTAATACTGTGTTATTCCTCCCTGGTGCCATCCCCGGCACCTGCCCAAAAAGTATCTAGAATCATGAATAGTGTCCAGCATTTTCTTGCCTTTTAAGAACTAACAGTTTCACTACATATGTATCACTAAATCAGTGCTTTTCTTTTTTCCCTTAAAGTCTGTCAGAGACATAATGGAAACTTTATAGGCACACATGGAAAATCCAGGCACGGTCACAGCTAAGAGTGAAGGCGGCCCAAGCAGATGGCCATATTGCCTGTCAGCTGGTGGGGAGGTGAAGTCCCATGGGTGTGGCCTGGCTGCTCTGGAGGCGATGGGTGACTAATAATTCTTCTTCTTCAGCTCTACCTCATACAAATCCACTGAAAACACGGACATTTTCTTAACAAGCGCTGGCAAGGATGTGGAGAAAGTTAGAACCCTTGCACTTTGCTGGTGGTGACCTTAGATGAGGCAGCTGCTATGGGAAACAGTTTGGCAAGTCCTCAAACACACACCGAATCACCATATGATCCAGCAATCCCACTTTTAAGTACAGACAGGTATCCACAAGAATTGAAAACAGGAACTTCAACAGATATCCGCACACCCATGTTCCTAGCAAGATTCACAGTAGCCAAAAGGTACAAGCAACCCAAGCGTCCACTGATGAATGAAAGGATAAACAATGTGGCAGAGACAGACAGAGGAATATTGTTCAGCTTTAAAAAGGAAGGAAACTCTGACATAGGCTACGACATGGATAAACCTTGGAGACATTATGTGAAGTGAGATAAGCCAGTCACAAAAAGACAAATATACGCACTTACATGCGTGTCAAATTCATAGAGACAGAATGTAAGAATGGTGGTTTCCAGGGGCTGGAGAGGGGAATGGGGAGTGAGTGTTCAGCGGGGACAGAGTTTCAGCTTGGGAAGATGATAATGTTCTGGAGACAGATGGTGGTGATGGCTGCACGACAGTGTGAATACACCTAATGCTGAACTTGTACAATTAAAAATGGCGGAAGTGGTAAATGTTATGAGTATTTTACCACAAAAGAACTAAAAATGGGCATTTTTCTTACATAATCACAATGCGTGATCATAGCTAAGTTAAATAATTCATTTTCTTTTTTTTTTTTAAGTTTATTTATTTGAGAAAGAGTGCCAGCAAAGGAGGCGAAGACAGCAACGGAGAGAATACCAAGCAGGCTCTGCACTATGAGGGCTCCATGTCATGAACTGTGAGATCATGACCTGAGCTGAAATCAAGAGTCTGACGCTCAACTGAATGAACCACCCAGGTGCCCCCATTACTGTTTTCTAATATCCAATCCCTAATCAAATTTCCTCAAACACCTCAAAAAACTATGTTGCTGCATTTGGTTCATTGGAATCAGGAGACAAACAGGGTCCACTCGTTACACTTGGTTGTTCTGTCTCCTAAGTCTCTTCCAAAATAAGCAAACCAGGAACAGAAAGAACCCCACTAATCTGATCATGAATCCATCTAAAAAACCTACAATGAACAACATTCTCAATGGTGATACACTGAGACGTTTCCTTTAAAATCAGGAAGAAGACAAAGATGTCCATTTTCAGTCTTGAGGTCCAGTTCAGCATTGCTGAGATTAAATAATAGGAAAGGAAGAATACTATTACAAATTGTTAAACCTAGTAAGAAAATTCATCAGATTGCTTCCTTGATGGTCTCGGTGAGTTAAAGTTGCTCTAACAAAAGTACTACAGACTGAGGGGCTGAAACAATAAACATTTCTCACAGAGATCAGCGTGCCAGCACATTTGGGTTCTTGCTGAGGGCCCTATTCCCCCTATTCCTGGTTAGGTCGTCGTTTCGCCTACCTTGGCGCATGCACATAGAGAGACACACAGTGTGAGCTCCAGTCTCTTCCTCTTCTTTTTTTCTAAGCTTATTTATTTTGAGAGAGAAAGTGGGGGAGAGGCAGAGAGAGAAAAGGAGAGAGAGAGAATCTCAAGCAGGCTCTGCAAGGCAAGCACAGAGCCCATTGCGGGGCTCAAACCCATTTTGAGATCGTGACCTGAACCAAAGTCAGATGCTTAACCAACGGAGGCACCCAGGTGCCCCCAGTCTCTTCCTCTTCTTGTAAGGATACTAATCTCATCATGGAAGCTCCACCCTCAGGACCTAATTATTTCCCCAGGGTCCATTCATAACACCATCTCATCAGGGATTAGGGCTTCATCCGTATGAAATTTAGTGGACACGAACCCACAGTTCCCAACACTGACACTAAAAGTTGTTTGTTACTTGTTCACATTATTTGTCCTGTTACTTTTCAAATTTACAGTTTGGAATTTTTGCATTTGTGTTCATAAGTGACACTGGTGATGGGCTCATCTCATATAGCATTGTTCAGTTTCAAGTAATACTTGCTCTTGGAATCAGCTGGGAAATGTTCCCTCTCTTTCTTTTCAGGAAATGATCTCTTCCTTCAAACCCTGGCAAACTTATCTGTAAAATCATCTGATCCTGGTGTTTTTTCTTTGGGGAAAATTTTTAATTACTCATTCGCTTTCTTTTAAACATATAGAAATATTCGAGTTATCTATTTCTTTTTAAGTCATTGTACATTTTCTAGAAGTTTGTCAACTGGGGCATAATTTATCAAATTTATTGCCATAAAAATATTTATTTATTTTTTTGAGGAAAAGAGAGAGCATGAATAGGGGAGGGGCAGAGAGAGAGAGAGGGAGACACAGAATTCCAAGCAGGCTCCAGGTTCTAAGCTATCAGCACAGAGTCTGATGTGGGGCTTGGACTCAGGAACTGTGAGATCATAACCTGAGCCAAAGTCGGATGCTCAACTGACTGAGCCACCCAGGCGCCCTGCCATAAAATTTTTCACAGTATTCTCATATGATTTAATCTCTGCTCTATCTACAGCTTTTTCATTCCAATATCATTTATTTGTGAATTCCCTTTTTTTTTCTGGATTCGTCTTACTGGAGGCCAATTTTTTTTTTCTCACTATTGCTTAATTTGATTGTAATATTGATTTTTCTTTTTTGACATGTCGAAATCAAAGAACTTTTTGTTACTTCTTACAAACAAGGAGACAGGGAGCTAACTCTCAAGACTTACTACAGTTTCTGAATCACATCCTGCTAAGTCTGAATTGTTTCAGGTGTCTAGAGAAAAATAAAGACACAACCTTTTTCAAGTAGAAATATAAACAGAAAAGAAAGAGGGGAGAGTGGTGGGAAAAGAATAGAACAATCTTCCTAGTTAATACATTAAAGGATAGTCACATAATCAGGATTTTCTCACTATCTGGACTCACTCACTGGTTAACTTGGCAAGACTTAGTTAAGGCAAAATTACACTCATTCCGTAATAAATTCTACAATTCCAAATGCTTCATGCTTCCACTTATAGTCATACACCAAACTTAAAAAAAATTTTAAGTCTTTAAAAAAAACAAAAATTTGCCATTCCATTGACTACTGTAAACAATTTTTTATGCTATGGCATAAGTTTCTTTCATTTTAGGTGACAAGGACTGTTCTGGCTGGTTTCAAGGCTTGGTACAATAGCAGCCTTCTGACTTTTAAGATGCCAGCATTCAACCTGAAACAGTAATAGAGACATTGATCTGGACTCTTTGGCTCACTTTTTAACCACAATGAGTTAACAGACTTTACCCTCTAGGGTGCACCAAACATTTCTAAATATTTGTTTCTATTAATGTTCTATTAGAATCACAAATATCAAGATGAATATTTTCCTGGCTGCCATCTTATTTTTTTAAACTGATTTTTCTAAACTTTATTTTTTAAAAATGTTTATTTATTTGAGTGAGAGAGAGAGAGAGAGAGAGAATGTGCACAAAAGCAGGGAAGGGACAAAAAGAAAGTTGGGGGGGGGGGGAGAGTATCCCAAGCACGCTCCACACTGACATCAGGCTTGACCCCATGAACTGTGAGATCATGACCCAAGCCAAAATCAAGAGTCTGATGCTCAACTGATTGAACCACCCAGGCACCCTAACTTTTCTAAACTTTAATTTTTATTTTAAACAGTTATGGACTCACTAGTAGTTTCAGAAATAGCAGAAAGGATGGAAAAAAAAATAGTCGAAAGATCCCCTGTGACATCTTACATAACTGAATAACAGTAAAAAAAAAAAACAAAACAAACAAAAAAACACGAGGACACTGACATTGATATAATACCTTAACTAGACTTCAGACCCTACTTTGATTTCACCAATTTTTACACCCATTTTCTGGTGTGTGTATATGTGTGTCCATACATAATTCTACGACATCACATGTATCAATTCCTATAACCACCACCATAATCTAGACACAGAACTATTCTGTCCCTGCAAAGTAAATCCCTTGAGCTTCCCTTTTAATTCAAATGACTTTTTAAGACTAGATCGAGCACATATACTATAAAGAGCTTTCGGACCAACACTAAGTGCCTACATGTCGTCATTAGTAGTACGAGTTAGCCAACACATTTTTTTTACCTTTAAAAACATGTTAGAAACATTTTCATACCAAAATACAGATGTTCATATCACTTTAGGTTGGGGAAGACACTCAGCTAAAAGCCACAACTATATATGTCTTCCAATGGAAAAAAGTTGCAGACTTCAGCTAACATGAGAGAATACACTCAGGCACTTAAGTCAATAAACATGTGTCATGAGGAAAGACTTAAACTGAAAAATTGCAGCCTTGCTAGAGTTCCATCAATATCAAATAACCACATTTTTTGCCCACTTATAAAGACTGCTATAAAGAAGCAATCAGACATTTAATAAAAACCAATATATACATGTATTTTTTTCACTATTAAAAATTTAACAGCTTCGGTCAAAACACCTAGATGGGACAGCCTAAAAGAATACGCTCCCATATCTCTGATTAAAAAAAACTTATTCAACTTACTTAAACTAAAAAAAAGAAAAAAGAAAAAGAAAAAGAAAAATGAAAAACAAACAAACAGTTCACCCATTTCTTCCACCCCCAACCACCTGCCTCTTGCAATCACCAATCTGTTCTCTGTATCCATGAGCTTGGTTTGTTTTGTTGTGTTTTAGATTCCACAAAGAAAAGAGATCATATGGTATTTGTCTTTCATTTTTCACTTCAAGGTCCATCCATTTTGTCACAAATGTCAAGACTTCATTCTTTTATACAGCTCAATAATATTTCTGTGTGTGTGTGTGTGTGTGTGTGTGTGTATTACAATTTCTTCAACCGTTGATGGACATTTAGGTTGTTTCCATGTTTTGGCTACTGTAAATAAGCTGCAACGAACATGGGGTGTATACACTTCTACTTAGTGTTTTCATTTTCTTTGGATATCCAGAGGTGAAATTACTGTATCATATGGTAATTCTATTTTTAATTTTTTGAAAAATTTCCATACTGTTTCCCACAATGGCTATACCGATTTTCATTTCCACCAACAGTGCACAAGGGCTCCCTTTTCCCTACATTCTCACAGACGCTTCATATTTCTTGTCTTTCTGATACTAGTCGTTCTCACAGGTGTGAGGTGGTATCTCACTGTGGTTCCGATTTGCATTTCCCTGATGATTAGTAATGTGGAACATCTTTCCATGTGCCTGTTAGCCATCTGTAGTGTTGTTTGGGAAAAATGTCTATTCAGATCTTCTGTCCATATTTTAATCAGATTGTGTTTTTGCTATTGAGTTGTAGGAGTCTGTTGTATATTTTGGATATTAGCTCCTTATCAGATATATGATTTGCAAACATTCTCTCATTCACTACATTGCCTTTTCATCTTGTTGATGGTTTCCTTTGCTGTGCAGAAGCTTTTCAGTTTTGGTGTAGCCCTACTTGTTTACTTTTGCTTTTCTTGTTTTTGCTTTTGGTATCAAGATTCCAAAAATTATCGCAAACTCCAATGTTAAGGAGCTTAGTGCCTACCTTTTCCTCTAGGAGTTTTACAGTTTCAGGTCTCACATTTAAGACTTTAATCCATTTAGGGGCACCTGGGTGGCTCAGTCAGTTGGGCTTCCGACTTTGGCTCAGGTCATGATCTCGCAGTTTGTGAGTTCGAGCCCCGTGTCGGGCTTTATGCTGTCAGTTCAGAGCCTGGAGCTTGCTTCGAATTCTGTGTCTCCCTCTCTCTCTGCCCCTCCCCTGCTCATACTCTCTCTCTGTCTCTCTGTCTCTCAAAAAATGAATAAATGTTAAAAAAAAATTCTTAAAAAAAAAGACTTTATTCCATTTTGAGTTAAACTTTGTGCACAGTGTAAGACAGTGGTCCAATTTCATTCTTTTGCACGTGGCTGTCCAGTTTTACCATTTATTGAAGAGACTGTCCTTTCCCCATTGTATATTCTTGGCTCTTTTGTCATAAACTGACTATAGATGTATGAGTTTATTTCTGGGATCTCTATTCTGTTCCATTGATACATGTATCTGTTTTATGGCAATACTGTTTACTATAAATTTGTAATGTACTTTGAAATTAGGGAGCATATTGCTATGTTGTTCTTTCTCAAGACTGTTTTGGCTATTTGGGTCTTTTGTAGTTCCAGACAAATTTTAGGATTTTTTGTTGTATTTCTGTGAAAAATACCATTGGAATTTTGATAGGGATTGTACTGAATATATTGCTCTGGGTAGTATGGACATTTTAACAATTCTTCCAATCCATGAGCATGGAATACCTTTCCATTTATTTGTGTCTTCTTCAATTTCTTTCATTAGTGTTTTATAATTTTTAATATATAGACCTCTGAGCTCTTTGGTTAAGTTTATTCCTAGTTATTTTGTTTCTCTCGTTATCCAAATTTTAATTTTTGTCAAGAAATTAATGTGGTTTTTTTGAGTATAGTAGACACATCATGTTAATTTCAGGTGTACAATACAGTGATTCATTCATGGTGATAGTGATTTATGTGTTATGCTGTACTATTTTATTCTCTTTAATGTAATTGTAAATGGGATTGTTTTCTTTTTTTCTGATAGTACATTAGTGTAAAGAAATCCAACAGATCTTTGCATGTTGATTTTGTATCCTGCAACTTTACTGACTTCATTTATTCTAATAGTTTTTGATGAAATAATTCAAGTTTTTTATATACAACATATCTTCTGCAAACAGTGACAGTTTTACTTCTTCCTTTTGGATGTCTTTTTCTTGCCTAATTTCTCTGGCTAGGGTTTCTAATATTATGTTGAATAAAAGTTGCAAAAGTGGACATTCTGGTGTTGTTCCTGATCTTAGAAAAAAGCTTTCAGCTCTTCACCATTGAGTATGATGTTATTAGCTGTGGGCTTGTCACATATGGCCTTTATTATGTTAAGGTAAATTCCCTCTATCCTGCATTTTGAAGAATTTTTATCATAAGTAGATGTTGGATTTTGACAAATTCTTTTTCTGCATCTGTCGAGATGATCATACAAGTTTTATCCCTTATTTTGTTAATCACATTGACAGATTTGCAGACGTTGAATCATTCTAGTATCCCTGGAATGAATCTCACTTGATCATGATGTATGACCTTTTTTCTTTTCTTTTTCTTTTTTTTTTTGACATCTCTTACACTCTTCACCTGTTTCACCCATCCCCCAACCCCCTCCCCTCTGGTAACTACCAGTTTGTTCTCTGTATTTATCAATTTGTTTCTGTTCTTGCTCATTTGGTTTTTAGATTTCACATATAAGTGAAATCATATAATATTTATCTTTCTCTGTATGGCTTATTTAATTTAGCATAATATCCTCTGGGTCCATCCACTTTGTTGCAAATGGCAAGATCTTGTTCTTTTTTATGGCCAAGTAATATTCTATTGTATACATATATAATATCAATGTCTATTAATGGACACTAACATTGTTTCCATATCTTTGCCATTGTAAATAATGCCACAATAAATACAGAGGTGCATATATCTTTTCAAATTAGTGCTTTTGTTTTCTTTGGGTAAATACCCAGTAATGGAATCAGTACAAGATCATACAGTTCTATTTTGAATTTTTTGAGGACCCTCCATATTGTTTTCTACAATGGTTCCACCAATTTATATTGGCATATGATCCTTTCAATGTGTTGTTGAATTTGGTCTGCTAATATTCTGTTGAGGATTTTTTCATCTGTGTTCATCAGGGATATTGGGCACACTTCATTATTTCCAGAACTAATGTTCTGGAAAATTCTTAGCCTTTAGCTCATTGATGAGGACGCTCCTCCATTCTCTTTAATGTCTCCTTCAAGAATGACAATTAGATGTGTTTCAGACTTTCATTTTAATTTCCACTGCTCTTAACTGCTTTTTTATGTCATTTATCTCCTTGTCTCTTGGCTGGAAAATTTCTTTAGATTTATCTAAAAGTTCACTTGTTTTTACCGTATAGCTTAAGCCATCTATTAGTTTCTTATTTTAATGAGTTTTTAAATTTTTCTAACTCCATCTCTTGTCATCATTGTTGTGTGGTCTTTTTCAGTTGTCAATTGTTCTATATCACTATTATGTATTTCAGTATTCATTATTCTTTGTGTATTTCCTATATAGTTGTCTCACAGTTTCTAACTCAGTGTCTGTTTTCTGTGAAATCCTTGGCAAATTTAAATCGGCACTGCTTTCCCATCCCTCTGAGGACTTTCATTTTGCTTGATTATTACCTTGTGTGTTTGCAGATTTTTAGGTAATTTTTGATTGAAATTCATCCTCAATGTTTAAATGGTTTGCTTTTCTCCCCCCCACCCCCTCCAAAAAGAGAGAGAGAGAGAGTGAAACATGGACATTTGCTTTTGTGAGGAATGTTACTGACCTGGACCCAGTTATCTCCCCCCTTTGAGGGCTTAATGTGGGAATGTCTAGGATAGCTCTCCCACCTTGGCCTGGACTCTTCACTGCTCTCATGATCTGCAGGAATGTTGGTATTTGCATTCACAGAAACCTAGCTTTTTTGTTTGTTTGCTCACAATAACACTCAGGGGAGTCCTCAAAGATGTCCCCAAGTCCCTGACATTCATGCTGTAGACATATTTGCTTTTGTTTATCCTGGATTGAGTCATATTTTAGCAGGAGGGCCTTACAAATTATCTAGTCTGCAATATTTCCAGAATTTGAAGTCTTTCTTTGATTGGTTACGTTTGGAAAACAACATTTGGGACACACTCCTCTCAACTCCTAAAGATATTATAAAACATGCCTAATGTTTGAGGAGTTTACAAGCATTTTCATACATGCTATCTCATCTGTTTCTCAGAATAGTCTCAGAAGTTAGACACAGCAAATATTATCACCATCATAGCAATAGGAATCCGACACCAAAGGCAGTTAAGGGGCTTCCCTTTGGCACTTACATTTATGATTTCAATTATTATTTTATGCTAATGCCTCCCACATTTCCCATCTCCAGCTCATTGCTCTCCCTTAAGGAATGGGTTTATCTCACTACCTGGGACACTTCATCCTGATGCCCCGTATGCATGGGGAGTCAACATGCACAAAATGAGACTCTTTTTCTCTCCCACTAATATGCCCCTGTAGCTTTCTTTACCTTCTCCACCCTTATCACTCCCAATTGGCCAATTAATCACCAACTCCTGTTGATTTTACCTTCTAGAACTGCATTGTGTAATACAGTGGCCACCCGCACTAGCCACATGCAGTTATTTAAATGTAAATGAGAGAAAATTTAAAATTCAGTTCCACCATCACACCAGCCACATGTAAAGGGTTCAGTGCCAGCGTGTGGCTGGTGGATACCGTATTGGCAAGCATATCACAGAACATTCCCGTCATCACAGAAAGCTCTGTTGGATGGCACTGTTCTGGAAATTTCTCTAACCCACCTGTCCTGTTCCATGACCACTGCCCTTATTCAGAGCCGTCCTGCTGCCTCAAGATGTGTCCCTAGCCCATCCTCTCTCCACACTGCAGCTGGTACCACAGTCATAGACCCAAACTTGAAAATCGCCTGCTTAGAGCCTTTAATTTATTCCCCTGACCTTCTGTCCTTACCCCTCACCTTCTCCTGCCTCAAACTGAGACCTTAAACTGCCTTTCCCTTACCCTTTTTTTTTTTTTACTGATTTGTTAAGGTTTATTTTTGAGAGAGAGAGAGAGAGAGAGAGAGAGAGAGAGAGAATATGAGCAGGGAAGGGGCAGAGAGAGAGGAAGAGAGAGAGAGAATCCCAAGCAGGCTTTGCACCGTCAGCATGGAGCCTGATGTGGGGCTTGAACCACAAACTGTGAGATTATGACCTGAGCAGAAAATAAGAGTCAGATGCTTAAAAGATTGAGCCACCCAGGCACCCTGCCATTCCCTCAACTTATACAATCTCCGTGCCTTGTCAAAGAACTTCCCCTCCCTAACCTCCAGGATGTAGATGTAAACTGTTACAGGCTCAAAATTTTGGAGACGCTTTGATGCTTCTATGTAATTCTAAATGAAAACCATTTATTAAAGCCATAAAACAAGGGTAGGTACATCAGAGTTTTTGCTTCCTCCATAATTATGAATGCTTTGTTGAAAAATATCAAGCTGAAACTCTTTTTAAAGTAGATGTCTTCAGGGGCACCTGAGTGGCTCAGTTGGTTGAGTGTCCAACTTTGGCTCTGGTCATGATCTCACCCTCCGTGAGTTCAAGCCCCGTGTTGAGTTCTGTGCTAACAGCTCAGCTTGGAGCCTGGAGCCTGCTTCATATTCTGTGTCTCCCTCTCTCTGCTCCTCCCCTGTTTGCACTCCGTCTCTCTCTCTCAAAAAATAAACATTAAAATAAATAAATAAATAAATAAATAAATAAATAAATAAATAAATAAAGTAGATGTCTTCACTCAGTGTTAAGTGTTCCTCTTTTGCTAAAACTCTGACCATTACTTGCCTTGCGTAATGGGTAATGCAGCGATATTTTAAATCTTCCTTTAAGGCTGAATTCCAGGAAGCCTTCCTTAACTGCTGTTTCTCTACCCTCCTTATCCCCAGTTGGTTTGGGGAACTTGACTACAGGTTTCTGTAATATTCCATGCAAATCTTCAGCGTTGCACCCCACCTCTTACTAAGGTGATCATTGTTCGTGTATGTACCTTACCCACTGGAGCACAAGCCCCTCAGAGGCAGAGTCCCTGTCACATTCACTTTAATACCTCCAACAGAGGGTTCAAGAATGTTTGTTGAATGAATGTATAAGCCAGGACTGAGGTCTGCTCCATGCTCTTTCCTGGGCACTGTAGTATCCCCACTGGACAAAAAGAGCCAAAACAGAACTCAAGCTTTGGACTCCAGCCTCTGCGATCTGTCTTCAAGACCCAGGGGCATTCTCCAGAACACAAACAGCTAAACTAAGGGACCAACTCAACACATCTGTCTGGGTTTGTTTCTTGAAGGAGCAGCACTATAAGCCCAGAATGCCAATTAGCATATTGCTTTGTACTAGGGAGTTGAGGACACAGACTCTAAGCATGTTAAATTTTAAAAAGCTAAAGAAAGAAATTAATCTGCTCAAATTACTTTAATTATACTCAAGCCGTATCACAAGGTCATCATGCACAAGAAAGACGGAATCACATCCTCAATTCAGAGAAACAGACCTCTGGCACATGAACACGCTCTCTTTCATCCGTTTTTAAAAGAAGTGAGGGGCACCAGGGTAGCTCAGTCGGTTGAGCTTCTGACTTCGGCTCAGGTCATGATCTCGCAGTTTGTGGGTTCGAGCCCTGCGTCAAACTCTGTGCTGACAGCTCGGAGCCTGGAGCCTGCTTCAGATTCTGTGTCTCCTCTCTCTCTGCACTTCCCCTACCCATGTTCTGTCTGTTTCTCTCTCTCAAGAATAAATAAACATTAAAAAAAATTTTTTTAATTCAAGTGAAATTTACATAACATGAAACTAATCATTTTAATGTGAACAATTCAGTGGCACTTCGTACATTCACAATGTTGTGCAATCACCACCTCTATCTGGCTCCAAAACATTTTCATCACCCCAAAAGCAAACCATACACCCATTAAACAGCAACTCCCCATTGCAGCCCCTGGCAACCACCAACCTTTGTTCCATCTCTATGGATATTTCATATGAATGGAATCATACAATCCTCTGTCACCGGTTTTTTGCACTTAGTAATGTTTTCAAGGTTCATCAACAGTAGTATCACCTATTGGTCCTTCATTCCTTTTTATGGCCACGAAACATTCCTTTGTATGCACATACATTTCGTATGTCCATTCATATGCTGATGGACACTTGGACTGTTTCCACCTTTAGCAACTGCGAATGGCACCTCTGTGAACGTGCATGTACTTATCTGAGTGCCTGTTGTCAATTCCGTTATGTTTGTCTTGCTTTTCCTCTTCCATTTTCCTTCTCAGCCACCGATTCCCTAGAATTAATGTTGGATGGGTTGCTCATTACCCACCAGAGTTAAGTCATAGCCTGTCCCAAACACAAGGGCAGGGAGCTGGGCACCCCCCTCTCCAGGGGCAAGCTATGCAGGACATCTGAGAAGAGACTAGGTGTTGAGTGAATGTGCCCAGCACACTCTCTGGCACACAGTAGGTCCACAATAAATGTTTGCTGAGCCCGAATATAAATGAGGTTAATCCAGGGGGGCCTGGGTGGCTCAGTTGGTTAAGTCCAACTTTGGCTCAGTCATGATCTCATGGTTCATGAGTTTGAGCCCCGCACCAGGCTCTGTGCTGGTGGCACAGAGCCTGCTTTGGATCCTCTGTCTCCTAGTCTCTGCCCCTCCCCCACTATCTAACAAATAAACATTTAAAAAACAAAAAATAAATGAAGTTAATCCAGAATTACAGAACAAAGAGAAGGAGAAGTAGATATTGGAGAGGAAGAGTCCAAAGAAGAAAATGATAGGTCAGAGGTCAACACACAGAAGGGGCAACAAGAGAGACTGAAAATCGCACTGGTGAGAAAGCTTCTTGCCAGATGAAACCCTGGGAGCACTGAAAAAGAGAGAGGTCCTCCTAATGAAACAGCTAGCTTTTTTTTCTTTTGAAAGCCAGATGTCTAATACACAAGGGAAGAGCACAGGGCCAACAGGCTGAAGAGGGGAGGTTGAGAAGCAGCAGGGTCTCTGTGTCAAGTCACTTAATTGTTTCAGCTTTTTTCTTTTTGGAGGGAGGGAGGGAGGGAGAGAGAGGGACAGAGAGGCAGAAAGAGAATCCCAAGCAGGCCCCATGCTGTCAGCACAGAGTCCAATGTGAACCTCAATCTCATGAACTGTGAGATCACAACCTGAGCCGACACCAAGAGTCCGTTGCTCACCTGACTGAGCCACCCAGGCGCCCCTGTTTCAACTCTTGCAGTATCTACACAGTGGCCATAAAGTCTGGAAACAATGTAATATTATTTTATCATGCATTAGAATGTAATGTCTATACTTCATTTGTTACGGACTTGCCTATACTTACGGATATGGTGACCACCCTCTACGTGAGCAGTAGGAACATCTACCCACGAGGTAGCATGAGAGGCAAATGAGACCCTGTGCACCAAAATGCTCCATAACCCACAACGGGGCTATAAAATGCTACATGATGCATTCTTTTTACTAAGCACAACATATCAACATCACTACCATTAGGATTTTTCTCCATCTTCAACCCTTTGCAGAGAAAGACAGTACGTGCAAACGGGTACATGAAAAGCCCGCAAAAGGAAAAACCCACCCTTAAATGATTGATAATTGAACTGCATTGGGCAACAGTTTCTCTCATTGGGTGGCAGCTTAAACAAACACTAAATCCTGCCTTTCTCCACAGCGGACTTTTGACCATGACAGTGGAGCTATGCAATTTACTAAAACGTTCAAGTTTTAAAAGTTAAAAGTAACTGACAGGCCAATTCTTTGCTTCAGTTCCCAGGCTTACCAGGGTTTCATATTCCTACCAAGTTACACCGCATCAGATGACCTGCTATTATTCGAGGCACAGCGTCGAGAGTGCCAAACACGGGGACGTGGGGAGAGTCCTTTCTCATGATCCCTTCCGACCTCTCCTCCCCGTGATTGGTCCAGGGTGTCCTGACCCTGGGAAGTCGGGGGCCAGCCCGCTTCCCTCCTTGCAGGCATCTGCATGGGCCTCCCTCCCCACCTTAACAACACCCAAGCCAGTGGCCACAGAAAAAGAAAATGCAGGCCTGTGACTGCAGAGGGCTGGAACTTCCCTCCAATGTACACCCCACAAGGGCGGGGCATTTTGTCTTGCTCCCTTATGAGTCCCGAGTACCGAAAGTAGTACCTGGCCCAAGGAAGGCGGCCAGTACGTACATGCTGACAGAGTAAATGACTGACTCATCCAGAGCCAGTGGAGCTGTACTTCTCAACCTCTGGGCGGCCTGACCTGGGACAGACCCTCGACTCCGTCCTGGTCAAACTAAGACCTGCGGTCCCAAGTGGGGATGTGACCGTGGCTGCCGAGCTGTGTGGGGGACGTGAGCTTATCATGCCAGGGGCTCTAAACAAGAGAATGGAAAAATGCCACCATGGGGGGCAAGACGGTCTCTGTAGCACAGCCGTGTGATGCAAACACACAAACACAGAAAAGGGTCATTCCTTTCCTTTAATAGACAAAACTCGGATCCCTACATCCTTGCAAAAATACAACAAACACTTCTCCCAGGACTGCTCTCAGGGAATATCTTTCCATCTCTGGACAATAAGCCCTACGGGTCCCTTTTGAGGGATAGCTGTGCTGGTGTGTTTAGCCCTGTTGGATTCTAAGTTGGATCCTAAGTTGGATTCTTTTTTTTTAATTTTTTTTTTCAACGTTTTTTATTTATTTTTGGGACAGAGAGAGACAGAGCATGAACGGGGGAGGGGCAAAGAAAGAGGGAGACACAGAATCGGAAACAGGCTCCAGGCTCCGAGCCATCTGCCCAGAGCCTGACGCGGGGCTCGAACTCACGGACCGAGAGATCGTGACCTGGCTGAAGTCGGACGCTTAACCGACTGCGCCACCCAGGCGCCCCCCTAAGTTGGATTCTAAAGTGTTTACAAGGCAATGCTTCCTAAGTTGAAAAACCACCACCAAAAAAAAAAAAAAAAAAAAAAAAAAAAAAAAAAAAAAAAAAAAAAAAAAAAAAGCTCACCAAGATTAAGTATTTGAATGTATGGTTTGAAAAAACAAAAATATAGCCGACACCCACAAGAGGCTTTAAAAACATGAGAAAAGGAGGGGCACCTGGGTGGGTCAGTCAGTTGAGCTTCTGACTTCAGCCCAGGTCATGATCTCGTGGTTTGTGGGTTCGAGCCCCACATTGGGCTCCCTGCTGTCAGCCTGTCAGCACAGAGCCTGCTTCAGATCCTCTGCCCCCTTCTCTCTGCCCCTCCCCCACTTGTGCTCTGGCCAAAATAAAAAAAAAAAAGAACAACATGGGAAAAAGGGTAAGAAATGCCTATGGCTCCCACCTTCCTGCTCCTCAAAAATATCACGTAACTTCTGACTTAACCAAATAATCCTTACCTCAACAATGTCATTTCCTAGGCAGTTTTATTTATAAGACTAAAACTGAGTCCAATCCATGAGGTACTTCCGGCTTTGACTCCCAGATGATGACAACAATGGATGGTCTAAAGTCAGAAAGACAGAACTGAGCTGGGAAACAGTCAAGTGTGACAGATTGGTGGTATGCACTCATTTGTGTTTTTCATTTGGTTCTGATTTACTAATTAACAAATGGAGCAAGAAAAACATATTTGGGTTGAGTTGGAAGCTTTCACAGCTCATCTCCACTTCCTGGAGCCCTCAGTGAAATACTCATCTTGGATTTGTTGCCCTGTGATAATTTCCATGTCTAACATGGCCTTGTCATTTCACTGCAGGATTGAGTTTGGGAAAAACCAGGCTGGAGAAGAAAGTTCTTATCCAAGCATATATCTGAGGGAAGGAAGGAGGGAGGGAGGCAAAGGAACAACAAAGCAACCAGCCAAAGGTTTCTCAGTTACTCGCGCTCCCCTTCTAATTCAAAACATTATACTTTATTATTGGTGCAGCACCAGAGAGCACATTCTTTGCTCCGGTGATTCACTTCATTTTCCTGAGAACACAATGGAGAGAGTATCTCAGGGTAGAGTTACTGATTTGCCTCCAGATTAAGTCCAAGCTAAACTGCTCACTTCACGTTTTGTTTTCCCTGAAGCACAGCAGGTCCACATGGCGGGTGAGTCCTCGTAGCGGGTGGCTCCTGATGCCGAGTCACAAGATCTCAATTCTTTCAGGAGCTCAAATCACAGATTGATGAGACCAGCAAACAGGCCTGGCAAAAAAAAAAAATGGGCTTGGGAAAGAACTGAGGAGGACCATAAAGATGATAGAAAATCTCCAAGGACACTTGCCCTTGGTTTTCGGATTGACACAGGGCTGTGATGTGTTTGGGCCAATATTCCAGCCTCACTAGTGTGGACTGAAATGATCAAAAGTCATGGTTCATAGGACACAAAAAAAAAAAAAAAGATGAGAGGAAATGAGTGGATGGGGGTTGATTGGGGGTCCCAAAGAACAGCTCACATAAGTCAGGGAGCACGTGTCCACAAAAGGAATCGACCATGCAGCTGTGGAAAGACAAGTGTCATCCCACTCCACTCAATGGGCGAGTGCCCGATTCCATTACCCTCTCGACTCGGGTGGCTAAGGGTGCGGTACTATGTCGTGCTGTATCTCGTGCGGTACTTATCTCATGCAGGCTCTTGCTAACCTATTCTCTTCCTACCTGGTCTTGGCACTAACCAGACAAACCAAGTTAAGAGGACAGTGGGAAGAAGAAAAAGGGCCATTACTCAAACTATCTCTGCTCAGAAGTGCCTCTCCCATGAAACCTTCCGCCAAAAGCAATTAGTAATCAGTGCAACTGATGGTCTGAATTCTCTTCTTTCTCTTTTCACAGCTTTCGGATGCCCAGAGGTTGGCAGTAAGGAGCTGAGTGCAAAATAAACCGCGAATGAAATCAGGAGCCCTCAGGTAATTCAAACCCAGGCTGACAAAAGGCATTTCCATAGGCCCCTCCGGGTGTGGGATCATGCCAGCCCTCTGCACTTACTGGGAGATAAATACACCATAGAGGAGAGTAAGAATGAGAGAAAGTGAATGGGAAGCCACCGACAGAAAGTATTTGACTTGGCTAAAAGTCACTTCTTGAATAACAAAAAGGAAGCTGCTGCCTTATAGCCCTTAGGAATCAAGAAGGGCATCTACCCAGTGGGCCTTAGAGAGAGAATGACGTCTAACAGCACAGCCACTGTCAATGTGCCTCAAGCCTCCCTGAGTAGTCTGGAAGGATCCACAGCCCCTGTGATATGGCCTCAACTCACAGGACACCCCAAGCCCCCTCCGTCTCTGGGATCCTCCTCAGCCCTCCTCTTGGCTAGAGTGTGACCAGCCAGTACCCCTGTGGCACGGGGTGACAAATAAGAACGGGGGACAATCCGCCTTTTCTGTAGCCCTCCTCAACCAAAATGCCAACAGGAAAGAATAAGATGATGGGGGAATGCTCCCCAACAGGCTGCCACTGGTCTATAGTAGATGGAGTCTTTGAAAGCCACATGGTTGAAGAAGCATTGCGTACTTCAAATTAAACCTTGGGGAAACACTTTGTGCCTTAAAACCACTACGATTCTAAAAATTACCAGATATGAGCAGATTTTATCATGGCCTGACAAAGTCCAGTCCACAGCAAAAGAAGACCCTAGAAGGTGAACATGGGTTGAAGTCTGCACATTTTCAACGGTGCAGCAAGCGTGTGGATCCCCAGGGCAGATGCCTGGGATCCAGCTGTGAGATTCTCCGGCACCTTCCCAGCTCCAGGGGGGAGGATCTAATGGCATCATCCAGACCAGCTCTTTGATTTCCCACTTGTTCCCATGTCAGTTCCTCACTGGCAAAGTACTGGAAACACCAACACTAATCCCACCTGAAAGTGAGGTGTGGCTCTAATTACCAATATTGGAAAGAGAATTGAAATATGCATGTTTCAGAAAAAAAGCCAACATGCTTCACCTTCAAAAATCACTAAATTCAATACATACTTCCTGAACATCTATGATCTACAAGGCATGTATGGATAAGCCTTTGGGATTTTCAGATCATCCTCTATATAGTTCATATCTGCACATGAAATCACTGTAAAGTTGTTAGCCAGAGGTGCCTGGCGGCTCGGTTGGTTAAGCATCTGACTTCAGCTCAGGTCATGATCTCGCGGTCCTTGGGTTCGAACCCCGTGCCAGGTTTTGTGCTGACAGCTCAGAGCCTAGAGCCTGCTTCAGATTATGTGTCTCCCTCTCTCTTGCCCCTCCCCTGCTCGCGTTGTGTTTGTCTCTCTTGCTCTCAAAAATAAATAAACATTAAAAAAAATTTTTTTAAGGGTTGTTAGCAGGCTTTTGAAGATACTATGGATACACTAAATGGTATATTACTATTTAACTGGATATTCGGTTAAGCTCACCCTCCTCCACCATGACCTTAAACAAAATTAAACGATTACACAGCAATAACTTGCTGTCCTCCCTCTACTATGTACCAATCAGGAAGGGTCAATAAATTTCTGTGGTCAAAAGTGGGTTTGAAAGAGGGAGAAAAGTCGCAGCTGCATCCATTCTTAGAAGGCTCACAATGGCCACAGGGAGAAGGGGCCAAGCTGGACAGAGAGCCCTGCTACTCACTGACCCTTGCTCAGAGAGTTCTGGAAAAGACACAGGGACATCCATGTCAGTCAGGAGGTCTGGACCTGCCTTCAGCCGACAACAACATTATATCACTTCTTGAATTCTTCCTTCGAGCTTAAAGCCCCACTTGGCTCCTCTCTGTCTCACACCTGACTCTAAGACACTGGAACAGCCTACCTGTACTATCTTCAAAATCTATCAGATTCCAATCAGCTCACCATCTCCCCAGCCACCATCTGTTACCTAAATTATTGTGGCAGTCACCTGACTCTACTTTCTGACTCTACTTTCCCTACAGCCTATTGTCTACACAGCAGCCACAGTGATTCCTTCGGAATATAGATCAGACGCATCCCCAGCACCTAAGTCTCTAAAGTACCCTCCTGTCTCAGAGCAAAAACCTCTTCAGAATAGAATTCAAAATCCTCAGGGTGATGCACCAAGCCCTGATTTAGTCTCTGACTTGGTCTCTGACCTCATTTTGTACCACTGAAGAAGTTTCTCAATAGGGCAATATCATGAACACACCAAGCACATTCCTGCCACAGGATCTTTGCACCTGATACATCCTCAGCAAGAATGCTGTGATTCTGATGGCCATGCAGCTCACTCTCTCACTTCTCATTATCTTTCTGCTTACATGCCATCTCCTTGGACAGGCCATCTTCCCTGACCACCAGTAACAGCACATCTAGTTACTCTCTGTCCCCTTAAAAAGCCTGTTTTGTTGACCTCCACTGCATTTGTCACCAATCTGGTATTATACTGAATTTATTTAAAATGCATGTTCCATGAATGTAAGAACTTTGTGTTGGGCATTTTTATATCCTGAACACCTAGAACTCTGCACAGTACATGGGTGATGGTCAGTAATTCTTTCAAGTGAATGAATAACGGTTTGATTTTATTTCCTCCATTGGCTAAAGAAAGATGATAATTCATCTGCCTCTTGAAGTTCAATGCTTCAGCGAGACAAATATGTGGAAGCATTTTGGAAAGAGTAAACTACAGTACTCTAAGTGGAAGGTACCATTCACTTCTTTTTGCCCACTTGCCTTGGAACAAAGCAGAGTCAATAATAACTCCAGTAGCTCCACTTCCCATAACCGAGATGCAAGGTGCATAGATGTGCAAGAAAACCCAGCTGACAACACATTGTGGTCACTGCAATCCCTCACATTAAAACTTTTTCCGTGGAGGGGCGCCTGGGTGGCGCAGTCGGTTAAGCGTCCGACTTCAGCCAGGTCACGATCTCGCGGTCCGTGAGTTCGAGCCCCGCGTCAGGCTCTGGGCTGATGGCTCGGAGCCTGGAGCCTGTTTCCGATTCTGTGTCTCCCTCTCTCTCTGCCCCTCCCCCGTTCATGCTCTGTCTCTCTCTGTCCCAAAAATAAATAAAAACCGTTGAAAAAAAAAATTAAAAAAAAAAAAAAAAAAAAAGAAAAATGTAAGGTACTGATGGTCACAGAGAAGGTCAAGCAGGCCTGCTGCCATCTGCAAATTCCACACTGGGGAACTTTACGGTGAACCAACGCCAGAGAAAAAAGAGGGGGCACATTCACTGGAGCAAATGCGCTAGCCCTGATCCCGCTGCAGGGCTGAGGGCCCGCTGTGGTTTCCAGAACTCAGTGGCATGGAGGAGCTAGTTGCTATGGCTTAAGATTCCAGCACATCAAAAGCCTTCTGAATGCTGGCACGGCTGACTTCTGTAACTCGGGCTTTTGAAAGCCACACCACTCTTTCGGTAATCTGTCCTATTTTGCTTCATTTTGTACCGCTGCTCCCAGAGGAGTGCTAGCAATTAGGAGGGAGAGGTAAAAGGGCGGCGGGGGGGGGGGGGGAGGAGAGCATGGTAAGAGGAGGGAGGGGGCAGATGGGGGACCTCACAACTGGGCTGAGGCTGGAGGGACGGGAGGACAGTGTTTCCACAGTCATTCCCAGGATGAAAATAAAAGCCCCAGAAATAAGTCCACGGAGCAGTGATGGGGTGGAGTTGAGGCAGTGAGAACAGGGCTCCAGGTGTTAGGAAGTGATGTGGTGAGAAGGAAAGCTTCAGGAACCTGACCAAACACCCCAAAGAGGACAGAGGAAAGAAAGCACCACTGGTCCCTGCAGCCTGCCTCCCTTGCCAAATGCCATAGTCCCCTGAAAAAGTCCTTCCCGGGGGGGCCTGGCCAGCTCTGTCAGGACTGCATGCGACTCTTGATCTTGGGGTCATGAGTTCGAACCCCACGTTGGGTGCAGAGATTACTAAAACTAAATAGACTTTTTTCTTTAAAAAGCCACTGTCTGCTGAGCTAGTGACATTGAAAAAAAAAATTCCTTGGGGCACCTGGGTGTCTCAGTCAGTTATGCATCTGACTCTTGGTGACGGCTCAGGTCATGATCTCACAGTTGGTGAGTTCGAGCCTCATGTTGGGCTCTGTGCTGTGGAAAGCACATTTAAAAAATTCCTTTCCACAGTCGGGGATGACCTTCAGTCAGTCCTTGGTTGCACAGGGAGGAGGGCGGGTAGAAAGGTGAAATTCACAACCATAGGCTCTATGTTAGGTTACATCTCATTCCCAGTGACTTTCCCCAAACAGCCAGTCCTTTCACAGATCCCCTTTTTCTTTTTTAGAGAGAGAAAGAGAGAGAGATAGAATTTCAAGTAGGCTCCATGCCAATGCGGGCTCTATCCCACGACCCTGGGATCATGACTTCAGCCAAAATCAAGAGTCAGATGCTCAACCTACTGAGCCACCCAGGCGCCCCCATAGATCCCTTTTTTGTGCACCTAGGGTCGAATATTCCTGGAAAGGAGGGAATGTTTTGTTTAAATAAGAATACATTGAAAACAGATTGTGGGCCAAATCGTCTGCCAAGTGGGGTACATGCGTCATCTCACCCACTCTTCCTGATGCCCGCATGCAGCAGTCACTGTTACTACACACACAGCACATCTGGGGAAGCAGACTCTCAAAGACAGAAGAAACCTGCTCAAGGTCACGTGACTGATAAGGACACAACTGGGACCTGACTCTAAACCCAAGCAGTCTCATCACACCATGGTGCCCAAGGTAGTTACAGGAGAGATTCTGGGGACACAGATGGCACCAGAGGTGACCCAGGTTCTGCAGTCTTGATGGACACAATGCAAGAGCCCTAGAGTTCTCCCACTCAGACCAGGAGAAGCCAGCCCTCAGGTGGGTACAGGAGAGTCCGACCCCAGGACCCCAAACCTCACAGCCAGACCTGGATGGAAGAGTGAGGCAGAGAGTGACAAGAAGCCTGGGCATCCTATTCAGCTCAAGCATGTTGATGTTTCCCCAGAATAAAGGAACACAAGGGGAAATAACCCACAATAGGCAGAATTACATCCAATGGGCCAAAGGCTCTTGGGGAAACATAAAAGATGAAGGAATCATTTAATGACTAGCGAATGTGCCTTCCCCCATCCAACAAGCTCATCTGCCTCAGGGAATGAGCTGACAGGTCAGGTGCTGGCTCTGTCCTCCACCTGACTCCCTCAGGGAACATACACACTATATATGCTTTCAGTGCCTGGGTCACAAAGCAACCACAGGGCTAGAAGAGCTCCCAGATACAACCTTTTTTGGGTAGAGAAAGAAGAAGGACCACAGGAAGCAAAAAAGGGCATTCAGTCATCAGCAAGTCTTGAGACCCAAAGAGCTTCTGAGCTTCTCAGCCCGTCACAAACCCCCCCGGGTCTGATGTCATCGGCTACAGGTAAGAGCTTGTAAATGCCGCAAAACCCAAAGCAATCTTAGTAACAAAAAAGGACAAACCTGTATTGTGTATCTGGAACTTGCTAAGAAAGTAGATCTCTTTTTTCTTTTAATTTTTAGAAATATTTTTTAGTGTTTGTTTATTTTTGAGAGAGAGAGAGAGCAGAGCATGAGCAGGGGAGGGGCAGAGAGAGAGAGGGAGACACAGAATCAGAAGCAAGCTCCAGGCTCTGAGCTGTCAGCACAGAGCCCTAAGTGGGGCTCGAACCCACAAACCGTGAAATCATGACCTGAGCTGAAGTTGGACGCTCAACGAATGGAGCCACCCAGGTGCCCCAAAAGTGGACCTTAAAAGTTCTCATCACAAGCGGGGCGCCTGGGTGGCTCCATAAGTTAAGCATCCAACTTCGGCTCAGGTCATGATCTCGCAGTTCGTGGGTTTGAGCCCGGCATCAGGTTCTGTGCTGACAGCCTCAAGCCTGCTTGGGATTCTCTCTCTCTCTCCCTCTCTCTCTCTGCCCCTCCCCTACTGTCTCTCTCTCTCAAAATAAATAAATTCATAAAAAGAATCTTTAAAAAGCGTCTATTTATAAAACACTATATGGAGTGACACCGTTTGTATGCACATACATATATTAAAATGTACACACATACACCCACTTTTCCAAAGACTGAATGGGTGTATACAACAAACTAGTCAGCTGGGATGACAGGATTATGGATAATCTCTATTTCCTTAGTTTTGGTTATCTCTATTTTATGATATTTTATCGTTCCCAATATATTTTATTTCTAATAAAAATACATTTTTTGGAACAAAAACATTAAGTGGACCACAAATGCACCCAATTGCACCAAACTTTCACTTTATTTCTCAAAGCTAAATACTCTCAGATGACTAGAAACATAGTTGGAATGCCTCTTTCCCATCTGATAAAAAGATTACTCACTGTAGTCCAATTTATGTTAACTCTGCCACCAAAAAAAAGAAAGAAAGAAAGAAAATGTAGCTTCTGCTTCTTGGTGAAAATCACAGTATTACCTCAACTGGATGATGGAAAAACAACATTTAGGATTGAAAGGCCATCTTCATTTACATGCTGAGTTTTGGAGGAATATTGTAAGTGAAAAAAAAATTAAATACAACTAAAAATGATTTTCAGAACAGATTCTGAGTTCCCACAATTGGCCTCATTTTGGTCTGGGAACACTGCTGAGGCCTGTCAACAGGGCCCTGGGGCCTGCGTGCCACCCCCAGTCCTTGCTTCCTTCCTCTCACCCTACTTTCCCTTTTTCACTCTCCTATTTGTCAAATTCAAGTTTAAACAACCGCTGGACCTCCAGATCTGACAGCCAACATACTCTTGTCAGACCTACCATGGCTAAAGCATTAGCCCATAAACTGACCCAGATGAACTCCCAGCCAGTGAACTGTGAACAATGAGACAGTGAAATAGGGATGCAGTCATACCAGGTTTGCGTTTCCTCTGGATCATTCTCACCAGCTGGACCTTAAGCATGATGAGTAAGGTGTATAGTGACCACCCACGTCGGTACGCCCAACACTGAGGGATTTCCCAGAACGCAGCCTTTTAGTGCTAAAACCAGGATGGTCCCAGGCAAACTAGGGTGAGCTGGTCACCTAAGGCCTTAGGCTATCAACTTCAGTAAAATCTCAGGATCCAGAAGATGCCCGGATGGGAGAGCACATGTGGACACAAGCGCAGGCATGCACACACGCAGACTCACACACAGAATCTCTCTCTCTCTCTCTCTCTCTCTCTCTCTCTCTCTCTCTCTCTCACACACACACACACACACACACACACACACACGGGTACCCTCACACCTGGTCGCTTTCTTTCCCTGATTTTCTTTTCCAGCCAATTCTTACAATTCACCTTGTCATCACGAGTGAGCTTTCTCCCTCTGAGTACTCATGTGCTCACAACTTGCCCTGGCTGGACAGGGGATATCCCTCTCTGAAACATGAAAGGAGCATCTTGCCAATTTCGTGTGTTTCTGTTTTTACACAATGCAATCATCAGCTCATTAAAGGCTCTCCTTTCCCCCAGAGAGGGATGGCCTTTTCCTGTTTTGATATTATCAACATGTCGACAAATGACCTCTGCCCCAGGTTGTAGGACCTCTGACCTGGCAGTCCTATGTGACATGGTCCCAAAGACCATGAGGAGCTGTATGCCCTGCTCACTTAGCAAACAAAGGGCATGGAGCTGGGCTCCAGAAGCCCAAGCCCAGAATGGGGCTTCCTCATTCGAGAAGAGTCAGTACTCTTGGCTCTGTGACCTTGACCAAGCCAGCTACAAGCTTTGCACTTTGGCGGCTGCTATGTGATTAGTGTTTGATTGCAGACAGTGCTTGCCTACGGAAAAAGGAAATCTTTGAAAGCACCACACCACAATAAAGCCCTCGCTACCGTTGTGTATGTTGACAAAACGCAAGTTATACAAAGATGTTGGTTATTGCCTATAGCTGCTAGCAAGTTTGGGGGGAAGAAAACTCCCCAAATCAGAGTTAGAAGTGCTGAAATATCCCACAAGGGGTGGTAATAAATTAAATAATATGATTCAACAAGGACTATTCAAAATCCCAGAATCTCTTCTTTTTTTTCCCAAATCCCCTTCAGCAGAATAGAAATTGTCCCAAAAGTATAAAACAAATACAGCGTTGCCACTCTTGTCCTACAAAAAAGAGAAATGCTTAGCAATGTTTTTATACCTCTATGGCAGTGAGATTAGGAAATCTGGGAAGCTGACCTAGCTCTAACTTGTTCCTATTTGCCTATTTTTGATCTACTGCAATTCTCTGTGTCTTGTAAATTCTGAGAAAAATCAGCAGAACCAAACAGTCTAAGCCATGGATTTAGTCCGTTTTATGCTTTTTAAAATTTTTTTGAGGAAACAGTCCAATTACAAATGTGCTAAAAAAACAATGTGCGGGCATGGAGACATGAGCTAAATTTACTCACCTGTTGGATCCCTAACGTGATTACCCATAACAGATGGGGACCAGCTGGCTGAGCAACGTCAGGCAAAGGGCCTGACACTCAGGACTTCCACTTCCTCACTTTGCTACATGAGGTGGCTGTCCAGGATGATTCCCAAAGCCCCTTCATTCCAACGCTACGTTTCTATCATTACAGGAGGTGTCTGGGATCATCTAGTATTCCACATGAGATTCAGCTAATCCTCAGCTGATGGGAACTTAATAAAAACTTTAAGTAAAACTTCTAAAAGCACCTTTAATTCAGCTTTAAAACATGAGACAGCTTTCTGCTTTGCTAAAACATACAATGATTGAAGCTCATACAGAATACCCACATTAGCATTCACTAAGAAAGGTAAGACAGAAACAAGGTCATTTGGTTGAAAGAACCCCGAAGATCGCAAGACCAGAGCATATGCTTTGCTCCCTCACCAAAATGAAAAAATGCAAGAATCAAATGAGCTCACTGACACATGAAAAACCACCTTGCAAGTGGTAAAGTTCAAAGACCAGACTTTTTTTTTTTAATTTGACGGAATACTTGGTTGGCCAAGGACCTGCCTAAAAGTTGGTTTCGTCAAGTGAAAATGATGCTGGGGATGTGAGGGACCCAAGGCTTGCTTTTGTTTTTGAGTTTATTCGTCTCTTTACTCTAAGTATGGCTCCAGAATGCTAGACCTGCCTGGTGAACTGAAGGATCTGATCTTAGTAACTGAAGCATTACCATCACAAAAAGACCAATCAGCTAATAACTGGTGTCAGGCACAGTAGAGCAATAATTTCTTGCTTCTATAGCATTCTGTAGTATTTTCCCTTAATGTCATGGTGGATTTTCTTTTTTTAACCTAATATATAACCTCCCTAAGGAAACCTGACATTAACAGAAAAAAGTAAAACCAGAATCCACCACAACCAAAACAAACTACATACTCTGATGTGCTAATGTGCTCTAATCAAGTTGAACTAGTCCTCAGTTTAATTAGTCAGTCTCAAATAAGGGTCAGCAAGGACAGAAAATGTAATTATGGATAAGACTTTGAGAGACATTCTACTGGGAGGGATTCTTTCAAATATTGTTTCGGGGCGCTTGGGTGGCTCAGTCGGTTGGGCGGCCGACTTCGGCTCAGGTCATGATCTCACAGTCTGTGAGTTCGAGCCCCACGTCGGGCTCTGTGCTGACAGCTCGGAGCCTGGAGCCTGTTTCAGATTCTGTGTCTCCCTCTCTCTGAACCCTCCCCCGTTCATGCTCTGTTTCTCTCTGTCTCAAAAATAAATAAACGTTAAAAAAAATTAAAAAAATATTGTTTCAATGTCATCTCCCCCTCCAGAGTTACCATGGTGAAATATATTGACGTTTTCCTAATTATGGATTTTACTTTAGGTCAGAAACCAAAACTGTATCTGCAAAAAAATGCATAGGTTTTGTGGTCAGATTTATGTTTAAATTCAGCTCTCTCACCTAGCAATTCATGTGACCTTTGAGAGCTATTTGACCTCTGAGCCACTTGCTTACTTTTAAAATGGGGAGAGCATCATTCTGTGACTTGAGAGGATGAAAAGGGCCCAGGCATTACCTAAATGTCAATGCCAAGGTCTGTACCCACCTCCTCTAATTTGTCTCTTTTCCCACCATTCCCTCTTCCTTTTCTAAAAGATTCATCAGGAAAACATACACACAAGTCTCTCTAGCAGTTTTCCGTCTTACGAATGGATGGCTTCGCAACCCAGCGGGTAGGACTTCCTTAAGGCCTCACTGTCGGAAATGTCCTAACATAGAAGCACAACCCCACCCCGAAGCGTCACAAAGTCAGCCTGTAACCATTTTGCCAGCAAGCACAGCTTAAACCATATCAATACAGAAATGATTAGTAAAATTCGCCTGCCAACCATTTGGTTTCCAGCCAGAACTACTATTTCTATGCTATGTTCTATTTCCTCTTGTTCTATTTTTGGATAAATAAGTTGTATTAGGAAGTCCAGCAACTGGAAACAAAGGAAAATGTTAATACTAAGCATATCTTTGCTGTTAAATGCTTATTATTGTAGTCGGAATGAACCAAACCATTTTCCTCCATTCTGAAAGACCTTATTATAGTGTGTATTCTCTATTTTTAAAAATTTAGTATTAATTTATGATTCAATTTATAATTCTATGATCATTTTAACCTTTAAAATGTTTCATTCTAAATGTAATTTCAACCAAGACTATAGCATTATTATTGCCACCATTAATTCTTAGCAAAATAATAAGTGCTATTATTTATTGAACCCTTATTATGTACCAAGCAGTGCTAGGTCTACAAACACCTAGTCTGGTTTTTGCAACTCTCAATATTAACTTACTGATGAGAAATTTGCCCTAATTCCTAAAGCTTATCAGTGTCAGAGCCAGGATTCCAGTCCAGATTTTTTTTTTTTTTTTTGAGAAAGAGAGTGAGCAAGCATGTGGGAGGGCCAGAGAGAGAGAATCCCAAGCAGAATCCTCACTGTTAGTGCAGAGCCTGATGCAACTTTGAGATCATGACCTGAGCTGGAATCAAGAGTTGGATGCTTAACCGACTGAGCCACCCAGGTGCTCTCCAGTCCAGATATTTTTATTGCAAAGTCTGTGCTCTTAACCACACTGCTATCCTGCGTTCATAGAGGTAGGCGCCACACATCCAAAATTATTTCCACATTCATCAGTTCATCAATGTTTTGGTCCCACAGCACTTGGTGGAGGTCTGAAATGCAAGTCTTCCAGGAAGCACTTTGAGTAAAGGCTCTAATTGCTCGGTGAGGCTGATCCCTTGATTATATCCTAGGAGTTCTTATGTTTACCAGGAGAGAAGGGACCCCAGAAAGGGGAGAACAGTCTTACAATTGGCGACTTGGGAGCCTGGCATCACATAATTTGAATGGTAAAAAAAAAACACAAAACAAAACATGAAATGAGCTCATTTTATACCTCAAACAGGTTAACAAAGGCACATTAGTTACCACCAAATGAGATAACTAAGACACTAAGAGATCAAGATATTTGCCTTAGAGACAACAGACTTTCAGACTACATTTCTCCTCCTGATGGTCTGAACAAAGAAACAGATACAAAGAGAGAAAGACAAGATGGAGAGACTCCCTATGTTTGCTAGTGAAAGATTCAGGGGTGGTGTAAAAGAATTAAAAGGATGTGTGCACTTTATGCAAAAGAATTAAAAATTCCTGAAATAAAATGAAAGAACAACAGAAGCTGGTGAACAAAAGAAAGACAGAAATGGGGAATATGATAAGTACCATCTTAAGGATCAAGAAAAGTCCAGAGTTTTTGGCATGGGCTATGGTAGGCAAATCCTAAAATGGATCCTTGACACTATCTGCCCTAAGCCCTAGGACTGTAAAATGATGAGATACCATGCCCTGATTATGTCATATGACCTGGCAAGATGTAATTAAGGTTACTAACCAGTTGACTTTGAGTTAATCAAGGGGAGATTATCAGTGAGAGCCTCATGTAACCCTAGAAGCCCTTTAAAAGCAGTTTTCTCCAGGGGTGCCTGGGTGGCTCAGTTGGTTAGGCATCCAACTGCGGCTCAGGTCATGATCTTGCAGTACGTGAGTTCAAACCCCATGTCAGGCTCTGCACTGACAGCTCAGAGCCTGGAGCCTGCTTCAGATTCTGTGTCTCCCTCTCTCTCTGCCCCTCCCCTGCTCCCACTCTGTCTCTCAAAAAATTTTTTTAAAAATTTTTAAAAAGCAGTCTTCTTCAGCTGGTGGCAAAAGTGGAAATCAGAGATTCCAGGCATGATGTGCCACCATGGGCCCTGAAGATGGAGGGGACCACCTGTTGAGGAATGGGGATGGATTCTAGAATCTCAGGGCAGCCCTGGCTGGAAGCCAGCAAGAAAAAGGGGACCTCAGTCCTACAACCACAAGGAAATGAATTCTTTCAAAACTGTGTATAAACTTCAAGGTAGATACTTCTCCAGCTTTCAGGTAAGAGGCCAGCTTGGCCAGTATCTGGATTTCAGCCTTGTGAGGCCCCAAGAGGAGTACCCAGCCATGCCCCCCAGATTTCTGATCTATACAACAGTGAGCTAACAAATGGAGATTGTCTTGAGGCCCTAAGTTTGTGATAATTTGTTATGTAGCAGAAGAAAACTAATACACTGGCTGACTTAGATTCAAATCTTAGCTCTGTCATCAATTTCGTCAAGTTACTTAATTTCTGTGTGTCCCCATCTGTAAATAGAAATAATTACACACAGCCCGGAAAGCTGGTGGGAGGACTTAAATAGCTGCGCTTGGCCTGGCACGTAGAAGCTGACACCTGTTACCTGTGAGGAAGAATCCGAATAGCTGGAGTCCCTCAAACTGGCCACCAGATGGTGCCACTAAACAAGAACAGCTGGGTTTTCACTCAAGCGCCCGCCCCCCCCCAACCCCCAGAGAATGGGGGGGGGGGTAGTAACGGGAGGGGGGGAGGTGTCATCATACAGCTAGCTATTTACATACACAACTTTTCACAACTCAGGTGTACAAAACCAAGAGAATTCCAGAGACAGACTGTAGAGGGATGCTATGGAATATCTGTACAAGCGTTAAAAAGCGTTTTACGTAAGGATTTACTTAAAACCTATGTCATTTCAGGTTTTTATAAAGTTTATTTTATTTATTTGGGGAGAGCGGGGAGGGGAAAAGAGAGAAGGAGAGAGACGATCCCAAGCAGTCTCTGCGAAATCAGCACAGGGCCTGATGCAGGGCTAAATCTCACCAACTGTGAAATCATGACCCCAGCCGAAATCAAGAGTTGGACGTTTAACCAACTGAGCCACCCAGGCGCCCCAAAACCTATGTCATTTTTTAAAGAGTATTTGAGGAAAAAAAATAAAAATAAATAAACGTATTTGAGGTGGTTTACAAAATAAAGCCCTATATCAGGTTAAAAATTAATAAGTGAGTGGGACAGCTGGGTAGCCCAGTCAGTTGAGCATCCACCTCTTGATTTCAGCTCAGGTCATGATCTCACGTTCGTGAGACTGAGCCCCGTGTAGGGCTAGAGGCTGATAGGTGCTGAGAGTGCAGAGCCTTCTTGGGACTCTCTCTCCCCCTCCCTCTCTGCCCCTCCCCTCAAAAATAAACTTAAAAAAATTAATAAATAAGAAAACAGGGAAAGAGAAAAGAAAACCAGAGGTGTATAAACTATGTGACATTAAGATCTTTCCCCATGCTAAGGATGGTGTTCAACCTTCCCGGCAATCACTGAAAACAAGGAGACATGGCCAGGGACCCAATCCACTGAGAGCAGCTGCTCAGAAAAATGCACAGACCAGAGGTGGGGGGGGGGGGGCGTCCTCATGTGGGTCCACAGAAGCAGGCCAGTTCACCATACTCTGAAAGGTGCTCGAAAGTACACCACAGATATTCACAATTCTTTCTCGATCTCTTTTCGTGCCTTCTGCACATTTTAACATCAATTTCAGTATTTTACTTCATGATTTGCATGGGTTCCTTACACAAGAGTAGCTTTTTGTCAGATCTGATGTCTATCTAAAGGGCTAATACCACAAATGTATTGTTTATATTTTGACATAAGTGAGATTTTGAAAGTTTATCTCGTCTGTTCTGTAGGTATATATTTCCCGATACAAATGTGTAAGTAATATGTATAGGAGTACAAATACATTATACAATCTCATATTACTTTACAGCTGGAACAAGCATTTCTCCATCCAGAGACAAGTTAAATAGTCACCTTTATTTCCTTCCAGTTTAATTTTGTAATGGTTTAATTTTGGAGATCTCCCTGTCGCCCAAAGACTACTGAATTTCAAAACGTGTCTGAGGTTCAGGCCAGTGTTCGAAAGTACTGGAATGGGTAGTGTTCTTCAAGCAAATAAAAGGAAAATTTTTCGAAGACTGAAAGTTTCAAGTAGATCCTTGTTATCTGGAATGAATTCACTATCAGTCCTGAGAAGAAGCAAACAGATTCACCTCTTATTTCCTTTCCTTAACACCCTTCCATTTTCTCAATCCAATTATAACACAGTTCTATCAAAGTATAGAAGATGTACCCTTGATCTAACTCAACCCTAACCCAAAACAACCAAATCTATGTTGAATTTGGAATCTCAGTCCTGGCTTGCAACCCCCACCCTGTTTTCTCCATTTGAACACCTGCCTGTGTTGACATAAAGCTCTGAGCAGAGAGGCACCACCCTGTTCTCTTATAACCATCTCAGAGCAGGAATTTCATATCTATGGGCTTTTTTTCTTTTAGTTAAGGAACCTAATTTGAAGACAAAAACATGAAGTGTTTTCATCATCAGAGGCTTCTACCGCCCCAAAAGAAAATTCGGTGCTTCCATTACAGAAGTTACCTGGAGAGAGAGTTCTCACCACTGCCAGAGTTTAACTGGAAAAGTTGAGCCAAGGGAAAAGAGAACCCATTTGAAGAAAGGAGGGAGATGTTCGGGAGACAATGATGAGGCCTGGAATCAATTAGGTCAAATTATACCCTGTATTACATGCGCAAAATACCTCCTGTTACAGTCAAATGCAAGAGCAGAAAAGAATACTACCCTGAACTTAGACCCTATTCCTGAACGCGGAGTGCTTTATAAACAAAGTTTCCTTAATCAAGCTGTTTCGATTAGAGCGGGTCAGAAACTGCCAGCTGAGAAGGCTTTTCTCTAGGGCATATACATTGGCCCTAACAGGGGGCCCATCCCCATGGCAACTAGTTACCAGGCCAACAATTATCCCTACAAATCAGACCTTCCTCCCAAATATTCTTTTCCATCTCCTCCTCCACCATTGATTTCTTCCTCCCGTCATTTTACCCATCAAGCAAGTGTGTCTTACTCCACAACCCACCAGATACCCCGAGTCTTCGCCCCTGATGACCTCCACGCCCCTCTGACTCTTGCTGCTGGGACTGGCCCCATTCACGCTTCCAGAAGAGCCAGGAACACTGAGCATGTTAGAGGGGATGTCCCGGGCTTCTGGGGACAGGATCCGCTGGGGTGAGGTGTAGATCTGTTCACTCAGAAATCATAGTTACAGTAACTGAGGCCTAAGAAGGTGTCAAGAGCCTGTGATACGGTGACAGGCGGGGGCCTTCTTGAGAAGACAGCACTCCAGTTTACATGCTGACCTTTGACCCAATTTACCATGCGCACCTCATTTACTAAACAGGGCTCTAGTCCCGAATTGGGAGCTGTATGGAGGTAACAGCACACTTTCCAGGCCCTGGACCGTGGCATTTTCCAATCAAGGGAAAAGCAGCATCGGGGGGCCTCTGTCAGACTCCGGGGTTTCAAAGTATGGCTGTGGCTGGGTCAGAACTCCAGCACGAGTTGTGGGCTCCACACTGTTGCTGTCCCCATGGGAACACAGGGCAAGCACACTTCATCTCAAACCCCCTGCCCCCAGGGCTTCAGAGCTGGCTTAGGTGACAGCAAAGCCTCTCTCCTACACCCTGAGAATTCCCTTTTCTGGAGAATGAATGTATTTTAACGCCTTATAAACACTTCTGGTAAAATACAAGCGCAACCATTACGCATAATCCCTCAGAAAACAATCTTAACGGATCCTCTGGTTAATTTTCACACTTCGTAAGCTTCCACTTTGTAACATTCGAGGAAGAAAGATCTAAGACAAATACAAGACTGCGTGTGAGCTCCTCAGGGACAGGGACTTTTGATTTCTTCTATTAAGTCACAGAATCTGGCACAGGGGCTAGAGCCAAGTCAGAGCCTCAGCAAGAGTTTGGTGCTCATAAGGGTATCCACCCTGAGGGAAGCAACATGGGCCCTGTGCTTGGCTATTCCCCCAGCTGCCTCTGTAGTCTTGGGACAGCCACTAGGCTAAGCTCAGTGTGCTCATCTATAATTTAGGATACTGAGCTGGATGTTCTCGAACATCCCTTGGAGCTTTAAGATTCTTATGATGCAGGGCGCCTGGGTGGCTCAGTCGGTTAAGCATCCAACTTCAGCTCAGGTCATAATCTTGCAGTTTGTGAGTTCAAGCCCCCGAGTCTGGTTCTGTGCTGACAGCTCAGAGCCTGGAGCCTGGCTTTGGATTCTGTGTCTCCCTCTCTCTCTGTCCCTCAGCTGCTCACACTCTGTCTCCTCTCTCTCTCCAAAAAATAAATAAACGTTTAAAAAATATATTAAAAAAAATAAAAAGATTCTATGGTGCTATGTAGCTGTGCTCTTAAATTTTGAGGATCACACAACTTGAATGGAACCATTTTGCTATTTATGGATAAGGTGAACAACCTGGCATAGAGGAAATGTTTAATTCACATTCCTCGGTGAGCCAAATAAATGTGTTGGGTTTTTTTTCCTATCAGTACATACAATTAACCAAGAAAGTTAGACCCAACTTTGGGAATTTGTAGAGCAGGAAATGTAAACATATTTGTATACATATATTTTTAAATGGCTTAAATACCTTTTATTGGCTAACAACATCTAGCTGTGTACATAATCAAGTGGCCAACAAATATATGACTAACTGGTCTCACCGTGGAGGAGATTTTGGAGAGCTAATACAATATATTTTCATGATCAGATTCCATTTCCTTTGATTTTGCTGTCTTTGATAATGTTTTATTCCCTAGAAACTTCCTGAGCATTCAACCCAATTAGGCTAGTTTAGACACACAGTCTTTTTCTCAAGCTGAGTGTGGTATAAATTCAAACACAATCACACACTGTTCACCCATTGGGCTATAAACCCTAAAAAACAACAAATAGCATTTGCAGTAATAACTGTGTCAGTCTATCTTACAGAGTCTGAAGATTTCCACTGAATGGTGGCGGGTGGAATGTGGTCACTGGTCGGGAGTATCTCCTGGATTAAATGTTTTCTGGCATTTCTCAGAGGAGAGCAGTTAGTCTGCATTTAATTTTTAAACCACATTTCATCCCCTTCTGCCTCTACACAGCCACACACAGAAGAAAAAAAAAAAAAAACAAGCCTGTTGCTCATGCTACGCATTCTTTTTCCAATTCTTCTGGGCCGTTCTTCCATTTCTGTTTAGAACAGCTAATCTTCCACAAACCTGGACTGAGTGCAAAGAGGCACATTTTGCACATCCCTAATCACACAAACATAAATAAGGTTTGGACACCATTAACCCCTTGAACAACAGCTTTTTCCTGACCCAGGAAAGGTTCAGGAAACATATGATATCTCTTTCCCCGCTCATTCCAATGAGTTTAATACAGGTTGCCAAAACTACCAGAGAGTTCCATTTAAATAAATGCAAGCAAAAGTTTACAGGATCTAAGAATGAATGTTTAAGCCATAGCTTTTAAATCTGTATCAACACAGCCATTTTAAGCAGAGTATATTTCTGTGCTGTACATCCATTAGAACAAACAGGGCCCCTGCCGAAGCCTTTTATTTAAAAAAAAAAAAAAAAAAAAACTAGCTCTAGATTTTCTTTATGGCCACAAGTTCTCAGGAGTCTCAAGACCCAGGAGTGCTAATGCGAAGTGGATGCTTCTGATCACAGTAGGTGAATACATATTCACATGCCTGCCTGCCTGCCTATACACATGCACATGCCTGCCTTGCTCTTTCAAGGTAAATAAAATCTGACACGTTCAGTGTCTTTTGGAAAGGAAGAGGGAAGCTGTTTCAGGAACCATCTGCATCTTCTTTAGTCCTCCCATGTCCTAAGAATAAATGTGAAATTTAAAATTGATAATTCAGAACATGCAGTCTTGAAAAGTGAACTAGGGCCCAGAAATCCCAGGCAATTGGTTTTGATAAGATTGCAGTGTGCTCCGCCCACCACAGGGGGCACTGTGCCGTTTTTGGTCAATGAAGTGTGCATGGTTAGCAGGTCTATTTGCAAAAAGCTTCTCCATTCATCAGTGAACGTTCAGATTTTATAGAAGTTTGTCTTCTACCCACCAAAAGCACAAGCTGACTTTAATTATAACTGCAATTCTTTATATGTGTATTTATTTTCTTCCACTTTAACACTTAAAGACTTTAGGTTAGGGGCGCCTGGGTGACTCAGTTGGTTAAGGGCCTGATCTTGATCTCAGCTCAGGTCATCATCTCACAGTTCGTGAGACTGAGCCCCACGCTGGGCTCTGTGATGACAGCAGCACGGAGCCTGCTGGGGATTCTCTCTCTTTCTCCCTCTCTCTCTCTGCCCCTCCCCTGCTTGCTCACATGCTCCCTCTCGCTCTCAAAAACTTAAATATCAAAAAAAAATTGTTCTTCTAAAAGTGAAAAGCTCTCAAACCAAATATTGACATTGGTTTCCCCAGTCATAATGAAATATGTGCTCACTGATTCACATAGGTTACTGACACATAAAAGAACTAGGATCCTTCACAAGGATGAGGTGGAGTATGGCTGCATCCCATTGTTGTCTTCAAGATGCATTTGAAGTGTGATGGAAGACACAGTCTGCCCTTCCCAGGATGGTCTGAGTTGTCCTCTCTCCTTTATGACTGCCTCTCCCCAACTTCCTATACAGCAAGGGTTCCCAAACCTTGCACACATCAGAACTATCTGGAAGGTCAATTAAAACAAATTGCTGGGCCCACCCCTGGAACTTCTGACTTAGTAGGTCTGGGGTGCCGTCCAAAATGTGCATGCCTAACAATTCCCAGGAGAGGCTGATGCAGCTGATCTTTGGACCACTCTTGGAGAACCACTTCTATATGTGTCAAAGGTGGGGAGAGGGGACAGGAGATACCAGATTCCTGCAGGGTACTATTCTCTCCCCCAACTACAATCATAAGGAGAGCGTTATCTAAGAGGATGACCCAGTGTTTCCTACTTACAAGAGTGAATGGTTAACTGACAAACGGAAGCAAAATACGTTGGGATAGGATGTTTACAGAGCTGGTAACTAGTGACACAGACGACAGAGAGATCATTGAATCCTCTTGTCAGGAAGTTAGGATTAGGGGTGACCCTTAATTCAATGGTCTGATTTAAAATGAAGATGGGGGGTGTTAACCAATCCATTCCTGTCCTATGACAGGTGAAGTATTTCCTTTCCTACCCACCCAGCTACCCTAGATTAACCCAGTCTCTTGAGAAAGCATGAAACTTTTATTCTAAGCTATATTTTTTCTTTTAAAAATTTAGTAATCCAAGCACAGTGTAAGAAGATGGACTCTTAAGCGGAAAATATTAATTTCGTTAGGATGTAAAGTCTTTAGAGTTGTCTAACCCGAAGAAAGAACAAGATAACTAAGGGAAAGACCACACTGAAAATTCTTTAGACTACTTTGATATATTCCCTTTATTTAAATCTTTCCTCCTTACTTGTCAGGACCAGAAGTATGTGTTCCTTAGAAGCAGAGAAAATATCAAGAGCCAATGAAATTCATTTGCACAACCACAAAAGCCACACATTTCCAAGTCAAAACTCTGGAGAGGGAAAGGAAAGAAGGTACAATTTACACATGAGAAAAGCCACATAAATTTTCACAGTGAAAATGTGAAGGATTATAGAGATATTTGGACAAAAGGAAATTAGCTGATTAGCTGTCCTAGAAATGGGTCATAGGGACTGTAACCTACAGACTGCCTATTCATGCTAAGAAGGGATCACTAGAATAGAAGTCGATTTCATCGACCTGGGCTGGATAACAACATACGTATCATTCTGATTTGAAGATCCGGGTCCCCCTTGTGAGAAGGGGAGGGGGAGGTCATTGGGGTCCTGGAAATCCAGAGAACAGCACACGTCTCATGTTCCCTGGGTCTCTGAAGGCTGGCACCAATGGTTAACTTGATGTGTTGAACAGGCTTTGCAGAAAACGTGTTCAATGTTAATCTCCTAAAAAGCATCCAACCACATCGCTGACCCCACATCTCAGAAGACAGCAATTCTTATGTGTGGAAGACTGCATTCTTTCCAAGTGGACACTTCACACTTCAGCAGTAATGAGACTAAATGTGACTGTAGTCATGTGTCATTCCAAATGGAGATAAACAGACTCAAATGTGCCTTCCATGGTGACCTCGCTTAGTGTGGGAAGCCTCACTGGGACATTTTTCACATTGTGGAGTAGTTAAGACTTTAATGGCCTTGTGACTTCTGTGCTAGAATATTTTATGATCTCTACTGACCCTCAAAAATGCTCTTTGTGGGGTTTTATTTTGCCTTACATGGTCCTACAAGTGCTCTTCTAAGAGTGAAAAGCTCTCGAACCAAATATTGACACTGTTTTCCCCTGTCATAATGAAATATGTGCTCACTGATTCACATTCATTCCTATTACTTGAATCCTCTACAAAATTCTAAGGGGGACAGATCTGGTTTCCTTCCAGAGTATCTGATGCATCTATACAATTAAAATTCCATCTGTCCTAAGCCATTAAAACAAGACAGCAGGGCAGACTTGGTTCTTTAAATGAACCTAACACAGAACCACAGAGAATAGTTCCATCTCAGCCCTTCATGTTAAAAAGACACAAATTTCATTCTACTTTTTAAGATGACTGCAGCCAAGATAACCATCTTGTATGTGCTGAACAGATACGGATCACTTCACATACCTGTATGTCAGTGTGTAGCTTTGTAATCCAAAAGATAACATTTATGTATTGACAATGAGCTCAGGATTATTCTGGCTCTGCTGGACGGATGACAGACAGCATGGTCAACAAAGCTCTTTTACACAGGGAGGACTTAGGTGAACTCCTTTGCATGGCTCTTTGTCTACTGAAAAGAACTGAATCTCTAGGCGAAGGGTGAAAATTTGAAACTGGCAAAGTCAGCATCGGTGTAAATTGGGTTCCATGTTGGATAATAACTAGCTTTCTATGAAACACTGTGTCACTTCGGCGTGACCTGGGGGTTTACAAACATCAGGTTGGTGAAGAAGAGGGGAGAGCATTTCTGGGTGATGGCATATTTTTTATACACTAAAAATTGGTCATAGAAAAAGATGGAAAATATTTTAAAATCGTCCAGTCCAGGGATGGAAGTAACCTAATTTAAACCAACCCAGTACAGGTCGTCAATACATGTTTAGTAACAATCCTGAACATGCTCCTTCCCTCCTTGACAGGGAAAAAAATCACCTACTAACCAACTCTTTGTGTTTAAAATAGAAGTTGCTTGAAGGAAGGAAGCACATCTTTGTGTGTTTCCTGAACCCAGCATAGTATAACTGGAATGCAGATGTTTGCTGAATGAATGAATGAATGAATGTACCAATGACAAATGAAGAGAAGACTTCCAGCATTACCCACGTGTCTTTGGGTTCTAAAATCTTACTCCCCACTGAAGTTCAGGTTGATGTGAAATTAATAATTTAAGTAAGGGACTTGGGTAATCAGTCCTGACAGTCACAGAGCTGCCTGAAAACTCTGCCCTGACATTCACTATGTATAAGGCCAGGGCTTCTACTGAATTCTTCTTTTTCTAAAGAAAAAAGCAAAGGAGAAAAGAAAGAAAAGAAAATGTCGAAAAATCAGTTTACACGACAAGATGGCTAGTGGCGAAAGGAGCTAGAGGTTTTTTAAAAATATGTAATGTTTTAAGGGGAGAGAATCATGAAAAAAAATAAATGATCAGAAGTGAGGGTTAAAACCAAAACAAAGGGGGTAACCCCTGGAGTCCTTTACTTCTTCCTGAAATCTCTGTTTTAATGTCCTAGCTCAATGACGGTCTTAGTTCAGGCTGCTCTGGGTGTCTGGGTCTTAGTTCACAGCCCTGGGGGTGCCTGGACGGCTCAGTCAGTCAAGCATCCGACTCCTGATTTTGGCTCAGGTCAAGATCCCAGGGTCATAGGATTGAGCCCCATGATGGGCTCTGCACTGACTGTGGGGCCTGCTTAGGATTCTCTGGAAGTGGAAAGGAGGGGAGGAAGGGAAGGAGAGGAGAAAAGAAAGGAAAAGCCTGGGTGACTTATGGACAACAGAAATTTCTTTCTCACAATTCTGGAGGCTGGGAAGTCCAAGGTCAAGACACCAGCAGATTTGGTGAATGGTGAGATACTGCTTCCTGGGTTACAGAAAGCCAACTTTTTGCTGCATCTGGTGGAAGGAGGAAGCAAGCTCTTTTGGGACATCTATAAGGGCACTAATCCCATTGATGAGGGCTCCACCCAAATGCCCTCATCTAATCCTAGTTATGTCCCAAAGTCCCCACCCCCTAAAATCATCACATTAGGGCTTCAACATAACCAATTTCGTGGGACATGAGCACTTGGTCCACAACTGTGACTATGCACCTAACTTGTCTGAGATTCTAGAGGAGATCAGAATTCTTTAGCCTGGCATTTGGGCTCTCTACTCAATGGGTCACCCACCCCATTCTAGAAATGTCCATCTCTCATAATGCTCCAATTCAGTCCCTCAGACCTAGCTGGAGTAAATTCCTTATTGTTTCCTGCACACTCTTCTCTCACTTCCTCCATTTTCAATTCATCGTGGCATGCCAACTTTGCATATCAGAAAGCTTGCCTAGAAAAAGGGGTAGGTACCATGTGGTCACTGTGCTCTGAGCCCTCATTTCAGGAGTGGAACATGCAATTATGTTGATCACAATAGCACATGGTAGACTGATTACCACGTTTCACCCAATCTAAAAAGCCACTGATCGTGAAACACAGACTTCACTTACACAACCAATAAAGTTAAAAGCACTTCTAACTAAACTATTGCACACCATCAGTTGTCTGGCACAACCTAACTTCAGAAGTTGAATGTGGAAGGAAATCCACACCTCGAAGTTACGGAAATCTAGTGGCATTCATAAATTACAAAAGGCTCGCAGAGAAGGGAAAGCATATCTGGGCTGAGGGAACTACAAAACAGGACATTATGATGGAAATGCCATGTGAGCTGGGCCTGGAAGGTGGCGAGTTTTCTAGAGGTGGAGAGAATGGTACGGACAAAGGTGTGAGGTGGGCCAGCATAGGGGGTAGGCATTGGTAATGGGATGGAACTTACTTTGCATGCAGGGAAGAAATGAAAGACAAGACAACCTGAAGGGTGCTGAATGCCAGTTGGAAGTCCATGGGGGCGTCCCCAGGGATTTTTGTGTAGTAACCCACAGAGACCGTTAATCTGGTAGCAGTATCTAGGATTACATCACAACTGTATTCAAACACTTCAATGGATTCTAGTTAGAACACATCCAAACTCTTTTTCAAGAACTCCAAAGCCCTGAATGATCTGGCCACTGTGTCTCTCTTCAGCTTAACCCACACCTCTCCCCGTCTACCATGGACCCAGCCACATTCGCCTGCAAGGCTCTTCCTTGGGTCTACACAAAGCGGGTCCTTCCTATGCTTCAGTTCCCCACTCACCGTCTCAAATGGTGGGGATGGGAGGGGGACCTGCCTGGCCAACTCCAATCAACAACGTCTGTGGTTTTCCTATTCAGCTTCTCACATGCTTCTTTCCTAGCACCCACCACAGCTGGAAGTGGTTTCACTCATACTGTTTCCTTGTTTCGTTGGTGTCCATCCTTAGAATGAAAGGTCCATCATTACAGGAAGCACGTCTCCCTTATCTTCTGCTCTCCCAGTAAGTACTATGGGGTGAATACATGAATGCCTACCCTTCTCCTCCCCTAGTGTGTGCGCACTCTAAGCCAGAGTGCCAGCTGGGCTCAGGGCCCCTCGATCTCACCACAGTACACAGGGCATTGCCTAAGACTAGCTCTCTGGGATAAAGAAACCAGGAAGATGCTACATTGTAAGCTGACAATCCAAAGGAGGGAATCTCAGCACATCCAAGGGCATTGCTGCCTCCCTCTCCTCTTAGCAACCTGCTCTGAAGAAACACATATTGTCAATAGCAGTCATGTGACTGCCCTGTCCTTCCCTCTCCCTGATGCGAGGTCTATCTGACGCTTATAGAACAGTGTTCTCCTAACTCAGTCATGCCACAAACCGTGGGTTGGCTGAACACGGTACTTACTCCACTAATTCTGACTCGGATAGGAAAAGCCCCTTTACTTGTAAACATTATAACCCCTGCACACGAGGGTTCAAGAAAGATGAACTGTGTGAGCTATCCCAAGTCTCTGAACAGTGCTCCAACATAGGAATCAACAAACTGCAGGAAGACAGGGTCTATATACAACAGATCTTTTTCCTTAATAACTGATGCTAATAAACGATAAGCTGAATTAGGTAGTAAATCGACTGGCTCACACAAGGCATCTTTTTCAAGCTGAAGATCTCTTGAGCATTCCACCAAATGTCTTGTAAGTGGCCTATTGGCAGGTTCTCTGTGCTCAGGAAGCTGATTAGGACTTTGCCCCTTGGACCTCTGTCTCCATCTCCCTGATAGAAAAGGCTTTCTACAGACTTCTGGGCAGTACATATGTCTCCCTGACCTATATCAAGCTGACCTCATTCGTGAATTCTACTGTAGAACCATCTGTACCCCATCTTGCTAGATGTCCACAAGGCTGCTGTTTCTGCCAACCAGAACCACATCGCTGTGTCTGCCTTGGCTCCAGGGCCCACTAAGTCATGAGAGGCAACCTCACGTCTAAGCACTCCGCAAACCTCACAGACATACAGAAGGCATCTGTAGTCATGTGGCATTCTGCAAGCCACTTGAGCTACCCACCCACCCCAGTTTGGCACACATCTCCCAAACTGAGAGGGAAACGCGGAGGGAAAATATTTCCTCTGACACTACTCTATTATCTGGACAGACCTTTCCCAGTCTCTGAACTATTTCACAAAACCACCTGAGATCGGGGGTGGGGGGGGGGTGGGGATGATGCCAAGCCTGTGGGCGAGCATGACTTGGCAGAATCCAATTGTCCTGGGCCCCCGCATTTGATCACTGTGCATCTCAGAGCTCACTGTTGACCAGAAGGAAGTGATTTCCTGTTCACCTGGGTTTGCTCTTAAGAATGCATTCAGACCCAGCCTGGCAGAGTCCAGCCCGAGCGTCAGTCACTGCAGGTGCTGCTCTATCGAGTTTCTCAGTGCGTCACTGCTCAGCGATGAAGAGCTGGCTTTAAGTCCAGTCGTATCAGGCAATGCCAAAAATAAGAGGACTGGTCTTCAAGAAAACAATAAACAAAACAGTCTGAAAATTCTGCAAGAAAGTTTTTCAGAGGATACAGTTTGAGTTAATAAGTGCACTATTAAAATGTTAATGCTGAGCTACCAGAATGAATACTATTTATTCTCTTGCATGGGAGGGATTATCAATTTAGAAATATTTTGCTTCATCATCTTTGCCTTCATGACTACATCCCAAGACAGAGACACATTTCTTCTTCCAAATTAAGTGGTCAAATGAGAACAATCTCAATTTGAAAAGCCTGTTATGTATGGCTTCCTCCGACCTGAGGCTAACTGACCCTTCTCCCTGAAACTGAAATACACATGGCTGACAATGACCAGCTCAACTGGCTGGAGTCAAGGTCAAGGATTTGTGGCCCACCTTTGATTCGCTTTGTTTTATGGCCGCAGCCCTGTCTGGTTCAGGTGAAAATCAGCTGGGGTAAAGAATCATGGGCACTAGAAAATATGGGTTGAATTTTTTTAATTAATGAAGTTTTATTGAATCAGGTTAATCAGCTGGTTTGTAAAATAATGCCACACCAATAAATATTGCCACTATGCTCCCGAACATGGAGATAAAATGGAACAATAGAATGAATCCCAGAATAACTAAATAAAGTGATTATATCAACTCACCCTCCAGCCCTAAAGGAAAGAAAAACTTCTTCAGTCAGTAGGGAGAGCTACTACTGACTCCCCAGAGTTTAGTAAGAACAGATTGCAAGGGATCCCACCATCCAGATAATGTGTAAGACCTGGTTTCCCACAACTGTAGGGCAAAGGAAAGGAGAGAGGAAGAATTTTTTCAGGACATAATATTAACAGATTTTTTGAGACTTTGGGGCTATGGAAATAAAGGCCAATACATGGCGAAACAGGAGATCAAATGCACTATTTATTTTATGGATATTGATTATTTACAAAGTTTTCCACTGGAATTATTTGATTTTATGAGATAATTTTTAACGTCTGTATTTAAATCTTTTCCTTAAAGATCAAAGAATGCTCACATTTATTATCTCATTTGTCTTTACTACTTACTGTGAAATAGGAAAGATAAAGACTATTCCATTTTATAGCAATCAGAGTGATGTTTGGAAGTGGTCGTGTGAAAAGGGAGGAAACCATATGGCAAGGTGGCTATTCTAAACACACACACCTTTTATTGTTCAGTAACATAAATATAATATAAACAGAGAAAGTCAAAAAGCATCATGCACTAGAACCTGATCAATTCAGGACTTCATTAATTTTGAATGTCTCTCTTTTTTTTTTTTTTTTTGGAATGTTTGTTTTTTTTAAATATTTATTTTATTTATTTATTTTGAGAGAGAGCATGTCCCTGTGAGCAGAGGAGGGGCAGAGAGAGAGGGAGAGAGAGAAGCCAAGAAGGCTCCGTGCTGTCAGCACAGAGCCCGATAGTGCTTGATCTCATGAACAGTAAGATCATGACCTGAGCCAAAATCAAGAGTCCAACACTCAACCCACTGAGCCACCCAGGTGCCCCAGGAATGTCTGTTTTCTTGATGGCACCTGACCCTTCACCATTTGAACTTACCAATAGATAAGGAGTTCCTTAGGCAAATGGAAATGACACATATGAAGGAAAGAAACTCAACTGTTAAAGCAGGTGTGGATTAAAATCAAGCTCTGCTTTCAAGTTTTAAAGATTCTCAAATTACAGGGGCACCTGGGTGGCTCAGTTAGTTGAGTGTTGGACTTTTGGTTTGGGGTCATGATCTCATGGTTCGTGAGTTCGAGCTCCACATCAGGCTCTGTGCTGACACTGTGGAGCCTGCTTCGGATCCTCTGTCCCCCCATCTCTTGCCTTCTCTCAAAAATAAACAAACATTAGGGGCACCTGGGTGGCTCAGTCAGTTAGGTGTCCAACTTCAGCTCAGGTCATGATCTCATGGTTTGTGGGTTCCAACCCCATGTCGGGTTCTGTGCTGACAGCTCAGAGCCTGGAGCCTGCTTCGGATTCTGTGTCTCCCTCTGTCTCTCTGCCCGCCCCCCACCAACCCCACTCACAATCATTCTCTCTCTCAAAAATTAACATTAAAATTTTTTTTAATAAATAAACATTAAAAAAAGATTCTAAAATTACATCAAGTCCTGTAGATATTATTTTTTTCACAAACACAGTAGGTTGGCTGGTGCTGTTGTCAACTATAAATCGTGACTGTTTATTTATTAAAGTAAGCTAACTGGTTCAGATGCTTGACTAACTCATTACCAGCTACTGCAGATATTTTAAAGTAATGGCCCTGTGCTTACAAGGTGTTGGCATTGGAAGAGACCTTAATATTCATGTTGGTGAATGGATGACTGGATGGTTAGATGGTTCATTTGTCCATTCATTCATTCATTCATTCATTCATTCATTCATTCAATTTACAGGGAAAATCCAAGGCCCAGAAGACTTAAATAATTTGCACAATGACATTCAGCTACAGCTAAATAGCCTTTCTTTGAGAAAAAAAAATCATAACTTTAATTTCTTCAGTAATTTCATCAGGCCTTCCCTGAATTAATCAAAGTCACTTGCAGTTTTCTGAATTCTACTTCACACACAATTACCAATTCGGCATCTGACCCTGACCCCCTGCTTTGATTGACTGAGACTTGGTGACCATTGAAAATCCACAATGTAAATAATCCTTGAAATGGATAATTGAGAAGTGAGTGCAGTAATTTTAACAAATTAGCTTGGCACTCCAGCCTTAAAATGAGGTTATTCTGTTGAATAAGCTGTTCTCTCCTCTGCCTCCTTTGGAGTCCTTGCCAGATTTTGCCGTCCAAAACCCTGGAATTCGCAGTAGCCGAAGTTTTCATGCTCTATGTTGGAAAGTTCGAGTAAGCTTGTTACTCTTAGGCTACTGACCAATTAAAAATCAGTACATCATGTGGGTGAGAGAAAGTGAGTGAGTGAGGTCAAGAGGTAATAATTAAAAATGATGTAATGAGATGATCCAATCTCCCTCGGCCTGCCAGAAGGCCCACTGGTGACCACGGTCCTGGTTTCCCTGTATCACTCTGGCATCTAGCCAGAGAATCTGTGAAATAAAGCCACCTCTAATCCTACCAGGGGTTTCTCTGGTTCCTGAGCTGAGGCCAGTCGTTGTAAAGTCTGAATATATGGGAATTACTCTAGAGATCATCTTCCTTGGACTACAAGTGGTGTGAGGATCAAGGACTATTTAGAAATACTTCATAGTGACAGGTGTCTGATATGTCCTTGAACTACCACCCCTGGCCCAGTGTGTGGCACACAGCAGTCTTCAGTGCAGGAGTCTGGAAGAGATACTGGAGTCCTTACCCTCACGATGAACAGGACTGGCAAAATGTCACTGTCTTTGTGAGTAGGAAAACATACTGTGGATAATATGAGAATATGTGGAACAGGAGCACTGAACTGGTGTGTTTTTGTGTGCTCCCAACAGTGATGGGGGATATTTGCTGAGGTGTCTGTGCACACGGCACCAGAGGAGAGCTGGATGGAAGGTGGTCATACAGTACCAGCTCTGAGAGCTCTGAGTGACTATAAACACAGACTTGACCTCCTTGAACCTCAGGTCTTCATCTGTAAGGTGGGGAAAATGACCCACATCATCTCTGCTATGGACTGAATATTTGTGTCCCCCAAAATTCGTATGTTGAAATCCTTCACCCCAATGTGATGGAATTTGGAGGTGGGCCTTTGAGAGGTGCTTAGGTCATGAGGGTGGAATCCTCTTGAATGGGATCGCTACACTTATAAGACCCCAAAGAGCTCCCTTACCCCCTTCACCAGGTGAGGACACAGTGAGAGGACGGCTGGTTCAGCCTGGTTAGGAGGTACACTCTCACTAGACACCAAATCTGCCAGTGCCTTGACCTTGAACTTCCCAGCCTCCAGAACTGTATGAAATAAATGTCTGATGTTTATAAGCCACACCCAGTCTATGGCATTCTGTTATAGCTCCCCCAACAGACTAAGACAATGTCTGTGGTTCCTGCTGAGCCCAGAGTCCTCGGCCCTCTGGTCTTGCATCCAGTTCTACCTCATGACTTATGGCAAGGAACTGGCTGACTTGGCCTAAAAGTGTAGCTTACGGCCTTAAAATATAAGGTTAGCGGAATCTACAGAGATGAATGCGTTGGCACACTTACACACATGTGTGAAATAGAAGAGGAGTTTTTTATTTAATCGAAGGCTTGGTCCCCTTAGTATACTTCACTCAACCAAACAAGTCAGCTAATGAAGAAACCACGATTGAAGTAGCAGAGTCTCTAGAGGTGACTTTAGCTTAAGGGAAAGAATGGTAGAGAAGCACAAGGTCCACAATTAATGGCAAGTGGAAGTCACCCTATCCCAGGACAGGACAGACCAGTCAACATGTCTGACCTTTTCAATTGCTAGTTTCTACACTTCTCACAGCATCACGATGGAACAAATGATCATAGAGGAGTTCACTTAGTAAAAAAGAAATACACATAAATCAAAAAAGCAGAGTCTAAAATAATTTTTTTTCATGTTGGGGTTCTCTAAAGCTTGCGTCAATCCACTTTTTTTGTTGCTGTTATTAATAAAGTTGAAGTCTAAGAGATGAACCAAGCAATCTCCTGGCACATGGAACTTACTACTCATGCAATTTCTACTCCGAGAAAGAGATTTACAGACCCAGTGAGAAAAATAAATCAAAGGTACGCTTGTGAACGTTGTCCAATAAGAACAGTGGTGTGACAAAATGTCGCCATTTGACGTTTGATGGTTTATTACTCTCTCTCAACACCCACTCTTGTTTCTCATCTAAAACACAATTTCACATGGAGATAATTTATAAGCACCAATTTGCCAAGGTCGATTGCGAACCTTAACTTTTCACTCAATGAATTCTTAGGTGCTTATTAGGATTAAAATACATCACCTCTTAGAATATTAGTTCCGTAGCTTTCCAAGCCAGGAGAAAGTTGAAGCAATTATATACTTCACTGCTTGGGATTGGTGACAGCCCATGTTTTGTGTAGTGGATGAACGAGGGGGTGCTGCCTGTGCCGGATTTATTTTGGAGTCTGTGAACTTAGGGACACATTAAATAGAGCATACATTTAAAAATAAGCACCACCTGAAATTTCCAGTGTGTCATCCTCTACAAAGAGTATGATGATGTATATTTGTTGTACTTACTGTGAAGTTTCCTATTGCTTTACCAAATCCTCATTATTGGATTTGTGAGTCTGCATTGAAGGTTAGTATGAATAGGTAGCACTGCTAAAGCATTCTTTAAAGAAGATACATTACAGGTCCAGAGTTTTATCACTTCAGTTGATGAATAACAAAAATAAGCCTCAACCCACACAACAACAGAACTACTTGGGCCTCTGTTTGGGAGCCTAAGACAGTGCAGATATCTGGAAAACAGGACCAATTATCCAGAAAGATTTAGATAGCTGTGAAGTGAGAAGAAGACTATTTTGGGGAATTATTTCACTAATTTACAAAATCTGAAGATCTGATTTAACTGTGAATCCAGCAGCCTTCTCTTGTTAAAAAGAAGTCTGCTACTAATTTGCTTACAGAGTAAATGTTAAATGAAATGAAACTAAAATTCCATTATATATTTATTCTACTAAGAGTTAAGTGATAGAAGAGAAAACACTATTTTGTAAGTATTACCTTTTCTGGCAAAACAGAAACTCCTTCACCATGAATTCTAGGCCCCATGGAAGTTAAAACATTCAACACATACAATTTTACTTCTCTCAACAGAATGTCCATAATATAACTGACAAGAATTTAGGAAAAGTTAGCTAAGATACTCTGGCATCAAGACAAGGCCCAGAACTAATACTCCTACACATGAGAGAGAAATACTATTTAAAATGCCTTAATGCAACAATGTGGAGAACAGGGTGAAAATAACATTTTTCCACCAAGGACTTTCCTGCGACAAAACCAACACCTTCATGGCCACAATGGCTAGATTTGGCTTCACCCTCAGTATGTCTGCCAAAGCTTTCCTACCTCCGGTATCATGAGCTCCCCTGTGGCAATCAAGATGGCACTCTTCTTTTTCTTTCAAGATCTTTCAGCAGAATGTGACATTACCCTTCTTGAATGCTTGCCTCCTTTGCTTTTGAGATCCCATGCATTTCTGATTCTTTTCAGCCTCCTTCCCAGGATCCTCCTCTTGCACCTCATCTTAGTCTACCCCGGGAGCTAGTTTATCTCCCCCCTAGGGACTCTCCCTAGGCAATCACATCCATTCTATAGTGTCAACTATTATTCCATGCTGTAGACTCCAAATTCCAAACCTCTACCCTGGACCTTCCTTACAAATTACAAACTTGATTCCAATCACCTACTCGATATTTCCCAAGAGTACCTCAAAGTCGACATATTTCAAACTAAGCTCAATCTTTCCCCCAAACCTACTCTTCCTCCTCGTGATGGTTAATTTTGTGTGTCGAATTGGCCACTGATGCCCAGATTAAACAGTACGTCTGGGAGGGAGTTTCTGGATGAGACTAGCATTTGAATTGGTGAATGTAGGAAAGCAGACTGCGCTTTGCAATGTGGGTGGGCCTCACCCAACCTGTGAGGGCCTGAACAGAACAAAGGGTAGAAGGAGGAGGAATTTGCCCCTTTTTTTCCTCCCTCATTACTTGAGCTGGATGAGATCATCTTCTCCTGACCTCGGACTGGGATTTATATCATTGGCTCTCAGGTTCTTGGGCCTTTAGACTATGGCTGAATCACTCCACCAGCTTTCTAGGGTCTCCAGTTGGGACTTCTCAGTCTCCATGAGCCAATTCCCCATAATAAATTTCCTATTCTATCTCTCTCTATAAATTTATAATATACTTTTACATATTTATGATTGATCATTTTAATATATAAATATATCATATGCAAATATATATTTAAATATATAAACCCAGAATATATATTATAAATATTTTAAAATACCAATTTATATATTTATACATTTATATATTATGTATAAATATGTTATCTATTTTTACCACATATATTAAAATATATAACTATATGTTTTATTATATATAAATATATACATATTTATCACATATATGTAAATATATATTTAATATATAGATGTGCATCTATATCTCCTACTGGTTCTGTTTCTCTGGGGAACCCTAACACACTTCTCATCCTCTGACTCATTTAGAGGCATCACCCCCCAGCCATGCACACAAGACAGGTGTATGGGAGTCATCTCTAACACCTCACTCCCTGCCATCCCTGCCCTTTTCCAATCAGTACCAAGTCCCACCAACTGGACCTCCCCAGTGGCTTTTCAGTGTGTCTCCTGCTCTCCACCCACACTGTCGCTAGCTCATCCCAGGTCTTCATCTCACCTGGACAATCTGAGAGCTTCCCATCTTCAAGTTCTATCCCATCCACCCTCTCTCTGCCACCCAGCAATGCACCTAAAAACACATGTCTGATCACATCACTCCTGATTAATTTCTTTCAATGGCTTGTCATCACCTAGAAGGTTGAATCTAAGGAGCTTCTGACAAACTGGCCCCTTGTGACCAGAACCTTGCTTACCTGTCTGACCATACTGCTGTGTGTTAGAAACCCCTGCACTAACAGGGCTATTTTACAACTCTCTAACAGGGCTGCTTTCCCCTCTCTTTGCAGCCTGGGACCACCATCACCATCCCCTGCCCCAATCACATCCTCCAGATCATCTTCCTGGGCCAACTCTGATCCCCTTGGGACTTGACTCCATCCTTGGGGAACCTGCACCAACCACTTCAGACTGGGCCAGTGTCCTCTCCTGGGCTCTCTGTGCCCTTTATTCAAGCTTCTTTCAAAATCCCAGATTGTGTGTAAATGAAAACTTCCTGCCTCCGTGTTTTCCCCCATGAAAGGTTCTGGACATAGAGACTATGCCCCACTGTGTTCATAAAACCAAGTGCACAGAAGGTTCCTCACCTCCAGTATCTAGCCAAGAGACATTCAATATGTTTTTTTTTTCTTCCTTAACTTGGCAGTGGTTATGCTATTTTGCAGTTTAATAAACATTGAGAAACCAAAATTGTTTACAGGACTCTGTTTCCTGCATAGTACTGGGATTCTGAGGTCTATAAACTTTTCTCTAGGGTTAGGGACAGCCTACTCTCACAGTTCTTTTCACGCTGGGTTAGGTGTCCCTTGGAAAATTCCTCCATGGACTCTCCTTACAAACAGTTTGGCATAGTGAAGTGAGGCCAACCTGTGTGTCCCAATCCTTGCCCTACCACTTAAGAACTTGGGCCAAGTGACAGCTCCTAAAACTCTCTGCATTTCATTTCCTCTTTTTTAATCTGGGAGTGAGGGTGCTACCTCCTGGGGTTGTTGTAAATGTGGCAGAATTTACTGTGAGGTTTTAACTCATGTATTATTTTCCCATTTCCCTTCCCATTCTTTGACCATTTTCCATTTGGGATGCTACACATGGGTTGACCTAAGTCATTTCCCCCATTATTTCATGGGGAAAAACCAACAAGAGAACAAAACAACCCAACTTTGGCCTCTTCGGTTTCAAAAGTCAAGATCCTTCCACAAACAAGTGTTGGCAGAACTCGTACTGAACCAGGTGTGCCTCCCACCACTCTTTCCCAGACACCTGAAAGGAAATTTCCAGGCCATAGGATGGGCGAGAGCAGGAGGGAGTACCAAAAGGACAGATACTGATGTGGGTCTCTGAGAATGAGATTTACCCATAGGCAGAGCTCAAGGCTGAGAATGACAGAACCTATACAGACATCTAGATCCAGACCTTTGTTTCCATCCGAGGCCCTGGGGGGACATGGAGTCCTGAGAGCATCAGGGGGCAGAGAGAGCAGACTAGAAGTGGCTGCATAGGTAACTGGGAGAGTCACAGAGAACTTCCTAGAGATCACAGAGGGAATGGAGAATAATACCTTCTTCCCCCATACACTTGACAATGGAATTAGTGGAGATGCAGCCGGCAGCTCCTAAAAGGCTTGGCAGTGTGACAGCAGCATATGCTGGCCTGAGCTAGATGGCCGGGGCTCAGGTGCAATCACAGACACACCAACAGACATCAAGGTAGAGGGAGCACTGTGCCTGGGGGTGAGAGGAGAACACCTACACCCTAGCAGACACCCCTGCAAAGATGGTAACCAATGACAGGTGTCTTCCCTCACAGCTTTGAAGTTATGAGAACGTCCCGCCAAGAAGATGCACCACCACAGAGAAGGATGGCTAAAATTTAACTAAGAAGCCTCTGAACTGACTGTTTTCCGGGCACCAACTCTATGACGTTTCTGCCATCAGGCACCCATGCGGATGGGAGGCAAACTCATTTATAGAAAAATACAGAAATTGGGGTGCCTGGGTGGCTCAGTTGGTTAAGCGGCCGACTTCGGCTCAGGTCATGATCTCACGGTCTGTGGGTTCGAGTCCCGCGTCGGGCTCTGTGCTGACAGCTCAGAGCCTGGAGCCTGTTTCAGATTCTGTGTCTCCCTCTCTCTGACCCTCCCCTGTTCATGCTCTGTCTCTCCCTATCTCAAAAATAAATAAAATGTTAAAAAAAAAATTAAAAAAAAAAAAAGAAAAATACAGAAATTGTACTTCTTGAACCCCAAAGTGAGTGACCTAGAAATGCAGAATTGCTACGTAATAAAAAACCATGTGGCCGTTTTTGAGTACTTAATATGGCACGTGACAATTAGTGGTTACCGCTACTAGTCTCTTAAATAGGAAATACTTAGCTGCCAAGTGGCCCATCTCTTCTTTCCCTCTTACAGTTCATGTGCTACCACTGGATCTGGGCCAGGCTTTGTAAACCCTGAAATGTTTGCCGTGTGGCATATGGAAATGTTGTGCATGACCTGGCAACTGGCCAGTGACATCAAATGTGATTTGTCACCGATTCTACATGGTTGGGACCATTGTCTGCTTCCTACAATCCATGAAAACACAGACTAAGAAAATAAATATCCACACATTCATTTTACTCCTACACATGTATGTATGAGTGTGTGGGGGGGGGAGGGGAGTATATGTCTGTGCATTCCTATTTTATGCAGGCATTAGGTAGACAACATACAATCTCTGCCCACAATCCAGTGGAGACACAGATGAGTACACAGCCCATCTCAATACAGTGAAAAAGATGTTAGGAGATGTGTGCTATGGGAACATCCACCCAGAAGAACTATGATGGTGAGTTTTATGTGTCAACTCAGCTAGTTAATAATAGTATCCAATTATCGATCAACCTAGTCTAGGTGCTACAGTAAAGGTATTTTGTAGATGTGGCTAACATCTACAATCAGTTGACTTTAAGTAAAGCAGATTTCCCTTGATAATGTGGGTGGGGCTTAATCGGCTGACGGCCTTAAAAGCAAAAGCAGACGTGTCTCAGGTAAGATGAAATTCTGCCGCATCACCCCCTGCCCGAGTTTGCAGCCTATTGGCCTGCCCTACAGTTTGGGATTGTCAGCACTCACAACTGCATGACAATTCCTTAAAATCAATTCCTATGCACCTATCCATCCACCCATCCTACTGGTTCTGTTTCTCTGACAGAGGCAAAAACCCAACCTGTTTTTGTGAGGTCAAGGAAGTCTTCCAGGGTATTGACTTTTAAGCAAGAGATGAAGTGTAGAGAAGGATAAAGACAAGTAGACAGATGTGAGATGTATTAAGAAGATGGAATTGATGATTGTCCATTGAAATGGGTAGGTGGGAAATGGTGGGAAGAGGAAGAAGCAGCTGAGAGAATGCCTTTTTTGCTGGCTTGGGAAGCTGAGTGCATGGTGATGGCAGTTGCAGAACAGGGGCACAGAAAGGGTGGCAGGCTTAGGGACATGATGAAACACATTTCTACATGCTGAACTTGAGAGGTCCCTGGGACTCTGAAGCACCAACGTTCCAAGGGCAGTTTGGAGGGTCTGGAGACAGAAAGAGGGAGAAAAGGAGAAAGAAGATTCTAGGTTAGATATACAGATTTCACAGACAACCCCTCAATGACAAATTGAAGCCCTGGGGCGACATGGGTTGCCACAGAGAGTGAGGAGAAGGCATGAGGGCCAAGGGAGGGGCCCGAGAAAGCAAAGCCGAAAAATCAAGAGCACAAACGCCACAGGGACATGATGCTCCCAGAGGAGAAGAGACATAGCAGAAAGACCATCATGGAGCATTCCTCCCCAAATGCCAGGACTGACCATAAACACACAGGGCTGGGAGCAGGTAATGGGTCTATTGGAAATACTTCAGAATTGTGCCCGGCTATCGTAAAAAGCTCGGAATTTTTTTTAAAAAAAATATTACTTATTTTTGAGAGAGAGTATGAGCAGGGGAGGGGCAGAGAGAGAGGGGACAGAGGATCCAAAGCAGGCTCTGCACTGACAGCAGCAAGCCCGATGTGGGGCTCGAACCCACAAACCATGAGATCATGACCTGAGCCAAAGTCGGACACGCAACAGACTGAGCCACCCAGGTGTCCCTATTCTATTTTTTAAAGTTTACTTATTTTGAGAGAAACAGAGACAGCATGAGTGAGAGAGGGGTAGAAAGAGAGAGAAAGAGAGAGAGAGAGAAAGAAAGAAAGAGAGAGAGAGAGAGAGAGAGAGAATGAATATCCCAAGCAGGTCCCACGCTGTCAGTGCAGAGCCCCATGCAGGGCTCAATCATGACCTGAGCCAAAACTAAGAGTCAGACGCTTAACCCCCCAGGCACCCCCAAAATCTCAGAATTTTAAGAGAGAGAAAACAAAGCATTGCCACCTTCTCCTGCAAATAACCACTTCCCCTCTACCCTCTGACATGGGGGAAGCCAGTCAGGGGGAGGGAAGGCAGTGAGACTGCAAACACCACTTTCAGGAATTCTGTCCCTGCAGGGGAGGTGTGAGGAGGGGAGGGTCAGAGAGGGCTCCTGTGGGAGGCAGGCAGACAAAAGAATGTTTAAATGCTCTTGGGAAGGAGACGCAAGACAGGCAAACGGGAACCTGTCCAGGAGAAGGCAGATAAGTGGTCGCTGGGCAGCAGAAGCTTTTCCACATGACAAGAGGAAAGGAAAGGATGCTCCTCAGAGAAGCTTGGAAGCATAGCAGTGGGAAAACCTTCAGGAAGCAGTATTGGGACATCTGGACATCCGACAGTGCCCAACGCGGTGACAGCTGACATGCCTTGAGGGAGGAACTTGGTGGTTTGGGTTTTCTTCTGTTTTGTTTTCACTACAAAGGAGGCACGATGGACAGTGAAGAACGCTGCCAGCACCCTTGCCCTATCCCCTCTGCCAGATGCTAGAAAAATTCTCCAAGTAGAGGGGGCAGGAAGAAGGGGACCATGGGAAGAAAACGCTTGAAAACGAACTTGAATAAACACACATGCGCACGCACACCAGTAAGAACAGCTGTGTGTGCAGGTTCTTGGGCCAGCATCAAAACAAGTGGTCCAGGCTCAGAAATGTTCACTGTGGCAACTGGTGACACACAGGAAGCTTCTGGAACACAGGATAATGCTCAGAACTGACAGAGGTAAGGGCCCCAAGCGAGAACCTGATCAACACTGAGCGATGCCGACCAGCACTGGCAGGCCTGAGCAAGCCAGGGACACGGGCCAGGGTGCAGGCTGCAGGAGGCAGGCCAGACCAGCAGCCCCCAGGCCCAGCGAGGCACGCTGTGGCCTGGCTGCGGTCACCAGAGGCCGCTGAAAGCATCTTCTTGGTCTGAAATAGAAGGGTCGTTTGGAAAAGGCCAGCCAAGGAGAGCCTCTGAAGAAAGCCTATACAAGCTGGGAAATGATTACCAGCCCAGAGTACTTCCAGAAAGGAAGTTGTCAAGACATTCTGGAACTGGTCACTGAGGAGCAAGTTACCCACTTTCCCTGAGATTTGTGGAACGTTTGCCAGCCTGTCTGCCTGCTGTCTCCCCACCTCGCTTTATCCACACATTTTCAATTCAAGCATCCATGTGAACTACAGTCTCGTGGGCCTCATTCTTCCTGGCATTTTTCTACCTATTTTTAAACTTCTGTCTATCTTCAGTTAATTTTTCAGTGTCTTTGGGGACACTCTCCCTTGACCTTTCCCTCTACATATATGCCTGCTAAGAGTCACATGCTCTAAATCAGTCAGTCATCTCCCAAACGGGGTCCACAAAGCCCTAGGGGAAGGACAAAGATTTTTCTGGAGGGGGTATAAGCATGGAGGACTTCTAAAAGTAGATTACATTTCCAGAACCTATTTCTATACGAATTCTTTCCTAAAATTGACGAGGCAGAGATTGTGCTGGGTCTCCCTTCCTACCTCCCCTTTCACCTCTCCCCTCCTGAATCTTATTTTTTTTTATTTTAATGTTTATTTATTTTTGAGAGAGAGACAGACAGTGCGAGGGGGGAGGGGCAGAGAGAGAGAGAGACACAGAATCCGAAGCAGGTTCCAGGCTCTCAGCTGTCAGCACAGAGCCTGACACGGGGCACAAACTCAAGAACCATGAGGATCAGGACCGGAGCCAAAGTCAGATGCTTAACCAACTGAGCCACCCGGGTGCTCTCCCCGACTCCTGGATCTTAAAGCACACTGACAGGAGCGTGAAAGCCTCTGGGGTGCCAAATAAAAAGAGTAATTTGAGAATGTATTCCCAAGACAGAGGCCTGAGGAGCAAAGCACAGAAATGTTTTCTTTATAATAAATAGAGGAGCGCCTGGGTGGCTCATTCAGTAAGCATCTGACTCGTGATTTCGGCTCAGGTCATGATCTCAAGGTTCACAGGATTGAGTCCCACATTGGGCTCTGTGCTGTTAGCGCCGATTAGGATTCACTCTCCCCACCCACCCCCACTTGTGCGCTCTCTCAAAATAAACATTTTTTTAAAAGTTTATAATAAGTATAGATATGATATAATAAGGGGAGGAGGAGTCTTATTTCTGTCGGGTGACAAATTCACTGCATGGCCCTTGCTTTTCTGATCTATATACCCCAGATTTAAATCCAGAAGTTAGATGGTTGCTTGAAGACACATATTAACACATTTTTTAAAATTGAAAGCCAAAGTGACCACTTCTGGTTTGCTTTATAAGGAGAACTGGTCCTGTCACTATTTGTCTTATAATGGTGGATGTTTTCCAAATAGGAAAATCCATAGCTTCAACATTTTGAAGAAAATATATTTAAAGCATGTATACAATGTTACAAGGCATGGAAGACTGCACCTTTAAGACTATTCAAATTTATTTTAAAAAAATCTTTAATTGTTCACACAAAAATGTGTGAAGGGGTCCATAGTCCTTTAGCATATACATGGCAGATGGTATTGAGATCATGTGACTTAATCATTTTCCCACTTTGTGCCGGTATACACAATAGTATACACTTGAGTTTCTTCTTACTCAGAGTTTACAGACAGTCTAGCTGGAAAGACTAAAGTATGAACTGGGGAGTTTGTTCCATACTGGATGCAAAGAATGACTCTTCTTTGTCTAGTGTCCTCAACTAATTGTTACCAAGCCTCTGCCCAAGCGTACTTGGAGGTCTGAATTCAGTTAATTGAGCTCTGGCAACATTCTTCCAAGGACTCCATCTTATTCCACTGATTCAAGAAATATACTCCAGACTTGTCCAAAGAGCACCTGTACATGACAGGCTGAGCCACGCTTACAACCATTGATCATCACTCTCCATCATTTCTAATGGGTCACAATTATCGCATGTTATTTGTCGTCTTGCCATGTGTACATACATATGCAAATACACCGTCTGATGAAAGAATGTGCTGGATTTCTCTGGAAGAGCCTAAGTGAGTCAGTGTCTAAAATGGAGTTACACCTCTAAAACAGTTATCAAATATTTAGGGGTGAGGTGCTTCAAGCTATACTTGAAGCAGGCACCCCAGCCTGACATAATTTCATCAAAATGACTTTGGATTAAAAAAGTCAATGTACCACAGTCAGCAATCCAGAAGGTGGGCAAATCATGCCAAAGATAAATGTGAGCCCACCAATCAGCAGAAAGGAAGGAGAGCCCAAGAAGGGAAATGCCAAGATCAAATGATTTATGGGATTCTGGGTAAGAAATCTTGGTATTGCCATAATGAAAGTAATAAACATTCCATAGGCGTTAGGAAATATGAATTCCAGAGAAGTTCTACCAGTATCTACTATTTACTAAATCGAGAGTCTTCATTCCAACCTAACACACAAATATGCCAGAGTTGAATGTAGCCTTGACCTGTTTTGGATAGAGCAGGCTCGGCTGAGAAAAAGTAGCTAAGTGGCACACCACACGAGGCAAATGGTCCCTTGGTTTACTAACGGCAATGCAAGCAAACAGATCCCTCCTCTGACTGAGGAGTCTAACAGATTCCTCTTGGAGCTCTGTCGCAGCCTGCAACAATTCATCTGTCAAAAAAGTGCATGAATGGGAAAAATCCAGTGTTCAAGCCAAGGACTGTGTTGCAAGTGTCTAAGATTGTTGAGAGCCGGCCAAACACGCCTTTATGGATTGTTTTCACTCTCTTGGCGTTGTAGCACCTCATCCCTAAATACTTGATAACTGTTTTAGAGGTGTAACTCCATTTCAGACACTGACTCACTTAGGCTCTTCCAGAGAAATCCAGGCACATTTTTCCAACAGATGGTGTATTTGCATATGTACACCTGGCAAGATGACAAATAAACACATTTTCCTTTTACTAAGAGCTGATCCACATTCAGCTATTCAAAGATGGACTTCCCTGACTCCTTACTTTTGTTTCCTCCCTGATGCTGCCTCCTTCCATTGGTCTTCTACTTCTCCCCAGTGTCTCCATCAGAAAGCTAGTGGAAAGGAAACACAAGGAAGGAAACTGAACTCAAACTAGTTAATTTAGCTCCATACGGTAGCTCTGGGGAAAAGGCTCAGGAGAGAAGGATGTGAAAACTATTACCAGTGTCTGGGAATTGCTTGGGGGATCTTAATTACTCCCATTCTTCCTACTTTGAAAGGTCAGGAGTGATTAACAGCTGGAGGTTCAGTGGAATGGATGGTCAAATTGGTGGATCCTCAAGGAGATCCTTCCTTTTGACCCTGACCTGGGTCCCCTGCATGGGGTTTTTTACCTGATGCTCTGAGTGAGCACTATAAACCATCAATCACTGCTTTCCTCTCTACTTCCTGGGCTGTCTCAAGAAATGCTCAGTATGGCAGGCTTGTTGCTGAGGGCTGTCTGTTCAAGGCCGACTGAATCACAAACACAACATTTGATGCCCATACACAAAATTACCTCTAACTCCCAGAAGGGCAACCTGCTAATTGATAACCTGCCTAGAGTAACAGGTGCTGGTCAGGAGCATGGCATGGCATGGCATGGCATGGCATGGCATGGCACGTGAGGGCCTTTACTAAGGAAGCATTGCCAAGGATGTGAGCTGAAAGGTTTCCGGAGGGATTTTATTTAAAAAAAAAAAAAAAAAAAAAAAAAGGAAAAACAGACTAAAGAAGGGAAAAGCAGCTGTTTGGAAATAAACTGTAAAACATCTGTAGCACACGACTAGAATTCTCTAAGTATGAGCATGAACTTTTAAAGGGACCTCATCTTTCACAAACACCACCCCAACTGCCCAGCATATACCAAAGGCAACCGATCCTTGGCAGTCCCCCTGGCACGAAGGAGAAGGGGTGTGCCCAGATGAGCCATCACAGGGGAAAGGCCAGTTTCCCTGGCAGCCATGGAGCATAACTGTCCTTTGCTGCACCAGGCCACAAAGAAGGGACAGCTCAGAGAAATCGTAGCTATAGGGCAGTACTGTCTCATCGAGGATGGTGCATAAAGAATGGAACACACTCGGACTGGCTCCGCCTCTACTGGGAAGCCTCCACTTACGCTTTCTGCTTTCTCTCGACTCTTTGGGGGTATGCTAGTTAGCAAAAGGGCAAACACACTTTCCGTACAGTTTCTCTGTGTTTTTGTTTTTGTTTTTTTTTTGCATCACTGTAATAGAATTTAGAGATTTTTTTTTTTTAAATCAAGGTTCAAGGGTCTAAGTAGCTCGATTTATTTTTCAGTAACTAAGTTACCAGAAACTTGTAGCATGGCTGTATTTATTTTCTGAAGAAGGCTCCAAGTTGGCAGAGGGGTCCTTGGAAGGACATATTTCTTCACGTTCTCTTGATCTCAGTGTGTGGAGATTCGCTTAACAGCTGGTTTATGTACAAGTGTTTTTTTCAGCCACGTCCTCCCCCTCCATAAACAGACTTTTTTCAGGCAAAAGAAGTCTGCGAGACACAACAAAATACGAGGCTCCTCACACTTCTTCCAGCAGCAGACACAGTAAGAGTTTAGGATGTTCATCAGGTTGCATGCCTTCCATTTATTCCTTTAATAGCTTAAGGGCAAATGTGTTGAAAATAAAAGATGCCTCTTCTCCCTGTCCCCTAAGGAGGCCTTTTCCAGGCTTATCATCACTCAAAAGGCAATCATCAAGACGCAATATCATGAGAAATGCCAATTCTACTAAGTGTTTGACAATTGGGAAGGTCAAACAGGAACGAAACCCTTTTGTCATTTACCAAAAAAAGCAGGTAACAAGGAGACTAGTTGTGACGCATACAAAGAAGTAAATTAACCATTAAGCCATATAGATTTTTTAATGACAGCTATAATTCCTTGCATTTTTTAAACATCATTTATTTGAAGAGTGCCAAACTGTAAATTCAGTCTCCTCTCCCTCGACAGCACTGGTGGTGGGAGATGGGCGCTGTTTTGGTAAATACTGAAAGTGGACCATCGCCGAAAGCTATCTGGTATACCATCACACTCTTGAAACTCCAGCCCTCCTCTGGCTGCCTAGAACAGGTGTCTAGGGAGGAAATCTGTTCTCTCTGGAATTCATCTCAACTTTCTCGTCTCCATGACTACTCTTCTCGGTTTGCCAGTAAAGCATTAGCTATCCCTTGCTAAGTAGGTGGCAGATGGTTCTAGGGACTTCCCCTCCCAGGACTGAAAAGTTCACCTCAGACTCTAAGCAACACAGACACTCCTTCACTTCCTCACAGCACACTCTGGAGCCCTGGGAAGGGTGACCCAAAGTAGGAGGCAGCCCATCTCTGTGGAGACAACTGGTCCCTCCCTCCCTCAGCTGCTTCTATAAGCTCAGGGTTAGCATCCTACTGAGGAATAAGAAGATTTCTTACACTTCTTCCAAGATCAACTTCCTACACTTCCTTCTCTTTCATGTTTGATCTTCCCCCATGCTTATGTCACATACTATCATCAAAAGTTCAAAGGACTTTGTAAGAAAAAGTGAATTTTGCCAAACGTGTTAATTAAAAAAAAAAAAAAACTATGGAAAAAATATTTGAGTTGAGGCATGAATTAAAAAAAAAAAAATTATCCTGACAGAGAAAAGCTTTACTTTGTAACACTTTTGATAACACCCTGGACAATTTAACATTAATCACATGATCTGAACAAACCTTCAGATACATACAGACCCATTGAACTATATTTGAAGATGGCCAATGAATTTGTTTTACAAGAAATTATCAGTAAAGATTGCTAACATTTACATTTTTAAAATAATTTTTTTAATGTTTATTTTTGAGAGAGAGACACAGAGCACAAGCCCGGGAGGAACAGAGAGAGAGAGAGGGAGACACAGAATCCGAAGCAGGCTCCAGGCTCCGAGCTGTCAGCACAGAGCCCGATGCGGGGCTTGAACTCATGAACTGTGAGATCATGATCTGAGTGGAGGTAGGATGCTTAACCGACTGAGCCACCCAGGCGCCCTGCTACCTTTCACATTTCTTAGAAAATAAGATGAATTTAGATAATAAGCAGGGGGGGGGGTGCCAGAAGATGCGTCACACATTTAATGATGAAATGCAAAAATGTCTCTAATCACAAAAGCAAAGTGAAGAAGGAAAGAACATTTTAGGTGTCTGTGTGCGTTACAGAATGTGAAGGTTAGAAATAACAGCACCTTAAATTTTTAAATATACAAAATGATTGACCCAAATTTCTAAAGATGTTCATACCCACTTAGCAGATAATAAAAAATACTGAATTTTTTTAAATAAAAAGATTAAAGAATGAAAATCGAAAGGAACCATTTTTCTATGTAAAGGAAAATAAATGGCAGAGAGAAATCAAATAAAAATTGGAACTTTTCAGACCAGAAAGATAGGGCCTTAAAAAGAATCCAGCAGAGGGGCGCCTGGGTGGCTCAGTCGGTTAAGCATCCAACTTTGGCTCAGGTCTTGATCTCGCTGTTCGTGGGTTTTGGGCCCCGCGTCGGGCTCTGTGCTGACAGCTCAGAGTCTGGAGCCTACTTTGGATTCTGTGTCTCCCTCTCTCTCTCTGCCCCTCCCCGGCTCACACTCTGTCTCTCTCTCTCTCTCTCTCAAAAATAAATATTTTAAAAAAATGTTTTTATTTTTTTTTTATTTTTTTAAAAAATTTTTTTTTTCAACATTTTTTATTTATTTTTGGGACAGAGAGAGACAGAGCATGAACGGGGGAGGGGCAGAGAGAGAGGGAGACACAGAATCGGAAACAGGCTCCAGGCTCCGAGCCATCAGCCCAGAGCCTGACGCGGGGCTCGAACTCACGGACCGCGAGATCGTGACCTGGCTGAAGTCGGACGCTTAACCGACTGCGCCACCCAGGCGCCCCTAAAAAAATGTTTTTAAATAATCCAATAGAAATATACAGCATGGAGGACGGGAACATCCACTGTTTTGAGAACTTCACAGGTTATCTCCTTAAATTTTCACAGTGGTCTTACCAGAAAGGTATCTTCATTTCAGATGCTCAATCATGTTTCTCTCTCTTGGGGCATCAACCACGCTGTCTCATCTAGATCCTTCCCAGGGATAACTGAAACACAGCAAGTCTCCCCCAGCATAGCCGCATACTCCCATCCTCTCTGGTACATACCCCTTCTCTCTCCTCCCCTCCACAAGCCAGATTCCAGGAAAGTTGTCTCAACTCTAGGTCTGCATTTCCTAACCTCTTATTCTTCCCCTTGCCCATCGCAACTTGACTTTTGCCTTGATCTCTCCATCCAGTCAATCTCGGTAGTCAATGATCTCCATGTTGCAAAATGTGATGGACAATTTTAAGTTCTCCTACCACTCTGTCAGCAGGATTTAAAACTGTTTGTTGCTCCCTCTTCCTTCATACACCCTCTTCTCAATGCCCCTGGTTTCTCTCCCACCTCCCTGGCTGCCGCTCAGTTTCCTTTGTCAGTTCTCTCCTAGGCCCTCCTCCCTCTCACTCTGTATTCCTCCCCTGGGTGAGTGCATCTATGCCCATTGTTTCAGTTACCTCGCAACATTCATGGCACCAAGTTCTATGCCCATCCCACATCTCTCCTGACTTGAGATCTCTAGAAAAACAGTGAGTACACAACAATTTCTCCTGGGTGACTCAAAGACCCCTCAAAACTCAACATGATCATGATCCAAATTGTAATCTATCCCCCACCAACCCGGTATTCCAGATTTCCCTATCTCCACAAATAACACTCCCTCCGTCCAAGGTCTGCCAGCTAGAAACCTATGCATCACCCTCCAAACCCCCCTCTTGCTTGCTCCTTCACCCCTTATCCATCACCATGTCCTGTCCATTTACCTCCTAAATCTCTCAAATTCATCCACTTCTCTCCATCTCCTCTGCCATTCAAGCCACTGTTTTTAAACCCAGCTACTAAAATCACTTTCCCAGTGGGCTCCCCATCCACTCCACCCCCTCCATTCTGTCTGTTCTCTGCACCAAACCACAGTGATCTTTTCTGAAATGCATTTTGGACCAAGTCAGCCCCCCACCACCAATCACTTGAAACCTTCCCCATTGCTCTTGGGATAAAGGTTAAAACCCCAGATACAGCCTGCAAGACTTTGTACTTACCACCCCACCTTTCGGTTCCACCCAAGTTCCACATCTTCTGCTGACAAAGCCTTCAGCCAGGTGCCATTTATTCCAGGATAGCATCCCAGAGTGCCCAGTCTTGCTTGATAGCTTTTGCTCTTTCGGAGCACTTAACTTCAATATGACATTATACTCGGTACTAAAATTACTTGGTTGATATGTCTGGTTTGGGTTTTTTTGTTTTTTTTTTGTTTTTTTTTTTTTTATTTAACTGCATCCCCGGGCACAGTTCTTAGCACTCGATACACAATCGTTAAATGAACAAATGAATGAGAGACTCACTTAAATAACATGCTAATTCAGCTGGTGACAGAAGTCTGATTCAGAGGAAAACCTATCAAATGCTAAAGGTCATGTTCTTTCCGCTACACACCACCTCCCACAGCAAATGCTCGCTGTGCAGTTGTTGAGCCTGAATCCATACAAATACAGTAAAAACGGACTAACAGAGTCTTTGTCCACATCACCACGGGGCATGCCTTGAGCATGGCAGAAACAGCCACGTGACACATATGAAGGAGCGTGGGTTTTTGCACTTATAGGCTATGTGAACTTCAGCATGTTAATCCTTCTGTGCCTCAGTTTCCTCATCTATAAAGTGGTAATAAGGAATTTGGTGAGAACTAAATAGACTGCAAATACTCTCTTGACTCTTGAATGCTAAGCATCCAATGAGAAGGGGCCAGAAGAAACAGTGGAAGTAGCTTTCATGCCAGTGTTAGTGCAAATAAAAACAGTCCCATAGTGCATTACACTGTTTGGATGAGAAAGTTGCTAAGAGATACAGGTTAACGATATAGCCTCGAATTTAACAGATATTTATTGATCACTTACTAAGTAGAAGCTGTTTGGGATATAAAAAAAGGGCTTTAGGCTAATTCAAGGATTAAGGAAAACGAAGACTTTGAAGGGTCTTCCTTGATTTTTTAAAAAACACTAAAGGGGCGCCTGGGTGGCTCAGTCGGTTGAGCATCCGACTTCGGCTCAGGTCATGATCTCACGGTCCGTGAGTTCGAGCCCCGCGTCAGGCTCTGTGCTGATAGCTCAGAGCCTGGAGCCTGCTTCAGATTCTGTGTGTCTCTCTCTCTGACCCTCCCCCATTCATGCTCTGTCTCTCTCTGTCTTAAAAATAAATAAACGTTAAAAAAAAATAAAATAATAAAAAATAAAATAGAAAACACTAAAAACGCTACCGCGGTGGGCTAACAGTCTGACACCAGATGTGAGATTGAATTGGTCACAGAGACTCAAGGGTTGAGAAGATCTTGATTCCCCAGAATAAGTCATGACAAATTAGCCAAGTAGAAGGAACACAGAAATAAATTACTGGGTGTGTACACTATCTAGATTCTACTTAATTCTCTCTCTCTCTCTCTCTCTCTCTCTCTCACTCACACACACACACACACACACACACACACACACACACAACCACAAACAGCCTATGAAGTAAGGTGGAATGAGGTGAACCAGAGAAGCAAATTGGTTGCCCAAAGGCAGCCTGTGGTTTCAGGGCGGAAAGACCATAACGCACCCAAACACTCTCACCAGACACCACAAAAAGACACCGCGAGCACCAACGAGGTACCAGAGAGAGCTGTTTTCTCATCAATCCCTTCTTGACCTCAGATGGCATCTCTCTGCTATTTAAGTGTCCTTCTTCACTTTGGTGCCCCTGACCATACGATGGGGAGGGTGGGCTCACAAGGACGCAATGCGGATGGAGGTACTGCAGCTGAGAACCCTGTGGGAAACGTAGAGCTCTCTGTGAGAGTAGTAACGTTTTTCTCATCATTGTTGTTAAGTACACAATTTGCATATTAAAAGCTCATTAGAGAGTAAACCCACCCGGGTGAGGAGTGGAGGCAGTAACTTGAGAGTCCCCCAGGGGGCACCATGGTAACTTGGCACGTGGAGGCCACACAGTATCAGGTTACTTGGGCAGCCACCACAAACACCTGCAGGGCTGTAACCTGGGTCTTAGGGAAAGTGCTTGGGTCCTCTTGATCCACTCCGTGGGGAGACCCACAGGGGTTCAGAAATTGCCAAGACAATCCGCCCGGCAACCCCCGAGGCATGAATTACTACTCCCCAAGAAGCAGAGTTGTGTGGCATGCCTAACGTAACATGAAATCAGAAATACTTGAATACCTACATGTTCGAGGCACTTGTCTATGAGCTTAGGGGAAAACAAAAAAGTTGCACAGTACCTGCCCTTGGAGTGTTTATGATCTTGTTGGAGAAGGCAGACATGAATAGAGAAGATAATCCATGAGGCAAGATGACTGGATAGCAAATGAATGTCGGGGAGAAAAGAGACCACAGACAGTGTGCCCTCCTCGCGTCCCACACCGAAAAACAAGTTCTGCCCCTGACTCAGTGAATCTGGGAAGTTGCTTCATAAGACCAGACTCCAGCAAAGCATGGAGGGTTAAAGCAAATCATCTCAAACTCTTTTCTAGGTCTAACATCCCAAGACTTTAACATCAGTTCCAATTTCTCTACTTCTCTCATGCTTTTTCTGTCACTCATGTTAAGAAACTTACAAGTGTACAGCCAGAGAAACAATGTCTAGAGAGCAGCTCCAGGTCTGCTCATTTAGAGAGAGGCAGATACCTCTAGGGGTCAAGAGATGGGGTTTGGAGTGAGACATACCTGACTGCTTACTGAATCCTGCTGTTGCTGGCTATGCAGCCCTGAGCGAGGTACTGAAAGCCTCTGTCTCCTTATCTCGAAAATGGGGAGGACATGAGGTGCCTGGGTGGCTCAGTTGGTTAAGCGTCCGACTTCAGCTCAGGTCATGATCTCACGGTTTGTGGGCTTGAACCCCGCGTCAGGCTCTGTGCTGACAGCTCAGAGCCTGGAACCTGCTTCGGATTCTGTGTCTCCCTCTCTGAACCTCCCTTGCTCACACTCTGTCTCTCTCTCTCTCAAAAATAAACAAACAATAAAAAATTTTTTTTTCTAATAAAGAGAGAACAAAATAGAACATTTGGTGCATTGCACTCAATACATGCCGGCTGTTCATAACGTTTGTGTTTTCACGTTACACTTCCCTATAGTGTACATTTATCCTGTGTATCCCACTGCTTTGAGATGAGGGTACCCAGAAGGTAAGTCACGTCTTCTGTAACACACCTCTCCCAACAAAGTTCCATACTGTGCTCTGAAGGTCAGCCGACAGTCAGCAAACAGTTATTTAAAACACTTTGCAAATGGTACAGCTGCTTGCTCAGAGGAGATGCACGTCTGAATATGAGCATGTAACCAGACTTTTGAACTAACAGGTAATGTTCCTCATAGAAAAGTTATTTAGCACTCCTTTTGGGAAGGAGGGAAAACACAAGGGCAGTGCTATCACTAACGCTCTGCAAGCCAAAGAAAACACTAATGTATACAGCCTCATCTTGGGCGGGGGCCCTGAAGAGGCTTGGTAGGCTGGAAGTCACGGCTATGCAAGCAAGCGGCCTCCCAAAAGGTCACTCCCTGAGTGGCTCCAGCTCTAAATATAAAGGTATGTTTGCACAGAGTACTAATTTGGTAGTTCTCATGTGTTTACTAGGGTTTTATACTTTACTTTCAGCATTTTGTTCCCTGTGCATTAGAAAAAAAAAAAATGATGATTCTAGAAAGATACAGTCTTCATTAGGTTTGTGTGCTTGTTTTATTTTAATATTGGCCTAACTTCCACTCTCTCTTCCCAGCTTCTCTCTCCTGCCGAACCCTTCCCAAACCTGCAAGTGCCAGAAGTCTGTGAAGAAACAAGGCACTTCCTATCTTTATTCTGTATCTTCCATTTTCCAGTACATGTACTAGAGCAAGAGAGTGGGCATTCCATTTGACACAGAGTCACTCTGGGCCAGCTTTAGCATGCTTTAAAGAAAGCACTCTTATAAAGCAAGTATTCATGTATTACTTGCATAACTTTTTAAAACCACAATGTGTCAAAATATCCAGTCCACTGTCTCCTAACCTGATGGCTATTTGAAGTACACATGCAAAGGTGTGTGTGTCTCTGTACAATGCACATGCAGGGTAAGTGTTAACAGTCTGAAGCTCAAGTGCACCCAGGGGCACCTGGAAGCACTCAGACCTGATCTGGTCAACTCAGCCAGCGCCTATGTCCCCCTTCACCTTGCCAGGTACCCTGACGCAGAAGATGCCTGCCCATTCTGAGGACAACCTTCTCAGGTGGATGATACCCTTCCTTGATCAGGGGCATAGGAAACACTCCACTTCCATGTGAGAACCCTAAGATGAGGCTGTCCTTTAGAATGTGGAATTTAAGAAACAAAACAGATGAACATTTAGGAAGGGTGGGGGAAGAGGAGAGAGGAGACAAGAGACTCTTAATGAGAGAGAACACACCGAGGGTTGATGGAGGGAGGTGGGTGGGAGACAGGCTGGATGGGCGAGGGGTATTGAAGGAGGGCACTTGCTGTGATGAGCACTGGGTATTGTCTGTAAGTGATGAATCACTGACTTCTCCAAAACCAATACTGTACTGTATGTTAACTAAAATTTAAATAACATTAAAAAAAAAAAAAAGAATGCTAAGGAGCCATTCCTAGCTCCACAGCATAAATAGTTTCTGGTTATGACCTCCTCATATTGTAGTAACATGAGTGCCTGACATTAAGAAAAACTCTGAGACTAGATATTCAAGTTGTGGCCAGATTAAAATCGCAAGGACTTGATTATCACTCTACTAGAGGTCTTCATTTTTTTATAGATGTCTTTCCCTTCTCTTCACTCCTCCATCATAAAATAACTAGAGTATGGTCCTGAGGGGCTTCCCATATCAATAAAAACAATACAATAAATCATTGTACTTACACTCTTAGTTTGACAACGACCAACAGTAAATCCGGGGAATGAAAAATAAGCAATTTTGGTGAATAGACCACCCTGAGGAAACAGCCCTAGTGACTAAATATTTGACTGACACTGTCAGGTTCTTCCTCCTGAAAGTCTGGGAATGGGCAGGAGACTCCCTGGCTAACTAAAAAGAGGCTCTTTGGGAACCATCATTTTTCCTGGATCCAAGAAAGCAAGCTATAAAAGCAAAGCAGAAAACCAAACTTTATGTTACTTTCTCTGTTAATTTCTCTTTTACTATATCAAAGTCTCCATAAAAGTCTCTTTTAAATGTTCTATCCAGTCCCAGACAGTTAAGGCTCTTGGGCCAAAATGGGAAAAAAAATAAAAATTAAAAATTAAAAATTAAAAAAAGAGCAGTGGGAGAAGTTCTACCAATGTCTTCGTATATAACTTAGGCAACTATCTCAATGACTAAATTCCTTCTTTAAGCCCGTAATTTTGTTTCATCAACTTGAGGAACCACTCCTCAAAATTAAAACCTTTCATTTCCAAGCACTATAAAACTTAACATTTTTATTCCTGCCCTTGGTTACATAACAAATTAGGGGCATTGTTTTTTTTTTTTTTTTAACGTTTATTTATTTCTGAGAGAGAAAGAATGAACGCAAGCAGGGGAGGACCTAGTGAAAGAGAAGGAGACACAGAATTCAAAGCAGGCTCCAGGCTCTGAGCTGTTGGCACAGAGCCTGATGTGAGGCTCGAACCCACAAACTGTGAGATCATGACCTGAGCCGAAGTCCCGAAGTCAGATGCTTAACCGACTGAGCCACCCAAGTTCTCCAGGGCATTGATTGTTTTAATTAAAATTTTTCAAACTAAAGAAAAATATAGAAAGTTTCATATTTGAAGTGCTATTTCATCCTAATGTGAGGAAAAAGAATGGAAAGGAAGTTACTAAAAATATATATAATTTCATAGGAGATATGGAGAATGATGCCTTCTTTGCTACCCCAAGTGTTTAGTTTTAGAATCATGGAGGAGAAATTATCAATACTGAACCAAGTCACTGGAATTAATGAAGAATATTAGCAAATTTCACTCTAGTCATCAAATAAAAGCTAATGTGACCTGGAAGGCCAAGCAGAGAAAGTCCTCTTGACTGGGAAGCAAAGAAGTAGGAAGATGACAGAATCGGAGGGCTGAGCTTGCCTCATTCCTCCAACTGGGGACATAAGCCCCAGGTCCCTTGACTCTCTGCCAACAAGTGAGCAATTTCATAGGATAAAGGGCTCATCTTCCTAAGAAGTCAACTTCACTCACCAGGATGTAATTTAAACCATCATTTTACATTAAAAATAAACAAGGGGCACGTGGGTGGCTCAGTCAGTTAAGCGTCTGACTCTTGATTTGGGCTCAGATCATGACCTCACAGCTGGTGGGATGGAGCCCTGCGTTGGGCTCCATGCTGATAGCATGGAACCTGACTAGGATTCTCTTTCTCCCCCTCTCTCTCTCTATGCCCTTCTTCAGCTTGTGCTCTTTCTCTCCCTCAAAGTAAATAAACTTAAACACATTTTTTTAAATAAACAAGATGTGTTATGGACAGTGAGCAAAAATTGCAGAATTTTTTGAGAGAATGCAAGGAATTTGAAAAAATATCACAGGCTCTTGGTGGTGGCTGTGGGTACTCCAGATCTTTCTAGAATACAAATGGGGTCTCCACAGCCACTGAGGCTGCTTCAGCAGCTCCATGATTCTCAAAAATTTCCCACCAACTTCACGCTTGGAGCAGAGGAGAGACAAGTTTTATGATGCAGATATCTCCAAGTTAGCTAAGCTCACATTTTAACATTTTGTGCTTTTTATCTTAAACATTCATGTGAATTTCCAGTCTGCTCCACAATATATCCATGTGTATTCTGATAAAGAAATAATGTCTTATGGTATTTATCACTGAGGAGAATGGAGGGTCTGGGAAAACATGGTGTATTGATCTACTACATCCTTAGGAAACCTCCAAGGATATGTTCTCCTATGGTAGGTAGAAAGAACCCTAGACTGGAAGATGTGGGCTCTATTCCAGTTCCTGATACTAGCCAGCTGTGGGACCTTAGGTCAGTCACTCTCTTTGGACTACATGTGTTCTGTGATAGTGAATTTAATGGGTCTACTTGCTTGGGCCATGGGGTGCCCAGGTATTTGGTCAACATTATTCTGGGTATTTCTATAAGAGAATTTTGGGATGAGGTTAACATTTAAATTGGTAGACTGAGTAAAGCAGATTACTCTCCCTAATATGCGTGGGTGAGCCTCAACTCACCAGTTGAAGGGCTAAACAGAAAAGAAGGCTAACACTCCCTGGAGTAAGGGAGAATTCTCCTGCCTGATACCCTCAAACTGGAACACCAGCTCTTCTTGCCCAATGAACATTGGCTCTTCCTGGTTCTATAGCAGCTTCCAGCCTTTGGACTTGAATTGGGACATTGGCTCCACACATTTTAGACCTGCCAGCCTCCATAACCACACGATCCAACTCCTTATAATAAATCCCTTTCTATATATATACACACACCCTATTGGCTCTGCTTCTCTGGACAGCCCTAATACAAACTCTCAATCTCCACCATTCCAAAATATTATAATTGGAATTACACATTCAATGTTTCTCACTGCTTCTCTCTCCCACCCAAATTCTAAGAGTAATTGGACATACTTGGCTCCTTCCTTCCTTCCTTCTAGTTTTTATAGTCCTAGAGCTAGTGTCACTGGGCAGCCAGGGAGGCGGCAGGGGGTGGGGGCGGGGACTCCATAATTTTTTTTTTTAAAGAAAAAATGTGAAAAGACTTTAAGTCTTGTAGTAAATAAGTCTTTTAAACTGTTTGGAATCCCTTTTTAAAAAAGAAAATATACGTCAACACCACCACCAGAGCTCTTCGGCACACATTTTTAAAAACAGCAAACTGGAATAACTGTTCAGGGCCCAGACATTGCCACCTCTCTCTCCACCTGCCAGCCTAGTAATGCAGGCACCAGGTAACTGTCGTGAGTCACCCTGGTGGCCATTAAGAGGAAGCACGTGGCTCAACTCCTACTGAGAAAACTGGTATGAACTTGGCATCCTCTAATTATCCCTGGTCCCTCTCTTTGCTACTAAAGCTGCAACAGTGCTCGACTCACTCCTCCTTACTTCAATTCCCTCCAGCTGCCCTTGGGTTTCAATTGAATCTAAACTCACCTGGAGGATCCAGGCTAATTTATCCTTGACCCACATCCCATTAAGATGTACCTGCTGATCCGAGCTGTTATTCATCCTCTACCTTGTCCTCTGGCCTAGGGGTTTGTCCATCCTGTATCCCTTAGCATAGTTCCTAGCACGTAAAAATTACGGGTGCCTGGGTGACTCAGTAGGTTAAGCATCCAACTTTGGCTCAGGTCATGATCTCACACCTCGTGGGTTTGAGCCCCGCATCGGACTCTGTGCTGACAGCTCAGAGCCTGGAGCCTGCTTCAGATTCTGTGTCTCCCTTTCTCTCTGCCCCTCCCTCTCTCTCTGCCCCTCCCTCTTATCTCTGCCCCTCCCCTGCTTGCACTCTGTCTGTCTCTCTAAAAAAAAATAAAGAAATATGAAAGAAATTTTAAAAAATTACATATGATTTCTCTTACGTGGAACTTAAGCAACAGAATGAACAAAGGAAAAAAGAGAAACAAAACAGACTCTTAACTAGAGAACAAACTGGTGTTTGCCAGAGGAAGGTGGATGGGGGAAACAGGTGAAGGGAATTAAGAGTACCTTTATCTTGATGAACACTGAGGAATGTATAGAATTGTTGAATCACTACACTGTACCCCTGAAACTAAAATAACACTGAACGGTAACTAACTGGAATTTAAAAAACATTAAAATAATGGCCAAGTAGCAAAAGGGGGGTAACATTAGCAACAGATTTATTTTTAACTTTATTTAGAGAGAGAGCGCACACACAAATTGGGGAGGACATGCTGCGGAGTGGGGGGCCATGGAGAATCCTAAGCAGGCTCCATGCTGTCAGTACAGAGCCCCAATGCGGGGCTCGATCTCATAAACCATGACCTGAAACGAAATCAAGAGTCGGATGCTCAACCAACTGAGCCACCCAGAAACCCCAGCAACAAATAGTTTCAAAAAGCACTTAATAAATTTCTGTCGAATATGTAAATGAATGAATGAATGAAAGTGCAAAGCAGCACCTGAAATAGGGGAAATTTCCTGTGACTCAGCCCCGGTTCATGACAATAAGGAGTAACAAACAGCCTCCTCAGATCTGGGGAGCGCACAGGGCTACAGTCTGCAAGGTATTGTGAGGGCAACACAGTGGATTCAGGCCAATTTAAACACCTCTAAGAGAGGACCCTTCTTGTCGCCAGAATCAGAACAATCTGAGCTCATTGGGCACAGGGGGACATGCACCTACCGCGTGTAATGCAGCTGCACCTCGCTGTCCAAGAATAAATCAGGTCACCAATGCTATTAGGGTGGCAGCTACGAGGGCCAGTAATAAATCACAGATTGAAACACTGAAAGCCAGGACTCCAGAATTACCCATTCAATCCCTATCGTTCTACAAACGAGAAAACTGAGGCCAGGAGTCGTTAAGCAACTCACCGAAAGTTGAAGATTTCAGAGCCAGGACTGAAGTCCAACTCTTCTGGTTCCCTGTTCAGGGTGTTTCCTACAACACCACCCTGCTTGGGACTTGCTCAAGCCTTAAACCTGTCGCTGAAGCTTTTAACACAAATGTTTTGAAATTGTTTTAAGAAATTCTTGGAAACATCTGCTTGCATTCTTTCAAGTTGTCAGAGTATCCAGAACAGAACAGCAGCAGAACCCGAGTGCAATCCACCCAGGCACAACACACACGGTTACTGGTTTTCCACGTCCTGTGGCAGTTTTTCGTCTCTATCGGGACATCCGATCCACTGTTGCTAAATGATAACAGCAGGACCTAACTCATCCATGGCTGCATAGAAAATTATTACAAAACCATGTTGTTACTGAGAGCAGTGTCACGAGCAGGGTCTAGGGGAGGCAAGGTGGCAGGAACGTAATCTAAGGAGCGCATCCTTGCTATGTCTATATGCTCATCACACAGCATATGCATGATAAGATGCCAAGCCCAGGTTCCTTAAATGGATTTTATTTCCTTTCCCAATACTTTGGAAATGCTTTTCTTTTGGTTGGAGAGATGGAGAAAGAAGGTCTAAGCTTCGGGTTTTGCTGTTGCAAAACATGCATAATGCCTGAAATTCTTTCATCCAATTAGTTCAAACACCATTGGACAGACGCGACTTCACAGCTTTTCCAAAAGTCTAAGCTTATTCCAAAGTAGAAAGTTTGTTTAAAAAAATTTATATATATATATATATATATATATATATATATATATATATATATATTTACATTTATATATATGTATATAATATACATATATACATATATATATATATGTATATATGTATGTATATATACACACACACACACACAAAGAAAGAAGGCAGGAAGAAAGGAGGGGAGGAGAGGAGCCGCAGAGGTGGAAATCAGCACATGAGCGCAAAGCTGTGCTTGCTTGGCAATCCAAGCTGGAAAGTATTTGGGTCCCACCATGTAGTGACTCATCTGTACAGTCAGGGTGCAGGTAACACAATACAACTGAGCAACTTGAAGCAGAAAGTATCTTAACTTAGGCAATTAGGTGTTTATGAATTTGTGAAGGAGCTGGCGGCACAGGCCCTGGGCTGGGCCTCCAGGAATGAGGCCTAGAACAACACCCCAGAACTGGCCCGCCAGGGGAGTCCTCAGCGGCACCGTCAGAAAGCCACTGCTGCCAGCTGTCCCTGACACCATCCACCCTCTCAGCCACCCCCAGGGAAACAGGAAGCTGTTCCAGAGGTGCGCTAGGCTTGTGAGATCTGCACCGACCAGCAAGTGGAGGCCTCAGGCACTGCCCCTCACCCCTCAAGTTGGTTCCACAGTCTATCTGACTGGGGGAACTGGTTGCACTGGGTCTCCTGGCCTCTGCAGCACAACAAGGCACACTAGAAGGGAGATGGAGAAGTTCACAGGCAAAACCATGGTACGCCCCACACCCACCAGGCAGAGAAAGTCCTCCTTCCACAGAGCAAATGCCTCAGCCAGGCTTGGGGTGGAGGAGTGGGAGTTCATCTTCACTCTGAGTCACCTCTTTCTAGAGCACCCCAAGCTGAAGCCTGAGCCCTCTTCCAGGTTAGCCAAACCTCCACAAAAACAGTATATCCCAAAGAACAGGTTCCAAAGGAGACAGAGATGGCCAGCAGACACATGGAAAGGTCCTCAGTGTCACTAATCCTCGGGGGAACACAAACCAAAACCACCGTGACACCACCTCACACCTGTCAGAATGGCTAGTATCCAAAAGACCAGAAATGGCCAAGTGTTGGCAAGGATGTGGAGAAGAGGGAAACTTTGTGCAGTGTTGGTGGGAATGTACATTGGTGCAGCCACTGTGGGAAACAGTATGGAGGTTCCTCAAAAAGTTAAGAGAAATGACCATAGGATCCAGCAATCGTACCTCTGGGTAGTCATCTGAAGGAAACAAAAACACGAACTCAAAAAGGTAACTGCACCCCCATGTTCATTGCACATTCCTTACAATAGTCGGGACATGGAAAGAGCCTATCGATGAATGAATGGATAAATAAGATACATATCAATAAATAAGATATATGTCAATCATAAAAAGAACGAAATCCTGCCATTTGTGACAACATGGATGGACCATAAGGGCATTATGCTAAGTGAAATAAGTCAGAAAAAGACAAATACTGTACGATCTCACTTATATGTGGAATCTAAAAACAAAAACAGAATTGAATGCATAGACACAGAGAAGAAATTGGTGGTTGCCAGAGACGGGAAGGGGTGGAGGGTAGAGAGAGGGTGGAGGGGGCCAAAAAGGACAAACTTCACTTATAAGACAAATCCTGGGGATGTAATGTACAGCCTAAACAAACAAAACCCCAACAGGCACACAGCGGCCTTGCTGTAATCAGCTGGGAACCAAATCCTGGGATGCCCACCTGCCTCAACCTATGCCGCTTTTTGCCCAGGCGAAGCCTGACGACCAATGCTAGCAATTTCTCTCGGTTAAGCTCTCTGTGCCCAACTCCCTCCTGGACACCGCTTTTGAAGCTGGGATCCTGCCCTCTTCTCCCCTTCCAGGAATCCTGAGAAGTGCTCTTCCGAGGCCGCATTCACTTGAGCTGGGCCCCTAGCACCTGTCACAGGTAAGTGGGGCAGCTAAAATGTGATGGCCACCAAAGAAATGGGTTTAAATCCCGGCTCTGTCACTGAGAGCCGAGTGAACCTGGATGAGGTACTGCAACACTGAGCACTAGTTTTCTAAGACGTAAAAGGAGGAGTCTAGAGCTGCCAGGGATGTTCAAAGAAATGCAGCAAGACAGCTTAAGGAGCCTGGTGAACCAGGTCTGCAAAAGTACGCAACCCATCCTTTGTTCTTTGACTGGGCTGTGCTCATGCCTCTTGCTTCTGCCTCACCTTTCCTGCCCCCACGTGCTTGGGGCTGACCAGTGCACACTTGCCATCAGCTGCCCACCTCTCTGGACATCCGCTGACTGTCTGCCACCAAGCAACATCCCAGTCTGCCATCCCTTCCCGGGCCCCTTTTGAGACCGGTGGTTTTCAACCACGGTGAGTCATAACCAGATGTAATAAGACACTGGAGTCTGCAAAAGATTCACATTTTTCATAAATTAGATGAATGAGGCTATCCCCAGTCTCGCTCACCTCCTTGCACTTTGAGGAGCTTTCTTGGGGGCAAAGGAAAGCATGCGGACGGGAACTGGCACACCGAGACTTATCTCCGCCACAGCCTTGAGGGAGCCACGTAAGTCCTGGAGTGGACTGTGCACCGTGTGTGACACCCCGTGGGCCAAATCCAGGCTCCACCACAAATCGATGTCCATTCACCGGCTCGTCTCAAAACTGGCTCTCCTTTGGGCCAGCAAGGCTGGAATTAGGTAGGCCCCTCTGAAAATAACAGGGGTGATGGTTAAAGGCACTGATGGCTTCTGGCCTTTTGATACATCCCCAAGAAATCATGACAAACTGGTTAACATGTCATTATCCCCCCAAATTCCAAATAGGCTCAAGAAAAGGGTCTCTCCCAGGAGAAAGAAATGGAGGGAGGGGATGTGTCCCATTAACTCTAAGCCATCTGTGAAAACCAAAGTCGGATGGCAAACCCATGGACATATCAAATATCCTTGGTTGCTTCAGGAAAAGTCACCTGCACATACTAGTTTTACGCATTGTTCACATTTCTCTCTATTCCTATTTATTATTTTTTAATGTTTATTTTTGAGAGAGAGAGAGAGAGAGAGAAGAAATGCGAGTGGGGGAGGGATAGAGAGAGAGGGAGACAGAAGATCTGAAGCGGCCTCTGTGCTGACAGCAGAAAGCCCGATGCAGGGCTCGAACTCACCAACTGGGAGATCATAACCTGAGCCACAGTCGTACACTTAACTGAGCCACCCAGGTGCCTCTATCCCTATTCCTTTTAAAAGCTTTGGCTTCAGGACGCTCTTTTGAACGTCTACACGTGCACATACATATTAATAGCACAGAACACGGTACACGATACTGAATACATGTACATGACCTGCACATTGATTGTGAGCCTATGCTTATGCACCATGTAGGCCTGGACCAAAGTTTGGCTTGCCCATCCTTTCCCTGTTCCTGATCTGTTCTGTATGATCCTCTCCACAGTCATCTCTGCTTTCCCTAGAACCCTGCTCAAGCACATTCACTAGGAAAATGCTTTGTGATGAATGAACACAATTAATAGCAGATGTTCTCTGTTCTCCCATTCCTTCCCTAGTTCCCTCTGGAATATGGAGGTCATCTGCCTTTGCCAAAAATGCCATGGTCAACAGTAAAACTGGGTCTGTTGGGCTGTACACATGCACGTAAATGGAGACAGAGGGCAGAGGAAGGTTTATGCTGGGATTTTATGTGCTCCCCTTGAGAGCAGGTGCAAGTGGAAACCACTAGAACAGTATCAGGCATTAGTTGGGAAGAAATTCTATAAAAACAGAATCGAGGTTCTTCTAAGTATGCTTCTTCTGTCATTTTCCTAACTGTGAACAGCATATAGGGGCTACAGTGAGAAAATCCCCTCCAAGAATCTGAAAAGAAAAAGAGAGAGAGAGAGAGAGAGAGAGAGAGAGAGAGAATTGCCCTTAGAAAATGAAATTTTAAAAATGAACCCATAGTGAATCCAATTAAGCCACCAGAAGGAGAAGGATTGGTTCCCAGGCTTGCAAGGCATGAGAGTAATCAGATCAAATGTTCTATAAAATACCTAAAGAAAGAATGTAAGAATGTGTTAATCAGCAGTGGGCATAGGAGGTGCCTGTCACCTGTTGGTCCCTGGATCTTAGGAAATGAGGGCATCCAAAGATTAAGACACACAGGTTCTAGGGACGCCTGGGTGGCTTAGTTGGTTAAGCGTCCCACTTTGGCTCAGGTCATAATCTCAAGTTCATGGGTTCAACGCCCGTGTCAGGCTCTGTGCTGACAACTCACAACCTGGAGTCTGCTTTGGAACCTCTCTCTCTCTCTCTCTGAAAATGAATAAATGTTAAAAGAAAAAAGACACAGTTTCCACCCAAGCACTGTCCAGAGTTAGGGGAGCCCACCCCCTGGGAATTTAGAGAAGAATCCCCATTTTACAAGCCTAATTAACTCTTGCACTTGAGTTCCTGTTTTGCCTCCCCACCTCCTCGTGACAATTTGACTCCTATGGCATCAGCCCTCCAGGAGAGAGCATTCTGGCAGGAGGATACAAGTTCTTAGTCCTGTTGGCACTTATTCTCACTGTAAATCAATAAACTGCCATCACGTTTGAAATCAGGCTTGCCCCAGCCCCCACCCTCAGGGAGACAACCCTCCTCCATCTGACTACATTTGTCTGGCCCTCCCAGTAAGTTATAATCTTGTCGTAAATCAATAAATTTGTTACTGGCAGAATGGGCTGTGAGACTTTACAACTGTGGGACAGGCTCTGTTTGACCAAGGAGAAGAATCCCTGATAGGTGTGATTCTGCCCATGAGACAGCACAGGAACACACCCTTGCTAGGAATAATGACAATAAAATGAAGGGTGTCTCTGTTAACTGGAAGCCTCTCTGTTGGTTTAGGACCCAGATGCATTTGTTTATGCCAGGTGAGAGCCGAAGTGCTCTAGAAAATAGAGGAAGAAGACTGTAGGGTTCCCAGGAGTGATCCTGAGGCGGAAAGATGGGAAGGGGGTTACTAAGGCTAACAAGGTCAAGGATGCAGCCCAGGTGACAAGTCCCTTTTAGTGAGAGCTGAACAGATTTCTAACAGAAGCAATGACCTATATGCAGTTTCAGGTTTCCACAGTGCAGCCTGCTAGGCCATTTCCACTCCCTATGACAGCCTCTCAGCCCCCTGACCAAAGGCTTCCAGAAAATCTACTGAGGGGCAAGACTGCAGGACCATAAAAAGCATCAAAACACAAACTCTGGGGCTAGGATGCTGAAGCCCAACGTCTGGCTCCAACTCCCACTTAACTGCATAATCTCAGAATGAGCTACATAACCTCTCTGCCTCAGCTTCCTCACCAGAAAATGGGGATAATGAGAGCAACCACCTTACATAATAATGCCATGCTTATGAGGGAGGGATGATTTCACCAATAGGTCAAATCCGTGTGGAACATGAACCTCTTAGGCACACAAGCAGACACCCAGGGGCTGCCGCCAACACAACCACACAAACACGAAGGCAGCAGAAGGTTTGAAAAGGGCACAGTGGAGACTCAAGGCAGTCAGGTCTACAGCAGAAGGAGCAGGGTGCTCCCAGGAGACATCTGGATTAGACCAACAGTCAAGAACATTCATCGAATGAACATTTACTGGGTGTCTGGTATACCTCTACTTTTCTACAGAGCTCTAACTTGGTTGACCAGAGTGATTTTTAAAAAGAATTACATTGAAGATGAAGAAAAAGGGAAAAAAATAAATATTAGAGCAGAAAGAGGGTCTCAGCCTCCTTCCTGTTTCACAAAGACAAAGAATCTACCCAGTTAGACCCAGTCTTGGTTTTCCAACAAGACAAGGAATCAACAATGATCTCCAAAGAATTCCCTTCAGTTCTCAAGAATGCTGAAGGTCAGGGGCACCTGGGTGGCTCAGTCAGCTGAACATCTGACTTAGACTCAGGTGGTGATCTCATGGTTTGTGGGTTCGAGCCCCACATCAAGCTTTGCACTGACAACATGGAGCCTGCGTTGGATTCTCTGTCTCCCTCTCTTTCTGCTCCTCCTGTGCTCTCTCAAAAATAAATAAACATTAAAAAAAATTTTTCAAAAAAAGAATGCTGCAGGTCAAAGACTCCCACTGAACATTTGAAAAATACTGCTGTCCGAGACCTATTTCTAGTAATGCAGTCAGTCACTTGGTGAGTGAGTCCTGGGCATCAGGATCTTTAAAGTCCCCCACTTGATTCTAATGAGCAGTCAAGGCTGAGAACCACTGGTATGATGAATTTTAATCTATTTCCACCTAGGTTGCTTCTCGAGATTTCCTAACAACGGAGATTACCTGGGATAATAGGTGAACATACAGATTCCCTGGGTCCCCTCCCTAGGATTTCCAAGTTAATAAATCTGGGACAGAGCCCAGGAATTTGCATGTTTACAAGCACCCTGGGTGATGTATGTACTCTGGGAGGTTCAGAAAATAAGGTGCACTTTTCAGAAAGGGTGTGGACAATATTGGAAAATCAACAGGGAAGTTAAGAATGACTCTAAGTATACCTCTTTATATCCATAAACCCAGTCTCTCCCTCTGAGGTTTTGTTCCAATCCCAATCTAAGTCCAGGACTCCAATGACAGACAAAACGGGGAAAAAAAATCCCCAGTTCTGCAGATACTCGATCCTTAGTGGGCCCCAGGCCCAGAGAGAAGAGAACCAATTGTTACATGTGGTTTCTGTCATTCCTTATGGGCTCATTTCTTTTCACTATTATTTGAACCAAATCACCAGGACCTAGCATTTAACAATGATGTAAGCTATACACACATCACTGAATAAGCACTTAGATATCAATTCACTTGAAAGTATGTTCAACCACTTAAAAACAGGATGTGGCTTATTTTTTATTTTAAATGTTTTATACTGTATCATTTAAACTGTTCCATGCATTTTTTTTTTTAATTTTTTTTTTCAACGTTTTTTTTTTTTTAATTTATTTTTGGGACAGAGAGAGACAGAGCATGAACGGGGGAGGGGCAGAGAGAGAGGGAGACACAGAACCGGAAACAGGCTCCAGGCTCCGAGCCATCAGCCCAGAGCCTGACGCGGGGCTCGAACTCACGGACCGCGAGATCGTGACCTGGCTGAAGTCGGACGCTCAACCGACTGCGCCACCCAGGCGCCCCTGCATTTTTTTAAATAAGGCAGAAGGCTTCCAGCTCATTCTTTACATTCATACTGGAAGTGGCTATATAATCCAGATACCAAAACAGGACAATGACAGAAAACAACAAAAATGGAAATGCATAGCAATTTCATCTGATTATATCCAAAGATCCTAAAATAGTTTATTAGAATAATTATATTATAAAAGGTTTATTCCAGGATGCAAGAATGATTCAACATTAGAAAGTCTGTTTGCATAAATCACTACTTTGAAGGAGCCCACAGTTGCTATTATAGATTTTTTAATAAAATATTTCTTAAAGTCCTAGACAACGAAAGAACAGGACAAGACAGTTACTGATACTAGAAAGAAAAATACAAATGTATCTTAATTTGCAGATGGCGTGGTGGTCTACCCCCAAAATCCAAGAAAATCAACCTCTTTACATTGTTTCTTCCCTTGTTTGATCTTAAATAAATGTAAATTACAGTTCACAAATTATAATACTTTTCCAAATATGTTTTTTTTCCTGACATTCCATGACTCTATACGCAACTATCTTAAGTATTTTCACATGCTTGATCTCTCTGTGACCCTACCAAGTAAGTCTTCAGGTTTTTAATTCAAAGGCCAAAAAATGCAGAAACCCAAAAATCCTCTAGAGGTCATGGCAACAGGAATGTGAAGATCATACACCTGTCCTGAACTTGACCCCAACTCAACACATGCAATGCATAAGCCCATGGCCCTCACACTCTGCTGTATCTGCTGGAGTATCTCTAAGGGAGCCTGATGCCCAGCTTCCCCCCAGAAACATGATTGAATTAGGGTGGAGTGTAATCTGGGCATCAGATTTTTTTAAAGCTCTCCAAGTGTTGTTGTTTTTTTTTTAAATGTTTATTTTTGAGAGAGAGAGAGACAGACAGACAGACACCAAGCCTGAGCAGGGGAGGGGCAGAAAGAGGGAGAGAGAAAATCCCAGGCACACTCCCCACTGTCAGCACAGAGCCCGATGTGAGGCTCTAACTCACAAACTGTGAGATTATGACAGGAGCCGAAGTCAGATGCCTAACCAACCGAGCCACCCAGGTGCCCCTAAAGCTCTCCAAGTGGTTCTAATGCATAACATAGCTCAGGAACCACTGGTTCAAGCAGTTCTCAGGTTGCTCATCATTTCGGCAAATGTAGGCTATGAAGAGCTGGTCAGCATAATTCTGCTTTGTCCTTTCCAACAGTGACCCTGGTTCCCTTTATTTATAACCAGTCTCCCTTCTAGTTCAGAAATTACCTGGGACATTTGCATGCTCTGTTTGTCTTTGGTTTTGTTTTTCCCATCTGCATTACCGTACTAACTCATTACATACTTACTATGTTTGGTTTGGGGAGGACATGTGTGTATCTCTTTAGCACTGTTTTAGCTAGGCAGTACAATAAAGTTTCTATCGTATTTATTGACTGCCTACCATGCAGATGCTGGGTTGGGAGTGGGGGGGTAAAAGCGATGAATGAGGCCCAATCTGCACAGTTTACAATGTGGAGAAAAAGACACAAATGACCATAACATACAACAGAGCATAATAAGCTGTGATGAGTTCAACAGGAAAGGAACAAATAAAGTGTAACAGGAGTTCAAGGGAGAAATATTCCTTTATACCACAAGATGATGAGACAGAAAAAAGTAGCCAATCCTGCAGGGCTGATGAAATATGAAAGAGGCCCCTGAGCAGCATGAAGAGGCATGACAAGGTGATGCCTTTCCAGAGGGGCCATGATGATCAGCAAGAATGGGGCTGGGGTGGGGGGGCAATGGGAATGAACACATGTGACAGGGACACCGAGGTGAGGCTGCTCAGAGGCTGAAGACCTAGGTTCAGCACAGGTGGCCAAGACCATCAAGACAGCCTAGGGGAGCAGATGTACAGAGGTCAGAGTGTCTGGAAAAACCCAGGGCACCCAGCTAGAACAAAGGCAGGGCACCAAACGCAAGTAAAACGAATAATTTTCACTTCCGGTTTCCACTTTGGCATGTGAGGCTCTCGTAAGTCTCCAGTCCATCCTAACAAGTAAAAAGTTGAACAAACTGAGAGGCGCCTGCGTGGCTCAGTTGGTTAAGCGTCCAACTCTTGATTTCTGTTCAGGTCATGATCTCATGGCTGTGAGATCAAGCCCCGAGTCAGGCTCCACGCTGGGCATAGAGCCTGCTTAAGACACCACTCTCTCTCCCTCTCTCTCCCCCTCCCCCATTCGTGTCCTCTCTCTCTCTTTCTCTCCCTCTCCCCTCTCAAAAAAAAAAAAAGTGCTGAACAAGCTGAAAATCAATAGCTCTTCTCAGGTCTGTCAGTGAAGTGAGGTCACAGGACAAGCCACCATCTAGGATACTGGAGACATAGACAGGCATATACAGTGAATCACAATTTCCTGGAGCAGAAAACTCCAGGGAAACCAGGACCCAGGAAGGGAACCCTGAACTGTAAATAACTGATCATTGGAGGTTCCATGTGGACCAGTCTGAGAACTTACAAGTCCAGGGGAACCTCATATTTTTGCAAGTTTTACATTCTTTAGGAACTTGACCATGTTCTCACAATGAAGATCAGAGAAAAATCCCCTCATGCTTCCAACAGGAGGAGAGGAAAGTACTCATTTTAAAATGAGTGCATTTTAAAATGCACTAGAGCACTCTATTCTTTTTTTTTTTTTTCATTTGAGAGAGAGGGGCTGGGGAAAGGGGAAGGGGGGGGGAGAGAGAGAGAGAGAGAGAGAGAGAGAGAGAGAGAGAGAATGAATCTTAAGCAGACTCCACACCCAGCACAGAGCCCAATGCTGAACCAACGGAGTCACCCAATGCCCCTAGAACACTCTCTTCTTAGGGCCTGTGCTCATGACACATTATTTCAGTAGAGCCCAACCAACCTGGGGAAAAGGAAATACCAACTCCAGTCACCATAGGCCATAATATCCCACCAGAGAAAAAAATTGAGACACAGGGACACAGGCTCACTAAAAGACCAAGACCTAGTCATAGGACCATAGAACATGGTGTCCCTGCCCTAACACCTCACCACCACCTTACTGAGGATTTGTTTATTGAAGTTCCTTTCATCCAGTACATTATGTCTGTCTTTCAACAAAAAATTACAAGGCATACTAAAAGCTCAAAACAAAAAACACAATTTGAAGAGAAAGAGCAAGTATCAGAACCAGACTCAGATATAGCTGGGATGTTAGAACTATGAGATCAGGAAATTAAAATAATTAGGACTGTCAAGTACAAAAGATTTACCATATGCTGTTAAACTTTCATCTACCAAATAAAGAAAATTACTTTGTAATTAGCTTCATATCTGGGAGAAAAACAGCTGAGAACTGAGTTTTCTGACACTGCCCCCTCCCCTACCTGTTGAATCTGAATGTCCAGGATGGGACTCGGAACTCTACACTTTTTTTTTTAACATTTATTTATTATTGAGAGACAGAGAGACACAGAGCGTGAGCAGGGGAGGGGTAGAGAGAGGGGGAGACACAGAATCTGAAGCAGGCTCAATGCTCTGAGCTGTCAGCACAGAGCCCAATGCGGGGCTCAAACTCACAAACTGCGAGATCATGACCTGACCTGAAGTCGGTCGCCCAACCAACTGAGCAACCCAGGTGCCCCCAAACTACACTTTACAAAGCCCCCTGGTTACCCTGATGATCAGGCAGCTCACAAATAACTGATATTTCAAAAAAGGCTTATAGGGGCACCTGGGTGGCTCCATCAGTTAAGCGTCTGACTCTTCGTTTCAGCTCAGGTCATGATCTCATGGTTTGGTTCGTGGCATAGAGCCCCACATAGGGCTCTGCACTGTCAGCACATGATCTCTCTCTTTGCCCCTGCTCCTCTCTCTCTCAAAATAAATAAAATAAACGTCAAAAAAAGAAGCTCAAAGTTTACTGTTATCTTCTCTAATGAGCACACAATAACTATAAAAAACATCTTCAAAATAGAGTTGACCCTTGAACAACATAGGTCTGAACTGCACGGGTCCACTTATACAGGGATTTTTTTCGATACAGCACTGTGCTTAATTTTCTTTTATGATTTTCTGAATAACAATTTCTTTTCTCTAGCTTACTCAATTGTAAGAATATAGTATATAATACATATAACACACAAAATATGTTAATCAACTGTTTGTTATTGGTAACAGTAGTTAAGTTGGGGGGAGCCAAAAGTTATATAGGGATTTTTGACTACACGGAGGGACTGGCACCCCTAACCCCACATTGTTCAAGGGTCCACCATACTAGGCTAGTTTCCTTTTGGTTTGTTCTTTACTAGGGCATTTCTAATTTCTGATTCTTTTTTGTTCTTGTTTGACTTTAAAAAGTCTTCAAAATAGGGGCACCTGGGTGGCTCAGTCAGTTAGGCATCCAACTCTTGGTTTTGGCTCAGGTTATGATCTCGTTGTTCATGAGCTTGGGCCCCAGGTCAGGCTCTATGTTGACAGTGTGTGGTCTGCTTTGGATTCTCTGTCTCCCTCTCTTTCTGCCCTTCACCCGCTCATGCTCTCTCTCTCTCTCTCTCTCTCAAAATGAAATATTTTAAAGTCTTCAAAATGGGACAGTAAGCTCACCAATACGATAGGAATGATATCTAAAATAGCTTTATGCATATCACGCTTCAAAGTCTCCTGCCTAGAGAATATGCCATCAAAATATATACTGGTTTTATTTAATTGTGCACATTATCCTAAAAACAGCAACCCTACATTTAGGCACAAGGAAATAGTCTGTCATCACATACCTTCTAATTAATGATTTCTGATCATCTATTTAGATCATCAAAGTGGACTGCAAAACCACTCAAAACCTGCAAATGAGATGCAATCATCAAAACTCTCCATAGGATCTTCCTTCCATCTGCCTAAAAGACCAACCAGAAGTACATACTATGTGCACAAAGAATCTCCCACTTAAAAAATATGTCATCACAAAGGCATCAAACTTACTCCAACTGTCAGAACAGTACCCCCCCCCCCAAAAAAAAAAAGAAACGCTCACATCCTAACCCATGGACCAGGGAATGTGTTACTTTATATGGCCAAAGGGATTTCATAGGTGTGATTAAGGATTAAGGATTTTGAGATGGGGAGATAATCTCAGATTATCTAGCTGGGCCCAATGTAACCTCAAGGGCCCCTTATAGGGAAAGAGGGAGGGAGGGAGGAGATGAGACAAAGACCTCACGCTGCTGGATGTAGTGTAACATAGAGGAAGGGGCCATGAACCAAGGAATGCAGGAGGCCTCTAGAAGCTAAAAAGGGCAGGGAAACATATTTTCCCCAGCGGCCCCCTGAACAAACACTGCTGACTAACACTTGAAATTAACCCAGGGAGACCTACACTAAACTTCTGATCTACAGAACTGCAAAAGAAAGAGCTTGCGGTAATTTGTTACAGCATACACAGGAAGCACGTTGCACCAGAGTGCATTGAACGAAGGTCAGTGACTTAATGAGAGAACAGGAATCTGGGTCTGTCACCTTGGGGGGGGGGGGGGTTGCTGATGCCAACCAGGTGAGGAATGCACTCTGGTTAATGTGTGTTTCTGATATGCTTATATGTCGTTGTCACTGTTAGGTGAGATCATGGAACAGAGTTAACCCAACTGAACCAAGCACGGATTGACTAGCCACGTTGTTTGTTTCGGGGAGAGAAGAGGGATTATTTTTCCTCTTAACCTATAATGGTGGGAGTTGATGCCATTGTTCCCTGTCCTTCTTACAATTCTGAGAAGAGGTAAAAATAATAGATATGGTTGAATGAAATGGGGTTTCCCCATTGTGGAAAAACTAGTGTGGCCTTTTTGAGAAATATATCCCCAACCCCAGCATCCCTGTGCCAACCAACTACCCTAACCAATCAGGAAGGAGATGGAGAAAACAATCATGGGGAAATTTGAGGCTTTAAAGTCTCAAGGCCGGCCCATTCCAGGAACATTTTATCAGCCACCATTTGTCGGGAGGACAGATTTATAATGAAATGGAATGAGTTACATACCAGTGAGAGTGAAATAGGGCAGTGTGTGTGTGCATGTATGCACATGCGCATTTGACCAAACCTTCCTCATGAAGGTGGAGCCAGGGGTTAAGAGAGCCACCCATAGTCCTTGGAGCACATTCTTCCTCCTTCGGTTCCACTGACGACGGCAATGTGTGCTCCATGCTGATGTCCACAAAACCAGTCATGAAACACCATGGGATCCGTCTTAACAAATCCAGGGATCCATTAAGGAATATGACTGGATTTGCATTCTGGAGGGGACTCAAGTTATTCAAGTCAAACATTTTCAAAGTTCCATCTATGATCCCTCTTTAAAACCAAGAGCTGGGGGGCAATTGGGTGGCTCAGTCAGTTGAGTGTCTGACTTTGGCTCAGGTCGTGATCTCGCAATTCGTGAGTTCGAGCCCCTGCATTGGGCTCTGCGCTGACAGTGTGGAGTCAGCCTGGGATTTTCTCTCTCCCTCTCTCTGCCTCTGCCTGGCTCATGCTCTCCCCTCTCTCTCTCCTCTCCCTCTCTCTCAAAAATAAACAAACATTAAAAAAAAAACTGAGAACTTAGAATAGCAACTCATTGAAAAATCGATATTGCAGGGAGGAAGGGGAGGGGCAGACCAATGGGGAATGAGACAAAATTCAAACTTCCCACAAGTCTACCACTACCAAGAGAAGACTTGGTCTTGAAGTCAACTCATTATCTGCACGCAGGAAGTATTTAACAAATGTCTACTAAATAAACGAGGGTATGTATAGAACTCCGCAAGCCGTCAATGGCCAAGATGATACGACCTCCATTTACTAACTGAACGCCTCCTGGCTTCACTCTTCCCTACTGCTCCAGTGGTGGGTAACCAGACCCCGAGTTCACTCCGATGCAGAAATCTGACCTCCTCCATAAGGTGACACACCAAGGAGGGCCCATCATAACAGTGCACGCTGCACATTATAGAGTGCACACCGTGAGCCTACATTTGGACAGTAAAGAACAAAGAAACAGGAGTGTGGTCCAAGACTTACTTCTAGTGGGAATAACTTACAAATATAGGCTGCTGGGGCCACGAATTTCCGATGTCTTTTTCTCAGAGTCGCAGATTATTTTAAACAAGAATAAGTGGAGAAAGATAAAATCTCCCTTCCATCACCCCCAGGAAAGGACATCCAAGGGCTTGTATATTAAACAGAGGTTAAATCTGAGTAAAGCGGATGAAATTTCAGACTCCCTTTTCCCCCAAAGCCTTCCCACACTAATCGTTCTGAATACTTTAACCGTCTTAGCTGAAAACACAGAACGGTCTCTCCTCACACCCAGCTTATCCTGGAATACACAGCAGATACCCTGTCCCGGTCCTGCTGAGGACCACCTGCTCCCCCAGGGCCCTGACACATCACTTCTCTCCCCTGCTGTGGGCTCTCTGGCAGGGCACTGTGGTTTTTTTCACCATTTCTGAGGACAGAGCCTTCGCTCAACAGCTGTGTTTGTTTACAGGACTAGAACTGAACGCAGGACACACACGCTTGACCCAGCAGAGTTTTTCTTTTGGCATCTTCCCCTCCAGACTACACAATATATCCAGCCTCATAGTCCAATTGTAACTTGCGATCGGTGTGAGCCAAAAGGGTGGGCAGAGAGAGAGTCACCACATAGGGGAGCCTTGTACTATTCGCTCAACATTCTCTAGAATAGACATAGGTTTTTCCTTTAAGCAGGGCCAGGAGGCCACACCTGCATGGCCATCTGAACCTAACATGTCCTTACAATGGAGGGACAGGGTCCTCACTTTTCAGACACAAGGGCCTAGTAAACAGCCCTCGGAATCCATGAGAGGTTGTGCCAGGGCACAAGCGAGCCAACCTGCCCGTCCAAGACCACAAACCGCACTTTCTTATCTGGCAAACTGTCCCCAATAGCAAATGGCTTTCTGTATGAAACCTACTAGCCTTCATTTTGAGTGGGGTTTTAAAAGGATGACAGCAAAAGTCTGGGATACAAAAGAAAACGTGGCTGTTTTCTTGAGACTTCTTCTGTTCAGAAAAAATACTCTTGGTTTTTGATGGGTTTTTTTTTTTGGGGGGTTGTTGTTGTTGTTTAACTCCCATGAGAGTGCCCTCCCTCTTCACAACTTTTTAAAAATAAAGTCATCTAGAAGAGAACCATTATCGTCCGTAAAAATACAGAGCCTTATCATTACTTTTCAAAATAAATACTTATGGTCCTCTTGTGTCAAAGTAAAGGGGTGTCTTGTGCTTTCATTTCTTTGAGATTCTTTTACATTATTCCTCCCCCGGGGTTGGCTGCAGAGAATGGAAGCTGAAAATACCCGAGAACTTTTTCCAAGTTCTAAATTTGCTTCTGAGATGCAGGCTTTGTACTTCAAAACACGCGTTTCTAAAAGCCAACCTATTTACCCGATATTAGTTTTGGAATATCTGCAAAGCAGAGCGTGGGGCGCAAACATGCCTGGGACTTTGGCGGTCAGGTGGGAAGTGGGGCCTATCGCGCACAGTCACATTTTGACGGGGTTGTGGCTGAATCTCAGAGTCGTTCAAAGGCTTCCGGGATGCCATGATTGCACAATGAACCTCAGCCGGCTGCCTAACTGTGTTGCCACGCAGCTTCCCCGACAAGCCAACTCCCAAGATTCCCTCTGTCACCTCACAGCGTGTCCCCTGAAGAGGATCCGTGAGAATATGGGTGCACAGTCCAGGTTTTGCTGGGACATTACGGTCACTGGAGAAACATTTGAAATGGATGGACACACACCCAGACATGCACATTGAGCTGCATGTTTTGATTAAATCAGAATTGTTATAGACACTATAGTGTTTAAGAATACTTAGCATGCCATCAATAATGTTACATTTCTATGGTCTCTGTTGACCATTTCACTCAGCCAGCATTGCATTTAGAATGTACTTACATAGTCGTTTTTATTATATATTAGTCTTATTTGCCCTGACGTGTTGTCAGCTCCGAAAGGGCGAGGACGATCGCATAAGGGTTCAAATCCCACACACAGCACCTTAGCAATAGATGCCTGGTAACCTTGTGAGAGACAAATCATTATTAAAGCAAACCTGAAATTTTGAATCAAACCGTCGACCCAGGAAGTCACTGGCTAGGCCCAGACATGTCCTTTGAAAAAGAACATGTAACATTTCATTAAGACATGGCTAGTCACATCCTAATGAAGACGCACCCTCTTTCCTGTGACAAATCCAAGGTGAGCAAGACACTGTTCTTACCCCCAAGAAGGTTATAGACCAGTAGGGGCAGTAAAAAACAAATGATGACTGAGCAGTGAGGAAGTACACATAAAATGCTGAGAAGACTCCAAGGAAGGGATGTTTGTGTCAACTCAGAAGGGCTCAGTCAAGACTTCATGAAAGAGGTACAATTTGACACGGGCCTCAAAAGTCAGCCAAGAGCAAAGGAGAGCCAGCAACAGGAGGGGCCTATGATGGAGAAAGAGAGGTGCCCATGGCTCAGCACCTCAGTGGCTGTGTCTGTGCCCTGGCCCAATCCATTCCTCCACCCTCGTGGCCTCCACTCAACAGCAACCACGGCTGGGTTTGGTTAACCCTCAGCTGTCCCAGAATTTTCTGTGCTATTAATTGATCACACGGAGTCTATTACAGAATATCAGATGTCCTCCTCAATCTTACAAAAAGAAAAATGCACTTGGAATTCTATGTTAAAATAATATAACGTGCTCCTTCTGTCTGCTGCCCAATTACATTAGGTTGGAACGCTCGACTGGAAAACTTACTATAATGACCAGCCAAGTGCTGAAGGGCATAATGTTTTGATTGTCAAACAGGTTGTACATGATGCAAATATATGACTTAAGAAGTGATTTCACAAACATTTTGGTAACAGTAATCTGAGTCATAAGCTCCAACGTAGTCTCATAAAACAGCTGTGTATATAAGTAATCCAAAGATGGTCCTTAAGAAATGTTACAGAGAAAAGCCTTAAAGAAGAGGAGAAAGTTTGAATCTTGAAGAGGATGTCGTTTGACATTGTAACTTTAGCATTCAATGGCAAAGGCCAAATTGACCACAGAAACAAAATGTGCCACTGCCATTCAGATCTGCCAGCATTATTGATCTGAGGAGAAAGACTAATAATTATCAATCTTACAAAATTTACTGGAGATTTTCCACCCACTAATTATAGCATTAGGCAAACAAAAGATATTTGGGTGGCACCGTTAGGATAATGTTCACTTCACAGAGAAATTGTTTATCCATCCCAGACTTTTACTTTGATTTGTATATTTTATTCACTGGGCATCTGTCTTTGCTTATGAAAATACTATGGTCCAGGAGAGTTAAGTGACTTGCCCACGGTCACCCAGCAGCAAAGTCAGGTACGAAAATGGTGTTCCTCACTCTACTCTGATTCCTTTAACACATATGTAGGCCGACAAAGATACTCAGGAAAAGGGCCAAATAAATTGTAATTCTGCATTTTCTGCATCAGTTTCACTGGGGCTCAATCACACCAGCATAAAAAATTTTGAAATTCTGATTTCTTAAAAATAAGAATGGAATCTGGTGTGTGGAACAGATTTCTTTTTTCTGTGACTTCAAACTTTTAAAATCTGATTTGTTTCATCCCATGGAAGGTGTCTTTTATTTAAATTTCAAAGCAAATTCAAGGCAAGAGTTTAGACTTAGAAGAACCTTAAAGAGCTTGTGTTTTATTGCTGAGGCAGCTGGGACCTAGAAAGTTTAAATCTAAGGTCACCAGGTAGTTAGTGGCAAAACTAAAACCAGAAACAAAGTGCTCTGGATTTCAGCATCTTGAGTGGTGGCTGAGTTCAAACTGTCTACAGCACCGAGCTTGAGCTGTTTTGTTTGTTTGTTTTCATTCATGCTCTGACAGGTCCCCGCTACCTCCAGCTGCTCAAGGAAATATCTAGAAAAACTCATCTGGCGGAATTATTCTGTGGCAATCTATGACCTTCCTAGCGACACAAGTTCCTGGGAAGACTGAAGGTGTTGCTAGTGTTGAGGATATTTACATGGTCATGATGGATTTAAAAAGCACGTAATTTCAGAGAACACCTCCTGATTCACTGAACGAGTCCCCAAAGCCAGTAGGGAGACTAATATTCTGCAAAAGGAAAGCCTCCTTTGTACCACTGAACTATTCAGAAGATAATTCAATGGTTATCATATGCCAGGCTGTGTGCTTGAAGATACACAAAAATTATAGTTTCTGCCTTTAAAAGCTCTTGGTCTAGTGAGAAGCACTGATAAGTAAACAGACTGACTCGTGTTGGTTGGACAGGAGACAACCTCTCCTTCACCACTCCTCAAACCACAGATGCACCTGTACACAAGGTGAACAGAGAAGGAACACGGGCTCCACTTCCTGCTGTGCCCGTGAGCACGTGGAAGGTGGGTGCAGAAAGGGTGAGGGTGTTTGTGGCTAGGTCAAAGTCAAGACTGGATAAAAAAACTGCTAGGCACAGCCTGACCCAAAGGCTGCATTTTTCTAATGCATCAGGTTTGGCAACTGGCCTCCTGTGACCAACCCCTCTAAAGTATCCTAAACGTTCACCTTCTGGCCACTACCACCACAGCTATTCAAAAGAAGTCAAAATTAACACACCAAGACCACAAGGCCGAGGAGGGAGGACAGGGGTCCTGTTGATCTTGTTTTAAATAGGCTTGGTTGCAAACCGTAGTTGTCAGTATGGCCATTTTCCAAAAACACAAATCTAGTAAGGTCCTGCAAGGACCTAATAGAAACGTAGATTAATTTCTTGGTCTCTAAAAAAGTGCCTGGTGGTGAGTCTTCAGTCAAAATTCACTAAATCTATTCCTGATTCTGCCAGTAATTTCTGGCCATGAGTGAGAATCACTATACCCTTATTCAGTTCCCTGCATAGCAGTAGGGATATCACTTACCTAAGTATGGTGGCCACTCAACTTGCTTTCATGTTCTCAAGTATGAATTCATAAAGATGCTAGAACCTGCATAGATTATCTTCTTTCCAAAAAGAAGCTGAGCTAGAACTCTGTAGGGCAACATGTGAGATGTTTGTGAAAAATGCTGTGTATTTGGTTGGTGTTATCCCTATGCAAGAGCATTCTTCTCTAACCAGAAAGAGTATTCTGTTTCTCATCTGCCATGATTCTGTTTCTCATTTACAGAACTTTGATCTGAAAAAGGAGCCAGTCCTATGGAAAGAGGTCACAAAGGAAACTTGCAAAGATCATTGCAGGTAGGACTCTGAAATGTGTGAACCTTCAGAGAACAGCCATTTTAGCAGAGTAGGGAGTAGTGACCAGCAGTTATGACCAAGGTTGTGGAAAGAATGGAAGGAAATGCTAGATGGGATTTCCTCCCTGCTCAGCAGTGCAGTTACCTTCAAAGGGAATGAGGACAGAAACAGCTATGAAGATGAAGCTTTGGGTGCACTGTGGAGCTATAAAAGAACACCAGTCAAGGCACCTGGGTGGCACAGTTGGTTAAGCATCCAACTTTGGCTCAGGTCATGATCTCACAGTTCGTGAGTTCGAGTCCCACCTTGGGCTCTGAGCTGACAGATTGGAGCCTGGAGCCTGCTTCAGATTCTGTGTCTCCCTCTCTCTCTGCCCCTCCCCACTCATACTCTGTTTCTCTCTCTCCTTCAAAAATAAATAAACAAAAAAAAAATTTAAAAGAACACTAATTGATTGCTGGGTAGGTGGCTCCCACATAAGGGAGGAGTCTGGAAAGGAAGTAGACAGCATCTTTGAAACTGGCCTTGTTTCAGCATAAAGAATTTCTTTATCAAGAATAATAACTGATGTGAGCCCCTTTCCCTCTGAGCTCTTCCACAGCTTCAAGGGATCAAAGGAATTTTGGGGACTCACAGTTGCCAATGTGTTGGGTTAAACAGTATCCCCCCAAAATTCATGTCCTTCCTAGAACTGTAGAATGTGATCTTATTTGGAAATAAGGTCCTTGCAGATCTAATTAGTTAAGACAAAGTCATACTGGGGTCAAGTAGGCCCTTAATGCAATATGACCAATATGCTTTTGAGAAGATGTGAAGAGACAAGAAACAGATAGAAGGCCATGTAATGGCAGAGGTAAGACTGGAGTGATGGAATGCCAAGAACTGCCAGCAACACCAGAAGCTAAGAGAAAGGCATGGAGCAGATTCTCACCTAGAATCGAGAGAGAGAGAGAGAGAGAGAGAGAGAAGGAAGATGATGACGATGAGGAGGAGGAAAGGGAGGAGGAGGAAGGGGAAGCGCTCAGCATCCCTGATACCTTGATTTCACACTTTTAGCCTGTATATCTATGAGAGAATAAATTTCTGCTGCCCAAAGCCACCCAGTTTGTGGTACTTTGTGATGGAAGCTCTAGGAAATTAATATACCATACTATAGGACCTTCCCTTCCACCCATGAAGGAGTAACTGCTATGGAACGCCCCCCCCCCCGACTATAAAACTATTAGAAACAGAATAAAAGTTTCGAAACAAATGATTTGAGCCTTTCAATTATCCCAGATCACTACCAGGAGACAGATTTGAGGGGCAGAGGGGCCAAATAGAACCCAATAAACTCACTGGGTTTTGGAGACAGAGACTGGAGTCTGGGGAAGCCAAGGTAGCTAAATTTACAGGGGTGAATACCAGAAGAGAGAGAGCTACACACACACACACACACACACACACAGCACATGCACGCTCCACAGATTTTCACAGGGGTCCTCTCTAGCCTTTAGCAGAGTTGTGAACTGCTCATGTATGAGAAAAACCTCCAAGGCAGGGAAAGAACTATGGGAAAGCAATATGAAAAAAAAATTACCAGAACCCACACATGGCTAGAGAAATTCTGTGTGTCCAAGAACCAGAGTGTAGAGGCCTCTTATGAGAAATTGGGTAGATTCTTAAAAAGAATGTGCCTTATTTGTGAGATAACTTATTTGTAAAATAAAGACTGATCTGGATCTACCATAACAAAGCTTAAAAGCAAACCTCAAAAGGATCCTCAAACAGATCCACAAGTTACTTAACTACACACCAGAATAAAATCTAACTTTCCTCAAAAGAATATAAAATCCAGCACACAACACCAAATCAAAAATTAGTAGACATGCAAAGACACAGAAGTATAACTCATAACCAAAAGAAAAAAATCGATACAAACAGATTCAGAAATGAAATAACAATTAGTACACAAGGACCTTAAATAGCTGTTATCTTGACAATATACTCAAGGATGCAAAGAAACACATAAATACGAGGAGGAAATAAATGGAATGGAAGATATAAAATATCCAAATGAAACTTCTAGAAATCAAGTGAAAAATATACCAGATAAGATTAACAGTTTAGATACTGAAGAAGAAAATATTAGTGAAGTTGAAGTCATAGCGATGGAAATTATGCCAAACAAGATAGCACAGGAGAAAAAAAAAATGACTGAAAATAAATGGGCAGGGTTCAGGGAACTGTAGGATAACAAAACAGTCTAGAATTTCTGCCATCTGAAGCCCCAAAGGAGGGTACAAAAAAGGGAAAGACTGAAAACTGATTTGAAGAAGTAACGGACCAATTTTTCTGAATTTGAAGAAAACTATAAACTCGCAGATCCAGGAATCTTCAAATAGGAGAAACATAAAATAACACCAAGGCACACGATAATAAAATTGCTGAAAACAACGGTGATGAAGCGAAAACCTTAAAAATCAGCCAGATAAAAGAAGACATCACATACACAGGAACAAAGATAAAAAGAAGACTGCTCATGAAGCCATTCAGGATAAAAGTCAATAGAATGATATCATCAAAGCACAGGAAGAAATGCTGTCAAATAGAATTCGATTTTGAAAGTGAAATTTTTTCAAAAACAGAGATACTTTCTCTAATAAAAGCTGAATTTATCACCAGTACACCTATACTACATGAAACATTAAAAATAAAAGTTCTTCGAACAGAAGTAAATGATTCTAGATGGAAATTTTGATCTACACAAAGAAATAACATGAGAAATATGTAAATATAAAAAAGTTTTAAAATTTGTTTAAAATGTTTTAAAACATAATTAATTGCTTCCAATTTAAAAAAGGAATACTAAAGGATTTGTAACACATGTAGATGTAATATGTATGACAACATAGTACAAAGGACAGGAGAGAGAAACTGAGGTATACTTTGTAAAGTTCTCCCACTACATGTGAAGTGTTAAAACATTATTTAAAGATAGAATGTGATCAGTGTGATATACACACACACACACACACACACACACACACACACACACACACACTGAAAATCCTACAGGAATTACAAACAAACAAACAAATAAATAAAGGTATTAACCAGTAATGGAGAATGGAGATAAAATAAAATCATAAAAAATACACAATCTAAAAGAAGGCAAAGAGGGGAAGAAAAGAACAAAGCACAGATGATACAAACAGAAAATAGCAAAAATTGTAGATTTAAACTCAATCAAGTCCATAATCATATTAAATGCAAATGTTCTAAACACTCCAGTTAAAAGGCAGAAATAACCAGATCATTTAAAGACACACACACATGCACACACAAGATCTAACTCCATGCTATTTACAAGAAATCCAATTTGTATATAAATACACAGACCTGTTAAAAGTGAAAGATTAGAAAATTATGCCATGCACACATTAATTAAAAGAAACTTGGACAGGCCATATTAATTTCAGATACAAGATGGCATCACAACAAAAAATCTGACCACGGATAATAAAGGACATTCCATAAATGCTAAAGAGTCCAATTCATCAAGACATATAAATCCTAAATGCATATTCTAGAGTAATACAAGAAAAAATAGTAGCACTGAAAAGTAAACAAATCCATAATTTTTGTTGAAGAGTTCAGCTTCCAGGAATCAACAGAACAAGTAAACAGAATGCTAGTAGAGATACAGAAGGCTTGAATAACACCATCAACCAACTTACCTACCTGCCATTTACTGAATGCTCCACCCAACAAGAGCACAGTGTATATTCTTTTTAAATGCACAGGAAACATTCACCAAGTCGAGACAATACTACAGTCCTGAAACAATATTCAAATTCAAAATTACTGAAATAATACAGAGTATTCTCTGATTACAGTAGAATTAAGCTGGAAATCAGTAAATCCCCAAATATTTCAAAATTAAACTGCATACTTGTAAGCAATCAACAGGTCAAAGAAGAACTCACAAGGGAAATTTTTAAAAATATTTTGAAATGTATGCAAATGAAAACACAACATAACAAAAGCTGGGGGTTAGAGGAAAACCTATACCATTTAATGCTTATTTAGAAAAGGAGAAATGGCCACATACCAGAGTGATGAGAGGACTTAGAACTTTGGCACTTAGAATAATTTTATTTTGTAGATTTCTGGGCAGAGTCTCAATGCCATCGGAAGTATGACTTCTTTCCTCCACCTTATCTCTCTAAAAACAACTCAGGCTCTTCGTAATTATGGGTATTTCTGAAACAAAGATAACCTTGCTGTGTTACCTCTGTGAAGAAGGCTGTGACCAAGATCAGCGGCTCTCAAAGCGAATCACCTAGGGGTCTTCTGAGATTCTGAATCAAAAGATACAGAATTGGGCCTGAGATGACGCATTTCTAACAAGCTCCTTAGTGAGGCAAACCACACTTTCTGTAGCAGGGAACAAGAACCGTGTCCCCCAAATACATAAGCTCATTTTAGCCAGGAACAATTTCTCCCACCAAATCTGAGTTTTTAGCCTTCTCTCATGTACTTTTCCTCTCCAGAGAAAAATGCCAAGAAAAGGCTGGTGGGTGATTAGGGCAAAGTTACTTAATATGGATGAGACAGGGCTTGCCAGTGACCATCTGATCAATTAAGTAGCAGGTGCGTGATTGAGGTCAAGACTGGCTTTAATAACCATTACTTAAAATGTTCTGAATCCTTTTCTTTAATGCCTAAAATTACTTTGGACTCAGACCAGTATTTTTTTTTTAACAGCAGTGCTCTTACCATATATAATGCAAAATCTTAAAAATGAAGTTCTGTGCTCAATATTACCTGCTTCTGCAGTGTGATACGCTCTGACTCCCGGCCGACCCTGCTTCTTGATCCTCTGAGCTATAGGTGTAGGTGTTTATTATGCCTACCAGACAATACTCTGGCACCACCATGGCCCTACAGAGGATGCTAACTGGCAAAGAAGAAAACCCAAAGGGCAAGAGGAAAGGGTAAAAACCATGTGAGCAAGATTTCATGTAGCTGTTGCTGTGTATCCATCTAAACTATAATCCATGGCTCTCAAAGGATAGTTGTACTCAGAACCCTAAAAACATGCCACACTTTGGGGGCAAAGATTTTTGTCCACCTGAATCTTCCTCATCTCCACTTTGCCAACGGCTCAACCAGAAAAGCCCAGCGATTGAACGCCAGCGGCACTTTCTTGAAGCTATGGCTTCCTGACATGAAAAATTACGTAGTATCAAAGTTACCCCTTTTCAAAAAGAAGCATATGATCTTAAATCCCATAATAATACATTTAGAACAGGAGATAATTCCACTCGCAAATTCATTGCTAGGATTTAAAGACTTCAGAAGGAACTTCCAATAATTCATCAAGCAGGACAGGTGAAAATCAGCCTAGAACTTAAAGTTTAAGTAACTCACATTCAGGACCTAGATTCCATAGCTCTAGAACAGAAGCCAGAAAACCATAGCCCATGAGCCAGCCACCTGGTTTGTAAACACAGTTTCATCGGGATACAGTCTCTCATATGTTAAGTTACTCCTCCCTCACTACCATAGGAGACTTGAACAGGGGTGAAAAGACCATGCTCGCAAAGCCAAAAATATTTACTATCTGGTTCTTTAAGAAAAAAATTTTCCAACCCTTGTTCTAGAAGCATTAGCATGTACCAAGACTTGTTAAGGAGGTGGAAAAACTGAGCAGACAGTTATCAACGACCACAGTACAAAATTTAAATGAAGTGTCTTTGCGAAGTAGTGAGCTTCCTGTAACTGGAAGGCTTTAAGCAACTCTGACGATGCTCACCGTCTCAGAACTGTGGTGAAAGGGACACAGGCACCCCTTGAATGGTTTCTTAAATCACTTCTGAGATTCTGCATCATTTTAGGCTATCATTGCACAGAAGTCCACATTAGACTTCTTGAAAAATAGTCTCACCTGACTTACAAAGAAAAACATCTTACATTATACCTAAGAGAATCAAAAGAAAACACGTGTCTTGAAAAGGAGAGCCCTGGGTATCTTCTGGTGGCCAGTCTGCCTGTGATGGGCCCACAGAAGTGACTCTGCTGGACAGAAGCCATGTCTAATTCTGAGGCCATTATAGCTCTTCACATGCTATGATTGCTCCACAGAGATTTGTAAATATAATTTAATGATGTCTCTGTGTAATCCAGATTGCCAAATCTTTCCGCAATCTTACTCTTGGGCAGAGAATGTGTGTGTCAACACCATTACATACTCTTAAATATCTGCTGCCCTGTTAGGATCTTTTAGAACAACAGTGAGTATTGTTTTCTAGAAATCCAGGTGGGTGGCCTCCTGGAGAAATAAGGTAAGGCTTAAAAAGTCAAAGATTCATCAGTGTTTTTCATTTCTTAGCCAAATTGCTTTCACAATATGGCAAATTAAGAGGGTTTTTTTAAGTTTGCAATTAACGTGTTTCACAGGTCTACTACATTTTAGTTAGGGAGCCCCATGAGATTGACCTGGGCTCCATTCCTCTGCCAGAGGAACACTCTTTGTGATTCTCAGGCCAATTCTTTGACCAATTTGGCAGCATGACTGGCTGGGCTCGCAGGTAGTAGAGTGAGCACTCTCAGCGAAATGTTCATTTTTATGGTGTTGGCTTTCACCTACATATCAGCAGGAGGCAATACCACTTGGTCAAGTCCGCCTTTATGCAACATCAAAGGCACAGAGCTTACTGTGGCTGAGTACAGAGTAATCCAACAACATTCAAGGCTTTGGGTTATAGGCAAGCACAAGTAGGTTCAGCATTCTCGCTCTGGCTCTAAGTTAAGAGTAACTTAAGCAGCATCCTGACATGGATCCATCCACCATTCTAGCTGATGCCATCTGAGAAGGCATGCAAGGTGGAGAGAATTAGAGCTCAGGCACGGCAGAACTGGGGGCAGGAATGGAGTAAGGAAGTCACTCGACATTTAACCTCAAAGTGTTTGAGGACCTCGGATACCAGACTTAAAAGGAAATAAATAGCAGCCAGGCTATTAAAAAGCTTCCCATTTATTAAGTTCCTCTTTCCAGTAAAGAATGTTAACTTTGTTTTTAAAGAATAGAGAATTTTAAAAAATCAAAGGTATCTTTTTAATTTCAAATTCTCGAACCACCTGGAAAAATGTCAAGATACACCTAGTTAGTTCCCTACATTTAGTTCCCTTAGTTAAGCAGCAGAAAGGCAGAGAGAACACAAGGAAACCGCCCAATAAAAATTACCTGTTATTGCAGAAGTCACTGTGGGGACTCTCAAGCTGAATCATCACATTGTACAATTTCGTAAACTTTGAAGAAAAACATCTGATTTTGTTTCAGGATCCCTCTGCTTCCTCCTCCTGTCCTTATCATTCCCTAATTGATACACTCCAAGTAGATTTCTATCATAGTGCCAGCTACGCTCCAGAAGTCCTCTATCTACACATCAAGCCTCTCTCTTCTCTGCTGCTGGCAAAGCACAGCCTATGTGCTTTAGAGTCCTTGGCAGTTGGCAAAGCAGCCAGCACACAATAGGGACCCGAGTGTTCAAGTGGATGGACAGACAGGTGGCCCTGACAGTAGGGAAAGTGCCCTACACACACATGGTGTCCACACTTCAGCCCCCCGCCTGTCACCTGCCCTTGCCCACAGTGATCTGTGCCTTTCTTGGGTTAGCTCTAGCATCTGAAGGGCACTACCCCTCATCTACTTTTTTTTCAATTTTTCAAATTTTTTATGTTTATTTTTGAGAGAGAGAGAGCGAGCGAGCATGGTTGGGGGAGGGGCAGAGACAAGAAGGGAGACACAGAATCCAAAGCAGGCTCCAGGCTCTGAGCTGTCAGCACAGAGCCCGATGCGGGGCTCAAACTCCCCAGCAGCGAGATCATGACCTGAGCTGAAGTCAGATGCTCAACCTACTGAGCCACCCAGGTGCCAGCCCGCCCTCATCTCTTTAAATCCTACCCACCCTGTTGAGGCAGTGCCACTCAAAGTATGGTTCACCAACCACTTGATTAAAAACTTCTTCATCCGACTTCAGTTCAGGTCATGATCTCATGGTTTGTGAGTTCAAGCCCCACGTTGGGCTCTGTATTGACAGCTCGGAGCCTGGACCCTGGAGCCTGGAGCCTGCTTTGGATTCTGTGTCTCCTTCTCTCTCTGCCCCTCCCCGACTTGTTCTCAGTCTCTGTCTCTCAAAAATAAATAAATTTGAAAAAAAAATTTTTAAACAAAGTTTCTTAATATGCAGACTCCTCGGTCTCAGAGCAAACATACTAAATCAAACCCTCTAGGAGGCAAGCCCAGGATTGTGCATGTTAAATAAGTTCCTCAAATGATTCTGATGCCCATTATCCATGGGATACACTTAACGTTTAAAGTCAACTCAAGCTTGCCTTCAAAGTTAATCAGCCAGGCAATGTCACATTGTCCCATGTGCCCTGAGGACTGTGTGTGACACATAACCACTTGGCAAAAGACGCCAGCCCTACACTCAGGGTGACATACCAGGGTGTAGGCGATTTCTGTAGAGGAGAGTCCCAAAGGTGTGGTCACAGAATAGGTGTGGGATGTACTGGCTCCCTGACGACAGGAAATGGTGTCTTTGACAACTTATTATTGATCTTGAACAGTAATTTGCTTCTCCCTTAATTCTAAAAATAGATTTGAGACAATTTACAGAAATACAATTTTATAGAATAAACATTAAGCAGATGTGGAAATAGGAATAAAAGGGGAAATGGGGAAGGGCAAGGAGATAAGGCTAATATAGGAAAATAAATACCACAGATCAATCGATACTAATAGCTCTGAGTTTCCTAGTGACCAAAGAATATGAAAACACGAGCATTTACAATAACTCAGTATTCATAAAACACAAGTTGGGGCGCCTGGGTGGCTCAGTCGGTTATTGTCCGACTTCAGCTCAGGTCACGATATCGCGGTCTGTGAGTTCGAGCCCTGCGTCGGGCTCTGGGCTGATGGCTCAGAGCCTGGAGCCTGCTTCCGATTCTGTGTCTCCCTCTCTCTCTGACCCTCCCCCGTTCATGCTGTGTCTCTCTCTGTCTCAAAAATAAATAAACTTAAAACACACACACACACACACACGTTAGAGAGAGAGAAAAAAAAAAAAAAAACCTGAATTTCCCTGACACTGGCAAGTTGATCTAAGCACAGCTTCATATTCTGAAAAGCATACCAATAACATGAAATACCTATCCCACATCCCACTGCTCCCCATTGGAGGCACAGTGCCTCATCCATGATTGCCTTCGGTAGACGAAGCACACAATGGTCAGCGAGCATCTATAGGATGTTATAAGTTCTCACCATGAAGGACAGAAGGCCAGCAGCATCAAGGAGGGAATTGGTGGAACTAGACGCTTGCTCTATTTTACTAGGATCTCTGCTTTGGCTAAAGGATGTCAGGATTTGCAATTTTTTTCATCTCCCACAGGCTCATCTTCTGTGGATACCAGCATTAGGACATCATCATAACACAGTAGCACACTTGAAATCAAGGGCCATCAATTGCAGTCTAGAGCCATCAATAGGCACAAGAAAATTATAAGACTATGGAAATTATGTGACTGTGGCATTTCAAAATTATAGCCCTACAGAACTGGACAGAGACACTGACAGGGAATCTTCATCATTCATCGTGGGTAGCTTTAACAATAGCAAAAATCTCCACCCACTCAAAAGCTGACCATAGGCACTAAGCTAACTTATAGGGTATTTGTGGTCACAATTGGTGGAGCTCCCAATCGTCCTGATTTATTTTATCTTACATTGGCAAGGTGCTTTAGCTTTATAAGTCTCTCATAAACGTTACCTTAAATTCCAGAGACTACATAATGTATTTGTGCATTCCAGAAGAACTTAATATTTATTACCTAGTGCTTCCCAGTTTTTTATGGTTTCCTCTTCTTCACAGAAGAAGAGGATGTGTCAAATAGTATCACAGGCAAAGAAAATAAAGATTTTTTTTGTAATGGCCCCTTATTGCAAACAAATGCTATGGCTTATAACCGAGCACTTAAAATGTAGCAAGCACTGTGCTAAGCTTGTAACATGTAGCATCACAGGCACCCTAAGAACTAAATGCAATTATTATTTCCTGTTTATACAGGTGACAAAACGGAAGCACAGAGAAGACACTGACCTAATGCCCACCCAACTAAGGGATAAAGCCCATATTCAAACACAGGCAGCATGCCTCTAGCAACTATTGGTGTAACCCTCCTTCTCTCCCAGAATACCGCCATCCCATCACTTACTTAAGGGATTTCCAAGGGGACAAGAACATCATCGAGGCCCTCTATAGAAAACACCACATTCATTTTTCTATCGCTGCCTTAACAAATTACCACAAACTTGGCAGTTCAAAACCACCACGGTTCCATAGGTCAGAAGTCTGACATGGGCCTCACTGGGCTCAAACCAAGGTGTCAGCAGAAATGCTCTCCGTTCTGGAAGCTCCAGTGGAGAATCTATTTCTATGCTCATTCTATGCTGCTTGCGGTCACAGAACTGGTGTCCCCATTTCCTGACTGGCTGTGGGTTGAGGGCCCAGGCCACTGAAGCCCTTGGCTTGAGCTCCTTCTTCCATCTTCAAAGCCAGCAACAGGGGGATGACACCCTCTCGCCTCTTCTACCTTCCTCTTCTAAGGGCCCATGTGAGTAATCATCCAGGATAATCTCCCGAGTTTAAGGTCAACTGTTCAGCAATCTTAACACCCTCTTGCCATGCAAGGTAATATATCCCTAGGCAAACCTGGGGGTGGGGGTGGGGGGGGCAAATACTATGGCAGCCCCGCGTGCTGCAAATATGGACACCAACTGTGGTCACATCTCTCTAGCCCATCTCTCATACACATGGTTGTCCTGGGTGTTATGTATTGAGGTAATGACGTTTTGTGAACTATACACTGTGGTCAAAAACTCTTAGGAGTATGTCCTTACGTGATGAATTAGGGAAGTTGAAAGGAGGAGAGCTTGTCACCTGCTTGAATTGACACTGGCTAATTCCCAGCCCCAGGAGAGGACACGGGATCCTTCATGCTACCTGCCACAGGTATGAGCTGGCCAACGGAATGGAGACAAACCTGGTGGAGAAGCAAGCTGAATTTCGATCTGGTCAGTCCCGTTGGGCCGAGCAGCCTGTGAACAAGGCTTGGTTCACGACTCTCCAGCCTCCTCTTGAGCCAATTAGTTTCAAAAATGGAAACATTCTCTGAGCCTTGACCACACTTCTAGGCTCACAAACCGCTGCTTTTAATTGTAAGGAGAAATGAGGGAAAGGGTTCCAGGAAGACCAGGTTAAGTCTATTTAAATCCCAACCCTTCGGAGCGTAGTTACTGGAAGTGGCACTTTTTCCACAAGTTATAATCTCTTAGGTGCTATTCATGAATTTGTCACCTAATTTCCCTTCTTCATTAAACATTCTAAACCCAACCAGAGGAAAGGAAAAATGCAAAATACTTGTAAAATTTCAAAAAGCCCTTCAGATGCTGTAGATACAGATCAAATGGAGGGGGGGTGGATTACCTAGATGACTGCAAAATTGTCCTAGCTGGTCTCCCCCTATGCAGCCTCTTCCACACTGCTACCAGAAATACCTTCCTAAGCACACATCAGCCATGCCACCGCCTGACTGAAAATGGTTCCTCGCTGCCTACAAAATCAAATCCAAATTCCTCAGAACTGCTTCAGTGTTCCCCACAGTCTGGTCTTAGCTTGCCTTGTCAGCCTCCTCTTCCTCCAAGTCCCATAGCACCTCCAGGCCCACCTGCCCTTGGACCCACCGCCCCACTGCCATCCCCTGCCTGGTCTCCTCAGTCTGGAATGACAGTGCCTTTCACATCCACCAGCAGAAAGCCAACTCTTCTTTCTACCCTCAGCCTAAATTCATGTCCCTCCATAAATTAATCACATCCTCCTTGGCATGCCCGTAATATTCCGCTTTTAGCTCTATCACAGGCACCACCAAATTCTGTTTGGGGTCAGGGTCAGGCATCTGTACATCTGCCCCTTTCTCTGGAGGACACGACGGCACCTCTCCCTTCCCTACTGGAGTCAGCACTTGGCCTGATGTGTTGAGAGAGCTCCATCAACACACTGGACATCCACATTAAATCTGCCATTTCTAATACTGAAGACACTCCCTGGGTTTAAGGAACGTTCTCGTCAGGGTGTGTCACCCAGTGCCTCAGACTCCATTTGGTAAGAGGCACATTGTCACTGGATCTCCCACAATGTCAAAGGATGTGACAATAGAACCCATATACTTTTGTCTTCATGTGCTAGATGGGATCCTATTGTAAATACATCTTTTTGCATTCTGGAGGGGGGCGGTATATAGATAATCACTATAAAATCTTTCTGCTTTTCTATTTGTTTGAAATTTTTCGCAAAACGTTGGCCAAAATTAAACGGTGAATCGCAACTTGGAATTTGCGTCCTCAGAAAAGGTGTAGAAGTAAATCAAAATATTTGCAGAAATCAACATGAAGAAAGCCAAGAATTCATTGTGGAATTGTACATGAAAAGCACTTAGGTAAGAGTTTGGTAAACCATGTTTGCTGCCCAGTAGGAAAAAGCATGTACCATAGTTGACCTTAGAGAATCATGGAAATAAATCCCTCATTCCAGCGAAATGTTCTGGTGACATATTTTATTTTTGTAGCATTCACGGGGCTATCCCGGTTGTCTCTGTGGTTTTAGTGATGCAAGGTGGCACTTCAAGAGAAGTTTCGATTCTGAGTTCAGCTTCCTATGAGCCAGGCTCCAAACACCAGAAGGGTCACAAAAATATTAACACCTAATGAGAGGGACAGATCAAGTGCATGAGAATGAGCAAGCATGTCTACTGTCCTGAAAACGCAGGTGAGAGAAAAAAAAAAAAAGTCGAAGGGATGACTCATTCGCTTCAGAAAAGTGTCTCACATCACCCCACATCCCACACCAAGAGGAAAAAAGTTAGATGATGTATTACAGACACAAGATAAATTGTGACTCTAACAAGAGCCGGTCAAATAGGGAAAACATAAGACGACAGATATTACGATAGCCAAGACACCTTAACCTTCTAAGTCCTAAATAATGCAACATTATACACTATTACTTATTCCTAAACAGAGCCAAAAAATAAAAATAAAAAATTAAGCAGGCAAGATATGGAAACAATCTAAGTGGCCATGGACAGATGAATGGATAGAAATAATGTGGTATACACAATAGAGTATTATTCAGTCTTAAAAAAGGAAACCCTGGCACACCATAGACGAACCTGAAGGACATTATGCTAAATGAAATAAGTGAGACACAGAAAGGCAAATTCTGTATCACTTATATATGGAATCTAAAATAGTCAAACTCGGCGCCTGGGTGGCTCAGTCTGTTAAGCGTCCAACTTCAGCTCAGGTCATGATCTCATGAGTTCATGAGTTCATGAGCCCGAGCCCCGCATCAGTCTCTGTGCTAACAGCTCAGAGCCTGGAGCCTGCTTTGGATTCTGTGTCTCCCTGTCTCTGCCCTCTCCCACTCCCACTCTGTCTCTGTCTGTCTGTCTCTCTCAAAAATAAATATTTTTAAAAATTTGAATAAAAAATAAAATAGTCAAACTCAAAGAAGCTGTGGCTCCGGGAAGAGGTGGGGGGAAGGGCAGAGAAATGGGACGGTATTGGACAAAGGATACAAAGCTCGTTACCCATGGTGAGTTCTAGATCTAATGGACAGCATGGTGACTACAGTTAAAGCTGCACTGTATACCTGAAATGTGCTAGAAGGGTACATCTCCAGGGTTCTCATCACAAAAGCACACAGACACAGACAATGGCCACTATATAACATGATGGATATGTCAGTTAGTTTGAGTGTGGTGATCGTCTCACAGTGACTTCTATTAGGTCATCACGATGTATACTTTAAATATATACAATTTCTATTTGTCAATTATACTTCAACAAAGCTGAGGGGAAAAAAACACTACCTAATTGGGTGGGGGTCAGGTAACGGAAGTATATACTATACAACAAACCTTCCTCCACATTTATACAGGTCTTAAACATTAAAAAATACAGAATATTATCACTTACAAATAGGAATCTGAGGTTATTTCACATCTCTCTTGGCTACACTCTTGCAATTCCTCAAATAAAATATGAAGGAGAGCGGGGTCTGCTCGTTTTATGGCCTGTATCAACTCTGTGTCCCTCCCTAGAGCTAATATATCTCCCCTCAACCTAAGGCTAATATATTTCCTGGAAATAAAAGTGTTTATGTCTTGCATACTCTAGAAGGGAGAGCAAAATTTAAGTGGGAGAAGGGGGGAAAAATGTTTTTTGTTCCAGGACCTACCTGTCTCATTACACATAATTTAAGTACTGAAGAGCTGTTTAATTTTAAACAATTTTTATAACCATCTATAAAAGGAGAAACATCACATCTTGTAGGTGCTTACTCTAATTTGACATTTTTTCCAACCTATTTGGACACACTTGTGCCCACTTAAGCAGTCTCTCTGGATCGGCTGCTCAGAGTTGAATTCTGCTGGATTCATTTCACCAATGGTCTGGAAATACAGTGGGGCAGTAATGCACGTCTGTTCCGGCAACCAACCCAAGAGACCACCCTCCCCCTGGCCAGACCTCGCTGCTCCTGGGCAGGGGTATCTCAACCCTGCCCACAGCTTTGATCTGTTTTCAGGTTTTAAATGCTCCCTGTTGCCTAATGGGGAGCTAAGTGACTTAGCTTCAATAGACATTATGTCACCTCCTCAGCCCTTACGTAAACAGAGTGTCTAACACCTTCACGATGTAAGCCAAGCCATCGAGCCTACAGTAGAGGCTGACAAGATACGTATTTTTGGATCGGCACCTGCCAGAGTCCCGCCTCCTCGCATGCAAGCTTTCTGCGGGGCACGACCAGGAAATTTATATTTAGACTTAGTAGCCATTCTTTCTCCTACTAATACATATTAAAGTCAAAATGACATCAGAAAGAGGGAAAATAATCTTTCTTCTTCCTGAGGTCTTTTTTCCCTAAACCATCTAGAAAGTCACAGAACATTAACTGTGAGAGGAGAAGGCAAGGTCCCTTTTTAGAACTGCTTTTGTGAACAGAAAGAAGGAGCATTCCTCATATCTGCACAATATTTCACAGTTTATTATTCTCTTGCTCAAGTGTTTGGTGTTATTAGTGAGTGAGTGAGTGAGAGAGAGAAAGAGAGAAAGAGAGAAAGAGAGAAAGAGAGAGAGAGAGAGAGAGGGAGAGAGGGAGGGAGGGAGAGGAGACATGCACACACCAACTTTATTTTGGACAAACTGACTTTCATTCATCCAGTGGGCACTTATTCAGGATCAACGAAGGTAAGGTACCATGTTAGTTACCTGCAGGCGGGGGGGAGGGGGGTGTCACGGTGAATAAAATATTACATGATCAAGAATCCAAGAAGTTGGTGCTGAAGGTGATTTGCCCGAATCCACACAGCTGGTAGGTGGCTGAGCCAACACTGCAGTTCAAGGTTCCCAGATCCTTCCTGTGAGCCACATGGAGCTCATCTGCAAACACGCGTCTGGCGTTCTGCGCTAAGGAAAGTGCCTGGTCACCGGGCTCCAAACGTTCTTCCAAAGAGTCATGGCCTGTGGGTGAGCAGATGTCAGGAAGGCTCCCATGACAGCATGGCATTCGAACCGGGGCTTGAAGAACAGACAGAACAGATAATGCGGAAATCGGCAGCTGTGCAATGTCAACGTTAAAAGTCCGGAGAGAAAGGCCTGGAGGAGGAAATCACACCGCAGTTAGTGAGCCTGAGGAGGGCACGCACACACCAAGATGAGTGTGGGAGGTAAAGCTGGAAGGGGTGGGAGTCAGGCTGGCATTCGGGCGTCATTCAGCACCCTGCGAGGGTCCAGGGAAGGGGTGGAGGACAGAGAACAGGCCACACCTGCTATAGAGCAAGAGGACCCTCTGGGGGCCATGCAAGGGTGGGTTAGCTGCAGAGGTGACAGCACACAAGTCTAGGCCAACATCATGGAGACCTTGTGCGGGGAACGTGGGAAAAGAATGGAGCAAAGAGATGGAAGTGAGAGCTATCTCAGAAGCTCAAACAGAAAGCCTGGCGATTGGCTGGATGTGGGAGGAGGAGATCAATGCTGTACCTGGGTGCCTGGCTCCCAGGTGCTCCTCCCTGGCCCACTCACTCCTCCCGGCCAGCGTGCTGACACATAGATTCCCACACCAAATGCCCAGGAAGGACAGGGTCCAAGAAGCTGCTTGCTCACAAACACGCTAGGTCTGAGCCACCCACTGTCACCAGCCCACAACAAGTACAGAAGGGGAGGCTGTTCAGTTTTACAGCAATTTGATCATTTCACACCAATGGAATCCAATAGTTAAAGATTAAGGCTTGATTTTGTATATACTGGGGGGCGGAAGGGTGCTTTGCCATTTCACTTTTCTAGTAACTCGTTTTTGGTGGACTTTAAGAAAGTATACACCCCAGAAACAAACAAAAAAGCTAGTTCTCATGCAAAGACAGCTTGAGGTGCACTGCACCACACGATTCTGATGCCGCGTTGTGCCTGGACCACACTCCGAATACACGGGGCACAAAAACAGAAGGGAACACACGAACAGGTACTCAGCGCTGGCAGACCTCCCCGCAGCTGACATCTGGCCCTCTGACTACACCAGCTGCAGGGCTCCCCATTACCGTGGCCCACTCAACCCCCAGGCCACCGCACCGCTGCGGCGGGTCACCCGAAAGCCTGGCACCTGCCTGTCATTGTGCCCTGTGGCCACAGATCCCCTGAATCCTGTGCCTGAGTGTGTGCTCCCTTGCCCCCACCCCCGACCCCAGCCCTGTGGCTATCTCAGCCCCACATGGATGTCTAGCGCCACCTGCCAAACCTTCTGCATCTTTTGCTGCGTTTCAGGAAATGTCCCAAAACACAGCAGGTGTGGGCAGGACAGAAACAGAATGAAGAGGAAACAAGCAGTATTACGGAAGAAGAGAATTTTTCAAGGGGACTAGAGAGCAAGGAGAAAAAAAAGTGTCCAAGTGACAAAAGTCTTGTGGAGTCAAGGTGAAGACTTGGGACAGCAGCATGATGAGGACTCCCTGGTGGGGAGTCAGGGTGTGGTCAGGTAACTTCATGAAAATCTTCCATCACCTGACTGCTGCTATTAGGAACATTAATGCTGCTCTAAATAATTTTCTCTAAATTCTCCCCTTACTGTCTACTAATGTTCCGTGTAAAAGTCTCAGTTGTTGCCTTGTGGGAGATAATAGGATTGTACGTGACATCAGTCATTCTTCCAGGCAAAGGCCATAAAGAAATACAATACTTATGTTTTCTTGCAAAAAAAAAAAATGCAGTTTCCACTTCAGCTTACAGAACATTTGGAGAAGGATGAGCATAGGGGGGAAAGTTGGGGGTAAATTGGAGTCTACTTTCATAAATTTCTTGGACTTGTGCCCTGCGTAAATTGCCAGAATGTAAAACAGAAACACAGGAAAGCATCTTTGTGATGTTTTCCAGAAGGATCAAATCTTTTAAACTTGAGTATTTAGAAACAAGATGTCAACAGGATCACTAACAACCCAAAAGTACCCCTACAGGCTTGATTTCAAAACTGGAAAAAGATATTCAACCTATTTTTATTATTATTTCCTAAAATAAATATGGGAGGTGAGATATAGGATAAAAGCCAATCACAGCTGCAAAGAGCAAGTTTGACCCCAGGAAGACTTGACCCCAAGGTTCTCTGATCCAAGATAACCACTTACAAACATCTTCAGCAAATTCCTTGAAGGGTGTTCAGAGCCTGTAAGATGAATGCATGAAGAGCAACGTCATCCGTGAAAAATGGGAATTTTCACTGAAGTTCCTGTGTGTGAGGACTATTTCATTCCCTGGCATAGGCAATTATTTAAAAGAACAGCTCAGTATATGCTCACCATCTTGATCGTGGTAATGGTTTCGTAGGTGCATGTGTATGACAAAGCTCATCAAATTGTACATTTTAAATATGCAGCTTATTCTACATTGATTATTCCTCAAGAAAGCTGTTTAAAAAAAAAATAAAGGATCAGAGAAATACAAACAGGGAACACTCCTAGCATGGAGCTCGGACAATATCTAATATGGAGTTTCTCTGTGTTTCACTGGATTAAGAAGTCCTAGCCATCAGAGACCAACCAATACTTGCAAAATCCCCGCAAGTGTTTACAACAGAGGGAATTTAATGAAGAGAAATGGCGGCATAGATAGCAGGTGGCAGAGTCAAACAGGTGATGGTGAGTCAGCCTGCAGATTAGCAGCACGAAGCCACTTCCACCCCCAGGAAGGAGAGCGTCCAGGGCCCCCAGCGGGAGGCAGAACAATAAGGCAGCCCATCCAGAGAGAGCTGGAGTCACAGAAGAGCAAGGAACAACTAGAAAAGCAGCTGCCTGCGGTCCCACACCCTATCCACAGAAGACCAGGGAAAGGGTCAGGAGTGGATCTGGGGGCACAGACGCCCGGGGCAGACACAAAAAGTGGTTACAGAGCAAAAGTCAATTCAAAGAAAACGCTCTTCTTCAAGCAAATCAATCAGCAGACATCACTGCCAGGCTTGTCCGAGCTTCAACCTGCTGATGGATTTGTAAATCTCAGGACTAGGATATAAATGATATTCTCCATGATATTCTGCAGAACATCCTGGAGACGTAGTGTTCCCTGAAACACTATTTGGAAAATGCTGACCTAGCCAGTGCTGTCATGTTGTACAAATAAGATAGATTACAAGGCAAGAGACCAATAAATTTGGGTAAGTGACTTCAACAAGGTATTATAAAAAGGAATAGCACTAAAATTCAAGCTTCCTAACTCTTAGCCACACACTCTTTCCTCAATTCTGTATTGAAGTGCTGTAAGCACTTCCCAGCACCATCAAGAAAACCCGCAACTTAACCATTCTAGAGGGCAAGGAGTCATTTTGGCGGTATAAAACCACCAGACTCCGTGGAGATACATACAATCTGCCATGTTAGGTCAGTGACCGCCAAGGGCACCAACACTGAGAAAAGAACAGATAGGAAACAGGAAATAAATGCAATGGAGTTGCTAAATTTACTAATGGGAAGAAAAGAAGGGAAAAGTGAAAGAGAAAGAGGGAAACCAACCCGCACTGGGGACCACCTACATGCCTGCAGCTATGTTAGTTTCCACATCTTATAATGATGAGACAAATGTGCACACATAATGGTAGGTCAAACACCCTCAATTCAGCAGATAAAATAACCGAGGTGCCAGATTTGTGACAGCAATTTTCCAAGCTGAGGTTCAGGGATTCCACACTAAATGGACCCTATAAAAATGCAAAGACCTGTTCTGAGGCCCCGCGAAGAAATGCGGCTCTCCAAATATTTTTAGCTGCAGTACCTATGTCCTCCTCACTATTACCTACCCTGAGTCTTAGTCCTATACCCTATGGTATCATTTCACTTAGGGCTCGATCAAACTTCTATCCTACCAGAGGGGTAGTTAAACCACAGCACATCCTAACTCAGCGGTTATGGGCCAAAGCTTAATTTTCTCAAGCCTGTGGATACAGCCATGGCCCCAAGATCATCCCTCTTTTTGAGAGGTTTCTTAAGGGAAGGTGGGGAGCAAGGGGATCTAGCTACAATTCAGTGAGAAAATACCCCACTAAAATGGAGAACTGTATGAGAAGTGGTGAGAATTCACAAAGTGCCTCACCTGTAGAATGCTTGTTTAAAAAAAAACGCCCACAAGTTCCCAAAATATCTCAAATAAATCGCTTTTTGTTCAATTGCACTCTTTTAGAGTTACCATGTTCCTTGCTTATACTGGTATTGCATTTTCTTATTTACCATTAATCTGTGTAGCTCTATCTCACAGAAAACAGTTCAAAGCAAATAAGCCTAATCTATAGACCACTTACAAAGACCTCTGGATTTATGGAGTCTCTATTAATTTAGTTTTAATCTGATCTAAACAGTCTCTCCTGAGGAAACCTTTAAAGGTCCCCTGACCCTGCCTCTAGGGCCAGTAAAGCATATTTTTGTGAGTTTCTCAATCCAAAATCACACTACGTTTTAATACGTTTTCAGAAAGGAGGGGAAAAAAAAACTTCATTCCTCCCCTAACCATCCCCCAAATTTCAATAATTTACAAGCACAGAATTCCTATAATTCTTGTTCATTCTTTAGGCATGACTCCCCCAAATCCTGCAGAGTGTGGATCAAACAGGGCACAAGCCAGGGAGAAATTTAATCGCTCATATCTCTGCCTAAGGGATTGTCTAGGTACTATGGTGACAGACACCTCAATGAAAGTATGTGGAGGAAAAAAGATTTTTAAACTCCCAGACTTAAAAAAAAAAAAAAAAAAAAGGTGGGGGAGGGATTTCTAATGGATTTGGGGTCAACACACAGAAGCACAAAGTAAGGCCCATGGAGTCTATCAACATCACTTATTTCTACACCAATGTGGTAAAACCACAAAAACATTACTCAACAAAAGCATTTTATTTTTCTCCCCACAAGCTCTGCATATTTTGAATTTTCATAGTCCCATTGATTTGTTTTTCTGGTTACATGTACAGCTTCTCCACAGAGGAGTTTTAGGGCAGTGAAACGACCCTGCGTAACACTGTAATGACAGATACTTGTCCTCATACATCAGTCCAAACCCAGGGAATGTACAACAGCAAGCGTGAACCCTAATGTGAAAAATGAACTCTGGGTGCTGATGATCAAGGTCAGTTCATCAAGTATAACAAATGCACCACTCAGGTGTGGGATGTTGACAACAGCAGAAGTTATTCATTCGAAGGCGGGAAATATATGAGAAATCTCTAGATCTCCCACTAAATTATGCTACAGACCTCAAACGGCTCTACAAAAATAAAGTGTTTTTGTTTTTTTTTTAATGTACAACCTCTCTGTTAACATACTCTTACATGAGTGTTCAAATAAAATCTGGAAAAACCAAAGTCAAGTAAAACTTTTAGTCCTTAATTCTGTAGTTTACAAAGCTCTCTAATATTTAAATGTAATTCACAGATTTGAAAGAGGGGAGAGCAAATAACTGGTCTCAGAGACTTAAGCAAGGCCAATTATAAAAATCTCCCAACCTAATCAGCACATAAAATAGCTCACACCAATGATATGGTTAGTTCATGCTCTAATACGCACATCAGAATGTTTTGCCAGCCCATGTTCATGCACAGGAAACCAACAAGACTGTAAACACAGGAACAACAATCAACACACACAGATGTTAAAGGCTGGAAGTCACATTCTGGACAAGGTGAAAAGGGTAAGTGGCAGGAGAGTCATAATAAGGATCGAGGCGGATATCAAAGTTCAGCATGAGGAGGGCTCACGGCTTGGCTCTGCTTTGGAGACACTGTTTTCTGCCTGCAATAAAGCAACTACACACGCCCACCCCACGCCCCCACCCCCACCGAGCTCTGTGATGATGAGAAAACAATCTGAACATAAAATCAGCAATACAGAGCCAGTACATTTCAGGCCTAGGACAATCCCAACCTATCAAGCAGGATCAGTAATCAAGGGCGTATGCCCATGAACCTGAAAGTCAGTAAGGCTCTCCTGCTCGGAACCAGAGCCTCATTCTGCAAAAATGCTTTGGAGGAGAGTCTTCTACCCGGTCATCTGGGACAGAGTTAGAGATAACAAGGCCGTGGGGACCAATCAAGGAATTACCTGATGTCATTTAGATATCATTTCTATTATGGACTCAATCATTTTCATAATGGACACGGGAAGGGCGGGAAGAGAATCAGTGCCTGCAGACATCAGTGGAACAATGCCACTCACAGCAACCTGGTTTTCAACTCACTTTCAGAGCAGAAAACAATTCTTTGGGGTCCGCGGTGCTTCAGCATGCCAAACAAGGTGATATTTATAGACCTGCACTGCTTTTTCTTTTCTAAAAGCAGAGTTCTAGGAGACAATGCTACCCATGGAGAGAAAACCCACAAGTTTTCAGATCTGGGCTTCCCCACTTCTCGCCTAGCACAGTGCTCTGGCAAGCTTTTGTAATTTCTCCTTAATTATCCACTCCTGCCTGATGGAGGGCTCCATGACCCTGTTCCTCTGATGCATTAGGATCTCTCTGTGGTTGTCCCTCAGTCTTAAGATGTAACAACAGTGAAGAGGAATTGGTCCTGAATAAATCAAATTTAACTGCAAACATAAGAGAGTAGATGATATGCAAAAAAAAACCCTTAAAGTTCTAAATTCTATGATCTACAAAACAAGTTTACCACTAATCCCAAACTCCCTATCAATTATAGTGAAAACCTTGCTTTAAAATGGGGTGTCTGTTGCCCAGGCACATTTCCCCAGATAAAACAATGTTATGGAAGGGAGTTGTGCCCCCAGCCAGCTCCAGATTCTAATTTTATCCATAGCAGAATGAAACACTATACACTTAAGGTGGGGAAAAATGATGGAGAACAGTATTTTCCAAACACTAGTAACTGAACAAAAAATCCAATCAACTTCAGTGAACTACTGGAAAATCCAATGCTTCCAGTGGAAGATGAACAGGAACACCTCTGAGTTCTAAGAATTTCTGGCACTCTCAAAAACTTTAGAGGGTGATGGCCCTGGTTCTTTAGTGACTCTATATTTCATCAAAATGAAAATGGTTAGGGGCACCTGGGTGGCTCAGTCGGTTGAGCATCCGACTTCGGCTCAGGTCCATGGGTTCGAGCCCCACGTCGGGCTCTGTACTGACAGCTCGAAGCCTGGAGCCTGCTTTGGATTCTGTGTCTCCCTCCCTCTCTGCCCCTCCCCCACTCATGCTCTGTCAAAAATAAACAAACATTAAAAAAAATTTAATGAGAATGGTTTTCCTTCTCCTTAATTCAATTGTCACCACTTTCCTATATTCCAGGGAAGACTGGAGCCATTTTCTGGCTTCCAAATTTCCAGAGGGCAAGAGTTAGAAGTGAGCACAGTCAGGGTGTTAGAGAGGCAGTAAGGGTGTTATAAGAGGAGAGAATGCGCTTGAATAAAAGCAGCTGAGCTGTCATGATGAAAACAGACAAAGAAGAATGTGTCAGCTTTTTGTGAGAACACAAGAGAAGTCAGCAGCTGGGTCATACCAGCCCCTGGGTGACACCCTGCGGCCAGGGCAGCCATGTTGTTGGGCTCTTGGTTGGGTTGTGAAATGACCACAAGGGAGGGTGGGACCGAAAGGTTAATGTGTAACAGCTGTAAACTGCTCATCTCTTAGTTTCTCTACTGATTTCTACTACTTTTACTTAGGTATTCATGGAAGCTTCTAGTCAGGAACACAATCACCTGATTAAAATCTGTATTGCCTGCTTTCCTTCCCCTGCTGGAAGTGCCGAGGGATAGGAAAGAAACTAAAATTCAAACAAGGGGGTGGGGGAGGGGAAGCAGGAGGAGGCTCAAAATAGAAAAATTAAGAGAAGGCTATAAAGGCTTTTTATTAGAATAAGCATTGTATGGATTCATTCATTTTTAAATACACGATGGGAAGCAAAGGACGGACTTGTGAAAAAAATTAGACAAAGCTGGTGAACGATCCAAGAAATGTTTACCCTCTTCATTTTCCCTAATTCAGCTCCTTCAACAGAGGAAGGGTGAGCCAAGGATGATAGCGCTGTCACCTCTGAGTCGGCTGTATACACCTCTGATACCCAGCATACACCCATCCAACCCCCACATCCAAGTAAAATATTATTTTGAAATCCAACATTTAAAGTAGCTAAACTCTGGGGGCGCCTCGGTGGCTCAGTTGGTTGTGTCTGACTTCGGCTCGGGTCATGATCTCAGGGTTCGTGGGTTCAAGCCCTGCGTTGGGCTCTGTGCTGATGGCTCAGAGCCTGGAGCCTGCTTCGGATTCTGTGTCTCCCTCTCTCTGCCCCTCCCCTGTTCACACTCTCTCTCTCTCTCTCTCAAAAGTAAACAAACATTAAAAATAAACAAAAATAAGAAAAAAAGTAGCTAAATTCTGAAGACAAGGTGTACATGTTGAATAAAGTGCTGAACTCAGTCCGGCTCCCCTCCCCCCCACACAGATTTTTTTTTTTTTTTTTTTTAATATCAGTAGGAATCCTTCCTCCATGCTAATCAGAGGTAAGCTCTTAAGTAGAGGAACTAAGCATGATTCAGCACATTTAAAAAGGATTTATACCCATTCTTAGAAGGACGACCAGAGGAAACACCATCTGAGGTCTAAACAATGATATCTGCTTGCCCTTTGATCTGAGTTTAAGAACACTTTGTACAACTTTTTTTTTTTTGCTGAAATACCACTGAATTTCACATTTACTATTTGAAATCTGTTTAGAACATCGACTGCTTCTTTGAATCACACTCTTGCAAACAAATTCTCCAAATTATATTTGCTGTGAGTAGCTTGCAGGCAGGGATTTATTTTCTGCTAACAAAAATCTTCATAAGTACAGACAGCCTAAATGAAAAATAGTACCACTGATCCTATGTTTATGAGAAAGAGACAGTACAGTGTATCTGGTTACAAATACAAGTAGGGAGTATTCCATTTTTCTTCTAATTTATGTTTCCCAAGGGTAATTTTGTTCAGAAGATTGCCAGTATTTTTAGTACAATAAGTTTCTTGTTACTTGTACTAATACATACTGATTCCCTTTTCTGAGCATAATTTGGGTTTTTTTTTTATTTCATTTTACTCTAGCATCTGGAGATCAACACCTCATTAATTCAAACTAAATGAAGTCTGAAATGCAGAGATCTACAGAAACCCTTCCACTACTCTCAAATGTGAGGCACATTAGAAATATACACATGGGTAACTAATTAAAGAGATTATTAAAGTATTATGATATACATCGAATACCATCAACCTCAATGTCCTAAATGTCTTTACTTCAAATTCAAATGATTTTGACTTAATAAAAATCAGGTACACCATTTATAAATGATCAGACCTTCCAGATTAGTGAAATAAGAAGCTTAAATGAAAAATTTTAAAAATACCCCCTGTGAGAAGTGCAACCAAGGAAATAAACAGGGTGTTGTGACAGTAAAGAAGTGGGTGGGGGTGGGGAGGGCACTAATTTCTATAGAGGGGTTAGAGAACGCTTTTCTAAGAAGGCGAATTTTAAGACCTCAAGGATACTTCAGGATACTTCTCCAAGGTCACCAAATTGGCAGGCTTGCTTATTAGACTGCCAAGACATTTTTAGCATTAGAAAACAAGTAGAAAATGGCATCGGTGGCCCTGATTGAATGCAGGTTCATGAGTGCACTGGGCTAGTCCAGGCAGCCTCTACACCAGCCGGTTTGCACTAGGGAGGCTGGACACATCTCCAGCCTATTCACCCACAGAGAGTTTAAAACAGTCAAAGAAACAGTAGTGAGCTGGTCAAATGACCAGCATTTGGGATGTGCGGGGGGGGGGGGGGGGGGGGCAGGCGGAGGGGGGCTTAATTCTGTTGATTGATACTTCTGATAGCCACTTTGGCTGACAAGGTTCAGGTTGTTTCAAATGTATTTCATGAGTAAATTATTCCCAGGTCCCAGGGTAGAAAGATGTTTACCACCATGTAATACTTTCTCTTGTACTCTGTTTATAAACCTAACCTACCCCACTAGGTATCCAAGTACTTCAAAACATGTATCTTCTTGTAGGTTCTTTAACAAATGAGTCATGTAATGCAGCAGCGAACATGCCGTGGACATGGAAATCTGCAGAATTCTCCCAACATCCTGATTTAGAGAATCCACATTGCTAAGCAATTATAGTACTTTCTTCCAGTAAACTGTCATGCTCAGAGCTATGATGATCAGATTTTTTTAACCACATTTTAGCCTCTCATTATGAACTTCTCTTTCTTACTGCTAAATGGATTTAGATAGAATTTCTGGACTGGCAGGTGGCATGGTTTGGGCATGGGCAGGGACTTGGATTCTACTTACCTGGAAAAGTTTTCCCCCTCTAACTGCCCATGTGGAGTCCAGGACCGGACCTACAGACAGTTAGGACTTGTAGTCGGAAAGCCCAGGGCTATGATTGGAGGGGCTTGGGGCAAAGTTCCCTACCCAGGAATCTCTTCCAGTTCCAGATTAGCCTATCCCAGGCCTGAAATTACACTACTGTTGAATTCTCTTCGAATTTTTCAGTGGTATATTTTGGACCTCGAAATTTCCCTTATGTTAAGAGATACTATGTTAAGCCATCACCTTAACAGGATTAGTGGACAACCAGCTTCAAGCAGTGTGACTCAGAACCAATGTTAACCTGTAGACTAGGAAAGGTCAGACAAGCAAGGAATGAGAATTCAGAGGTCCTTAAACACATTAAAAGTCACCGCCCTTTACAAACTTGGCCTCTGACCAACTCTAACAATTTCAAATACCACCTAAGGCAGTGGTTCCCAAACAATGGATTCACCTGGGCAATCTCTCAAACGAGGGATACCTGGCTTCCACCCCACACATTGAGTTAACTGATGGGGGGGTTCCACCTGAGCACCAGGATTTTTAACAGCCCCCAGGTGATTCTAATGTGCAGCAACAGTTGGGAGCCACTGACATAAGGAAGCATTGCTCTTCTCACTGGGATGATCTGATTTCCTTCAAACATTAGGATCTCATGTCTCAGTGCTTCTTGACCATGGTGGCACATCCGAAAAACCAAAGACTCTTCAAAAAAAAGAAAAAAGAAAAAAAAAAAAAAGATGCCAGAGCCCACTCTCACGGACTCTGATCTAACTGCTCTGGGGAGCAGCCCCTCAGCATCCCTTAGGTCTTTAAGTGTCCTCGGGTGATGTCAATGGCCAACCAAGGTTAGAACCATGGTCTAAGCCCAGGAACTGTTTCTGGAGACCCTAACATGATTCTCCGTGAAGGAGCCAGAAGTACCATTCTTTTTCCACTTTGTCCAAGTTGGGACTACCCCAAGAGGCAATAAAACATTTCCCCAAGGCTGTCAGGAAACTGAGGGAAGGGAGATGGCAAGAGGTGGAATTCACTGAGCCAGAAGAAGCCCTCAAGTTAGAAGACAGAAGAGCTCCAGCCTCTGAGCCGCCCCTCCCCCGCCAACTTTACTGACTGCAATGAGAAGCCTCAGAGTGCTTCCTGGAGATGGCTCAACCTTGGCTGTGGTCCCAATAAATGGTGAAAACTCTTGTCCAATCAGAATTCCTGGCACTGCAAATAGCAAGATTGGCAGGCCTTGAGCCTCCACTCCCTGTGAGATTCTGTTTCATGTATTTCCCAGGAGGATTTCTGCACCAGTTGGAGGCCAATCTGACCTCCCCCTTGGGCCCCCACTCCTTTCTTCCCCCAAAGCTCAGCAGACTTGAGAGTCATCTCATAGACATACTTGTAAATAACTCGCCGAAATATTTCACATAGTTGTCACTCAATGATGTCAAATGTCCGTACATCTCTGACGCGGTCTGGACAAGTGTCCGGTAACCCACTTTGGGGCGTGGGCAGGGCCACGCGTCTCACACGGGAAAGGACGTCCGCGGAGACCCCACCCCTGGCGTGGCTACCGCACCCCCATTCCTCCCAGCCCAGACGGCGTCCCCTACATCCCTTCGCCTACGCTAAGCTGAGTGAATTTATGAATGAAGAGTAGCATAGATCGGAGGCACTGATCCTGAAAAAAAAGTCTGCTTTACACCGTTCTCATTTACAGATGAGAAAACTCGGAGAAAAAAAGGCTATGTGACTCGGTCCGGGTTTGCCACAGAACATTTGTGGCGGAGCCCGATTTAGCCGCCCTTGAATTTCCATTCTGTTGCCTGGCAACCAGTTCAGACCAGCTCAGCGCCCAACCCCGGCCCCTAACCCGCACCCTTTCTCTGCCCGTGCGGCTTGGGCAGCAGTTATCAAAAGTTCAGCCTTTGGGGGGGCAGTGGTCAAAGGCATGTGAGCTAGGGCCCTGGACGGGATACCCCAGCTGGGCTGGGGGTCCGGTCCCAAACCCGCGCGAACCCCGTCTGGCGTGCCTTACGAGGTCCTTTTGACACCTTCCTCTGCAACTCTCCTCCTCCGCCAATTCCCTGGATACCACTTAGCACAATCATGTCAAGTTTCTAAAGTTCTAAATCGCTATCAGATTCCCTAAAAGTCCCGGTTGGGAAACTGGTACTCAGAGCTTTAAGGGTGCAAAAAACCAAAAAACAAACAAAAAATCAGGAGGGGAAGGAGTGTTGAAGAGCCTTCTCCTTCCCAGCTGGCTACGGCTCGGGCGGGACTTTTCTGCTAAAGTCGAGTGAACCTGGCCCCGGCCGGGCGTTCTTGGAAAAAGCGCGGAGTGTGCTCGGACGCCGCACTCCGGAGGCCTCACGCCCCGAACCCGCCCGCCGCCGCCCGCAGCCCCAGCGCGCAGCCCCGCCCGCGGCGCGGGGGAGCGCACGTGCAGCCCACCGCCGCGCAGGTGGAGGGAGCGCAGCCCGCCTGCCCTCGCGTCCCCGCTGCGCCAGCAGGGCCCCGCGTGCCAGGGGCTCCTCCACCCTCTCGCCTCCCTCCCCGGGCCCGGGAGACCGTTAAGGGGAGGGAGTTCTCGTCGTTACGCTACCCTAGATCCTTACCCAGGTTCACAAAGCTCATGACCATGTCCGCGTCGTTGAGGAAGGCGCTGTCCTGCGCACTGGTCAGTGGGGACGTGCCGCCGCCGGGTCCCGAGGCCAGGAGGCTCTTGCCGTTGACCGGGTGCGCCGCGCCGGGGGGCGGCTGCCGGGGCTGAGACGAGCCGGCCCCTCCTCGGGGCCCGGGCTGCCGCCTCTCCTCGTCCGACGCCCAGTCCTCATCGTCGTCGGCTGCCAGGGCGTTGTACAGATCCAGCATGAAGAGGGGCGCAGACTTCAGCCGCCCGGGAGGGGGCTCCCCGCGAGGCTGCTCCTGCGGGAGCGCAGCGGGCTGCGGCTGCTGGAGGCCGTGCAGGGGCCGGGGCCGGTGCGGGAGCCCCAGCACGGAGAGGATCTCCTTCTGCATCTCGCGCTTCTCGTGCGTCTTGAGCCGCCGGTAGAGGAAGCCCGAGGAGGACTGCGGCGGCGGCGGCGGCTGCTCCGCGTGGCCCGGGCTCCCGCCGTCCCCCAGCAGCGCCCCCCCGTCGGCGGCAGCGGCGGCGGCGGGCAGGGGGGGCCGCAGCGGCGGGGGGCCGCAGCAGCTGCACAGCAGCCCCCACCACCAGCACAGCCACTGCGCCCTCCGCCCCAGCATCCCCGCCCGGCCGGGCTGGCCCCGCGGGCCCCGCGAGGCGTGGAGCGGCGGTGCGAGGCCGGAGCGCTGCCGCTGTGGCCCTTAGCGTGAGCAGCCCCCGCCACCTCTCGGCGGGCTCGCTTCCCCTTCCTGGCCCTCAGTCCTTATCTCTCATCGTCCTCTGGGGCGCCCCCAATTGCCCAGGCTGGAGGGGAGGCGAAGAGGACGATCACCCGGAGAACCACTTGGAGGGGAGCCCCACACTCCGGCTCAGGTCTCTGGAGGCGCAAGGTCCGGGCCAGGTGCGTCCGAGTCGGGACTGCGCTGCAGCCCGCGCCCTGGCCCCTGGGCGGGTCACGGCGCGGTCACTCTCGGGCCTCGCTGCCCCGCGCACGTGCGCTGTCCCGCGCCCTCCGGGGCGGCTGTGTGGGACCCGGGGCGACCGGGCGGCTCACCAGCTCGGGGGGATGCCCGGCATCATCCCCGAGCACGCCTCTCCTTGGCTGGCACAGCCGCGGTGAAGTTTACTCCGCCGTGGGGCCCAGGCCGTGGCGACAAGGCGTCCCGAGATGCCAGTCTTCTCCGCGAGGCTTAACTTCCTTCCCGCTCACAAACTCCGCGCCCTCCGCCCTCGGGCACTGTCGCTGCCCCCCTCAAAATCTCCGCGTGCCGCTCGACCCCCCAAGCAGAGGCGGCAAGGATCTTGCTTTCCGTTCTGAGCTCTCCGGCTGCCCCGCAAACACCGCCCGCAGAGGGAATGGGAGGGAACTGGACCCGCGCGCAGAGCAGCGACCGCGGCGTCGGCGCGAGAATTCGCAGACTCCCGCCTCTCGGAGCTGCGCTCCCCGCAGCGGCCAACGTGGGCTTTCTGGTGCGCGTCTCGCTCAGGTACCGCACTCCAGCCCCGGAGAGTCCCTGCCCTCTTGGGTAACAGACAGGTTGGCAGCCAATGAAGAGGCGCGTCTCGCCTGTATTTAAATAGGCCCGCCCCCTTCTTTCACCCTCCCTCTCCAGGGAGGCGTTGCCTCGGCCGCGCGTAGGTTTCAAGTACAGAGGATTCTTGGAGGCACCCAAAGTGGGCGCGAGGTAGCAAAGGCTGAGAGGTCATCTCTAGTGTGGACGATCTAATCAACACCCTAATTTAAGCCTGTCTGTTTTACAATCATATAAAAGGCCTGACCTAATGCTTTAACTAAATAAAAGCAAAAACAACTGTTAAATCAATGCCGCCTGTATTAACAGAGGAACAACAGGAATAGTTTCTCTTATTGCTGTAATATAGACATTCAGCAGACACATGACTTTCAAAGGCAGCTGCTGGAAGCTGGGACACACCTTCTGTTCACAAATGGGCCACGGGGCCACAGACAGGACCAAATGTAAGCCAGAGCAGGCATCCCGAGGGTTTGGGGCCATATATTGTGATTCATCGCTTCGTTTCGGCCTTGGCTTGGCTTCTTAAGACAGCACCTTAAAGAAAGAGGGGCAGTCAGATAATATAACAAAAAAAAAGCCACCCTCTATCTTCTTGGAAATGTTTCAGTGCTCCAGTTTTTCTGTGAACTTTTCATGTTAATGTATTGAAATACAATAGAGCTTTTATGACGCCAGATAAAACCTGAGGAGAGGCAGTATGGATAATTCCAGCCCGGGCAGGGGCCTGGCGTGTTCCCGTTCAGTGTAATAGGGCAAAGAAAGTCAGGTTGCCGGGAGCATTAGACAAGATCAGGCTTGGAAGACACACGTTACGTTACATTTGCATGATGGACACACTTCTCAATCACAGACACGACCCCCTCTGTCCAAACACCACCACCACCACCTGCCATTCAGGATGCAAATCCGCTTGCCCTCACACTATCCAAGAATGCCCAGTAATCTATGTCCGGATCCTACAAACGCATTCACTTAAAACACTAGGATCTTTTACTTGGTAGAAAGTGTACGGATTAGAAAACAGACTTCACTTTGCTGGCCTGACGGTCTTAGTTCACATGGTCCAAGGTATTTCTGAGCCAGACCAAAGAGCTATAAACTATGGGACTCATGGACTTATGAGATCATGGGGTTTCTGCTGCTCAAAATTTGATAAGCATTTCTGTCTTAATACAAAGAATCTGTTTTTCATGGGTGAGGGTCTTCACCCCCCTCCACCCACTGGATTGCTTTTCTCATTCTCTCATGGCCCAGAGAGATTATCTAGTCTTTAATTCTACAAATTTAATTTTCTCAACTCGAGTTTAATTCTGCAAGTGTGGTCTTTAGTTCTACAAAGGTCCCATAGCCATTGACCTCAGGCACCACAAGGTCAACAACATTGAAGGCCAGTCTTTAACCATCTGCAGGGATTCTTTTCATCTGAAAAGAAAATATATCACTACTTGGTCTGGGCTACCAGGATCCTTAGAATTTAAAAGCCTCCATCACTTGTTCCTTCTGTATGGGACTTAAAATCACTACAGTACATAACATCACAACAGCCAAGAGCTCTGATCAAAAGATCTAAAATTTCAGCGAGTATACATAGGCTTCCTGCCAAGGTCCTTCTCCTTTCTCAAACGTAGTCATACCTTCATTTTAAGATGGCTGGTGAAACACAGCAGAGTAAAAGCAGCTTTAAAACCTACAAGCAGAGTAAAAACCTATTAGGGCAGTGGAGAAAGCACTCCAAAACTGTAAAACCCTTGAGCATACACAAGGGCACCTAGATAGGGCTGTGCCATTTAAAACACAAAAGCAAGTTGTGACCCATCTATATGCACTTGTTGTATATGCACCTATGGTCTAGCAGAGAACACACGGGCAGACACACGTACCATCTTCCCCTTTTGTTCGGTACTTGGTTAGAAGTAGATGGACCTTGTGACGTGAGTCAAGAACGACACTTAATGATGCACTACCAATTAAACATCTGAGCAGCAACCCTGACTCAGGTCTGCCATGCTCCTCACATCCCCATCAAGGTGGCCTCTCGGTTCCTGTTGAATATCGCTGGAAAAAGGAGGTGCTGAGGGTGCCTCCAGATGATAAACACAAGCTCTCTCAAGAGCCAGAGGGAAGCTATGTGAAATGAAAAATGATAAGGATCCTAAGGGCAGTGACATTCAATTGAGGACCACAAAAGAGGGTATGCTCTCCTCATGTCCCTGCTACTCCCAACAGGTGCACTTGTTTGCTGGAAAACACCAGGAAACATCTTTGGATTGGACGTTGGGGCAAAAGGGGATAAAGAGAGGCAGTTCTAACATTTCTACAACCTCAAAATTGGGACCACTGCTTTTCCAAGGCAGTTGGAACTCTATGTGGATAAGCACCCCTCACCACTACCTCACCCACTCCCTGTTTCTCTGACCCCTCCCCTGCACCCCCTGAGAAGTCTCAGGTTAGGGAGCTGGACAAAGTCCAGCTGTGATGCAGGAGGGATGGAGTGAAGGGAAAAGGGCAGGTTTGGCTCTGGAGTCGGCTGGAATGTGTGAACCAACTGGAGAAAATCAGAGGTAACTTCGCCCCCTGCAGGACACCAACATATCACCACCCCCTTCCTCTGTGGCGGAACAACCTTCATTAAGTTCTCTGGATGTGTCTCCAAAACATCTGGGTGGAAAGAGGAGGAATTCGGTCAAGAAGCCGGATGTGGGAGCCAATCCACATCAAACATCTGGTTGCTTGGCTGACATCTCATGCAGATGGCCTTCAGTTTTCTGGAAATAGGTTGCCTGTCCCACTCCCACCCATTTAATGAAGGAACGAGGAACCCTCACCAAAAAGCACAGGTTTATCCCATGACTTCAGAGATGCCGGGGAGAGGGCGACAGCCCCGCACCCAGGTGCAATTAATGCACGGGGCAATTCACACAACAAAGTCTTTAAAACGGCAGTTCTTCTTGTTTCTTTTATGAGGGTTTCTGTTCTACATTTAAAACACACATGACCAAATTTCCATTTTTAAAAGATGTTGTTTCTTGGGGGCACCTGGGTGGCTCAGTCAGTTAAGCACAAGACTCTTGGTTTTGGCTCAGGTTATGATCTCATGGTTCATGTGTTCAAGCCCTGCGCTGGGCTCCATGCGGATGACACAGGTCCTATCCTGCTTGGGATTCTCTCTCTCCCCCGCCCCCCCCCCCAACCCCCGTTCTCTCTCTGCCCTTCCGTCACTCGCTCTCTCAAAATAAATAAACTTAAAAAAAAGATGCTGTTTCTTAATTTATGTTAAGTATTCTATACACTTTCCTTTGAATCAATTATTAGCAATAAACTGCAGTTTCTGTCTTTGCTTTTATCCTAAATCGCACATTGCCCCCTTTCAACTGTCTTGCAGAGGCATGCAAGCTGCTTCTAGAATGAACTTAAGTGCCATAAACTACATCGCTCTTGTGTTGAAAAGCCTGAGATCTGGTCACCTTGAATCTTTGGGAACCCCCACTTAAAATTCTAAATTTTAGGGGTACCTGGGTGGCTCAGTCGGTTGAGTGTCTGACTTCAGCTCAGGTCATGATCTCACGATTCGTGGGTTCAAGTCTCACATCAGGCTCTGTGCTGACAGCTTGGAATCTGGAGCCCGCTTCGGATTCTGTGTCTCCTTCTCTCTCTGTTCCTCTCCTGCTCATGCTTTCTCTCTCTCTCAAAAATAAATAAAGATTAAAAAATAAAAACAAAATAAAATGCTAAATTTTAATCTTTAATATTAGTCTAAGAATTTGATTATTCCTTAATATTCATGTCTTTAAAAAAAAATTTTTAATGTTCATTTATTTTTGAGAGAGACAGAGTGTGAGCAGGGGGAAGGGCAGAGAGAGGGAGACACAGAATCAGAAGCAAGCTCCAGGCTCTGAGCTATCAGCACAGAGCCTGATGTGAGACTTGAACCCACGAACCGCGAGATCATGACCTGAGCCAAAGTTGGATGGGCGCTCAACCGACTGAGACACCCCGGCACCCTGATCCTTAATATTAATTTCTCAATAGAATAACTTGCTCCGATTTGAAAAATATCCATTTGGAGTTAAGTGAAAAGGAAATATGGTAAGTAAACGTGTGCCGAGTGTGAGAAATGAAAACTTGAGAGTTAAATAAATATTGCTTCTGAAAGCTACACCTGTAAGGCAGCCTTCAAAATACGTGTCTCATCCAAAAGTCTGTGGTAACATTTACATTCACTCACACTTTCCTTTCTCTGTCAACTATTCAAAAATGCTGGGCATTCACACTTCAAAATATCATTGGAGCCATCATATTTTCCTACTCGTGAAGGACATCTGGTGGCAAAGTGAAAAACTAATACATAAATCTGTTTCCAGAGATTTTTTTTCCACACCGTAACCCAAAAGGCAAATCTGTTACTTGTGTGTGCTTCAAACATTTTAGCCAAGCTCAGATCTTTATCGTCCTAGGACTTAAGCTGTCTGAATAATATTAAGCAACAGAATCTTTAGAAACATCCAAATGATTAAACGGTTTTTAAATGTTTCATTGGATAATCAGTGGGAGTGGACTGAGTCTTAAACTTATTTTATTAAGCAAAACAATGCTCAAAACCTTTCCATGACTAGTTCTACTATCCCTGAAGCATTCTGTTCCAAGAAGTCATTGGACACTTGGCTCCTCTGGGGAGTGCCTGAGGCTTCCCAGACTGTGTTGGCCTCTGAGCTTGACTCCATTCCGGGGTCCCCTCTGTACCCCATGCCCTGGATGTGTCTCTCGTGGCAACTAGGAGGCTCCATGAAAATACGATGTTATTGTGGCCGCCCATCCCCTTAACTAGCAGAGCTGTAAGCAGTGGTGTGGGGGGCTCGGGGAAAACTACACTTACTGGGTAAAATCAGGTTGAAATAAAAGTCAAGACTATCTCTAAAAGACAAGAGAAAGTCTAAGAAGATGTGTACCAATGGGAAGGCTGATGATGACACTAATCACCCAGGCTGCATTCGTTCATTCACCCATTCATTCAACAAATATTTGAATGCCTAGTATGTGTCAGGCAAAGATCTCTGCCCTCATAGATTCTAGAAGGGGAAGATGAACAATGAATGAAATAACCAAGAAAATATATTGTGGTAGACAGGATGTTGTCTCCATGATTCTTACCTATAGTGTTACATCTATGAATGTGTGACCTTATATTGCAAAAGGGACGTTGCAGATGGAGTTAAGATTGTCAAACAGGTGATGTTAAATTGGGAAGATTATCCTAGATGATCTGAGTGGGCCCAGTGTAATCACAAGGGCCCTTAAAAGTAGAAAAGAAGGGGAGCCTGGGTGGCTCAGTTAGTTGGGTGTTGGACTTCAGCTCAGGTCATGATCTTGCAGTCTGTGAGTTCGAGCCCTGCGTCGGACTCTGTGCTGACAGCTCGGATCCTGGAGCCTGCTTCGGATTCTATGTCTCCCTCTCTCAGCCCCTCCACCCCTCACACTCTGTCTCTCTCTCTCTCTCAAAAATAAATAGATATTAAAAAACATTTTTTAAGCATAAAAGGAAGGCAGAAGAGATGTGTCAGCCTGAGAAGAACTCAGTCTGCCTTTGCTGGCTTTGAAGGTGAAGGGGCCACAAGCCAGGGAATACAGGTGGCTTCTAGAAGCTGAGTGCAAACCTCATCCCACAGCTGCCTAGAAAACAGTGACCTCAGTCTTGACTCTGAATTCTGTCCACAGCCTGAAAAACCTGGCTTCTCATCCAGAGACTCCCAGATAAAAGCCCCAGGCAGCTGACACCTTGATTTTGACCTGGTGGGACCCAGGGCCAAGAAAGTAGCCAAGCCTAATGGACTTCCAGCCTACAGAACTATGGGATAAGTTTGGCTGTTTTAAGCCACTACATTGGTGGCATTTTGTTTCACAACAAGAAGAAACGAATATGTATATAATATGGCGGTAAATGCTGTGGAAAAAAATCAAGCCAGGAAGTACACCAGGTCGGCAGTACGTGGATGGTCTCCTGAGGAATCTTCACTGAGAAGGCAAACACTTGAGTGAAGACGTATCAGAGTAAAGAGAGTAAAGAGAGCCAGCCCTGAGGATATCTGAAGAAAGAACTTCCAGAGGAATGAAAATAGTAAGCGCAAAGGCCTGGAGGCAGGGGCATGCCTGGTGAGTCTGAAGAAGATCAAGGAGCCGTTGAGGCTACGTCAGAGGAAATGACAGGGGATAATAATAGGAACTTAGGACAGACCTCCAAGGAGGGTGGGAATTGGAGGCCAGGGTAGCATGGGGCCCTGGGCATCCTTATAAAGGCTTAACATTTTTTCAAAATTTATTTTACTTATTTTGAGAGAGAGAGAGAGAGAGAAAGAGAGAGAGCAAGTGGGGAAGGAGAGACAGAATCCCAATCAGGCTCCACACCATCAGCACAGAGCCCGGTGTGGGGCTTGAACTCACAAACCGTGAGATCATGACCTGAGCTGAGACCAAGAGTCAGACGCTTAATCACCTGAGCCACCCAGGTGCCCCAAGGCTTCAGATTTTAAGAAGCATAAGATGGCATAACAACATGGACAAATGTCACAGACATAGTGCTGGGGAGAAGATGCCAGGCACAAAAGAATACATTCTGTAACTCTACTTATATAAAATTCAGAAACAGACTGAACTAATCTAGAAGTCAGGTTAGAGGTTACCTCTGGGAAGAAGAGTAGGAATAATAATGGAATAAAACCAAAGGGCGGGGTTCTCAAGAGTTGGCCTATTTCTTTACCTGGGTGGTAGTTCCACGGGAGTTGTCAATTTTAACAATTCATTGAGTGGCACACGTATGATTTGTACTCTTTTCTGTATGTATGTGGTTATAGTGCAATAAAAAGTTTGACTGAAAACACAATTAAGAGCGGGGCACCTGGGTGACTTAGTTGGGTAAGCGTCCAACTTTGGCTCAGGTCATGATCTCACAGTTTGTGAGTTCGAGCCCCACGTCGGGCTCTGTGCTGACAGCTCAGAGCCTGGAGCCTGCTTCGGATTCTGTGTCTCCTCTCTCTGCCCCTCCTCTGTTCATTCTCTCTCTCTCTCTCTCTCTCTCTCAAAATAAATAAATAAACATTAAAAAATTAAAAAAAAAAAACAAGGGCCACCACCACCAATAACAACAAGCGCAAGAAGGGAGGGTCACAGGATAAGGTTTCGAGCAGAGTGACACGTGCTGACTTATTTTATCAGAATCTCTTAGGCCATTGTGTTGAGAATATACTCTAGAGTTGCCAGGACAGAATCAGGGGGATGAATGAAGAAATTCTTGTTATTGGTCAGGCAGGAGAAGACGGTGGCTCATAGGGGACCTCAGGGGGAAGCAGTGGAGAGAGAAAAGTGGTTGGATTCTGGACTTATTTCGAAGGCAGACCCCAGTGCCAAACTTCTTCCCCTGTACTGGCCTCCCCCACTGCACAAGGCCTGAGGTAGTAGTGTGAATTCGCTGTGGATGGAGAAGACTGTTCGTGTTCTGGTGACCGTGGGTTACCGTGCTATGATACAGGGGTGGTCTGAGGGGCTTTAAGCACCCCCATCTCCATCAGCACCCACGCTACAAAAGCCGATCAGAATAAACACTGTGTGCTACCCAAGAACAGCTTCAAGACAAGCCCCCCAATAATAGCCTTGCAGTGAGATTCCCTATGTAGTCATATAGCAGCTCCTCCTCTGACATAAAATCTAAGACATGAAGTTTGGCCACTAACCCTAATATTATAAGGACTCCTATAAATGTAGTATCCTGGGTGGAATATTGGAGCACAAAAAAAGGACATTAGGTGAAACCTAATGGAATCTGAATAAAATATGGAGTTTAGTTAACAGCAATGTATCAACAGTGGTTCATTAGTTGTGACAAATGCACCATAACATTCTAAGATGTTAATCATCGGAAGCACCGGGTGGGGGATTTATAGGAACTCCTTGTACTCACTTGGCAGCTTTTCTGTAATTTTTAAATTATAGTAAAATAAAAGGTTTATTTTAAAAATTATTCCTATAGCTTTAATCTTAGGATGCAATAAGTAACGTGTGTCTATATTCCAATCCAGGGAGTGTTTTATTTCTGTAAGTATATTCTTTCACTTCTAAAACTTCCATTTGGTTCTTTTTCTATATATACAACTTCTGCTTCTTGCTGAAACTTTCGACTTTTTCATTTATTTCCAGGGAATCTGTAATTGATTGATGAAGCATTTTTAACGACAGCTGCTTTCAAATCCTTGATGATTTGGATAATGTGGGATAATTCAACACCTGATTGATCTTGAGGGCGGGGTCAGCTGAATGTCTTTTCTCATTTAAGTCAGGATTGTCTTGCTTCTTCATATTACAGGGTTGTTTTTTTGTTTTTTGTTTTTTTAAAAAAGCATATTCTGGACATTTGGTCTGTTATATGAGGAGCCTCTGGGTCCCAGTTAAATCTTTTATCAGGCAGTTGCACTGTTTAGCTTTAGCATATAGGTCCTGGCCTACTTTTGTAGCTATGGTTCCAATGGCAACTTAATTTTCAGGTTTGTAGTGTTATTTTTATCTGCATCATTAATCCGGTGCTGTTGGGATTCCTGTTCTCCCTGCTAGTGCTGCCTGAAGGGACAGAAGAGTCTTCCCCAGTCCAGACTATCAGGTGTCTTTCAGTGGGAGAGGGCAGCCTTCAGGATAGGAAGGATTTCTTGGAGCCAACTTTTAAACACCCACATATTGGGGCGTCTGGGTGTCTCAGTCAGTTAAGCGTCTGACTTTGGCTCACGTCATGATCTCACAGTTCCTGAGTTCGAGTCCCGCGTCAGGCTCTATGCTTGACAGCTCGGAGCCTGGAGCCTGCTTCAGATTCTGTGTCTCCCTCTCTCTGCCCCTCCCCTGTTGGTGCTCCATCTCTAGTTCTCTCAAAAATAACTAAAAACATTTAAAAAATAAAACAAACACCCGCATACTGATTTTCTACTGTGAAATGTTAGTTCCAGGATGGTTTCCTCCAATGACTGCATAATAACTGTGGTTACTCCTCCCTGTTAAACGAGTACGTGTTCATTTTTTCTTATACCGGAGTGAGACAAATCTACTCCAGTATGGCCCATATGGTATATTCCAGAAATAAGTAGAAACTGCTATTTGGGCTTTCACATGACATTATTTTCCCAAATTTCATATGGAGGTTAGTGAATTTATTAAGTAAACTGGAGTTGTGGGCTGAACAGGTAACAAATAGCTAACTCATAAGCCAGTCTCCAGATATCCAGTGTGTAGGTGAGAACCCACTACACCTCACTTTCACGTAGAAATCTAGACTGCAAGCTCTGTTGTCTGTCGGCACCTAACACAATACCTGGCACATGGTAAGGTGCTAAATAAGCATGAGCTTAATGATAGAATTTCATTGGTTAAGGCCTTGGCTGGGGAAAGAGAACACATAGGACACCTTCCTGATCACATACTTTCTCGACCGTGAGAAGACCCCATAACATAGAAAAGTATGTGCATTTGTAATAGTTAAACTAAATTGTAGCCAAGAATAATAAATACTAAATTATTCATTAAATATAACTGAAATGTCAGGGCTTTAAAACTATGTATACTACACGGACATTAGCATGGGATAACTAAAGCTAATTTTAGCAGTCACCTCTACTACTTAAATCACACCCATAAAAATGAGACGTTCATACAGAAATAAAACTAAAATTTGCCAATACACCTCAGAGTAAAATGTTATTTAAGGATTAGTAAAACATTTATTTTCCTAGCATGTGAATAGGACACTTGTTCTCATAATTTTCCTTCACGTCCTCACCAGAACTGAATCTTCTGGCATCTGGAATAGATTCTTTCAAATGCATACATCCACCTGTTTCAGAATCCCCAGAATCAGTAAAAGGAAGCTCTCACAGATGACATCAGCAGGACAGGGCTCCTGTCAGCCAAGCACTTTGCCGTGAAAAGAATGGGATCTGTCCCTGTCATTAGCAATGAGCCGAAGGGAAATAAAAACCCCACTTATTAAATTAAGAAAATGGTGATATTATCACTTAACAAGTTTTCAGAAGTGTGTGTGCCTTGTAAAGCATTTACCGTAATTACCCTTGCTGTACGTCATTTGCTCTTACTTTTTAGCAGAGCAACTCAAGAGACATTTTCTTCAAGGGGCGTGTGGGTGGCTCAGTTGGTTAAGCACCAACTTCGGCTCAGGTCATGATCTCACAGTTCGTGAGTTCGAGCCCCGCGTCAGGCCCTGTGCTGACAGCTCAGAGCCTGGAGCCTGCTTCAGATTCTGTGTTTCCCTCTCTCTCTGCCCCTCCCCTGCTCATGCTCTGTCTCTCAAAAATAAATGAAAATATTAAGAAACATTTTCTTCAAGACTGTTATGCTCTAGTTATGCAAGATGCCTAAGTTCTAGAGATGTGCTGTATAATATTGTGCCTATAAGTAAACATACTCTATAGTGCACTTAAAAATTTGCAGATGGTTGGACAGCTGGGTGGCTCAGTCAGCTAAGCATCCAACTATTGATCTCGGCTCAGGTCATAATCTCACAGTTCATGGGATGGAGCCCCACATCTGGCTCAGTGCTGACAGCGCAGAGCCTGCTTGGGATTCTCTCTCTCTGCCCCTCCTCTGCTTGCACTCGCTCTCTCTCTCTGTCTCAAAATAAATAAATAAACTTAATATTTGAAAAAATTGCTGATGGTAGATTTCCTCTTAAATATTTTTACCAAAAGAAAAAAAAGGGCAGGGGGAACACAAGGCACTTTTTGGAGGTGATGGATATGTCTAGTACACTGATCATGGTGATAGTTCCATGGGCGTACACATATGTCCAAACCCATTGAATTGTATATATTAAATATGTGCAGCTTTTTGTATATCAATTACACCTCATTAAAGCTGATTTTAAAAAAAGACTTCCATGTTCTTTCCTTTCCTACTCTAAATATGTTTCACTCAGCAAAAGCTCAGGGGCCCTTCCCAAAGAAGCTCAGCCTTAGCAATGCTGCGGTGGGGGGGGGGGGGGGGGTTGGGGGGGTGGAGGGAGCTGGTAGAGAACTCAGGAGGCTGAGATTTGTCCCTGAGCCAGGAAAAGAGCTTCCTTGGCCATGGCCAAGGACTTCCCATGGGCCAAAGTCCTTGTTGTCAAGGACTTTCAGTACATCATTTGGCAAGCGTGTGTTAAGCACCTGTTGGGTATACACCAGGCACTGTAAAGAGGCTGTTGGGTTTTAGGAATAAAAAGACAAAGTTCTGACCTGACCTCAAGGAGCACATGGTCTATCATGGAGATGGATATACAAGGAACTCTCAACATGTTATGGCAACTGCTACCAGTGGAGGTGTTTATTGTTTATAAATAATATATAGGGGGAGTCCTGGGTCAGCCTGAAGGAATGTGGGAAGACTCCATAGCCTGGGAAAGTTATTAAGAAGATAGTTTTTCAGTTGAGACTTGGAGCACAACAGGGAGATTTTTCATTTACACAAGGTTACTAAGTACTTACAAAGTGCTTGGTGCTGAGTATACAAGTGTGAACAAAGCAGACATGGGCTTTGTCCTTATGGGGCTTACAGTATGACAAAGTAGGCAAATAAATAAATGAATAAATCTGTGATTACTAGTTTTGACAAATGCATGAGCCAACCATGGGGGGAAAGTAAAGGAAGTCATCACAGGCTGAAGGAGCAGCATGTGCAAAAGCCTGGAAATAAAGAATTCAGGGCATGTAAGAAATGAAAGCCAGGGCACTTGGGAGACTCAGTTGAGTGTCCGACTCTTGATTTCCGCTCAAGTCATAATCTCACAGTTTGTGAGAGCAAGCCCTGTGTCCAGCTCTGCACGGAGCCTGCTTGGGATTCTTCCTCCACTCCCCTCCTCTGCCCCTCCCCCATGCTCTAAATAAATAAATATATAAATAAATGTGTTAAAAAAAGAAATGATGAAAGCCAATGCAGCTGACACATAGTAAGTGCAGGGTGAATACAATGATCTGAGATTGAAAACATAAAAGACATATCATACAGAATTTTGAGAAATTTAGATGTTACAAAGAATAAGGGGGCAGCACCAGAGGCTTTTATCCAAGAAAAACATGGCTTGATACAGTATTCTAGACTATTCCACTGGCTGCTCTGCAGAGCAGGAAGGCCAGTAGGGGATGACTCTAGTAAGCCAGGTGACAAGATGGGAGATTAGGGTAGAGATACTGGAAGAGAAACAGATGGTTTGGTAGTATGTTTGTAAGCAGAAAAGGTACAGGACTTGGTGATAGATTGGAATGAGGGATTGAGGAAGAAGAGGAATCACGGATTTATATTTGAGTAAACCAAGCGGCTGGTGGCTCCATTTATTGAGGTGGGGAATTTGGGAGAGAAATAAGAGAGAAAATTTAGAAAACAGAAGTTCTGTTATAGACATGAAGCCTGAGGTCCCCTTGAGATTTCCAAATGGAGTTATCAAGTAAGCAGTTAGAGAAACCATTCTAAAATTCAGAGGAAGCATTGGCTGAACAAATTCATCTACATGTAAGTAATATTTAAAACCCCAGGAATGGGAGAGGTCACTTATGGAAAGATGGAGATAAGGAAGATGCAGAACTGAACTCTGGGAAACATCAACATTTAGAGTGCAGATATAAGAGAAGCTAACAAAAGAGAGAAGTGACCAGAATGATTAGAAAAACTATGTCACAATGAAAACGTTAGTATCATGGAAATCTAGAAAGGAGGAGGGTAGCAACGGTTAGCCATGTTGAATGCAATAAAAAACAGGAAAGTGCTCCTTAAATGTAGCAATATGGGAAGAAGAACAATAAGATGATAGCTTAAGGAGGACAAGAAGCCTAGGGACATTTTTTTTTGTACTTGTGACAAGGGGGGTGGGCAGGAAGAAGGACAGTTTGTCAGTGATAACAAGAGGAAAAATGGAGAAAATGGCTGAAAATGAGGAAAGTGGGAGACTTGGTTGCAAGAAGATAAAAAACAACTTATGTTCTATTTTCTTAAAGAATAGGAGGCCAGGTCATCAGGTAAGAGTAAGACTCATAAGAGGCAGAAAGTGGAGAGACCTTGTGGTGCAAGGAGAGAGAATCTGGTAGGAAGCTATTAAGATGGCTCCCAATAAGCCTTACCTCCTGCTTTTCATGAACTTGTGTTATCTCTCCCCCTTGAATGTGAGCTGGACTTACTAACTTTTAATGAATACAAAATGGCAGTGATGGGATGGGAAGTGATGGGATGTTCCTTTTGAGATTAGGTTATGATAAGAATATGGTTCCTTCTTGAACACTCTCACTCATTCTGAAGGAAGTCAGCTGCCATGTTGTGAGCTGCCCTGTGGAGAGGTCTACCTGCCAAGGTACAGAGGGAGGCCTCTGGCCAACAGCCAGCATGGAACTGTGGCCTTCAGTGCCACAGCCCATGAAGATCTGAATCCTGCCAACAACTACATAAGTGAAGTTGGAAGGGCTCCTCCCTCACCTGAGCCTTCAGAGGTGACTGCAGCCCAGGCTGGCAGTTTAACTACAAACGCATGAAAGACCCTCAAGTCTGAGACTCCCAGCTGAGATGTACCCAAATTCCTAATGCACAGAAACGGTGAGACAACAAACCTTTGTTGTCTCAAGATGCTGGATTTGGGGGTGATTTGAACACAGCAATAAAAAATTAAAACAGAGAAGAAAACAAGGAACAGAAGTCTGGGACTATATGAAATTCAGTTAACTAGAGAATTACAGTTAGGATTGGTACTGTTAACTAACCCATTTATTAAGGAATCTCAACTCGGGGGCACCTGGGTGGCTTAGTCAGTTGAGCATCTGACTCTTGAGTTCAGCTCAGGTCATGATCTCATGGTTCATGAGTTCAAGCCCCACATCAGGCTCTGTGCTGACCATGCAGAGCCTTCTTGGGATTCTTTTGCTCTCTCTCTCTCTCTCAAAATAAATAATCTTTAAAAAAAAGTCTCAATTCAGGGGATGCCTGGCTGGCTCAGTCAGAAGAGCATGCAGCTCTTGATCTCAGGGTTGTGAGTTAGAGCACCATGTGGAGTGTAGAGATTACTTAAAAATAAAATCTTTAAAAAAAAAAGAAAAGAAAAAAGAAGTCTCAACGCAGTAGGGTCAAAATGTAAAACATTTTATATGTTTTTCCAATCTATGCATTCAGCTTTGCTCTCTTGAGTCCTCATTGCCCAGTCCTTAACACAGCTGCGGGGAGACATCATAACTTGCCACTCACTTTCAGTTTAAAAGCCCATACACTTTAACATGCCAGTCTCTTTATTAAAATGTCTGACTACAACTTTGAAGGAGCACCCCAAAACCCACTGTGTGGTTTACAGGTTGGATAACCAGTGCTCTAAACCTTATAATAATGTTTCACCAAGGGTATCCCACAGAACACTATAACTCCTTAGCATATTCTTTAGAAATCTGCCAAAACAAAACCAAAAGCATATACAATTTTTATTTTCTCTAAAATTCTTTTAAAATATAAGTATAAGAAAAAATGTTTAATTATTAAACCGTGTTTCCTCATTCTTGATAATCCGCCTTTAAAAATGGTGTGTCCGATGAGTAAATGCTGAGAAGTGTGTCGTGTGGTTGCTTGTGTATGACTGAATGGCTTTAATCTGCTTACTGATGGATATGATGTTTCTAAATTTATTATTGCATTGATGTATGTCTTGATCTGATGATCGTTGGTCTCTCTTGTTTAACATTTGATGTCTGTGATACTTTGTTTTTGTTTCTTTAATGTCTCTAATGTTTTAATTGACGGGAACACATTTGGAATGATTTTTTGGAGGGATTAATTTATCAGTGAGACAATACTTTTTCACTACGCTAGTCCAAGTCTGCAAAATATCTCCTGTGTTCCTGCTAGTGTTGTATCAGTTTTATAATTTTTTTCAGTTTTATAATTTAAATGTATTAAGTGTTTAAGAAAGCCTGGGATAGGCTGACCTACAGAAATGCTCAAGTACTGGAATTATCGTTTTTATTTCCAAATATATTTTCTTGACTACTAAATTTGTGTGTGCATGTGCACGCATGTGAGGGTGTTGTGTGAAATTTAAAGCTATACTCCCTTGTATGCCAGCATCTTGAATTGGACAGAAGAGTATGGTCTCGAAAGCAAGGTCTTTCCCCTCTCTTTCTGAGTCTACCTCCTCCAGAGATAATGACTGGGAGCAGCAGACAAGAAAGCAGAGGTTATCCGAAGCAACGGATGTCTTACTGGTGGTGGTGATGGGGAGCATCTTTGATCCACTCTGACTTATCTGATGCTGGTACCCTCTGCTAACATGGTGGCCTTATACCCAGTATGTGTGGTTTGGGGGATGGTGTTCAGGTTTACCCCTACCTCCTCCACTACTGAGAATCCCTTCAGAAAGGGGTGCCATGTGTCTTTTTGTCTCCAACAGTGGTCTACACACTCAATCACCTCCCCAAGCTGGGCATCCCATACTGGCCCAGACTCTTCCTGGAGAGCCCTCCTTCTTGCCTCTCAGCTAACTTCTGTGCTCCTTTGTATTGAGCCATGGAAGCCACTGAAGTCTTTTCCCACATCCCCTAAAGGCCAAAGAGAACTACACTGAGGTTCCCCAACATCCAACTTCTTCATGAAAAGCAGGTCAAAATACAGTCCTTTCTCACCCTGCTGGCAAAGAGTAGAAAGCCTCACCTTAGAAATTTCAGGCAGAGGAGACCCTGTTTCTATAGCTACGTATGCTCCTAAACTCTAGGGGACCCATGTCAGGCTCTCCCACAAATCCCTTCACCATTCTTCCCTCTGGTCCTATAGCAGCATCAGAATGGAACAAGAGGTTTCCGCTTCAGAAGCATGAAGCCAAGGAGTGAGACATCAACCTTCTCTTCTTGCAATTCCCCACCTCTACAAATGATTCTCCTTATGTTCCCTGCATGTGCATGGCTTTGTGATAAACAGTCCCCCACCTCCAAGAAGAGAGTGTAGAAAAGACATGCATTCCCCTACCAGGCCAGTGACTCCTGACTCCATTGATTCTCCCTTTGTTCCCCCCTTAGGAGTATGGGGGAAGGATGGGAACCATGGATGAGGATTTTAGGGAAGCTATTACAAGCTCTTTAATAATCCGTGACAGAGTGTCTGGTTCTAAATGTGGGCAGCTGCTGCCACTTACTGCTTCTCTATCCTCTACTTTGGAACCCCAGTTACTGAGCCAGGAAAATAGTAAATGTCTCACTTTATGTGGCAATCATTGGAGGATATTCTGAGGACAGAGAATAGCCTATGCAAAAGCCAAGAGGCCTTTCAAGAGCATGAAAGACTACGGTAACAGATAAGTAGATCCATATGCTTGATTTGCAAGGACTTTGAGACCTGAGTCAAAAGATGAGGCAAAAGACACAAAAAGAGGCCTATATGCCTTTCTAAAGATAAAAACTATGTAATATAAGTGATGCAGAGTCACTGAAGAATTTTTTGCAAAAGCTGAGAAGATCCAATTTGCATGGTAGAAAGGTGACTCTGTGGCAATGTGTCAGGGAGATTATGGAGATGATCTAGAAACAAGACAACATGTCTCAAGTAAGAGGGGAGAAAGGCTTACATTAGAGCAATAGTGGCTATGATGTCCAGTGTGAACAGAGGTGAAAGAGGTTTAGCTTATAGACCAGACAGCTCTTTATGAGTAATCAGATGCACAGGAAGAGAGAGGTGGGGACATTTACAATGGTCCATTGGTTTCTGAATTGAGGGAGCTGGTGGATGATATTTGCAAAGACAGAGAGTTCAGCAGAAGAAGATGGTAAATTCTGCTTTGGACCTACTGAATTTGAGGTCTTTATGGGACCTACTGAGTTTGAGCTGCCTGGTTGGACAGGAAGGAATGCCCCTCAGTGTCAACCTGTCTGGAGACGTTGATTTGGAAGTTGGAGCCATGAGCATGAATGGGTTAAGTACAAAGTGATAAGAGGACCTGGGGCAGAGTTCTAGGGACCACAGACATGTTAGAAGTGGGAAGAGGAAGATGAAACTACACACACAAACACACACATACACACACCCCACAAAGAATTTACCACTGAAGTAGGTGGGAAAATAGGAGAGAATAGTGTCATGGGATTCACTAAGGAGATTACAGAGCAAAAATGCTATAGGAGAGCATTTGATGGCATTTGAAGAGTTTCCACTGGATGTAACCACCAGAATGTCATGTGAGATCTTGGGGAGTAAAGAGCTGAGGGGTGGAAGCTGGTGTAGAAAGTACTGGAGAGTTAATGGAAGGTGAAGTAGAGAGGGCAGAAGAAGAAGGTCTACTGGGAAGGAAAGAAGAGAGACATAAAAGTTGGAGGCAGTTGTGGGGTCAAGAGAGGGTGGTGTCTGTTGGCAAGAGTGGGTAATGGGGTTTCCACTTTAACTCAGAGAAGGGGCAGGAGAGTCATGTTGAGGGTTTCCTTTGGTTCTTCATGCTGAGACAACTGTGAATGCTAGAGATGCATACTTATAAATTAATCTGGGGCTTGCTAAATTTTATTTACCAGTCCCATGAAGTATGTAATACTTCAGTAGAATTTAGTAGTCAGAAATTTCCAACATCTACATTTCCATTCTTTACATTAGCCCAATTACGAAAGCAGCCCAAGTGTCCATTGAGAATAGCACTCAGCCAAAAAAAAAAAAAAAAAAAAAAAAGAATGAAATCTTGCCATTTGCAACAACATGGGTGGAGCTAGGGAGTATTATGCTAAATGAAGTCAGTCAGACAGAGAAAGACAAATACCATATGATTTCATTCATATGTGGAATCTAAGAAACAAAACAAATGAACAAAGAAAAAAAGATAAACAAAAAAACAAGACTCTTAACTATAGAGAACAAACGAGAGGGGAGGTGGGGGGGGATGGGTGAAATAAGCAAAAATTATTTATTTATTTATTTATTTATTTATTTATTTATTTATCTATCTATTTATTTCAATTATCTGCCTAAATCTCTGCTTTTCTTCCCAACAACAGAAATCTAGAAACCAGGAATACTATGTCCAGGCCACTGAAGACTTGTGAATTCAGTTACTCTTGGGTTATAATATTCACATCTACTATTTTGATAGAAACCATAAGCATCTTTGAAAGCATACCTAACTGCAAATTGTCAATCATCTGAATCAGCCAATAACTCTTCCAATCTTCTCCCAAACCTAGATCAGCCCCAAACGCTGTTTTAGAAAAATCACCCGGTATGGAGACTGGTTATCAAGACCATGGTCAGCAGTTTCCCCCGGACACTGCCTATGGAGCCTTCCCTCAATCTCCACGCAATGCCGGGTTCATACCTCTGCAACCTGCTGTGACTCCCACTGCCCTTTTTATCTTCACTATGACCTTGCTTCACACTCCATAAAGGACTGGGGGAAGAATCTACTGGGGGAGAAAATGCCGTCACCTTCCCACATCAAATCTTTAAACTCACTTTCTACGTCTTCCTTCCTTGTCACAACGAAAGAGGGGGCTCCCCTCCTCTTCCAGGGATGGTGTAACCTAGTGCAGAATGCTCCACGTGCACTTGGTCACATCCCTTTGTGACTTCTCAGCTCCTTTGATCAGCCACCTGACATCCTCTCCTTCATACATACACCATCATCACTAGCAATCTCCCCCTCCCTGGTAGACGACTTTCCTTATTGTGCCCAAATGCTTTCGGACGTCCCAGTTTCAAGACCTCCCCTTCAATCCGTGCCCAACACACACTCCCTCCAGTTTCCTCCCCATCTTTCCCCTTCCCTGGATGGCTAAGTTCCTACAAAGTGGAGTCTGCATATGCTGCCGGCTTCCACCCCCACTATGCAGGGTCACTACCTGCCTCCACATTGTCAAATGCAGGATCAACTTTGGAAACTCCTCAAAGCCATTAACTTGACCTCTTCCTTGTTCTTAAAATACTTTCATCTCTAGGTTTTTGTGATACCCTCCTCTCTTGGCTCTCTCTTTTCCCTTCCTCCAATCCATTCTCCACAGCAGCCATGATCATCTTAAATGCAAACTGTACCCCTACGCAAATCTGCCAAAGGCCTCCAGAAATCCTGCCCCACTCTCCAGCCTCAAAATCGATAGCCCTCCCAGGACACCTGGGTGGCTCAGTCTGTTAGGTGTCCAACTCTTGACTTCAGCTCAGGTCATAATCTCATGGTTTTGTGAGTTTGAGCCTCACATCGGGCTCTGTACTGGCAGCACAGAGCCTGCTTGGGGTTCTCTCTCTCTCCCTCTCCTTCTGCACTAACTCATGCTGTCTCTGTCTCTCTCAAAATAAATAAGGGGCACCTGCGTGGCTCAGTCAGTTAAGCTGACTTAACCTGAGTTTGGTTCAGGTCACGATCTCACAGGTTGTGAGTTCGAGCCCCACATTGGGCTCTGTGCTGACAGCTCAGAGCCTGGAGCCTGCTTCACATTCTGTGTCTCCTCCTCTCTCTGCCCCTCCCCTCCTCATGCTGTTATGCTGTCTCTCTCTCTCTGTCTCTCAATAATAAATAAATGCTAAAAAAATTTTTTTAATAAAAATAAATAAACTTAAAAAAATTTTTTTTAAATTGTACCCCTCCCTCCAATGCTCACTGCCCTCCCCTCACCCTGATCTCCTTCCATTTCTGAGAAGGTGGCTGTATCTCCTGCCTCCTCCCTCTTGGCACATTTTGTTCTGTCTGGATTAGTCTTTTCTCCCTCACCCCAACTCTTCACCTAGGTGACTCCTACTTCAATGCTTAAATGTCACTTTCTCAAAGAGGTTTTTCCAAGTTTAAACTGGACTCCCTGTAATAATCTCACATAGCCCTCTTTCGATTTTCTTCATAAGATTTATCATAGCTTCAACTATTCATCAACTATGCATGATTGCGTGTCATGTCAACAACTCTATCACCTCCAGGAGGTCAGAGCCTCTGTGTATTTTCCTCCCAGAAGCCAGCATTGTCACAGCTCCCAGGAGGGACTCGACAAATATCTGTTAAATAAAATAAAATATTACTTTTAAGCTAATTTATTTATTTTGAGAGAGAGAGAGAGAGAGAGAAAGCACAAGCAGGGGAGGGGCAGGCAGAGAGGCAGACAGCATCCCAAGCAGGCTCCACACTGTTATCACAGAGCCTAAAGCAGGGCTCAAACTCACAAACCGTGAGATTGTGACCTGAGCTGAAATCAAGAGTTGGATGCTTGGGGCGCCTGGGTGGCGCAGTCGGTTAAGCGTCCGACTTCAGCCAGGTCACGATCTCGCGGTCCGTGAGTTCGAGCCCCGCGTCGGGCTCTGGGCTGATGGCTCAGAGCCTGGAGCCTGTTTCCGATTCTGTGTCCCCCTCTCTCTCTGCCCCTCCCTTGTTCATGCTCTGTCTCTCTCTGTCCCAAAAATAAATAAAAAACGTTGAAAAAAAAAAGAGTTGGATGCTTAACCAACTGAGCCTCCCAGGCGCCCCTAAAATAAAGTATTATTTTGAAATGACTTTGTACACTTGAAAATAATATTCTCAGTGTATTAATGATATGTTATCATTTGCAAAAAAAAAAAAAATTAGAAAAACAAATCCTCCCCTGCTTTCTGGTCACAAGATGCTATAGCATAGCAGAAAGGATGTAACCCAGGTGGGGACACAGGGAGCCAGGTCTGGCTATGCCCTCTGGGTCACAGTTTTCTCCTCTGTAAAATAGAGGTAACAATCATACCTAACTCGTGTTAATAAAATTATCGTGAGGATTGAATAAAGGAAAAAAAATGGGAAAAGTGCTTTGTAAACTGTAAAATGCTAAATAAGCATAGTTATTAAGATGTTGCTGCTGCTAGATTTAATTCCTTACAGAAAGCTTATTTCCTCATTAGTTTTCTTTACAAAGGAATAGGTCTTTAAGTTTGTTTAAGTTTTGCAAAAATAGGTTATTAAGTTGTGAAAGTATTGGAAAAATATAGGCCTGTCACTTGGCTCTAGTTCACATCTAGTTTTTGATTCACCCAGCAATACATACTGCACATTCTGTTGAGGAGAAATCATGGCAAGTCTCTATTTTTTTTCTAAAGCTGTGTTTTTTCGATGCATCGATTAGATTAACTTATTGAGATCACCATGTTGGAGTATGAAGTCACCTACAGTTTAACATATGTTGATAAATGCAAGGAACTGGGCCATTGAAAGTTGAAGGAACAGGGGCACCTGGGTGGCTCAGTCGGTTAAGTGTCCGACTTCAGCTCAGGTCATGATCTCGCAATTCATAAGTTCGAGCCCTACTTAGGGCTCTGTGCTGAGAGCTCAGAGTCTGGAGCCTGCTTGGGATTCTGTGTCTCCCAATCTCTCTACCCCTCCCCTGCTCAGGCTCTGTCTGTCTCTCTCTCAAAAATAAATAAACATTAAAAAAAAGTTTAAGGAACAACTATATTAAACAAAAGGATTCCTCCGTGTTTTTTAAATGATTTTTTTAATGTGTACTTATTTTTGAGAGAGGGGGAGGAGGGGCAGAAAGAGAAAGGGACAGAGGATCTGAAGTGGACTCCATGCTGACAGCAGTGAGCCCCATGTGGGGCTTGAACTCACGAACCCACAAGATCATGACCTGAGCCAAAATCAAGAAGCAGATGCTTCACCGACGGAGCCACCCAGGCGCCCCAATGATCCCTGTTTCCTTTCCCTTAAATGCCTCACAGGATATTGTTGATTCAACCAAAAGGAGGGCATTTGGAAGTCAGACGGTGATTTCTACTCTCATACCAACTTTGAGGGGCATCAACTGTGTCTTTTAAAAATTCGTTTGATACACATTAACATGTTTAATATATTCTTTCTTAAAGTGGCATTTATTTAGGCGTGACTCTCAAAACTGATTTGCTAATTTAGAAAGATCATCCTTCAACACTCTATAGTCAATTATGTTAAAAGTGCTTTCCCATAAAGCTGACAAAATAATTCAATAGACCAGCATAGTTGTTTATGGTTGCCGAAAATTTTTTCAGTTTTACAAGATCATGGATATGTAAGCCCTACCAACATCTGCAAGTATCATCCTGATGTCTAAACAGGCTTGTAACTGCCCAGTATGTGATAAAACTGTCAAAAGTGCATGGAGGCAGCTGCATAAATTCTGGAAAGCAAAGTCAAGGTTCTATTTATTCTGTGACAGTATAAGAGTTGCACATTTTACAGCATTACGGAAAGTAAAACCCTTACCCCAACTTGTTTGCTTTTTTAACTCATTCTATGGGGATTTCTCCCCAAGTGCTAAACATTTATTAACCTGCTCTGTTTTTAAGATGAAATACTGTATATATTTTTTATTTTTTATTGAATATGTATTCATATATGCATACATTCAGAAAAGTGCATATACATTCAGAAAATGTACATTCAGTAAAGTGCATATGTTGTAACACACAATTCAATGAACTTTTACAAACTGATCACCCAGATCAAAGAAACATGACCACCCTTTGGACCCCATTCCAGCCAGCAACTACTCTTCCTGATGATAACAGCTCTGACTTCTAACAGTGTAAATAATTTTGCCTGCCTGGGTACTTCATACAAATGAAATCAGATAGCATGCTGATTTGTGTCTGACTTGTTTTAACACAGTGTTTTTTTTTTAATGTTTATTTATTTTGAGAGAGAGAGAGCGAGCTGGAGAGGGGCAGAGAGAGAGGGAGAGAGAGAATCCCAACCAGAGCAGAGCACGACACGGGGCTCAATCTCACAAACCGCAAGATCATGACTGACCTGAAATCAAGAGTTGAATGTGTAACTGACTGAGCGACCCAGGCGCCCCCAACCCTGTGTTCTGTACACCTTTATTAATGTGTCTTCAGTCAAATGCTAATGTCCCACAACATTGTAGTTCTTATCCAATCATTCAATAAATATTTGTTGGGCTCCTAATGTCTGCTGGGAACAAATGAATCTTCATTTCTAGGGGTAACGTTTCAGGGTTCACTTGTTTATAGAAAGTCAGTAAATAAAACTTTAGTTTACTAACCCATCTTTCAAAGTTAACTGCTTTGCCAAACTGAATTCAACTGAAAAAATAATTTAAAAATCATTATACACATAAGGATACAGGCAACACTTTATTTTTCTTTAAATAGTCACAACTCCAATTGATATTAATAGTCTTAATGTTTACTCAATAATGGCAGGGTTTTCTCTCATGGCATTTGTGATATAAATAATTTATTCTGTCTTAAGATTTATAAATCCAACATCTTTGAAGCAGTTCTTTGAATAAATCTGCTCAAGGACACACTGAACCTGGGCTATGAATCCTAATTTTGCCACATATTAGCTGTGTAACTTTAGGCAAGTGTCTCAATCTCTCTGGGCTACTTTCTGTACTCCATAAACAAGATGGTCAACGTACATGATTTCTACAGTCTTTCCTCACTCAAAAATCCTACTAATCTTTGTTAAAAATAGGAACTATTTCCCAAATCAGTTTACCTTTTCTAGTTTTCAAGTATAGGTAGGAACATGCTAAAAACAAGAATACCAGGCCAAGGGAAGCAGAAAACTCCATCAGTTTAACTTAAAGAGGACTAGCGGCTGCCGTGGACCTAACTGAGCCTGGACCAATCCAAGATGCGATCTTCACTCAGTAGAGCGCCTTCTGTTTGCCCTGTACAGTGCCTGGGGGTCCCCGGACACAGAACCCGAAGGACTTATCTATTTACCTTATAGTGGTGACTCCCTACCACATCCAAAGTGTAACACAGAAATATAATTTCTTTTAGGCAAACACCACTGCTATGGGAAGGAAACCTCCAAAATTATGTTTCCCCATTTGAAACTTACATTGAATTACCCAAAGAAAGAGCTGAATCTGGTCTCAGAGCAGCATTTTCTTTTTTTTTTTTTAATTTTTTTTAACGTTTATTTTATTTTTGAGACAGAGAGAGACAGAGCATGAACGGGGGAGGGGCAGAGAGAGAGGGAGACACAGAATCGGAAGCAGGCTCCAGGCTCTGAGCCATCAGCCCAGAGCCCGATGCGGGGCTCGAACTCACGGACCGCGAGACCGTGACCTGAGCTGAGGTCGGATGCTTAACCGACTGAGCCACCCAGGCGCCCCCAGAGTAGCATTTTCTAAACAGCAAGCTTAAGCAAGATCCTGACTATACACCCCAGATTCTGGATCTATTTTCCCAAAGAGAAAAGTGATAAGATGTGTTGTCTTTTTCCTGGGGCCTATGAAACATTTGATTAATGGCCTAATCTAGCAAATAACAACAAAAAATAACACCTGCCTACTTACTCTCGTCCTTAGAACTCTTAAGTTTGACCACAAAGCTTAAAAAACTGTAGTTAGCAGGTAAGGGACAAGTTTTATCCTTTCTTCTGTGTCCCCCTGCTTATTCCACCCTCAATGGGGAAAACTGGGATATTCTTCAAGTTTAAGGAGTAATTATTAAAATGAAGCCCAAACTCTAAAGGATGTTGATAAATATACTAATATATCATCTACTCAAGTTCATGTCTGTTTTCTAGTTGGTTAGCTCTAAGCCTGTGGCTTCATTTAATTCATACAGTTTGAGGAAAAAGCAAAAACTAAAACAGAATCCATTGATAGGGGCTTTCTGTCCTCTTCAAATGAGGAATTACAAACATTTAAATCAACCACCAATCCTATTTTTGGTTTATTTGAGGCAGAAATACATCAACACAGATTTTTTTTTTACCTCTGAAAAGTAAGTCACTACTTACGTAAAACAAACACCCCAGAAAGGAAAGCTTCATCATCCCCAGCCTGCAGTGGGATTTGGGGAAGCGTGCTGACGTAGCTCAGGATTTCATCTGCCAAACAACAACTGAGCTCATCTGTACGGAGTTGGTAAATTTGAAAAGGTAAACTACTAGAAATGTTGCATAATGACACCATAAGAAAAAAAAGTCATTTTTGAGTTCGCTGTTCTTTAAACTCTTTGAATTCTTGATTCAGTGGCTCTGTTGAGTCACAGCTGTGATCCATGTTGGCATGAACCAAAAATAACATGGCTAGCTGCAAAGGTTACAGGGTTTGGGCCAGCTTTTTATGGCCACACAGCAGTACCTTTCTGTTGAGTGGAAATGTAACATTTAGCTTGTAAGGGAAATCTTTCTCAAGCAGGTTCTTATTCAAAGTTGTCTTAGGTCTGCCCAAAGTGTTTGTTTCTGCTCTACTGAAAGCCAGAGTGAGCAGACTGCTAAGGTATAAAATATACGGTGTTAAAAGAACACATGTATCTTCAGGGGACTTCCTCTGAACATCCTATGCTAGACCAGACTACTAATGGAGAAAGTGAAGCTCGTTACTGAAGCAACATAAAATCAGTTCTACATCTGACTTTGATTAGAAAACATAAGCCCTTTTCAGAATCTTTCCCCTTTCTTTCCCCTCCTCCCCTCAAAATGGCACTACAGACTGCTTCACTTTTTCCAATCATACAGTGATATTTGGAAAGTTCCACTTGCTTCCATTAAGAAAAATACAGAGAAGGAAAAAATACATAATAGCCATCTATCATTTTGTATGTGAGGTTTAGCTATGGGATTCTCAAAAAAAAAAAAAAGAAAGAAAGAAAGAAAAAGAAAAGAAAAAAACCTGTGTGTTATATGAATAATTTAACTACCATAGTGATAAGCCTATTTTCCTTTAAAGAAATGATTTGTATATTTAAGTTAGGTTTTGTTTCGTAATCTCTCAGCAAGGGTTTATTTTACCCTGATCTCTTTTGCAGTCATTTTTGTCAAAATGTCAAAATACATTCTGTCACTCATTCACATAGAATTATTTAATGCCTATCATACTCTAGACATCGAGATACAGAGAGCCTATCATACTCTAGACATCGAGATACAGAGAGGTAAGTGGCGTCAGCCCTTGTAACAGGGAATCTAGTAGGAAAGATTGGCTTGAATCAGAGAATTACAAAACGAGTTTGGCAAAGCAATCGTGATAAGGACTCCTCAGGAGAACAACACATTTGGTAGAGCATAATGTTGAGAGGGCTGAGCCTAATCATGGAGGTCAAGAAAGGCATCTCCCAGTAATAGTTGAGCAGAGATGCAAAGGGCGGGACAGAGTCCACTGGGAACGAAGAGTGAGTGAAGAGTAATCCAGGTGGAGAACTGTTTCCTGGTGCAGAGTCCCTCCATCTGAGGAACTAGAAGCAGGTCTGGGTAGCCTGAGGGCACAGCAGAGCCCCAGAAGGACTTGGGGATTGGGGAAGGAGGCTGACAAGCTGGGTAGCATAGCGACCGTGCAGGGACTAGGAGCCACTAAATAAACATTTGAGTCCTTCTCCCCAGAACAGCAGGAAGTCATTAAGGTGTAATAATGAGTAAGTAGTGGGTGCCTTAGTCAGATTTCAGTTTTATTCTTGTCACAGAAGCTAATGGTTGAGTAAAAGAAAAACCAAAATTCCAGGGGATCCAAAAATGAATTATGACCTTAATTATTCATTATTGTTAGGAATATCCCTAGCAACACATGTGAAGGATAAACTTGGCACACACCAGTTTCCTAGCAAGGACAGACAATGACTCTTCTCTTCATGGTCATAGAAAGTTGACCCAAACCCTGGTAACCTTTGCCATTAGTCATGTCGGTTTTGACCAACCCAACTCACCTGTTTCCAAAACACTGGGAGGCACTCTGGCAAGACGTGTCCAATTCCGTCAATAGGCCAGTGAACCCAAGTACCCTGCGTCCTTGGGTATCTCCAAATAGAACACTGGGAAGAAAATGCAAAGGCAAAGGGTAGATCTCAAGATCTCAAGTGATGACTGCTTATCAGAATGCTAGACCATTAGCTGGCACTATCCTTCCAGAAGGCATTTTTGTGTTCTGGTTTGCTTTGTGTGAAAGAGAGCCTCAGACTTTGTAAAGCTAGAGAACAGTCCCACTGTGGTACACTTCCAAGTTCTATCTTCCCAAGTCCTTGAGGGCCCCCACAATCACCCCACTGCACATTCCACACCTTGCAAGTCAGCTTCTGGTGCCTTCCTCTCTTTCTTGCCTCCCTCCTACTCACTTAACAAGATTCAGACACTTAAGACCTCCTCCATCAAGAGAAAAACCTGTAAGCAAAGTTCTAATAAGGAAAAAGGTGCTTTTTAATATTTTTAAAAAATACTTTCAAGAATGAGGAGCATAGGATGATAATGCGTAGGCAAGGTCCCCCTGCCCAGGCCCGTCATGTGGAGTAGCCCCATTCAGCTGTGAAAATTAGGTAACCACATGAAACTGAGCGGGCCCTTGATAATGAATAGAATGCTCTTAGCAGACCTGCAAGTTGAATGGAAGGAGCACATGTCACATAGCTCATAGTGAAACCCAGTCAAAGACCCAGGCAAGGATTTTGCCTAATGATGGATTAGTATAAGCAGGGACATATTATAACTCTCATGGACCCCAGGCATTTCTGCCTTTCTGGTCCCTTCTCCATTCTATATATAACATATATTATACCAATCATCATTTCTATTGTATAGTACATGTATATATACTGCATTAGTGTAAAGACAAATATTACATATAAGACAAATTCTTCAACCTAAAAGTTAATTTTTTTTCTTCTGACTTAAAACAAAAAATTCAAACATTTTACAAACTCCTGAAAGTATTACAGGCTCTCAGCACTGAGCCCACTGTGCCCAGGGGCTCAGCAAGAAAAACCTTTACACAGAGTAATGCTTGCGCTCAGTGAAGGTGGTCACCCCTTCCACACTGGTCACAGCACTTACCGTGGTGTCAATATCGCTGTCCCACTTCCCATCGGTTTGTGAGCTCTGGGAGCATGGAAGCATATTGGGGGCAAGTTTTCTTCCCCATCAGTTGGTAAAGTGCCTCACGCTTCTTGGGGACTCCTTAAATGTTTGTGAAATGAGTACATTGAATGATCTGGGTTGGGGCGCGGCTGAGAAGATCGTGCAGCTAGACTTGCTGAGCTTGGAAGGCCCATTAGCCGGCATTCGAGGCCCAGCAATGACCCTGTGCAGACGTCCCTGGAGGATTGCTGAAGAAGGCAGGGTGGGAGTCAGTCTGCCCGCCTGGGAACTCAGGCCGCAGGGTCTATGGCACATTCCCTAACCTCTCCAAGCCTCAGTTTCCCCACTTTTAAAATGGAGGATCCTGAAATTGGGGTAGATGTCAAAGGGATAATAGTGTGGGGAACCTAGCGCAAAGCCAGACACATAAGAAGGAATAGACATATGTCAAATGTTATTGTCAGTTTGCCCGAATCTCTCGTCTACATAGTAGGAATGAATTACACCTGTGTTACCAGGCCACTGTGAGAATAAAGGGAGGCAATAAAGGCTGAGGTACCTTCTTAATTGTGGCAGAGTGCTGAGAAAGCACAATACATCAGAAAACCTGACTCCGTATCCCAGCTTCAAAGCTTGTTGGCGGGCAACTACCAAGCCTCACATCACTCATTCACAAAATGCGGTTGATGCCTACCTGAGAACAGAGCTTGGGGGTGAAATGATATCATGAATGTGAAAAAAGAGCTTTGTAAAGTCCAAGGAGCTATTAAAAAAAAAAAATCACTGCCCAGGGGCACCTGGATGGCTCAGTCAGTTAAGTGCCCGGCTCTTGATTTCAGTCAGCTCAGGTCATGATCTCACAATTCATGGGTTCAAGCCCCACAACAGGCTTCACATTGACAGGGCAGAGCCAGCTTGGAATCCTCTCTCTCCCTCTCTCTACCCCTCTCCCTCTTGCTCTCTCTCTCAAAAAAAAAAAAAATCACTGCCCAGCTCTTGTTATTTATTGGTCACAAATATCCAAAGCAATAAATTCTCACTTGGGGCTTAACAATGGCAGCCATTGATTTCACCCTCTCCTGTTTCCGGTCTCCCTTCTCTTCCTTCCTCTGCTGTCAGCTCCTTTTGGGTTTTAGCATTTCGTTCCTTAAGGATGTCTACCTTGGAGTTTCTTTGTGTGTTTAACCCCTTAGACTCTGGCTAACTTCAGCCTTTTCTCCCATGTGCCTACTGGTAGACTGAGGTCCCTCAGGACCATCCCGTTCCTCTGGGGAGTTTGACTTTACTTAGTGGGAGAACCTCTTGAAATTTGTCACTTGTCAAATCCAATAACCCCAGCCTGTGTTCAATGAGATAACATAAAAGGCACCAACCGCTGTATTCACTTCCCTTTCCCTGCAGTAGACACACGTAAGATTTCCTGCCTGTTTATAAGGCTATTGTTCTAGGTTGGGGAGGAAGTTGTAAAACAGTAAAACAGAGAAAACCTCTCTGATAGCTTTATCCTGTAGGGTAAGGTCAAAACGACCCCTTGCTGCAATTGACAGTTTTAAGCCCCCCAGAGAGGCACGTCTGACTCTGCTCTCAGACTTCAGACATCACCACCCCAGCCGGTGACTCACTCTCCCAGAGGAAAGGGTGGGGCTGCCAAAAGTAAACAGATCAGGACACCTAAGTCTGAGAACCCTGGGAATGTGCTATCTCGGGAGGAAGCTGCCCGGCTCACTAGGAGATCATCAGGGCAAACATCTGGGTTTGAAAGAGATCCCTGTGGACGGGCTGTCATTGACACGGCCAATTTTTAGCTTCAAACCCTAGAAAAGTTTCCCTGTGATTCACCAAATATCTCTTTTCAGTTTTCTGGTTGCAAAGTAGAATTTCCTCAAATTTCAGAAATTATTTAGAAGCAAGGATTCTCCTTTTTGACCCATGCAGTCTGTGTCTTCCTCTTTGAGCGTCTCTTTCTCTGTGCTCCAAAACTGAGAACCCTGGCCCGAGCAGAGGTGGATTAACCAGAAAGAGGTATTTCTCCATCCACTGTTCCCCAGGACCAGGAGCACCTCAGAGGACAACCGTTATCCAGGGCCTGAACTCCTTCTGCTAGCGGGGCCTTCCAGGGTGCCCTCTTGGCCTAGCTTCTCTAAGAGCCGCTGACCCGGCCATGTACCCCATCTTGCCCCACACTGCACAGGTGGGTCCCGGCTGCCTTGCCTGGACCAGTGTGTCCCACCTATGTCAGGACAGGTGTCTGACCTGAGCTTGCCAGAACAGATTCTCCCAGGACTGAGGGACCGGAAATAAGAGACGCTAGTCAGTTTCTGTTTATGTGACTGAAGGTGGAGGAACATAAAAATTCAGGAGTTGAGAGATAGCCATCTTCTGCCATCTGCACTGAGGCACAGGATCTGATGGTCTCTGGATAAACAATAAAACCCCTGTGATAAGATAAAACCAGAGACAGAAAAAGGAGAAGGGGGGAGAGGGGTAAGGAGAGAAAGGGAGAAATAACAGTTTGGTGTCTGGTGGCTCTTAGGTTCTTGACTCCTGACCCCTCCCCCAACAATAGGCTTCCCTGCCCTTGGGTTCCACAAGATACACCTGTGTCCATGTGATTCCTTCCCACTCTTTACTGAAGCTAGTAATCAGGCTGATTTCTGATATTTACAACCTTAGCCCTGAGGTTGCCTCTTTACCAGTATTTCCCCTTTCTTGGCAGCTACCTCGATTCTGTCGTCCACATTTCCATCAGTGCCGTGCACATGCTTTAGAGGAATGTGACTTCAGAACAGTACATATGACTCAGGGTTAAGTTAGCATAACCTGATCCCCTGACCACAGGTCAGGTTCAGGAACAGACCCATCAGACATTGAGGACAATGAGATGGGAGGAGTAGCTTGATGTGGTCTTTTGGGAGCTTCTAGAATGACCCCTCACTCATGCCTTCGATACGAATGGGAGTTCATGGCAACCATCTTGTAACCGTAAAGAGATGACCCCATGGAGGGCTACGTGGGAAAATAGAAAAATGGGGGAAGATGCCTGGTCTTGGAAGACATCACTGAGCTATGAAATCAAACCATTCCTAAAGACCACCTTCTCTCAGACTATCCCATTACGTGGGCCAATAAATCCCTTTAACTAAATATCTTAACTAAAATTTCAAGACACTACCCCAATGTACACGTTTCCATAGCAGTAATCCCAAACTATTTCAGTGTGTTTTGGGAGAATAAACAGTGAAACAGGAAAAGAGTGATTGATTAGAAAATCATACCAATGGAAACTTAAGCAAGCCATGTACTTTCTTGAGCCCAATAACGCATACGCTGAATGAAAAGAAGTAGACTTCCAACACCAACATTCTCTCATTGTAATCATAGACCCTCTGCCCCAACTTGTATTGAGTCCTATGGGGGCTGTTTATAATTACATATGTGAACTATGCCATGTTCTCAAACTCAGAAATCAACAACAACAACAACAACAACAACAACCATTTCATTTACATTAAAGCTCTCACTGTGAGGGAAGACACCCAGGGTTAGAATTCTAACACAAAGGTGGACGGGGAAAACACAAAGAGTCTTCTGGCTGAGTCCTGTTCATAAAAGCCAGCTGTTGGAGCATTTTTTAGTTATAATGACCAAGGAATCCATGGTTTTGGTGGCCTTGCTGGTCACACCCAGCCAGGGGACACCCTTCACTTGAGCTGTGTGGTTGCGGTTGGCTCTGACAATGGAAAGAGCAGCTGGTTCATCGGGCTTTGTGAAAAAGGATCTAAGTGTGTAATATTTAACTTAGGCTTTAAATCCATTAGGGAACACACTGAACCCTTAAAAGTTAGTATTTGTTGTTGATATTGTTTTTCAAGACATTTTTTCATTGTCAGAGATCATTGTTTTTCTCTTTTGTGGCCTGGTTACTGCTAAGAAAATAAAACCCATCCCAACCCAGAAACTCAGAACTGATACTCCAGGTTCTCTCACTGGAAAGAACAACAAAAACAAAAACCTGCATAATTAACTTACACCACAAAGGGCACCTACAAGATTGTGTGTGTGTGTGTGTGCGGATATGCGCACACACACACATACATACACACTCACACCAATTCATAAAGGATCTTGGACCCAATCACCCAGGAATCAAGCTGGGACTAGAACTGCTATATGGATTTACTTTTACTGGAGTTTTCCAAATGTTCAAGTTTAGAGCAGACTTCAGTACACTATTTTTCAACAAGTCTCTTCTCCTTACAGCTTTAAATATAGCTGAGCAAAAGTCAAGCATGATCTCAAAAGAACAAAGCAGGAAAAGTTCATAGATCATCATTTGGTGAACTACCAAGGATATATCATATGACACGATCTGTATGTCAGGCCAATTTTAAGACTGATGTCTACCCATACTAGGGAATATAATACTGGAGAAAAATATTCTAGAGATTGTAAAGAAACAGTATGGTGTGCATTTCCCAAATGCCTTTAGATTAGCTTAAAAAGCATGGTAAGTTTTGTCAGCCAAAAACATATTTCAAACAAAAAATATTTCACAATTTTCTTGACTCACAGACTCCAAAGTTGAGACCTAGAAGAAATCATAGTGGTTACCCCGTTCAGTCTCCCCATTGTTACTTGGCATATCTATATTTAGTTATGTAGAACACTAGTTCGAAATATAACTAAGCCTATTAAGAGTGTAATATTCAACACTATATGATTTTATTTACATGAAATTCAAAAACAGGCCAAACTAGTTGATGGTGTTAGAAGTCAGAATATTGGCTCCAGCTGGGAGGGAGGAAGGAGACTGAGGAGAGGCCTGTGATGATGTTCTGTCTTTTGATCCAGGTGATGGTTACTTCGGTACATGATAGTTGTGACATTTATAATCAAGCTGTACATTTATAATCTGTGCATTTTTATGTGTATGTTATACATTAATCTAGAAGAAGTCTATTTCCCAAAACAAGAGCATAGATAACCAAATCTAAGTAAAACAAAAACAAAAACAAAAAGGAAAGATGTTGTGTTTTCAATCCATTATTTAATTTAGAAATCCATTACCTTTTTATTCTCCTTTTAAATTCACATATGGGGCACCTCGTGGCTCAGTAGGTTAAGCATCTGACTTGGTTTCAGATAGGGTCATGATCTTGCAGTTTTGTGGGTTCAAGCCCAGCATCAGGCTCTGTGCTGACAGTGTGGAGCCTGCTTAGGATTCTCTCTCTCTCTCTCTCTCTCTCTCTCTCTCTCTCTCTCTCTATCTCTCTCTCCCCCCCGCCTTGCTCACACTGTCTCTGTCTCTCTCAAAATAAATAAATAAAACTTTTTTTTAAATTTCAAATTTAGGGGCGCCTGGGTGGCGCAGTCCGTTAAGCGTCCGACTTCAGCCAGGTCACGATCTCGTGGTCCATGAGTTCGAGCCCCGCGTCAGGCTCTGGGCTGATGGCTCAGAGCCTGGAGCCTGTTTCCGATTCTGTGTCTCCCTCTCTCTCTGCCCCTCCCCCGTTCATGCTCTGTCTCTCTCTGTCCCAAAAATAAATAAAAAACGTTGAAAAAAAAATAATAATTTAAAAAAAAAAAATTTCAAATTTAAATTCACATACAGTCTAACTCATGGCTTTTGGTGTCTATGAGTCAGACAAATGCATGCCATCAGGGCACCATTATGAAGATACAGAACAGCCGTCTCATTCTCGAAGATTTCCTTGCGCTGCCGCTTTGTACTTGACCCTTCCCCCACATTCACCCCTAGCAACCACTGATCTGTTCCTATAATTTTGCATTTTCCAGAATGTCATATAATTAGAATCATACAAAATGTAGTCTTTTGAGTCTGGCTTCTTTCACTTTGCACAAGGCACTTGAGATTCTTCCACGTTGTTACGTGAACCAGTAATTTGTTCCCTTTTATTCCATTCTGAATAGCATCCCAGTATTTGGATGTGCTATGGTTTGTTTATCCATTTACCAGTTGAAGGACATTTGTGTTGTTTCCAGTTTTTGGCATTCACATACAAGTTTTTACGTGAACAAAAGTTTCCAGTACTCTTGGGTAAAAACCTAGGAGTGGGGTTGCTGGATTATATGGTTGGTGTATGTTTAACTTTATAAAAATAAAAAAAAAAACTGCCAATTTTTTTTTCCCTGAGTGGCTGTACATTTCATTCCTGCCAGCAATGACTGAGAATTCCAATTGCCCTGCATCCCTGTAAGCACTTAATATTGTCTTTTTTTTTAAAAAGCCATTCAAATTGGTGAAGAGGTCATGTTCACAGAGAACATTTGCCGAAGATTCTGCTAAAGGTACACATAGTAAATTTAAAATTGAGGAAGAGGGGCGCCTCGGTGGCGCAGTCAGTTAAGCGTCTGACTTCAGCTCAGGTCACGATCTCGTGGTCTGTGAGTTCGAGCCCCGCATCGGGCTCTGGGCTGATGGCTCAGAGCCTGGAGTCTGCTTCCGATTCTGTGTCTCCCTCTCTCTCTGCCCCTCTCCCGTTCATGCTCTGTCTCTCTCTGTCTCAAAAATAAATAAACGTTAAAAAAAAATTAAAAAAAATAAAATAAAATTGAGGAAGAAATAGATACATTAATATAGTTCTGCAGGCCAATTGAAATGATTTATTTCCCAGGCACCTGGGTGGCTCAGTCACCTTGGACTCAGGTCATGATCTTGAGGTCCATGGGTTCCAGCCCCGCATCAGGCTCTGTGTTGATAGCTCAGAGCCTGGAGCCTGCTTCAGATTCTGTGTCTCCTTCTCTCTCTGCCCCTCCCCTGCTTGTGTGCACGCACTCTCTCTCTCCCTCAAAAATAAATAAATATTAAAAAAGAAAGGTGAAAGGATTCTATTTCCTTAAAAATGATGAACTTTCTTTTCAATCTGAATCTTTTTAATAATTGATACTGAATATTTTCTATTCATTGGCCATTTTTGTTCCTTTCTATGTGAAATGCCTGTTTAGATACTTTGCTCCTTTTCTGTTAGTATTTTTAAAACTAATTTGAAAGAGCTCTTTGTGCTTTATGGAAATCAGACTGTCGATTGCCATTATGTTGTGAATAAGTTGGTGCTTTTACTTTATGAAGTTGGCTGCTAGAAAGAGATTTTCTGAAACTTAGACTCAAATTTATGATTATTTTTCTTTATGGCTCCTGAGTTTAACATTATCATTAAAAAGCCCTTTTCCATTCAAAAATTATAAAAAATTCTCATCAATGTTTTCACTATTTTTTGACTTTGTTTTCTTCTGGGTAAACACTGATCTACCTAGAATTAATTTGGGGGTAACAATTAATGAAAAGATCTCAACCTGTGGAAATTAAAATTAAGGAAAAGAATTAAAATCTGTAGGTAAAAGATGGGAAAAAAATTCTTAAGATTAATTAACATCTTTCCCAAAATAATTTTTTTTAATTTAAGCCTTTCAGTCATTTTCATTTGCCACTACATTCTAGCTCTCTAACCATTTGAGATTTTTCCTTTTGCCAGCTTTATTTAAAGTTGAATGTAACAGGGACTTCATGGGGAAATGTGGTATCAAGGTCTGTTCTTAAATATTTCAAATGTAAATGCAAATTTAAGTGACACACTTTGATCTTGGTTAGCTAAACAATATACCCAACACCTATTCATTTAGAAAACCTTATTGAGGGTGCCTGTGTGGCTCAGTTGGTTGAGCTTCTAACTCTTGATTTTGGCTCAGGTCCCGGTGATCTCACAGTCTGTGAGATCTGTGCTGACAGTGCAGAGCCTGCTTGGGATTCTCTCTCTCCCTCTTTCTCTGCCCCTCCCCAGCTCATACTCTCTAAATACATATATACATACATGCATGCATACATACATACATACATACATACCCTCCTGGGAAAAATGTGCATTCCAATGACAATAGTTTGATCCCAGTAAATGTAAATTCAAATGCATAGTTTATCCTAAATATACAAGAATATTCCCATCACCACTTGTTAAGCAACTCATATTCCCCTCACACTGACTTGAAATGCTACTTTTCTTATATAATAAATTCTCATTTTTCCTTAATCAATCTATGAAATGGACACTTTTATGGTTCTATCACATTATGCCTCTAAACATGAAAGAGACTAACCTTCATTTTTTGTGTGTTTTATTGTGAAAATTAACATAGATACAGAAAAGTGCATTAAAAATGTAAGAACATTTAAACAGTCATAAAGGGAATCTCTGGGCAAACACTCATCCAGGTCAAGAAATGGAACTAAAATTTATTTTTTAGGCTGTCTCCCACAAACTTCCTATTAAAATAAGAATTATGTTAGTTCTGATGGTTAGGCAGTCATGGTTAGTCCTTTAGTAAAAATTGGGATGTAAGTCGATAGTGGAACCACCAATGCTCCAGGAAATAGAAAGCACTTAGTTAATTTTGCTATTTTTGTAAATTAATAGGGTTTAAACCTCCTTATAATTCTATACTACACAAATACAATGCAATAATTTTTCCTTATGATACAAAAAGATTTTTCTAAGTTAATCAATCCTGTAAAAAAAAGAACATGCAAACTTGAGAAGGACCCCTTTTCAGATGTTCAGAAGTATTTGTTTATTTATAAATGGTTAGGACTGTGCTGTTCAATATGGCAGCTACTAGCCACAGATGACTACTTAAACTTCAATTTATGTTCATTGAAATTACATGAAATTAAAAAATTCAGTGCCTCAACTGCACTAGCCACATTTCAAATGCTCACGGGCCACTTGTGGCTAGTGGCCACCACTGATACAGCACAGATACAGAACATCTCTGTTGACACAGAATGTTAAGTTGGATGGTGCTGGTTTAGACCTTCCTTGGCTTCCACAAGTGATTTGGAGTGTCTTAAAACTTAAAACTAAACACTAAAACATGAATTTGAGGCGTCTTTAAAACATTCAAGATCTACAATTAAAATAAACACAGGAAAGAGATCATAAATTACAAAGAGAGGAAAAAAAAAAGCAATGTACTAGGAACTAGTGATATTATACAATGAAGCACTAAATCTTTTTCTAACCTTGTTTACCCAAAGCTAAACCAATAAAGCATCTGATGAATTTCTCATTAGGCAGAAGGAAGCACACACTTTTATTTGGCAAGCCATACTGTTTCCTGGCAACATTTGGCGAGAAAATATTAATGGGGGATCTTCTATCAATATAACCCATGGATGGCTGGATCATTTATGTGGCCTCTGCTCACCCTGCACACCTTGAAGCCAATGTTCATCACCTCAAAACAGCAGCAAAAATCACTAGGAAGATTTTCCTGAGGGTTTTGCGGGGAGATGAAAAAAAGACTATGTCACTAAGCAAAAGACAAAACCTCATCCAACTAATATTAGCCGTCTCTGTCCTTGTCCATCCTAAGGTCTCTTCTCCACTCCCCCTTCAGCTCAGTTTTCTTTTCCTTCTCTCCTCCTACTCCCCAATTCTTCACCCACAGTTTCTAAAAATCCTCTTTATCTGTCCCAGCAATTCAGCTCATGTCCTTCCATGCACACCTCACTCGGCAAAACGAAAGCTGAGTGGGAAGCGAATTAGCAACCTAGAGTCCTGCCTGCGGCCTGCCTCACAGAAGGCGTCCTCTGCTCACCACATAAGAAACGCTGAGCAACCATTTGAATAATGCCTCTAACAGCAATTTTGAAGACAATTTTAAAAAGCTGCCATTACGACATTAAATTCTAATTTAGTCCGAGGGATTCTCTGACTTAAAAATTTAAGCTAATTCGATCCAGATATTTGCTTTCTGGTAAACTTGGTAGCACTCAAGGCAAAGCAGAAAAACAAATAGACACACATACAAGGGATGATATGTTTCTCTTCTGGCAGAGAGAAGCATGCAGTTTTTATGGGAGGACATTCTTTTTTCCAGCTTTGCAGCTGCTGACATCTGGGACAGAGGGGAAATGACTTTCCCAATCACAGAGATCAGGAAGAAACAGGTCTGAGGTTCCAGCATATTGGCCTTCTGGACAATTCCATTATGCCACCCTGCCTCCCTTGATGACTACAGCATGGGAGAGGGCAAGAGACACAAAGTGCATCATGGTAGTGGCCAAACCTGGCCCCAGAGAGTCCAGGTAGCCAAGACTGGTCCAATAATGAATTCCTCCAGAGCAGCAGCTCTCTGCTGACAGTACATTTCAGAAGAAGGAACGTTAAAAAAACAAAACAAAACAAAACAAAACCCACAGACCTTGTGTTTACCACCTTCCTTTTTTTTTTAAGTTTATTTATTTATTTTGAGACAGAAAGATAGTGTGGGGGGGAAGGGGCAGAGAGAGAGGAAGACAGAATCCTAAGCAGGCTCCTCAGTGTCAGCACACAGTTGGATGTGGGGCTTGAATTCACAAACTATGAGATCGTGACCTGAGCTGAAGTCGGACGCTTAACTGACTGAGCCACCCAGGTGGCCCCCCAACCCTTCTTTGTAGACAGAAATCAATTAGAAGTCTATTTAGACATTGAATTCATATACTCAGAGAAGTAGGAAAAACTCCAGAGCTCGTCCTCTGCAGCTTACTGCTCCATTTCATGGATGAGGCCCAGGGAAGTTTTGTGATTTAAGATCACCAGTAGATTAGGGCCAGAACCAGAACCCAAGACTGCCTGAAGCTCCAGTTATTTAAATCAGAGTTCATAAATCATTGGCTTATACAGTGCTTTTAATTTTTTAATCACTTGCTAAAATTTTAAAGTTGGGAGATGGTACCTCCACAAGTCTACATTTGTGACTTTAAAAAGAAAATCAGGGGGCGTCTGGGTGGCTCAGTCAGTTAAGCGACCGACTCTTGATCTCTCAGCTCAAGTCATGATCTCAAGTTTTGTGACAGCACGGAGCCCGCCTGGGATTCTCTCTCTCTCTCTCTCTCTCTCTCTCTCTCTCTCTCTCAGAATAAATAAATAAATAAGCATAAAAAAAAAAGAAAATCGAAGATACGCTAACATGGAGGGACAGCCATCTCCTCTAGGTAAGCCATGAGACCCTTGGTTCACTGCATTTACCAAATAGTCTCTACATACTGCACCTGCTGACGTCACCATTTACACGGCCAGCCTGCCGCCCAAAGTCCTGTGAGTAGCAAGCTCTGCCTGAGATCCCTAGTACATGTTTCCCCTCCCCGGTCATGCAGTTAGCTCCCCAGATTCAGAACCATGCCCGATGTATTTTTGTTAACTCCAGTAGCAGTGGCTGGCATATGATTGGTACTTAAGGCATGCTATTTTTTGAATAAGCAGAGCCTGAATTATGGATTGACAGTTACAGAGGGCGATGAGAAGGGGCACATCTTTCTCTGGCTCACAGTTCCGCTCTCCTGAGTTGCCAGCTTCTGAGAGACATCATCATCCATGGAGACTGCCTGGTAGCTGGCCCTCATTGGTCCCTGACCACCTCAGCTCCAGCGACCTCCAACTCTACCTCCTTCACCACAGAACCTTGGTCACATAGTCGCACACAGAACCTTGGGGTTCCTCTGAAGCATTAGCTAGCCAACATCTCCTTTCCCTGACGAAGCTCCCATCTTGTTGGCTCTGTCACGCCCTGGCTTCCACCCCAGCCAGTCTCTACACATGCAGCGACAGACCTTCAGTTCTCTGCCACTCTCCTGTCTCCGAGGCTGTCACAGTGCTCCTGATGGCACCGCCTTCCTGGCCAGCCCCGACTCCCTGCTCCACATCACAGAGCCTCAAAATGTTTTTCAGACTCTAAAGAAGTACTGTGGTCTAATAATTTCAGAGCACTTTTTACAAACATTTTTAGGGTTCAAAATGTGTAGTTTAGCAACTTTAAACAAATGCCCTACTTTGAGGAGGTTTTTGCCCTGCCTTTTATCTTTGTTTTTTGTTTTCTGGTGTTTTCTTTGTGCACCATAATTTTTCCTTTGTCAACCATAAGGTTTGCATTGTGGTGTGAATGTGTGTGTGTGTGTGTGTGTGTGTGTGTGTGTGTGTGTGTTTTAGTTACCCAACAGATAAAGCAATGCGTTAACCTTGCTGAAAACTGTGGGTGTATCATTTCTAGAGCAACTATTTAGAAGTAACTACCGTAAGTTGAGCTTTTCTGCCCACTGTGGAAACAACACATCCAAGCATGCTGAAAACTTAGAAAGGTGGCTCTAGAGGCACAGCTATCCACCACAAAGGCACAACATATAATTCAACTATGTAACAAATATTATATTTCCAAATAAGTAAAAGGCCACAAGTGGGGAAGAGTGGGAGCTGAAAAAAAATCCAACTTTCATTAAAACAGTGGTTGAAAGCAAAACTGAATTAACTTTGACAGTCACAGTTGCATGAAGTATCTGTTATTACATGTGTCAAGATAGCCAAACATCTAAAACTGAAGTATGAAGGATCCATTGTTCAATCTGCAAAAGGGCAAGATCATGTAAATGAAAATACGATAGGAAAAAAGGTAGCAAAGAGAAAGATTCCAATAGAAACCTTCTGATAAAAACTCAAAACATATACAAAGAAACTTCGCCAAAAAATAGACAAAGAGAGATAAAAATCTTGAAAAGATTTACTGCAAAGAAAGTAGTAAAATGAGGAAAGGCTATTCAGTGGTCCAATTGCTTAAAACAAAAATAGAAAGGAGAGGTCAACAACGCTGACCGGTTGGGAGGGAGGGGTCCACACAAGAGTGATCGGAGGACTTCAGCCTTCCACGGCCCCCTTGGACTCCTAGCTGAGCCACTCCCTATAAATATCCTGGGAGACACAATGCCAGGCCCCCAGCCCTTTTATCCAGGATCATTCCCTACGCCCTTGCTGCATGAAACTTTGGGGGTCTGCCACTTCAAGAAGGCATAAAAAATGCTAGGAGTTGCTTAAACAAACAAAAATGAGCAGGCAGGTTAAAAATAAGCAATGAAAACAAGAAGTGGAATATGCCTTAATGCATTATCTTCCTGGTAGAATAGCAATGGTCATTTAGTTATTATGATTGTGATGAGTAGCTAAGAATATTTATTTCAACCTCATTTGTTTTGCTGTCTATGTTAGCCAAAAAAAAAAAAAAAAAAAAAGGACGAAAAGTCAACAACTAAAGCTGGAGGGACTCATCATTTTCCCATTTCCAACACTGCCTTATGAAGTGGTATGTCCTTGTGGGATTGGGGTGGGGGGGTGCGGTAGAGGTGGGGTGGAAAGATCATCGACAGCCATTTTGCCCAGACATGTACCAAACCACTGCTGAACAGCCAAAAAAAAAAAAAAAAAAAAAAAGCAACAGGAGATCAGCCAAGAGGAAAAGCGAAACCCACCCCCCCCAACATGGTGACGGCAAGAGCAGGCTCCAAAAGCTACTTCCAGGGGACACCCTAGCCAAACAAGCAAGCAGCCCTGGTGGCACAGGGTCTCAGTACCAGAGCCCACAACCACATTCATTCACCACGTGCCATTTTTACAGCGTGTTCTAGTAACTAACCAGGTGAGGCATAGGAAGCCGTCCCATCACCGCCCATTGCCGAGGTCTTCCTGGATGGGCACGTCCCTCTCCTCTCCTCTCCTCGCTGCTTTCTGACTTCCCCGCCACATGCACCCTCTCTTGTCCTTCCGCAGAGATGTTGAGTCAATTCAGTTTGGTCTCTGTGTTCTGCATTTGAAGGCCTCGATCTTACCCCCCTGCCCCTCTCTATATACACGGTAATGCTGCTCAGGATGAACGCTCACTCTTTCCCAAACACACTCAGTTTCTCCCCTCAGGAAGCTGTCCTGCAGCTCTGGGTCCAGAGCCCTGGGTGAAGTGGGGCTCCATTCTACTTTCCTTCCTTCTAAAATGTCACTATCCCAGTATGAAGGAGATAAGACTTGCCCTGAGGGGTTCTAGAACTTTCTGACACTTCCTTCATGTCACGCCTTCCACCCTTTCCGAGGGTCTGCTCCTTGATGTCGAGGGCAGGCCTTCATACTCACAAAGTCACGTACCTCAAGCCGCTCAGGCAGCATCGTGTACATACTAGGTACTTAAATACTGTCTGGATATTTATGATTGAATGGGATTGAATTGTAAAATAAGATTTAAGTGGTCTAAGCTGTGGGTGCCCTGAAGCTACGTTCACAGAAGCAGAATTTTAATGCAAAAGAGAATCTGAAAACCCTACAGATGAAGCTGAAGCCTGGGAGGATTATTGTCTTGTCCAAGGACATACAATCAGAAACCGAAATTGGATGATTGAAAATAAGTTCCCCAGGACTTAATTTTGATGATCTTATAACATATTAAGGCAAAATACTGATATGTTAATTTTGGAATATCTCTTGAGGAAATTGTCTGATTTTTCAGCTATATATGGCAGTCTGCTGGGTCCCAGGCGCTGTGCTAAATGTTCAGGGCAGGGCCCACTGCCTTGCAAGTGTATAAATTAAAATAGTTATTAATGTCTTTAGAAAGGCAGTAAATAAATAGGGGCGCCTGGGAGGCTCAGTCAGTTAAGCGTCAGACTTTGGCTCAAGTCATGATCCCCCAGTTCGTGGGTTGGAGCCCCGCGTCGGGATCTCTGTCTACAGCTCAGAGCCTGGAGCCTGCTTCGGATTCTGTGTCTCCCTCTCTCTCTACCCTCCCCCGCTCGCCCTCTGTTTCTTCTGCCTCTCAAAAATCAATAAACATTAAATAAAATGAAAATAAAATAAAATAAAACAGAAAGGCAGAAAGTAGACTGTCATTCCACCAAGATCCCACATGGGAAGGCTACATGGAACCAGAACAGCTCCCTTATTCCCTAAATCAGTGCTACTTTTTAGCTAACCACATTTCCTCTGTACATGCAAATGTCCATTCTGTTCACCCATCTGTTCTTATCTGTGCCTTCTGTAATAAAAGCCTTAGTTTTAAATCCACGCCTATATTGCTGTCTGCTTTCATTTTTGGCTCCTCTAATATCACTCCTGGCCACAGCTGCATGGCTTCTGTCTTTAATGTGGATGATAAATAAGTCTTCAATTTTTGACATTATGAGGTTTATGGTGGGTCATTTTACTCTAGGAGATACACACCACCTCCCCAGCTTCCAAAAGAGGGGAAGAAAAAGAGAGCACATAAGAATGATTTGAATGATTTTAACTCCTAACTTGGCCCTTCCATATTTTGTCCTCTTTTTAATCCTCCCCTTCCTGTTTAATCTTTTCAAGATCACCATCTTCTAACACGATGTGGAAATGAATGGGATGCTTCTTAAACGTAGCCTGGATTAGACATCTGTGAATTGACCTCTATTCTATGTAATTTTTCATGGCTTCTTGTTTTGTTTCATTTTTAATTCCTTCAGCAGATGCGAATGCTCTCTGGCTTTGCCACAAGGACTACTACATAAGCAGTGAAAGTTGTTTACAGGACACGGTTCCTTCTGGAGGCATTGTGTAGGAGGTATTCCCTCACGCAATACAAATCACCTTCCTAAAGCTGACATTTCATTCTTTGTGTGACCCTTCTTGTTCAAATAGCCAACCATTTTGCAAACATGGAACATCACACAGAGCGTCAGAACTCCAGCCAAGCCTGGGCGGAGGGGGCTAGGTCAGACAGAGTCTCAATCATATGTTACACTTTCATTTCTTCCATTGGCTTGTGTCCCAAATGCTATTTAACAGCAGTTAGTGCCAGTTTCCTTTGTTTCTGGGAATGTATCAAACGTGTACCTAACATGAATTTAATTCCTTATCAGAGTTGAAATAAGAGTTTGCAAAAAGTATGAACAATCCTCTCCACAGGTTTAGGAGTGAACAGTCTTGGATGTATTGCTGGATTATGGGTTCTCTTACCTAAGAGTGTCTTGACTACACTGCCTTCAAGCATAGAATGCAGAAGTGGGACACATTGTAAAGACTTCTAGAAAATAGAAATTTGAAGGTGGTTAAAGATAAATCACTAAGAAACAGATTCCTTAGTCAACTGGGTCGGTATCTGTCAAAGAACACTTTGTAGGTATATGATTCCACATATTTTAGATGCAAATTAGTAACTATTGTCTGTTTTCCTTTGCTCAGAAAATGTCTCCATTAGTCAATGTTCTCCAGAGAAATAGAACCAATAGGATATGTGGGTACACACACACAGATTTTAAGGAACTGGCTCATGCCTGCAGCTGTGAGGGTTGGCAAGTCTGATATTTGTTAGGCAGGTCAACAGGCTAGAGACCCAGGGAGGAACTAACGTGGCAGTTTGAGTCCAAAGGAAGTCTGGAGGCACGATTTCTTCTTCCACAGAGGACTGTAGTTTTTTCCTCTTAATGTCTTCAAGTGATTAGATGAGGTCCACCTGCATTATGGAGGGTACTCTGCTTTACTCAAAGTCTACTGATTTACAGGTTATTCTCATCTAAAAATACATTCACAGTGACATCTAGATTGATGTCTGACCAAATATCTGGACACTGTGGCCCAGCCAAGTTGACACATAAGATGAACCATTGTAGTGCCATGTGCACAATCTGAAGTTCTCTACAAGAAATTAAAACATTATGTTACTTTATGCAATATCTTCTAGTTTTCAAAGCACTTTATCACTTTGCCCTTAGAGACATTATGACATGAAACTTACAGTTGAGATCCCTTGAAAATTGGAAAGAAAAGGCCCTTTTTCAAAAGTTTAAGTCCTTTATCTAGAACTTACAATATAGCAATTGCAGCAACTAATGTAATAAATGGTTCAACTTCACCTACTTGATCCATTACATGCTGGAAAAGTGTAAGACCAGTAGTTCTCTTGTAACACTGTGTGTATGGGGAAATGCATTCAAACCTGTAAATCAAAATACCAGTAGTATGGTAGCCTGCCTGGGTCAGTCTCCCATAAGTTAGGGATCATCATGGGGACTCAAGGTGAACTGAAATTGGGGGTGCCTGGGTGGCTCTGTTGGTTAAACATCCGACTACAGCTCAGGTCATGCTCTCACGGTTCATGAGTTCGAGCCTTGTGTTGGGCTCTGGGCTGACAGCTCAGAACCTGGAACCTGCTTCAAATCCTGTCTCTTTTTCAGCCCCACCCCTGCTTGTACTCTGTCTCTCTCTCAAAAATAAATAAACATTAAAAAAATAAAAGATAAACTGAAACGGGAAGAGTGATATGTTCTTTGCCACCAATAACTTCTCTGTGCATTTGCATAGTCGTAAGAAGCAATCACTCTACATTTTTATTAGCTGATGTTCTCTAACCCAAATAATCCCTGGTACCTGGGTGTACAAAGGAAAAATGATCTGGAGAAGGTCCCTGCTACTAAAACTCTTTCCATATGAAAGTTGTTTATTAAACAAGGGCCATCTTGTCTAGATAAAAGGAGAGGAGTCATTTTAATTGTTAGAATAACAGCACTCAATAGTGATGTGACCATTGGAGTTTTTGGTGTGTGTGTGTGTGTGTGTGTGTGTGTGTGTGTGTTTTGTCTTGGAATATACAAAAGCAAGGAAACAAGAACAGAGAATCTAAACCGTGTAATGGAAAAAGAAGCCCATCTATGTGCTAACACAGTTAACGCTGTTACTAGGATTGAGCTGTAAATAAAAGCTCCCAAAGTGATAAGGGTAATATGTACAATGTTATGCATTTACCAGATGCATTTTATTTCCCTCCTCCCAGCCCACATTTCCCAGCTTTCTGGTAGCTGGGGAGGCAGGACTGGGTGCTGCTGACAGACGGCTGTCGGAAGTTACACAAGCCACTTTCCTGCCCACCAGTGCCCCACCAGCAGCATGGTCCACGAGCTCTCCTTTCCAGTCTTACAGACCGCACTTTGAAGATTGAATAGTCATGAGAGAAAAGGATCCTGAAACCCCCAGTCCCTGCTTGATAAAGACACACCGAAGAAAACCATCCTACAATGACGTGGGTGAGAAAAATCCTTTGTGGTGTCAAGCCACAGAAACCTGTGGTTTATTTATTAGACAGCATAACTTATCCTATCCCAATAGACAGTACCCAATTCTTGCCATCAGACAGTGGAAACACCATATCTTAAAGCAAGTAGTATATTCTAAAGATTTGTCATGTGGAACATTATTCAGAGAATAAATAGCATGATAGGTTACACAAACTGTTCACAGCTTTACCACACATTTAGAGGCTTCCTTCATTCCACTGTTTCTTGTGTTGGCCAAACGTCTAGCGTGGCATTCAATTCCTTCCATGGCCTGGGCATTTCCACCCTTTCTGGTCCCATCTTCCTCTCTCTGCTTCTCATTTGATTTCTGGAAACACCAACCTACCTGTGGTTCCCTGCATATACTCTGCCATTTCACGAATCTGTTCATTCTATTCTTCTTGCCTGCACCATTTTTTCCCAGCCATCTTTAACTGGTCTACCCATCAATGTCCACCAAAGAAGTATAACCACTGCAGTGATCTAGAACAAGGGGCTTATTGCAGGGATTTGACCCTACACAACTGTGAATGCTGGTTACACAGCTTATGTGCAGCTGTTGTGTCTATATCTGGTGCTGGGCCTGGAGGGAGCAGGGCCATGTTCACGTCTGGGAAGGAAAGATGAATGTGAAGTGGGGAGAGCCAAGGGCAAACCAGAACCCACATGGATAAGAAGCTGGGAGCCCAGAAGGGTGAATGGAGTCTGTGCTGGTCTCTCATACCTCAAACTTCAATGATGCTAGAAGGGAGGCTGGTATCCCTCATCACAGAGCTAAACACACACCTGGCCTAGCCATCTGAGAAGCTGAAGGAGGGAGTCCAGAGGGAGGGGAAGGAGGTGCAGACCTCGTTGCTTGCCTGACTCCAACAGGGCAGGTCAATGGATCTGCAGCCATAAGTGTGAGCGACAGCGACGTCTGGCCCTATGTTGACATTCTGGGCATAAATATGGCTGCTGCTTCTCATTCACCTTCCAGACCTCATGCATGTTTCTCTTACAATTAATCCTAACCCAGAATCAGACAGGGAAGGGAATTCTGGGGAACGTAGTCTCAGCTTAGTCAGGGTAACAAGTACGAGGTCACCACACTGGCTAACTGGCTCTTCTTTTAAGACTCAGCGAAGGCAACACCTTTCTTAGAGAGTTATCTTCAACTTCCAGATTGTGCTCATCGACACTTCTCTGTGCTTTCTTAGCATTCTGTGCATGCCATTGTCACAGCATCTAACACATAATATTTAACTCACTTATGTGTCTGTCTCTTCAGCGGAAATGTAAGGTCCCCGAAGACAGGGGCCACATGTTGTGCATTTTTCTGTCCCAAGCACCGTGTCTGGGATGTAGCTGGTCTTCAGGAAACATGGAACAGAACTGTTGACATCCATGCCATCAGTAACTTATTATCACCACTTGTCAAACTAGGATCAGATTTAGAAACATGGGAGAAGAGAATCAGGAAAAGCTCCCCTTCTCTCTAGCTCTCAAGCCTGAATGGAGTTGGACCCACCTCGAGCTGACTCAGGTGGGTGACAATGCGGAGCAATCTCTCCAACTGGGGGTTGTTGAGGGTGGGTGAATGTAGACTAGAAACAGTCATCGGACACTTTCAGGGTGCCGGGCATCCTACACCCCTCACATCTCGGACTCCTCTTTCTATTCCCACCAGAGTCATGTGAGGTGGGTATTACTACCCCCAAGAGGAACTCAGTGTTGTTGAGTAAGCTGCCCACAGCTGTCCCAAATCACAGCTGGATTCATCTGACTCCAAAGTGCGCCCTCATTCTGCAGCAATGCATTCCCTTCTGGCCCCAGTTTGGGGACTGCAGGTGGCTGGTATGGCAGTGCGACTCAGAGGGAAAAGAGAAGGAAGGGGTGCCATCAGCTGGTAAAAAAGCCTGAGGTGCTTATAAACAATCTTCCCTTAGTGGCCCCATCCTCTTCCCACAGAGGCCTGGCAGGAGGGATGGGAGGCCAAATCACCACCTCCCTCCTTCTTTCCCTCCCTATCCCTGCCCTCCTCACCCTGCACCCTGGTCAGCCGCATCTCCTCTCCTTTAGGCTCTTCCTTGCTGGCCTTCTTGGATGTTCTGCTGAAGCCTGCCTGGTTAATTATGTGTTAAATAGAGCCCTACAGTGGAGTGAGGGAGGGGGTCATAGGCTGGGATGTACCTGCCATGCCCAGTGCCCCTCAGGCTAACTAATTGCTATCCCCAAGCTCCTTGACCATGACTATATAGTCCTGCAGATTGCTTGGCTTTAGGAACGGAGCATGATCCTTTGCAAAAATCATGGAAGGCAGCAGGGAGAGGTGGCCTTTGCACTCAGACCAGCCTGAGTGTGCGTCCTAGTCAGGTCACTCACTACATGGTCTCAGGCTATTTACTCTTTCTGGGACCCACTTTCCTCCAAAATGAAGACAGTGCCCACTGTGGTTGGGTGGTGGTTGGCAGGGGGAGGGGGGGCGATAAATGGGATGGAATCACAGGACACAACACCAAGCCCCGCGCACAGACATTGCTGTCGTGGAGATCTTGTGGCAGCTGCTGATAACAGCCTGATTTGGGATATATGAAAGGAAGTGGCCCAAACTGAGAGCAAGTTCAGGGCTCCTGTAGCTCTCAATTGCTTGGCACCAGGGACTCAACGATGCGGCTCAAATAAAACCACTCCTATTTCTCAATGGAAAAGTCAAACACTGCTTCTCTCTTTGGTCGAATAGGATGCACACCTTTCCCTGACTGTGTGCCTGCCACGGCATCTGTGCTGCGTGTGGAGAGATATCTAAAGACATCCAAGACAAATTTCCTGGCTTCAAGGAGCTTTCCATCCAAGTGTCTTTTAAAAGGAAGGCATTTGGATCATGTGAATAAAGGGTTAACAGCAGCTCTTTCTGCCTTTATGTAGTTGCTATTTAACAGCAGTAAATTCTCATCTGAACTGCAATTGACCCCTGTGCGCACAATCATGTTATTCATATTCTTATAAACAGAGGGTACAGTATGTATAATTTCCTAGATTTCTGGGAGGGGATGTATCATAACTAAACTCCAGCTTTTCCTTTGGAGAAACATAGCCATTTGTTTCTGGTTAGCTTCAAAGCGAAAACTAATTTTTTCCTTTTATGTGTCAGTAACTTGAGTGAAATTTGTCACTTGTTTTTATGAAAAATTCTTTGCCATTGCCTTCATTGCTTGAAGAAAAAAAAACCACCCACAACACTCGCACTTCCTACATGGTACAAGGGACGTGAAATGCAGTGACAGAATGGTGGTGTCATTTCTAGTCATGGAAACTAACAGACGTCCCGCAGAAAGGCCCAGAAGCTGGCAGTCCCAATGCGAATCTATTTTCAAGTGCCTACTGTGGGAGCAAGACCACTGGTGACATCTTGTTCCAATTTGAGCAAGGTTGAGCTGTGGGCCAGCTCCTTCAAATCATAACCAGCACAGAAATTACCTCCTACCAAAAAACCACAAGGGTTAGACTCTGTAAGAATGAATCCCGGAAAAGTTGGAACTCTCGGGTCCAGGCATATTTCTGAAGCAAGCCAGTCGAGAACAGCATTTTCATTTTCTTTCATTGGGGCATTTCTTGTTTGTCCTGGGATGCAGTACCCGGGTGTGTTGGGGATGATGAAGAGCAGCTTTATTTTGCCTTAAAAAGAACTAACAGCTCTTTCACCGCTTTGCTTTGAGCCGGGGCTATTTAGAAAATGCCCCACCTATTTTTACCTTGCTATATACGTATTTAATAGATACCATGTCATTAGCAAATTACCAAAAAACATGAGCTGACACAGTCTCAGAAATGAGTCAGAGTAAACAGGATGTCTCTCTAGGAGCACAGTTCTCTCCGAAGACAACTTCCTCTGGGTGGCATTTTCTTTCCCAGGGCATGCCTTGGTTCCCCCAAAGGACCATAAAGATTGTGATACTTTAGGGAGGTGCCCTGTTTACATCCCAAACCCCAAACATCATGATATACACTGTGGCTTTGAACTCACAGTCTGCTTACCCTCTGTAAGTTCAAGTGACCAATGAGCAAGGAAAGAAATAGGAGTGGCCCTAAGATGATTCAAATATGCTGGGTACACCCAGGATAAATGAGGAGCAGTCGATTCACATTTAGGATTCAGAAGTGTACTGTGTGTGTCACTATGGGACATGACGTACGGGACTGAAGAGGGAGGGAGAGAGCTGAGGTTGGTGGTCAGCGGTGGCCACCTGGACTGCTCTTGGAAGTGCAGATGGGTCATGTTGGTTGTAGGGAACCACCTGCCTCTACGTCCCATCTGAAATGATCACTGGTGATATTGCCTAAATTGTGTCCCCTGCTCAAAAAATTCATATGTTGAAGCTCTCACCCCTAGTACTTCAGAATAAGACTCTATTTGGAGGTAAAACCTTGAAAGAGGTCAAAGTTAAAATGAGGTTATGAGGATGGGACCCTAATCTAATCTGACAGCTGTCCTTATAAAAAGAAATTAGGACACAGACATGCACAGAGGGAAGCCTGTGTGAGGACACAGGGAGAAGATGGACATCTGCAAGCCAAGGAGAGAAGCTTTTGAAGGACCTGGCCCTGCTGACAGACACCTTGATCTCTGACGTCCGGCCTCCAGAACCATGAGGTAAATTTCTATTGTTTAAGCCCCCAGTCTAGTATTTTGCTCCAAAAAAGAATGGCAGCCCTAGCCAAGTAATACAAGTAGTGACTAGCAGTTGCAAAGTCAAATTATTCTGGAACTTCTGGAAAACTTTGGCTATTTTCAGAATTTCCTCAAAGCAAGCAAATTGAGAAAAGTCTTTCTTCGGGATTTTAAAATTAGGCAAAGGGATAACATTTGAGAGGCTTTTACAACCACAGTCCCCAATATATTTCTATTTTCCTCACTCCTCTGGCTGTTGAGCATGCTGGGTCACTACTTCCAGTCTCCCTGAGCCCATTTTCATCCTCAGTTACCTGTCCTCACCCTCCCACTGTGCACAGAATGTCACCAACAGTATCTCCAAGCCACTTCTAAATGCTTCTCCAATGACGGTCTTCAGCTGTGTAACGTTTGACATCGTCATTACCCCTTACTTTCCCCCCTGATTTCTTTTAACAGAAGGAATACTTGCTTTCTATGAAAATTCTACACACTGAAAAAGCATATGGAATTAAAAGTTAAGACCCACTCCTCTTCCCCATCATCAGCCTCCTTAAAACAGTGGGCTGTCCATCGACTGATGAAAGGATCACCAAAATGGGGTAAATCTATGCAATGGAATGCTATTTGGCAGTAAAAATAAATGAAGTATTAACACATGCCACAACATAGATGACCCTTGAAAGTATTATGCTAAATGAAAGAAGCTAGTCCCAAAGGACCACATACTGTATGATTCCATTTACACAAACTGTCCAGAATAGGCTCATCTGCAGGGCGGAAAGTAGTGGGTGTCAGGAAGTAGGGGAAGGGCAGATGGGAAGTGACTGCTAACGGGTTTGAGATGTCTTTGGGTGGGGGGGGGGGCACAATGAAAATATTCTACTTTTTTATTTTTATTTTTATGTTTGGAGTGAGAGATAGCGTGAGTTGGGGAAAGGGCAGAGAGAGAGAGTGAATTCCAAGCAGGCTCCACGCTCAGTGTGGAGTCCAATGCGGGGCTCCATCCCACAACTCTGGGATCATGACCTGAGCCGAAATCAAGAGTCGGACGCTCAGCCACCCAGGTGCCCCGCACTGAAAATATTCTAGAGTTAGATTGTCATGATGGTTGCATAACCCTGTGAATATAATTTTAAATTTTATACTTGAAATGAGTGGACTATGTGGTTTGTGACTTATCACACAACAAAGCTGTTAAAAGGAAAAACAAAAACAAAAGCAAAAACAAAACAGAAACAAAAAGGTACATGTGGAAGGCAGAGGGCCCCCTGGGCAACATACAGTGATCCTCATCTTCTGCAGAAGAGGATAGGGAAGGTTGAGGATGGACTCAAGATTTTTAAATCCTATGAATAGATTGAAGTCCTAAGAGTAGCTGAGCTCAAAAGAATGTTAAGCCAACCAAAGTATGTCATCTCTACCAAGACCAGCTCCCTTTTTGAGGAACAGGACCCTGACACATGGAATGAGGACATCTGGGTTGATGCATCCAAAAATCTTGAATTCCCAGATTTCCTTAAACCTTCTAAGCCCACAAAAGTGCCCTCTCTCCTCCCCATTAAGAGCTAACACTCCTCCCTTGTTTCGAAACAAACAGGGTGCCTGACTGGCTCAGTCGGTTAGGCAACCAACTCTTGATTTCAGCTCAGGTCATGATCTCTGGTTCCTGAGATCAAGCCCTGTGTCAGGCTCTGTGCTGACAGCGAGGAGTCTGCTTGGAATACACTCTCTCTCCCTGCCTCTCTCTCCGCCCCTCCCCCAATTGCGTGTGCCCTCTCTCTCAAAAATACATAAACATTAAAAAAAATTACAAAAGTCTGTTCCCCCCCAAAATCACATACTTTCCCTCCCCACTTAGAATCTTCCTTGTCTCCCCCCACATCCACTTGCCATGAGGCCAATAGCCAGGGTTAGTTAGGTCACTTTGTCACAGGGCTGGGGATGAGCTGGTCCCACTAAGTGGTAGAATCGTACCACTTGGTCTGAAGGTCTCAATACCTCATCAAGGCCCCAGAAGATGGTGCAAACACCCCCTAAAGCATGGAGAAAGCAACGGTCCACACCAAGCCAAGTAGGAGCACCAGAACTGCCATGGCAGATGGTGGGTGAAGGCACTGAAAGTCTCAGAGCAGTGGGCATGCTGGAGTGGGCAGTGTCACAGGGAAACCTAGAGGGCACCCCATTTCCCAAGGTGGTAAGGAAGGCACAGGAGAGATGGGCTCCAGCTTCCCTTAGGGGTTTAGGGGTGGCTCTGCAGGGGAAGCTACCACAGAACTGAGTTCCCCAACAAGAAAGGGCAAGGCAACCTCCCCCACCCCGCCCCAGTCGAAGCCAAGTGACTGCAGTCACCATCAGAAGCCAGAAAGACTCAATTGTCACATGAGTGTCCAGATCAGAGGGACAACACAGAGGCCTGACCCACAGGGAGTTAAGGGAAACAGTTCAGAGAACATAGATCCCCACGGGACAGAATAGATGGCGGCCAATGAGGATATTATTGCATCTGTACAGTGAGAAAGCCAAGGTTGGGTGAGCCAGAGACTGAGAGGGGAGGCCCCAACAGTCATTGTTACTTTCTCTGGGTTGAGACCTAAGGCCATTTTTAGTCCCAGAACCCATTGATTAAAGGAGAAGCTGAGCCCCAGGAAGAAGATGCTGACATACCACAGGAAGTATGTATGGTAATGAGCCTCTTAGTGCTTCCTAACTCAGGTAACTAAGAAAGGAAATACTCAAACATTTCAGGACCATTGAATACAGGGTCCAAGTTGACTATTGATATCTGAGGACCCCAAGTGACATCATGCCCCACCCCCTGTTACAGTGGGATGTATATGGGGGCCAGGAGTCCTAGCAATGAACCAGCTCACTTAGGTCCACTGGTTCCACAGACCCGCCCAGTGGTCATTTCCCCCATGTCTGAACATGTCATTGGTACTTAGTAATCTCTTGCATCAGTTCATTGGATTGTGGGATAGGAGTTCTCCTGGTAGGGACATTAGCCCACTAATTTCCATTTTCTACGTTTCCCTGGAAAAGATGCCCATTGGAATCCCAGATGAACTGCTCCCAGACCTTACACAAGATAATGGATTCAAGCAGCTCAGAAAGGGACTGTGGTGGGTGCCATAAGTGTCTCCCAGACCCCCAGACCCCTACCCATCCCCTACAGGGATTACCTGGGCTAAAGAGAGATCCTCACTCAAGACCATACCTACTTCCTAGAGAGGCTGGAATCCAATGCCTGATTGTTGTAGGCGTATGAAGGCCCGACACAGTCATCCCAACTTGGGACAATGCTGAAGACTCAGCTCAGCTCCAGAACAACCTATAGCACCACTGAGGTCTCACTGAGTCTGTACTGCAGCTCACCTTCTCCTTCTGCCCATACCTGGTTCCTTCCCTTCCAATGTACTGATCCCAAGAATGTCCCTAGTGGCTCCAGTACCCTCATCTCCTTCTCAAAACCTGCTTCACGGGGAATGCAGCCTGTGATAAGACAGACCTGGGTCTTCATTTTCTCTTACATGGAACATCACTGTAATATTCATTACTCCCCATTACATGCCTTCTCTCAAGAAACTATGGGAAAGTGTGTTCCACAAAAATATGGGAGCAAACCAGGAAAGAGACTTGGGATCCAGGAAACAAGGGATTCAGCCCAAGAAGGTGGTAAGAGGAAGGTCCAGAGGACATCTATGGAGTGGACCTGCACAGTGGCCAGTTCATTCCAGAGCTGGAGGATAGAGCTATCCAGGAGGGACTTCTCCAGGAAAGAAGAACACAGTGGCATCAAACACCTGATGTGTCTGGGTATGTTTAGAACATACTGGATTTTCACAGTCCCAGTACACAACTGGGGCTATAGGTCCCCAGAAAACCAAGCAAACGAAGAGATGACCACATGAGACAGTTATTAACATCTGAAAAACCAAACATTTCACGAGGAAGAAAATAGACTCTGAGCTCACCACTTGGCTGGACTGTGACCGGTATTTACCTGGTTCTCACAGTGCAAACACTGAATATTGATTTAACCAAAAAATAAAGCTATTGGGAAAACAGGAAGAGAGACGAGTTTGTATGCGTGGAGGCTGATGTAAGGAGCTAAATCCTCACTTTCTTCAGTAGGAGGCCATAGGGTTATATCTAAAATTGGAAAATAAGACAGAAGGAGGATAAACAGATATTCTGACATATGGAAATAAACAGCATGGGCATGAACTACAAGAGATATGAGTTGGAGCCCTGGCAAGAGGAAATCCAAGCAGGGAAGAGTTGAGCAAAGAGCTACTTGCTCTTTTTTGTTGGAAATTGTGTAGAACCATTTGATTCTTAAAACTGTGTGTAATGTGTTTTAAAGTAGCATGTGTTTCTTTACGGTAATAAATATTAACTTTTCTAAAGTAAGGGAGCCCCAGGCGCGCCTAGGTGGCTCACTTGGTAAAGTGTCTGACTTCTGCTTAGGTCGATGATCTCATGGTTCATGGGTTTGAGCCCCACGTCGGGCTCTGTGCTGACAGCTCAGAGCCTGGAGCCTGCTTCAGATCCTGTGTCTCCTTCTCTCTCTGCCCACCATCCCCACTGACTCTCTCTCTCTCTGTCTCTCTCAAAAATAGATAAAACATTTTTTTAATTTAATAAAAAAAAATTAAGGGAGCCCCATAAGTGCTCAACTGATTAACTGACTGATTTACCTAATATAAACCAATGGATTATTTGATTTTCAGCAAAAAGTGCCAGGAGTAAGGAGTGGATCCCAGCTATCAGATAAACCCACAGCTGGCCTCTTCCTGCTTCAAGCACTGTCCCTGCCCACCTCACCCAGATGAGAAGTAGGAAATCAGCCCAAGTCTGGCCCTGAGTCATTGCTGGAATAACTAGCGATGCTGCCCCATGGTGCTGGCCCTTCATTTTATTTACTTAGGAAAACCCCTTCATTCAGAAACTATGCTCTCTTTTGACATTTATTATGCAAATGTTCAAACGCTCACAAGATTGGAAAGAACCCCCGTTTACCCATTTGCTACCTTCAACAATGACCAACATTTTACCCAATTATTTTATTTGCCCTGCCCCCACCCCACCTTCAACCTGCCCCATTCCTTTCGTCTCAAATATTTTAAAGCAAATCCCAGATATCGTGGTACTTTAACCAGGAATAGCTTAGTGTGCATCCCCAGCTATTCAAATGGATTCAAATAAGGTCCACATGTTGCATTTGATTGCTAAGCCTCTTAATTCTCTTTTATTCTCTAACAGTCCCTGTCTGTTTTCCTTGCCACTGATTTGTTGAGGAAACAAAGTCATTTATACTGTAGAATGTGGAGTGTTCTGAATCTGGCTAATTACTTCTTTGTGTCATTTAACTTGTCCCTCTAATGCTTGTGTTGCCTGTAGATTAGTCATCAGGTATAGGTGTTTGCAGAGATTCAGAATCAATGTTTGGATGGGAATAGTTGCTGAGTGATGCCATGTGCTCCATCACAAGGCTCACAATTCTGGCTGCCTGAGTTAGAGTCCTGCCAAGACTCATTACTAGGTTCACACAGTGTCAGCCCTATTTCTCTAGCATGAAGGTCTCCACAAAGTTTTCACCCAAAGGCTTGAGTATATGCGAGACGTTGTTCCCAAAGATCACCACCAACGGCTCCTCCCCTGTTTGACCCCAGAATTGTACGAAATGGTGAGGTTGGTCCAGATTCAGAATTGCTGTGGAAGAGTTACTACCACGTTCTTCCCATTCTTCCCCTTTTGACCAGCTGTGCCCTGTGCAGCCTCACCATTGTATGTTGGATGTGTGGAGGGGAAAAAAACTTGTCTTCCTAGTCCATAGGACTCAGATCAATAGGAGCTACACCTGAGGACCTGGTTTAGATAACAAGACCCTGGACTTTCAGCAAATGCCAAAATGGAGACATTGGGGGAGAATTAAGTGTATGTTGCATGTGGAAGGGGTATGAACTATTGTGGTTAGGAGACAGACATTGACAAGTTATTCCTGAGATGCCCATGTCTCCCATCAGAGCTGGAGTCCACTTTCCTTCCTCTAAATCTGGACTGGCTTTGTGATTCGCTTCAGCCAGTAGAAGGTGGCAGAGGCGACATGGTATCCCTTGAGGTTTTAGTCCTTAAGAGACCAGCCAGCTTTGACAGCTTCTGCCTCCACCCTCATGGAAGCCAACCACCATGTGAAGAAGCTCAGGACAGACTGTGAATGATGAGAGGCCACTGGCAGGAGAACTGAGACTCCCTGGTGACAGCCAGCACCAAGACCTGCAATGTGAGTGGGGCCATCTTGGACACTGCAACCCTGGCTGCAAAGAATGTAGCCCCAAATAATGTAGCCACATTAGTGACCCCAGCAGACCCATATGATTGTGGTTTGTCATGCATCAGCAGATAGCTCAGATTCATGATAGTAGATGATAGATGGATGGATAACAGATACATAGATAGATAGATCCATTGATAACTATTACAAGTTTCAAAATGTGATTTTTCTAATTTCTTCTTCACTGATTAACTGAAAATATGCTTAAAAAAAGGACAACTTCCTGTAAGAACTATTTGTTTGCCTTGAAAGGGTAAATATAAAAAGGAAGGACAAACACTTGATGTTACTTTAGAATTTTCATAATGCCCTGTAATTCCAACTCATCACTGAGGTTTGAGTTTTTGGTTTTTTGGTCTTTAGGGTTTTTTTAGTTTTTTTGCTTTTATTGTTTTTGTGTTTTAGTATCATTGTGAGCCCTTGGATATTTATGTATTTATTTCAACGTATTACAGCTCTTATCCTTGCCAATACTCAAATAGCCCCTTCTTTGGCCCATGGAAGTCTCCTCAAGTTAGATCTCTGTTCTTGTGATAGGACCCCATTAGTCCTGATAGCTTCCTTGCTTTCTGGCACAAGATGTCCTAGGTTCATCACGTATGTTTCCTGCCCCAGATCTGGAGTCAGCCATTTCTCTAAGGAGTCCTCATTCCTTTAGTGGGAAGTGCAACCTGTATACTCTTAATTTACATTCAATTCCAACAAACTTAGACATTAAATTTCCTAGCCCCAGATGCTTAGCAATATTCCATTAGAAATGGGCTGTTATAGGGGCGCCTGGGTGGCGCAGTCGGTTAAGCGTCCGACTTCAGCCAGGTCATGATCTCGCGGTCCGTGAGTTCGAGCCCCGCGTCAGGCTCTGGGCTGATGGCTCGGAGCCTGGAGCCTGTTTCCGGTTCTGTGTCTCCCTCTCTCTCTGCCCCTCCCCCGTTCATGCTATGTCTCTCTCTGTCCCAAAAATAAATAAATAAATAAAAAAAAAAAACGTTGGAAAAAAAGAAATGGGCTGTTATAGACGTACACTCACAGCTGTAAGAGGGACAGCTAATAGCCCATTAATAGGAGAGAGAACTTGGAAAATATGATGAAGTGCAGACATGTGAAATCAAAAGTTTCAGCAATTTGTCCCACTCCACACTTGCATTCTTCAAGAAGAGATATTCAGTATTCCCATTTGAAATTAACCTCCTCTTCCAGCCTTTCCTTACATTTTATTTATACCTCTATTGTAATATTTATCAAATTGTTTTTATGGTTGTTTTGGTCTGTTTGTCCAGATATGTACCCCAGGGGCCCATGAGAATCATCTAAAAAGTTTTTTATTAACAAAATAACATAACAAAATTTTTAATGTTAAACTGAGATATACTTGATGTATAATATTGCATTGCATTAGGTACATAACAATTTCATATGTGTATAAAGAGCAAAATGATAGCCAGAATAAGTTTAGTTAACAGCCATCGCCACACATAGTTGCAATTTTTTTCTTGTGATAAGTGCTTTGAATATCTATTCTGTTAGCAACTTTCAAATGTACAGTACAGTATTATATATATTCACCATATTGTATATTATATCCCTTGGACTTCCTTATCCTATAACTGGAAGTTTGTACCTTTTGGCCACCTTCAACCATTTTGCCCTTCCAACACTCCCTATCTCTGGCAACTGCCAATTTGTTCTCTGAGTTCTATGAATGCAGGGTGTTTTTAGATTCCAAATGTAACTGAGATCATATAGTAAAATAAATAAATTAATTAATTAATTAAATAAAATGATGTCTGGGTCCTACTGTCAGAGAGTAATACTCAGCAGGTCTGAATATTTTTGAAACTTGCCATATTATCTTGTTTGATAATCAAGGCTAAGAATCACTAATCTGTGACTCTGGAAGAGTAGAGCCTCATTAAGTAGTTCTTGTATCCCTCATAACTGTGTTACCCAGAACTGCCATTCAATAAATGCTTGATGATTTGTAATGGGATTGAAGTTGACTAGGAAGCCTGAATCAAAAATGGTTAATCATTTTCAAGGTAATAAAGTAGATGAGTGTCCCACCCTATCCCTTCAAAGGACTGGACCCATAGCTATTTAGGAAATTCGACTGTTCAGGACAACATATTTCCAGAGGTGTTCAGAAAGCTCAAGATTACACTAATTTGGGGGAAAAATCACTATATTGCAGAAGCTTTTATCCCAAAGCATTAAATCTCACTAAACATGTAGGTTGGAAAGACTCCTACAGATGCAGAGTTGAAATCCACATGGAGAAAATACTAATGTGGGAGGTATGGTCATGTGGCTTGGAGATAAAGCTACTATAATATGGCCAACAAAAGATTTTCTGAACAATGCCACAGTGACAGCCCTGGTGGCATATATCCCAAACTGCCTTTGATTCTCTACCATCCCTTATATGTATGTGGCTCATTGAAACTCCTGGTGGGAAGGAAATAAATACATCTTATATAACATACTTATTTGTATTTCTTCCACACTTAGCAGTGTGTTAGACATAACACATAATCAACAAATAAGTATTCAATCTTTTAGGAAGGAATAAGAGTGTGCTTGCCACCTGTGTCTTATATGAGTCCTGTATCTAGCCAGTTAGGACCACATATTTTTACTATTCTCATTAACATGATATAGCCACAAAAGCATTGAAAATATGATCTTTCTATTTTAGGAGAAACAAAGAACTACAATTTTCTCTAAAAATAACCTAGATTGGAATTTTCTTCCACCCATGAGAGCACTATGTTTATGAACACACAGTCCCAAGACCTGTGTCAACAACATTCTAAAACAATGCTTCACTGTGATAATCACATATAATAAGCATTTGGTTCCTTAAGTTTTCATTAGTTTTGGAAATTCTTTTAGCCTGACAAAGACGGGATCTTTTTCACCCCCTTATAGCACAGCCCATCTGGTTAACAGCAGCCTTATACTAGGGTGCCTGAAGAGGGACAAAAAGTAAATTATGGATAATAGTGTCCCATGCCCTTAATCTGTTTCCAATCCCGAGAAGAATAGCAGAATAGCTTCCAGAGAAACTCCAGACTCAAAGTCAAGCCTTTGAAATGCTCAAAGTCAAGCATCTACGATCCCTTTGGAAAATTTTCTGGAGCTATCTCGGCATAGATCAAGAGCTTGGCCAATCTAAAGTACAAGTCACACCATGCAGAAAGAGCTACTTCTAGTGGAGAATGAGGGTATCATTTATCTATTGCCTGTCCTTCAGGATTCTTCATTAAAGGTAAGTATAGCTTTGCCGCGTAACTCCCAGACACTCTCTTGAAAGCAAGTCCTTATTCCTTTAGTGATCCTCAATTGGGTGAAGTGTTTGAGAGTTGCAGGAGCAGTTTCAATTGTCGCTTTAACTGGGAGGAGCCCAAAAATGCTATACATCCCATAATGCATAGAACAATCCTTCAGACCAAAGAACTTTCTTGCCTAAATACAAGTAGCACCTCCTCTGAAGCTAACAATTTAGTTACTTAATTACCAAGTTGGAAATAAGACATTAAGACCCCTAATGCTTATTTGGCTCTTCTGTTGTAGGCAGGTGGTGATCATCTACATATTACATTATTGAACAGAACCATCTGGAAAAAGGAGAGAACAATTCATCTCTCCCCAGTACAGGATCATCCATTAGAGATGTACCCATCAGTATCTGTTGTTGGATGAGGCCACAGGTTAGAGACATTTAGGGAATATAACAGTTACAGTTAATTAATTCCACGTTCTACTCAACCCGTAGTCTAAATTTGAGGATAGCAATAGGAAAATCTAGAAATCAGCTTCAGCAAAACTATGCCAACCAAAATAAAATTAAACCAAAAGCAAGTCCAATACCAGGCAAATGTAATGAAGACAGTCTGGGAAATTATCAGATGAATTAAATGATTGAATATAATGACTACTGGCATGAAAGATGTTTTCTAAAATGAAGGAGCTGGTCTAAATTCTCTTATACGTTGATAGTTACTAACTTTCTCTGCTCAGGAGGCAGATGTGTTTGGTTCTCTGTACTTTTAGTTTGTATTTCTTGTACCCCAAAGACAAAACTGAGCATCTATAAAATCAAATAGAATTGCTTTCAAGAAGATACAACCCAAAGTGGAAGTCTTGAGATTTAGTGCTTTTGAGGGATATGACTCTAATGGAATCCTGCTTTGTTTTCACCTGGCTCAGGCACAAGTGATGAGGAATGTACTCAGGACAGCTTTTAGGCAGAAAATATAATCCAGATTCCCAGATAAATTCTGAGTTTTAAGGCAGCGCTCCAAATGTAATGAGGTGAGGTGCGTTCTGATTAAAGTACTGCATGTCTAAGAATGTTATAAATACCTGCCCAAAATATGCAAACAGACACATCTTCATGTATTAACCAAATATTTGTTGATCTCTAGTATATCTATGCCATCATGCCAAAAGAACTAGAGTTTGGTTTCCTTCCCCAATGTGCATGGCCATTCCACAGAGCTGAACAGGATAAGGGGTGGAGGGGAGGGACTAGCAGAAAACAGGAGAGGATGGGTCAGGCAGGACGCAGTGGGGCTGATTGCCTCCAAAACGCAAGTCACCCTTGGAAAGTCTTCCAATTTTCAGCAAAGGCAGGTATAGGTATGTCTACAGGTAAGCCAGCAGCATCTCCTATTAAAATGATCTCTCTTGTTTCTGGAGCCTGTGCTTTGAACAGCTTCTTGGGATTTGCTTCAGCTCTTGTTGGTTGGCCGACAAGATTCTGTGTTACAGAGAATCTCAGTCTGATTCTGTGTTTATTATAAATACAGACATTAAAATATTCTTCCAGGATATATTCAAAGACATGGTGGAATTTGGATAATACTTCCCAGAACCAGGATATAAACTGCAGGCCATAATATAATGGCTGGGATGCTCAATAAGACAGAATCTTATATCTGTATTTTTGCAGATGTGGCTGGAATGTATGGAGATCCAGCACAGGGCATAATACAAGCCATCTTTGGAAGTGTCTGACATTACTAAATACTCTTGCTGGTCCAGGAAGTAACATGGAGTCCATGTGGAGGTTGCCAACAGAGTTCAGGAATCAAAAATGAAGCTAACTCTCTGAGTCTCCCATTGTCCTAGGTAAAAATGTCACAGTTATTATAACAAAGGGCATCATCCTATATGCAAGGCTTCCAGAAATTTATATAGACCATGATCAATATTTTGCAGAGTAGGGTCATAGCCAAAATGCAACTCTGAAGTCTGGACTCTCTTTTTCCTGGTACGTTAACTGGTTATTTGGCAGACCTAGTCCTTCCAGAATGCTGAATCCTTTGGAGGACATAGAAGAATATTTTCAGGACTTGAAATGGTAAGGTTAAATACTTAAAAATGGGGAGAGGTGGTGATGGATCTCTTGGATTGAAGAGATCTCTGCACCTTCCCACACTTCCTTTAGAAGAGACAGAGAACAGAAATACAGTAAAACCTTGGATTGCAAGTAACTTGTTCTGTGAGTATTCCACAAGATGAGCAAACATTTCTGACAAATTTTAACTTGATAAACAAGTGATGGCTTGCAATACAAGTAGTACATGATGCCAAACATCACGTAATCACAACTGAGCTAATGGGTCTTCTCTCTCTCTCTTTCTCTCTCTCCCTGTGGGATTGTGGGTGATCATCTCCCATGCTCAGTCTCAGGCCACAGTGTTTGGCAGAAATCAGTGATTTTTCAGAATGTTGGCAAGTGCCCACAACTAGCACTGGTGTATTTTTTGTCATTTGAAAGCACCTATGGACAGTCCTTTGCTTTTCCATGCAAGAGCAAACTTAAAAATGCTTTGCTTCATTCTAGGTCAGGCTACCTGCAGATATAGACCCTTTCCTTCACTGCCTTATTGCCAGTGTCATTAAATACAGTATATGACAAGAGTTTATTAATACTGGACTATAGTCAACATCCATGCAAGCATATACAATGGCCCCATGCAGAAAAAGTCGAAAATAAAAGCAGTAAGGAGATGCTTATGGTAGAAGTTAAGAAGGAAATCATCAAGAAGTACAAACATGGATGTGAGTGACCAAAATTGCAAGATTTTATAAGAAGTCTAAGTCTGCATCTCATCTGCAGAGGAGGAGGAGAAAAAGGTGGAGGAATCCATCACTTCAAATGAGATTAGGCAGATGTGTAAAATTTGGGAAACAGTGCAAAATTTTGAAGAAAAGCATCACCTGAATAAGGCTGTAGCAGTGCAAGCGATGAATCTGTTTAATGACAATGCAACGTCATATTTCCATGAAATCCTCAAAAGAAGACCAAAGCAATTGTCATTGGATACGTTCCTTGTGAAAGTTGCACAAAAAGAAAAAGATTCCGTTGAGCCAATAGATAGCAGTGATTCTGTTAGTGATAGTGAAAATCGTCCTACACAATAACCCTCCCTCTTTCTTCTCCCTCACACCTGCCACGAAGGTTATCAAAGGTAAGTGCAGGTTAATTTGTTTACTTTTCTTTCTCTTTTGTATATTCTTTATTATTTTGTATTATAGTACAGAATTGTAATCATTTTTGCATGAATATGTTTGGCTTATGGAATGAATCATCTGAGTTTCCATTATTTCTTATGGGGAAATTTGCTTTGATATACAAGTGCTTTGGATTACAAGTATGTTTCCAGAATGAATTATGTTCACAAACCAAGGTTTTACTATAATCTAATCCTGTAAAGTAATACAGGAGATACCATACACTTCTACTTCATGAAAAGGCATTTTTGATTAAAGACAAAAAAAATCTCATGACAAAATGCAATTGCTTTTACTTTACTGTGGACTTTTAAAAGCCAAAATATTCAACCAGTTAAACAAAGAACAGGAAAGAAAGAAGATACAATCAAGTGATGGCATCTACTCCTTTAGCAGTGACATCTGGGAAAGCTTGGTTACCAGTGAGAGGTTGTCTGGGTAGGAAGGGGACCAATAAGTCTGCACAGGGGAAGATCTTGCTTCAACACACACACACACACACACACACACACACTTGGTCTCTGCCCTGTCTCCTATCCTATTGGCCATTTATCCAAGGAGGACTTCTATATTCCAAAGTTCAGTTACCACAGCCTTGGAGGCCTCAAGGCCCATACCAATTGAAGTAATGATTCCATCAGTCTATAGATTTCATATACATTCTCTTTTCAGACTTATCTAAAGACAAAACAAGAACAGATATATCTGGTTGGCAAGCCAGCTGTCAACCACGTTAGCCCCCAAAATAATTTTTAAATTTACTGGTTATCCTTGGGGCGCCTGGGTGGCGCAGTCGGTTAAGCGTCCGACTTCAGCCAGGTCACGATCTCGCGGTCCGTGAGTTCGAGCCCCGCATCAGGGTCTGGGCTGATGGCTCGGAGCCTGGAGCCTGTTTCCGATTCTGTGTCTCCCTCTCTCTCTGCCCCTCCCCCGTTCATGCTCTGTCTCTCTCTGTCCCAAAAATAAATAAAAAACATTGAAAAAAAAAATTAAAAAAAAAAAATTTACTGGTTATCCTTTTTTTTTAACTTTTTAAAAAAATGTTTATTTGTTTTTGAGGGGGGGGGGAGGGAGACAGAGTGCAAGTGGGGGAAGGGCAGAGGGAGAGGGAGACAAAGTCTCTGAAGCAGGCTCCAGGCTCTGAGCTGTCAGCACAGAGCTTGACACAGGGCTTGAACTCACGAACTGTAGATCATGTCCTGAGCTGAAGTCGGGTGCTTAACTAACTGAGTCACCCAGGTGACATAGTTAATTATTCTACACATAGACATACACAATTATCTCTAGGTTCTGAGGAAGAGATATCTGTTACATGATATTTTTCCAGGAGAAAGGAGGAGCCTAAGACAAAAGTCCTCAAGTTATCTCCCCACATTATGATACCTCTTGACCTGATTTCCAGCCTATATTAGCACAGATTAGATTTGGAATTCATGTATGTCAAGGATTGGACTCAGTTCCTCAACTGTGAGCTTTAGCTGTCCTGGTTTATGTCAGCTTCCTCATAAGAGAACGGTCAGATTCTATGTGCATTGAGTCCTGAATCCATCTAAGCTCAGGTCTTCACTACTTAAACATGTTTGATTTTTAGAAATGTATTATATCCCACTGGTAAATTTACCTTAGTCAAACCAGCTTCTTTGAGAAGCAGGTGTGGGGGCAGAGGTAAATTTTTATTTACCTGGAGTCTTCTTATGAAGGTTGCTCTAGCATCATGATACTGAAGACATTAATTTGATGATTTGGAAGATTAGTATTGGAATAGGCTAAGCCCAAGGTAGGTGTGAGCAGGTTCTTCAATTTCTATAGTTGATTTAAAGAGGTCTGTTATTAGAGAAACTTGAATAGAAAAAAATGGGAAATGAATCATGTAGCTTGTGCTTCTGGCACACCATACCACATCCCTCCAGTCCATCTAGTTTCAGTGCATCTCTGACCAACAGTTCTGTGCATACTACCAAAATCCCACATCAAGAGCTTTTCTCAAGGTCCCTCTGATTTTCTGACTTTGAGATTTCTCTAAAACTATTGAAATCTGCTGAGATTCAACTATTTTCAATCCATATACACACTGGAGTTAAGACTCCTGGGGATAGCCCTCAAATAACAGGGGCAAAGGCCAGTATATAAATGTTACAGACCACCTGTCTCCTGGTGGGACAATCTTGAGTTGCATTCCACAGTTCCTCAGAGAATCCCCAGTGGAACTGACCCTTTCTGTCTCTTTCTCCCTATTCTCTCATTTTTGCTTCCATAAATCACCTCCTGAATAAACTTTGTGCACCTAGGAGCAAGTCCTTGTCTCAGGCCCTCCTTTCAGAGCATCTCCTTCAGGGCATCTCCAGGAGAGTGTATACTTGTCCAGGGCATCAGTTAAAACTTCTCCAGTTGAAAATGACAAGAAATCCAACAGAACATGTATTTTGATCAATGGGAATGTATTGGCTCATTGACCTGGAAGGTGTAAGGACAAAACTGACCTCAAACAGTGACTGCGATGTGGGGATTTCAAATATAACATTAAGATCCAGCATCACTGTCTTTTGACTCAGTTCTACAGCCTTCCATATGTTGGCTTTATCCTCAAATAAGATTTCCCTCTGTGGTCATAAAGTGACTATAGAAGTTTCATATCTTTTCTTCTTTAAGCTTCAGTTGCACTACAAACAGCAAGAATATCTTTCCCAGAGATTCTAGGAGTCCCATCATGTTTATTTGACTTCTTCTGGGTTGCATGCAGATAGGCAATGGGATGCTCCAAATCTACATGTGGATATGTAATCAAGGGAATGGGTAAGGGGTGACCTCCCAGAAAGAGATCACATATGGTTGTCAGAATAAAGGTAAATGGTTTCTGGGTGACAAAATACAACTAAAATCCATTACAGTCCACTCCTCTGGGCATCTCTGAACACACACACACACATGCATGTGCATGCATGCTTCCTCCCATATCTTATAAAGTTGCTTGAAATACCTACTTAAAATACATTCACCACTTCTCTAAAAGGAGATAATCCAATTCTAATCCAGCACCAAACCTAGGATCTCTGGATAATATGCAATCTTGCCAGTCAAGGAAAAATGTCATGCATCATAATCTGATATAGCTAACTGATCATTTTAGCAACCCCTGACACTCAATATACAGTGGTGGGGGAAGAACAGGATAACTTCCATTAAGCCATTTGAGAAAAGCAACAATTAGAAATTACTTAGTGTTCATCAATCCAAAACAAATATCATGTTCCACTGGACAGGAATAACAAGGCTTACTTCCTGGCATTGGACCTTGATCCTTGGTTAACCAATCTGGACAGCTCTAGGAAGTTCTCCCTCATCTGTTTTCTTCCATGGCTCATGGTTTCTCCTTGGAAGATCTCTTTGTCCATTATCCTCCATAGTCATATCTCAGATGGTCTTAAGAGGTAATGCTACTTAAAAGCTGTACTCTATCAACTCCTTTCTTAATGACATGAATTTAAGCTGAAGAGTGTCTTCAAAATCAATCACAAATTGTTCTTGGCTTAGGCTTATGTTTTTATTACAAGCCCTCACTGAAACCACAAAAAGTAACCAGCATACTCTAACACCCAGAATTCTTCCTACCAAGTCCCCTTGTGTTGTCACCTTTGGTAGTCCATGGTGTGAGTGCCAACACAAGAGCAGGTGAAAATTTGATGAGCATTTTTACTATGCTTAACTACTATTGCCAACTTTACAACCTGAGGTAGAGAATTCCTTCCGACTTCCATTCAATGTTGACCCAGCCAATTATGGAATCTGCTACTTGCTAATCCTTACTCTTGGTACTAACTTATCGATCACTCATTTATTCAACAAATATTTCTTCTGTGCCTATTACATGTCAACCATTGTTCTCAGTTCTACTGATACAGTGGTAAATCAGGCAAGATCCTGCTTACACGGAACATACAGTTAGAATTCATTCATTTCCATGAGACAAAAAAAAAAAAAAATCTGGCCCTAATAGGATTAAGGCAAAAAATGTAATTTATTAACTAAGATAACTGAAAAGTTCAGGGGTAATATTGGCTTCAAACATAGCTTTGTGTAAATGCCAAATGATGTTGCCAGGACCCAGTTTGTCTTCATCACATGGTCTATTGGCCATGGCCTATTCTGTATCTTGGCTTTATTTTCAGACAGTCTCTCTCTTCCTGATCACAAGATGTCTACAGAAGATCTAGATTGTATATCTTCCAGGCGTTAAGCCCAATAGGATTTCATTTTATTCACTCTGATTGAGTCATACTGGGTCCCTAGCCAGGGAACTGAGACATGCTGATTGGCCAGACCTGAGTCATATGTTCTGCACCTCAAAGGAGCCAAAACAACCAAAAGTAGATGGAAGGAAAGTGGATTAGGGGTGGTTCCCCAGAGTGATATTGGGGTGTGGTTATCAGAGACTAGTGAATGGATACTGGGCAGCAAAATGTATCCACCAGATCCAGAGGAGTGCGGATGTCCTGACTCACATACACACCCAGTCCAGGATCTCCAGGAGTTGACCAGGAGTTGGTGGTGCTACATTCAGTTGAGAAATATCTGAATCAATGATTCATAATGGCCAGTGAGTACATGAAAGCTCAAGTCCCAAGTCAGAAAGTTATTGAAAGAAAGTATGGGTGTTGCATATGCCAAAGGGCATTCTGACTGTCCTGACTGAGCTTGTCTGGAAATTTTGTTCCCCTTCATCACACTCTAAGATCTGGGTGAGGTTATATGTCTCTAAGATTCAGTTTTACAAAGGCTTGGGCTCCTCCAAGTTGCTTCAGAAGATTAGAGATTGGAAGGGAGGGAGTAGTAAGGCTGTAATGACATATTACCAGTTTTCTCGAGTCATTGCCAAGAATTACTCAAAGCTGGAGAATAACAGGGTAACAAGAAGAATATGACACATCTTTTCAGAAAATATATTTTGCTCAATAGGAAGTAATTTAAAACATTACTTATAAACATATATAATGGCATAGAATGCAACATTTACATTAATTTAATGACACTACCATAGACTTCAAAAAAGGTTTTCAAGCTTGCTGGGGATACTCAAAGGAAAATCACTTGGACAGTGGAGAGAAAAAAAACCAACTCTTTTCCCCAGACAGAGATTAAGAAGCATGATCCTTATCTAAGAAGTTAATCCAGCCTCTCTAAGCAGAAAATTCAGTGTATTGGCAAGGTCTTTTTAGTAGCCAGGGAAGCAGCCATTGAATATGGCTGAGTAATGCGCCTGTTTATTATCCCCAACAGGCCCACTGGGAAACCATTTGAAATCCAAAGTGAACAGAACTTCATTGTGAGTAAGTAGGCCTTGCAATTACAGAATTGTGAGGAAAGTATTAATCTCTTTCTTTCTGTTAGATAATCAGGAAAATAAATATGCACTTTCACAACCCACACTGGTGGGCAGGGCATAAAGAAGAACAACCTAGGGAAGTCTGCCAGGACAGTATCCAGGAAGAGTCTGACACTCTTGGTTGGATTTGAAGCAGTGGTACCAAAGCCCACTGCCTGACCAACTCTGGGAGACTTGGAGAGGCAAAGACCACCAGAGCCCATCCTCCCAGAGCCTCTGAGATACTATTTCTGGGCCGACTAAGACTCTGGAAAAGTACTGCTATCAGGAGAAAGGTGTGTCCTAGGGGATTAACAGTGCTCCTGATAGAGTTTTCCTAATCCCTCTAATGGCAGAGAGGTAAAGTTTAGAGGAAGGAGGCACATGGTACAGGGGTTGAGGGCCTGCACACAGAAACTGGGTGCATCAGAACAGAGTCCCCTATGGGAGGCTGGCCACCTTACCTGCTTGTCCTTAGACCACAGATAATGTCAGCATACAGTTTGCAATTCTTACCATAGGTTGTCATTCCCTTTGGTTTTCCCCATTCCTCCAATAAAATCTGATCCACCCAGACAGCTATGTGTGGAAGGCTATAAAGAGAAGCTCCCCAGAGCTACAAAGAGGGGTGTGAGGCCTGTATCACTGTAGTAGAAATAGTTTGAGAAGTGAGGTGGCTGCTTAGCTCACAATTCCCATGGTGATCTTGCCTTTCCCTCCTTTCTTTGAGGAAATTGCTTTAGTCTTAACATAGGGTCCACCTGTGAGCTTCATGGCACCAACTCAGGCCACACCAGTCAAAGGGAAGCTCTTGGCCCCAGCTAGGCTCTTCCACCTGGCCCCGGATGCAGGCCAGCCAATCAGAACCCTTCCCAGTTTTGTCCTCTCAGAGGGAAAAGTTGGGAATGTGTGTGCCTGTTACTACCGGTACCCATGATTCAAACCCTAAGGAAAACAATAATTTAGGGAAATGATGGCATGTAAAAAGAAAGAAGTGAAAGAGAGAACCCTGTTCTTTCTACCATTTACTTACATGACTCAGTACACTCTCCCTTTTCCTAAGCTGCTTGGTATTGGAGAATTATCACTTGAAAATAAAGATCCTGTTCAATCAGTATCCTTCACACCACACGTGTACACGGGCAACACATGCACACACACACACATATGCACACACATGCGCATGCATGCACACACACAGGCACACTGCAGTCAGTGGATTCCAGACTGAGACCAATGGTGAGGGAAGTGGAGTCTAAAGTAGAAAAAGTGGGCACATAGCTCTGAGAAGTCACATCAACACCTTGAGAGCAGATGGAAGACATCCATGCCTCTTTCCCAAAGGATATGGAGAGAAGGAACTTTTTAAAGGTGGGAAAATTCACAGCCTAGATTTGCAAGTCCTGGGACCAGAGCTAGAACCCGAGCTTGAAGTCATCAGAAACAGATCTCACGCTACTACACCAAGTGGGCCCCACAAGTGAAAAGGAATTTTGAATGGTAATAAGAATAGGTATATAGTAATAATTTCTCAAAAAGTGATAATAATCATGAAAACTATTTGCTGGATTAACTTTTACATCTAAGGCATCAGAGTAGATTTGGTGTGCCATAATATGCAATTATTATCTAAATATATTTTGACATTTCTGAGAAGTTGCTGGTAAGTATCAATTTTAAATATTAAAACTAAGATACAGAGAAGAATTCTCTTCCTGGATATGTCCCAGAAAATCAGAGCTCCTATTCTATTCCAGAAGAAAGGCAATGAAAGCAGCTTGATCTGGACTCAATTGGGTTGCTGCCCCCCTCCCCCGCTATGATTCATACATTGAAAGTCTAGCCCCCAATGTTAAAGAGATGGTCTTTGGAGATGGGGCCTTTGGGAGGTAACTAAGGTTAAATGAGATCATGAAGGTGGAACCTTCATGACGGGATTAATGCCCTTGTAAAAAAAGAAAAGAATTAACTCTTTCTTTCTCATTCTCTCTCTCTCTCTCTCTCTCTCTCTCTCTCTCCAACATGTGAGGATGCACCAAGAAAGCAGCCTTCTGCAAGCCAGGAAGAGAATTCTCACCAGGAGCCAAATCTTCTGGGCACTTTGATCTTGGATATCCAACTTCTGGAACTGCAAGAACTGATTCTTTAAGCCAACCAGTCTATGATACTTTGTTATGGCAGTTCGGACAGACTAACTCAGAACCCAGGACCACAGATACTGCAACCTCCCAGGTTTTCTGGTTTCCAGTGTGGAGTTCCAGTCTTCTTTCACACTATCAGGTAAGTCACCAGACTTGCCCCCTCTTCTTCACTTCACTGGAAACAGAAAAGAGATAAGAATGGATTGTCCCTGAGGGTCTGGATGTGTAAACCATGAACCTGACATTCATTCTAGCCATCCACAGTGGCTTCCTACTAATAACAGTTCTTGACCTAAAGAATAAATTGAGCAATTAGATTTATTTTAATATGAAACATTGCATAGATAAGATTCATTTTCAGGAGAAGGAAAAAAACTGTAAAATTAGAGTCACACCCTCCTGATTCAGAAAGTTCCTGGCCACTGGCCTATTCAGAAACTGTCAAAATAGTATCTTATATTCAAAAGCATGTTTTTATTCTATTGTAGAGAAGTAAAAGGTTGATTTTTTTTTAAAGCATAAGTTCTAAAAAATGAATAAGTCACTTTAGTCAAAAATCTTTTTTGTAAGGCCTGAAATAATTAAAATGGTAGGGATAGTGCAAGCTAATATTTTTGAGTCATTCTTCTGACCTTGTGTGCTCATTTTGAAGTGCAAAAATTATTTCTGAAAATGGGTTGTAAACACAAGCAATGAAGGGGCAACTAACCATGAAAGTAATTAATTAAAAGATTTCCCACTTAGTTGCATGTTTTCTACAGTAAAAACACTTTTAGAAAATTGCTAACATTAGAGACTCAGATGCACTATTAGTTAAATCTTAATTTAAGAAAATTACAACCACATACAGTTACCCTAAGAAGCTTGCATCCATGTGGCGGCCATCCCCACCTAGGAGAGCTAGTTTTCTGGAAGCCCCAGGATATGGCTTAACTTGGGGAAACATTAAGGCAAAACTAAGGTGGGAAGGGAGAAATTACAAGGAAACATGTAGATGTCATTGTAATAGCACTTTAAACGCACAAAATTCAAGCATAAAGACAACATAGGGAGTCAGTAAATTACCAGTGATATTTTTTATTGTGGCAAAAATATGTAACATAAGATCTCCCCTCCACAAATTTTTCACTGTGCAGCACAGTATTGCTGACTATACAAAATGATGTATAGTGGATCTCTAGAACTTTTTCACCTTGCAGATTTGAAACTCTGTACTCACTGAACAGCAACTCCCCATTTCTCTCTTCTCCCCCTAGCCCCTGGAAACCACCTTTCTACTACTGTCTCTATGAATTTGACTACCCTAGGTACTTCACATAAGAGGAAGCATACAGTATTTGTCCTTTTGTGCCTGGCTTATATTACTTAACATAATGTCCTCAAGGTTCATCCATGTTTTAGCCTGTATCAGAATGTCTTTTTTCTTAAGGCTGAAAAATATTCCGTCATATGCATAGACTGCGTTTTCTTTATCCATTCATTTGCCAATGGACATTTAGGTTGTTTCCACCTCTTGGCTATTGTGAATAATGCTGCAATGAACATGGGAGTGAAAACATCTCTTCCAAATCCTGATTTAAATTGTTTTGGAGAAATATCCAGAAGCATAATTGCTGCATCATATGGTAGTTCTATTTTCAACTTACTGGTATTTTATGTATATAAATCTGCAGTAATTATTTTCTAAGATTAAGGTCTATTTATCATGTTCTAATAGCTAGAAACCGTTCATGATTTTGCTTTTCCTGGTTTCGGTGAAATGCTTGTTTTTCTTTATTAAAGATAATGAGCATTTAAATTTTTTACATTTTTTGTCACTAATGTTATGGCGTGAAATGTTTCATTCTTACTATGATTCTAGAGACATGGAACAACCTGTGTGTTTGAGAGACTTTGTGTAGCGCTTGAGCACATAGGTATTTCTTCACCCCCTTCCCACTGCCCAGAGTTACACAGCTTCACTTGCCCAGTATCCTTTCAAGGCAAATCAGGAGCTGTCAGCAACTCTGATTAATGTCTCAGCTCCCTCCTTCCCACAGACAGGAGAATATGGTCCAAGTCCCATATTAGATTTTCCTCATCTTCCTTCCTTTCTCCCAAGTTTTAGTGGAAAAACCTCTCTTCCTGATCTGCCACTCAGTTTATATTCCTTTCTATTCCCAACCTCCCGATATTATCCTTTTCCAAAGCACACACATAAGAAACAAAGTTCTTGCAGTTGACAAAATGGTACGCAGAAGTAAACCCCTGCATAACGCAACGGAGATGGGGAAGGAATTACCACTCTCTTCTGAAACCATGTTTTATTTTAGGTGAAAATTTTTTTTAACATTTATTTATTTTTGAGACAGAGAGAGACAGAGCATGAACAGGGGAGGGTCAGAGAGAGAGGGAGACACAGAATCTGAAACAGGCTCCAGGCTCTGAGCTGTCAGCACAGAGCCCGACGCGAGGCTCGAACTCACGGACCGCAAGATCATGACCTGAGCCGAAGTCAGCCGCTTAACCGACTGAGCCACCCAGGCACCCCTGAAACCATGTTTTAAAGAGGTTGCTTGAAATGCGAAAACAAGCAACAGCCATGGGTGTCCACAAGCAACTGCATAGGCTCCTCAATTATGTGTCAATTCTGTTTTAAAGATCTCAAGGCCCATCAATAACAGAAGTATAGAAATTGTAGCAGATTGTATTTTCCAAAGATGGCCACAACAGTATCTCACAGCCCACACCATTTACTTGAAATGGACTTTGACAATCTTCCCACAGAAATGTGGAGTCCGTGTTCCCAGCCCATAAGTTTGGGTGAGTTTGTAAGTCTGGTGAAAGGGATGTGTGACTTCAGAGACTAGGTTATAAAAGATGATAAAGCTTTCCCCTTGGTTCTCTTGGGACACTTGCTTCTGGAGGACTGACTTACCATGTAGGTCATCTCTATACTCTGAAACCACCATGCTAGCCCAAACTAGCCTATACAGGGAGACCACATGGAGAGTCCCTGAGACTATTGAAAAGAGATGTCCAGCTAACCCCAACTATCCCATTTCCAGCCATTCTCTGACTGAAATGACATCAGAAGCTGGAGCCAGAACCACCCAACCAAACCTTCCTGAATTCCTGACCCACAGAATCATGAAAGATAAACCACTAAGTTTTGGGATGATTTGTTACACAGCAATAAAATTACTTACCTTTTCTCTTTCCTCTTTAATAATATTCTCTCACACAATCTTTCTTTTTTTTTATTTTTTTAATGTTTATTTTTGAGAGAGATAGAGAGAGAGAGAGAAAGCACAAGTGGGGGGCAGAGAGAGAGGGAGACACAGAATCCAAAGCAGGCTCCAGGCTCTGAGCTGTCAGCACAGAGCCCAACACAGGGCTTGAACTTGTGGACCACAAGATCATGACCTAAGCCAAAGTTGGATGCTTAACAGACTGAGACATCCCAGGTGCCACTCTTACACAATCTTTCTTAAAATTGAGTATGGAATTGACTTGATGTTTACTTAAATAATTTTTATTATAAATATAATTACATATGCAGTTAGAGGTTAATACAGCTGATCCTAGAGTCAGTCTGCTGGACTAGAATCCTTCTACCACTTATTAATCACATGACCTTGGGCAACTTACTAAACTACATTTCAGCAGACCTCCGTTGTGTAACAGCCATGCAGTTTTTGTGGGAATCAGTCTTTCAACTACATGGATAGACTTCCCTGGGTATATGGAGCCAACCATGATAATCTCATCCCTGTTGACACAGTGATTACCTCAAACCTAAACCAATCGGTGCCAGACATTCTCTTAGCTACAGAAATTGGTCTGAAGCAAAACAATCGCAGCAAGGCCAATAGAAGTTGTAGGAGTGACTCTTTCTCCTAGGTGTGAATGAGAAGATAAGTGGCCCTGGTAGAGGAAGCCGGCCATCTTGGGATCCTGACCAAAGCCAACCAGAAAATGAAGCTGACACATAGTAGAGGTTGAGCCAAAGTAATTATAGAGAAACTGAGCCAGACCCCTGGCCAAACTACCTGAAGGTCACTCTACCTCTGAACTTTTCAATTCTATGATTTGACAAATCTCTATTATTATTTTTAAAACTTTCAATTGAGCCTTACATTACTTAAGCTTTACCTCTCTGTGCCTCAATATCCTCATTTTTAAGATGGGGATAATACTGGTGCCTTCTTCTTTGATTCATTGCAGGAAACAAAGGCAATAGTACATGTAAAGTTTTTAGATTAGTGCCTGGCAGAAAGAAATGAGCTTAATAAAGTAAAATATATGCACATAAAGCTAGGATTAAAGCGATAGGTATGGTTCTCATGCAACTATAACTTAAAAGCAAATTTATAAATTAAATTCAAACAAGCAGAGACGCCTTGATGTCTCAGCCAGTTAAGCATCCCGACTCTTGATTTCAGTTCAGGTTATGATCTCATGGTTTGTGAGTTCGAGCCCTGCATTGGGCTCTGTGCTGACACATGGAGGCTGCTGGGATTTTCCCTTTCCCTCTCTCTCTCTGCTCCTTCCCTGCTCGTGCACTCTCTCTATCTCTCTCAAAATCAATAAAAACATTTTTAAAAATTTAAGCAAGCAGGGGATTGAACGTATTAATGCAGTCATTCAGGTGATTCACAATATGCTAATATTCATTGTTTTATAAAGTCATAGAAATTAAGACAGAAATTAAAATATTAAATCCTCACCAAGAACTCATAAGTCCCCTAGAACACATACAAAACCCTAGTAGAAACCAAAATGTCAATTCGTTACCCATCCAGGACATTCCTACTGAATGAAGAAGCGTAACAAATGTGTTTGGAGATCTTTTCTAGGGAAATTAAGCCAGTTGAATTTTCTGCTTTATATCCAGAAATCCTTGAAATCAAAATATCATCATCCCATTCAGAAAAGTCTCAAAAAAATGAACTTCAAACAACTTGACTGAGAGATAATTTAGTTTCACACTCCATCCATTTCCTAACAATGGAAAAGGTATTAGAATCCTAAAATACAGTTCATTATATTAATCAATTTAACACCATTTTCCTAATGGAGAGCTATTGCCTCAACAGTAATGCCAGTCCTTCAGATTTTTTCACACAGTGTCATAATTAGCCATGACATTCAGCGGACCACCTGACAAGAACAGCACAGCAAAGGGCAGCTTAAGTTCAATTACATGTCCATGGTTCTAGAGCCAGGAGTCAGTTATTCACGCTGAGTAAATAACATTGATTTTGTTTATTTTATCGTCTGTGTGATATACACTGAGGCTTGAGCAGCTGGTAAATTTTATAACTTGTTGAGATAATTTTTACTCTTATCTACAAAGCTGCATTCCATGGAGTTCTTTTCTTTCCTTCAACTATAGCTGTACTTGTTATGAGAATTCTCATGGTGAAAATTTCCAGTTAAAGACAATTGTGATATAGAGTGGGGCTACACTTGGCAGAAGACCAACCTCAACCATCGCTCAGTTGTCAATATAGTAAAGGGAAAGGAGTCATTTTGATCGAGGAACATTTTTGACAGATCAGAAATGCTGACCTGGGGTACAAGTGAGATACTGTTTTGATAGCAGATTCTGGCTTGAGCCTGAGCTACATGATGAGGCAGATTCAGACTTGCATGGTATGATGGGCTGTAGAGCCTGGTCATTGGAAGTCTATTTGCAAGGGTGCTGACTCATAGCAAAAAGCACAGAGTCTTGGGCAGACATGTAACCTTGGGCCTAAGTTGAATCTGGGTCTCTGAGGGGTATCTGTGAATCTTTTCTGGGGACAGGGGAAATGTTTAAAGGAATCCCTCTTTATGGGTTTGTTTTCTTACAGTCCACCTCCTAGGAGTGGGCCCCATCGAGGTACACCCAAGATGGTGTCTGACTCCTGTATTTCCTGGGTGACTACTATGCCTGCCCTGGTTATCTCTTATCATATAAACAAACTATCCAAACTGCAATGGCTTAAAACCACAATTATCACTCACAGTTTTGTGGGTCAGGAATCTGGGCAGGATTCAGTTGGGCAATTCTTTCTCCTCCTTGTGCTATTGCCTGGGGTCACTAGATGCTGTTCAGTCTGGATCTGGAGGGTCTAAGAAGGCTTCGCTGACATGCTTGGTGTCTTGATAGAAATGTCTGGAATATTGGGCTTAGCAGGATCCCTCTCCTTCTCCAGAGAGTCCCAGGGCCTTTCCACATGGTGTTTCCCACCGAGTAGTTGGATATGTTACCTGGCAGCTCAGCACTCCAGGAGACCAGAGTGGAAACTGCCATCCTCCCAAAGCTGGGCCTGGAACTGCCATAGCTTCGCTCCTACTATATTCGGTTGCTGGGGCAGTCACAGACCAGCCCAGAATCAAAAGTGGGGTGGGGTATACTCTAAGTCTCACTGGGAGAAATCCTAAAGGAATGACAGCCATCCCAATATCCTCCCTCTACTGAACAAGCACAGCCCTAGAACCTGGATGATGATTGAGGCACCAGAAAATCCTAGCTCAAGGTCACCATTAATGGAATGAAACATGGACTGAGATCTTGTTCTGAGGAGCCAGGGTGCAGCCAGAGCCCATGTTTTAGAATTCATGTTCTCCTTCTTTGTACCTCACTGGGATGCACTAAATGATAAGCCAGATTCTTATCTCCATGCTGCTTCCATCATTCTCCACTGCTCATCTGAATTTTCTGAATGAAACAGATCATGAGGCTCTCCTGGAATCCTTCACTTCCTTAAGGCTTAACCAGTAGACCAGGTCTCCAATGTTTTCTAAAAAGCTTCACAAATATTCAAACAAGGTTTAATGAGGTATCTTCAGAAAAGAAGATTTTTTTTTACTTCACCAAGAAAAAAAGAGAGAGAAGAAGGAACTTGATGTTTGAAGAAATATATAAATATTTGGTCAGCTTCTGCAGAGCATTTCAAAGAAACAATGTTATGTCTGAATCAGAATCTGAACATAAAAGTTCAAAAGATAACATGATAATGCTTGCTTGGCAACCCCATCTTCCTGATGGAAATGCAAACAGACAAAGTCAAAGCTTTTTATTCAAAATGGATTGTAAACACTGGGCCCTACCAACATGCTAATTTGCAGATTATTTTATTACTGTGTACTTTTTGAGACTAAATTGGAACCATCTGTCTTCTCGAGAATTAACTAGAAAAAGATTACAACTGAGCACAAGATGGCAAAGTTCATTTCACTTGCCTCTTGCTGAAGATGGGCCCATCTATCTGCTGGATGTTGGAACCATTTTTAGTGTGTGTGTACCCCATTATTTCCTAAAGTATAAAGTATAATTAAAAACATACCATAGTGAGTGATGCATCCAGACTCATCTATATGAAACATAAGTTAATTCTTTTCGTCCCTTTTTTTTTTTAATATTCATTTTTCCAAAAGGCATCTGGAACCAGGTAGCCCCAGGCCTTACTGATTTATGCATTCAAACTAATCATGTTCTGTTGACTCCATATCTAGACACTCTGATTCTTCATCTATTTGATTTTCACTGCCCTGAGTCACAGGAAAGCCTGTCTTTTCCCAGGATCCCCTTTTCCAATAGTCTCCAAAGTCCCCATGGAAATTATCCATGAAACCACATTGTTCCCTAGGCTTTCTTTCTATCTGCCCGAAGAGAGTTATTTATAGTCAGACTGTCACTTGCAGCTCTCTAGACCTTCTGTTCCAGGGTCCAAAGCCCTCTCCATCCTTCTGCCCCATGGACTCTTCTCTGCTTCCCTCATGTTGCCTCCCCAACCCCACTACTACTGATCTTGGAATCCCTTCACCTCCTACTTCCCACAAGTCTTCCACATCCTCATCCTCCAGACATCTCCTCCTCTGACCAATGGGAAATATTTCCTGATCCTCATAACCAGGACTTGTAGACGGACTTCCCACACCTGAGTTGTTGAGCTCCTAAGCTGGATTTGGTTATTTTCTTTATAAGGAATCCCTCTTCTTCCTAGCATGCACAAGTACTAGAAGTTGGGGTGAGGACTGCTTAAAGGGGAGCATTGAGGACTGGTCAAGAACAGCTTCAGCCTATACCTGGAACCATTGGTAGTTAGGTCAACCTAGCTGTGCTATTCAACCTGTCCACTCTTCCAGTCTTCTTTCTCACCCATTGTTGGTTGTTGTTATTGTTTTTCTCAGCAGCCAAGATGTCTTTCCTAGAAATATGGCTTCCTTTAGGGACTCCCCAGTCAAGAACGGTCTTTAAACTCTAGTAAAAAGACCCTTACCCTGAGCTCCATGTTTTAGAAGGCTCTGCTTCAGCTTCCTAGACATGTTCCACCTCAGACAGTCTATAAGACCGAGGGATCATGCTCGCTCAGAGACCATGGTCTTCCATGCTCCAGGTACCCAGAATCCTGGAATCCCTGCCCAAGTGTCCCCGTGATATCCTAGAGTTTGCAAACCCTCTTATCTGGGGCCTGTTCTCCCAAGGGCAGGCTGTGCCTCCAGTACATGCAAGGCTAGACCTGGAGGTGGACAAGGGACAACGATTTGGGGGATACTGTGGACCAAGCTTCGAAATGTGGTCTAGTCTAGGGTGTCTGCATATCTGCATTTGAGTCTTCTTGCAGTGACAGATGGAGCTACATGTGTAAACAGAAGATGGGCAGATCCTAGGCCACATTGGCTCTCCCGCACTGTGATGTTTAGAAATGGAAGTCCAAAAAAGTCTAAGAATTCTGAATTTGATCTTTGCCACCCGGGTTATTATGAAAGTACATTTGTCAAAGTTGAAGGATATATTGTATTTAATATTTTATTAAGCTAGTTTATAACTTTGAAATATGTGAACATACAATTGTGGGCCTTCATTTAGTCTCTTGCCTTGGTCCTGGTCCATGTCCCTTGAACATGCTGAATTTGAACTGCTGAATCACCACCAATCAAGGGATGTAGTTGAGCATCTAAGTGTAATGGAATACACTGTAACAGCTAAGATGATACCCAAAATTCTGTGGTTGAGGGAATGTGCTGGAGAGCACCAACAGACCTCTAGGGGGCAGTGTTGCCTAACCCTCAACTTGCCCAGTTAAGGGACAAGTTTTGGTGTATCCAGAAAACTTAAAAATGGAGATTGATCCACCAGCTCTTCCCAGATTTTTCAAACCTCAGCCAGGTGAAACCTTGGCTGTTTCTGACACTGTTTTACAAGATGAAGTTCAGTTTCTCAGCCTTTCTAAGGGCAGATCTGAGCATCACTTCTCCTTTTCAAGAAACAATCACCCTCTCACCTTCCTCCCCACCCGGGAGCATAGGGACCAGGCTGCATAGGGACACAATGGACACCGGAAGTGAAAAATTTGTTGAGCAATGACTTTCATTCACCCTTTAGTCAGACAGACTCCATGGTCTTGGGGCTCTGAGCTTCCCCCAGGGTCTACCCTAGGTATCATAAGTGCTAGTTCCTCTAGGTAAAGTGCCAGAAGACCTATATGTAAAGGACTCACCCTTCACCTCCTGTGTAGACTGAGCTACAGGGTGACCTAGGTGCCGGCTGCAGGGATGAAGCACAGAAATCGACCGCAGGTACTATATCAGGGCTTTGTAATCAGGGGATCCTGCTCCTCCTCCAAAAGGTGTCGCAAGGACTTTGCCAGGCAAGTTACACCCACTGGCCTCAGTTAACACCCCCAAGAGCATGGCGTCAAGTGGGAGGGAAGAACTATTGGCTGAGCATCAACTCCATGCCAGACCAATTTAGACTTTATTTAGATACTTTCTTTAGTCCTCACAGCCACCAAATGGCTGATATCTAAGAATTTGTGCTTCCCACTTTACAGATAGGGACCAAGGTCCAGAGAAATGGTAACCAGATGTTAAAACACAAGATTTACCTGAAGCACGAGACAACAGAAAGGTGAGAGACAACAGTACAAATTTTTCAAAACTGATTCATGACTCTTGGGTCCCTAAACCACATGAAGAGAAGGGAGTGGAGGCATTGAAAAAGAGAGTTCTCCGGGTGCTGTGTGTCCTCCCCTCCCCCTTGGGGGTAGTGGCTAGGGATGCTTTTCCCTCACCTCAAGCCTATGAGAAAGGGCTTTAGCACTACCACCTAGAAAACATAATGTGTGTCCCCTGTAGTTTGGGGGTACCCAGAAGACTGGTATCTAACCCGTGCCTGATAAGTCTGAAGGGGGCGGGATTGATTGGTTCCTGAACTGTGGGCAGAGGCTGCTGTCACACTGGGTTTGGCCCAACTAACCTAAATATGTCATAGTAAAGAATGGGCGATGAGAAAAAGATAAGGAGGGGATGTCTTAGATCCTGCCCTGAAAGAGTTTCCCTACAGGGGCACGGGAACCTTAATAGTAAGAGTCCAGAGAGGAACATCCAGACGCCTAAGGACTGTGAAGGGGTCACAGGGAGCCAGAAATTACAGAGATGTTTAAAAAAGGTGGGGGGGGGGGGGGTGGCGCCTGGGTGGCTCAGTCGGTTAAGCGTCCGACTTCGGCTCAGGTCACGATCTCGCAGTTCATGAGTTCAAGCCTCATGTCCAGCTCTGTGCTGACAGCTCGGAGCCTGGAGCCTGCTTTAGATTCTGTGTCTCCCTCTCTCTCTGCCCCTAACCCGCTCACATTCTGTCTCTGTCTCTCTCAAAAATAAATAAACATTTAAAAAAAATAAATTAATTAAAAATAAATAAAAAATCAACCTGCTTCTGATTACCCCTCCAAATGATAACAGTGATTTTTCCCAAGATATAGGACTATAGATTATTTTAATTTGTACACATTTATTCACTTAATTTTAGCACTTTCTATGTGCAAGGCACCCTTTATTTCACTTTGTTTTTTTTTTAATTTTTTAAACATTTATTCATTTTTGAGACACAGAAACAGAATGTGAGCAGGGGAGGGGCAGAGAGCAAGGGAGACAGAATCCGAAGCAGGCTCCAGGCGCTGAGCTGTCAGCACAGAACCCAACACGGGGCTCAAACTCACGAACCGTAAGATCATGACCTGAGCCAAAGCTGTACGCTTAACCGACCGAGCCACCCAGGTGCCCCATATTTCATTTTGTTTTTTAGTGAATTTTTTAGAAGGTTAATTTTAGTGCTGCAGGAAAAGAAGTCCATGCAAGTGAAAGCCGTCCATGCCTGTTCCCTTGGCAAGCAATATGGGAGGCAAGAATGTGAGTGTCAGGAGTGAGCATTTGGCATAAACCAGCTCTCCGTGGGTCTCATCCAGAAAACACAGCTGCATAAGGATGATGTGCGAAAGCAAGGCCTACTGGAAACATCCCTGAGTGTTAACACATGTTACATAAAATACAAAACTTGAACTTCAGACTATTGACCCAAGAATGAAGAGTTTACCAGAGCAGTATCTAACCACACAAAAGAGCGATGTTTGTATCCTAAGGCCGTTTTCCCTCTGCAGCACATTGTACATATTGTCATATCAGCCACACAACTTAAAGACCTACAGACCCCCTCCTCCCCAAATATAAAAGTACATATAGTCGTTCTCCCACAGTTACCATTTTACCAGACACAGGTTCAAATATTAAAAAACAATCTCAGGGGTGCCTGCGTGGCTCAGTCGGTTAAGCATCCGACTCTTGATCTCTGCTCAGGTCATGAGCTCATATGGTTCTTGGGTTTGTGCTCTGACAGCATGGAGCCTGCTTGGGATTCTCTCTCTTCCTCTTTCTTCCCCTCTGTCTTGCACATGCACACGCTCTCTTTCTCTGTCTCAAAATAAACAAAATAAACTTTAAAAAATGATCTCAGGCATTTATGCTTGTGTCTCTAGCCCTCTGTGCAGATTGCTCTTCATATTTTCTCTCTCTCTCTCTCCCTCTCTCTCTGTCACACACACACTCACACACACACACACACACACACACACACACTGTCTCTTCTCTTCCCATTCCTCATCCCTGCCCCCTTTCCCTACCTTCCACAGGCCAGGGTATTAAATGTTTTCTGTTTCTTAAATGCATCACGCTCTCTTCAGCTTCTACACATACTCCCACCACCCTTTATCACCATGAAACTGCCCTTCAGCTCCAAGTCTGAGTTGGGTACAAGCCCCCACATGGTCTATTTCTACACCTTAATTGTCTACCTTTTGTGTATCCTCTAAACTATAAGTTCCATGAAAGCAAGGAAGTTTCTTCCCAGAATGTCCTTAACAAACAAATAACTAGTGCTCTCTGTGCCAGGCTCAACTCTGAGTAGGACAGCACCTAGCTGCCTGTCTGGAATACCATGGGTACCTCCCCCAAATTGGTTGACTGAACAGGTAGACAGATGGATAGGAATGTGTCAGGAACACGTTCAGCTGCAGCAAAAATAAAATCTAAACAATGTTTAAATAATTAAGGAACTTATTTGCCTCACACAGCAAGAAGGCACAGGTAGGCTGTCCAATGACAGCAGTGTCCCAAAAGTTATCAGGGGATTCCATCTTCCTATTGTCTACCTTTATGACAAAAAAAAAAAAAAAGTGTGTCCATGTCCTGACCCTTGGTACCTGTGAATGTGATCTTATCTGGAAATAGGGTCATGTAGATGTGATCAACTTAAGACAAGGTCATGCTGGAATAGGGTGGGCCCTAAATCCTACACGACTGGTTCCCTTACAAGAAAAGAAGAGACACAGAGAGAAGGCCATGTGACAACACAGGCAGAGGTTGGAGTGATGCTTCTATAAGCCAAGGAAGTGTCAAGGATCGTCAGCAACACCAGAAGACAAAAAAGAGGCAAGGAAGGATCCTCCCCTAGAGTCTTCCGAGGGAGCATGGCCCTGCTGACACCTTGATTTTGAACTTCGAGACCCCAGAACTGTGAGACATTACATTTCTGTTGTTTTTCAGCCACCTGGTTTGTGGTACTTTGTTATGGCCACCTTAGACAACCAATGAGATATGACTTTCATCTTCCTCTTCACAGGACAGCAGCTACTGCTAGACATCTGTGGTCTGGTCAGGAAAAGGTGGGGGAAAGAGCAAAAGTCTGATGGGTCATCCCGCAGTCTAGACTGCACCCTCAGGGAGCTTTCCTGGAAGTCCAGTCAGTGATGCCAACGAACATCTCACGAAAGAGGGCTGGGTCACAAAGTCACCCTCCAGCTGCAGGGAAGTCTGGGCAAGTGGATGCTCTTAGTTTTCAGATTCGACAGTTGAGGAAGGCAAGTGGGACTGTAAATGATGCTGGACTTACCAGTTCATAGTAGCTAGCAAGTCATTGCCCTGTTCGGGCCACTAATGTTACCACACCACCCGTGTCTGTCCCCTCCCCAGTATATCCTTACTTGATAACAAATAAATCCTGCATTCATGAGAACAGTCACTGTGTCATGGCTGACCGGTTAGAACATTACAATTAGGAATAGGCCTCTCACCTTTTGGGATGAGCACTGGGTGTTGTATGGAAACCAATTTGACAGTAAATTTCATATATTAAAAAAAAAAAATGAAAAAAAAAAAAAGGAATAGGCCTCTCAAACTGAGGGTTGAGGGGGGTGGGAGGGAGAGGAGGGCGGGTGATGGGCATTGAGGAGGGCACCTTTTGGGATGAGCACTGGGTGTTGTATGGAAACCAATTTGACAATAAACTTCATATATTGAAAAAAAATAAAATAAATTCAAATGAAAAAGAAAAGGAATAGGCCTCTCATAAATGGTAACAGGTGAGAAATATCCCTCTTTGCTCTCTCATCCCCATGACCAGGGTTGGGGTGAGTCCATGGAAGGATCACCACTTGAAGGAGATGGCTGTCAGCCCACAGCTCCTGCTTTCTGGGCCTCTTCCCTCAGCCACTAAGGTCTCTGCCTGTGAGACCACCACCCCCTCTCCGGTAAAACTTGTAAACGATCACTGAGCCTCAAACTAGGCTATTCATAGACTAGGTCAGAAGTACCCACCACCCCTTAGTGTTTGGCTTTGACATTCTGATTTTTTTTTTTAATGTTTATTTTTGAGACAGAGAGAGACAGAGCATGAACGGGGGAGGGTCAGAGAGAGGGAGACACAGAATCCGAAGCAGTCTCCAGGCTCCGAGCTGTCAGCACAGAGCCCGACGCGGGGCTCGAACTCACGGACCGTGAGATCATGACCTGAGCCCAAGTCGGACGCTCAACCGACTGAGCCACCCAGGTGCCCCTGGCTTTGACATTTTGAAATTATACATGTAATAAATATATTCTCCTAAAAAATCAACAGGTCAAAGATTTATAGATTAGAAATGAAAAGTCTCCTTTTTTCAGCACCCCCCCCCAAAACCTGCCCCCAGTCACATGTCCCTTAGCAGATGCAACCACTAATAACAGTCAGTGTGTTTCTTCCAGTTTGCTGTCATCCATGCATTTATACACACACACACACACACACACACACCAAGTACAGTTTGCACACTTCCTAAATGGGATTACACTGCCACCCATTTGTTCCATTTTACAATAGGTCTTGGTATTGCTTGTAAGGGTTTGCTGTGATTTATCAACCACACCCACACCGGACATAGGTGAAACAGCAAGTGATGGAGAAGCTCAGACTCCTGCCAGACTGCCTGGGGTCACATCCCATCACAGCTCTGCCTCCTGCTGGCTCCAGGCCAGGAAGAAGCTGCTTCTTCACCGTTTTGTGTCTCAGGTCCTTCATCTGTACAATGAGGATAATAAAAGCACCTACAGGGTTGTCACGGGGGAGTAAGTGAGTTCATTTATGTAAAGTGCTTAGGCAAGTACTGACCCAGAGAAGGCTTTCTGTAGGTATGAGCTGTTACTCATCATAATGGCAGTATTTCCAATTTTCCTAGAGTAATATTTTAGCAAACAATTTACAGACAGCTCTGTGTGAGCATGTGTGCGTATTTCTACGGGACAGATTTCCATTCCTAGGAGTGGAATTGCTATATTCAGAGACCTCCACATTTTAATTTTGCTAGACCATACTGAGCTGCATCTCCGAAAGAGTATATTTATTTGCACCTGCACCAGCACTGGATATTAACTCCAGTCTTTGGCAATCTCTGGGAGGAAATGGTGTTTTGATGTTTTATTTTGCATTTCCCAGATTACCACTAAGTGTCAGTATCCTTAGCCACTTTCCGGCCCTGTTCCCCTTTTTCTTCTGTGAATCCACCTGCCACATATTTTACCAATTTGCCACTGGATGACTTTCCTTTTTCTTATTGATTTAAACGTGCTTCCCATATATCGTGGCTATCAACCAGTGATTATATACGCTAGTCAGATTTTCATCCAGTGAGGTGTGTGCCTATTATTAGTCTGACATGCATCATTATCAAATTTTTAGTGCTCAATTCCCACCGTCTTTTCCTGTGGCATTGCTTAGGGAGGCTTTTCCTACCCCAGCATATGGAAAACAGTCCTTATTATCCAAGGAAGCAATGAAAAAGAAAAAAAGTTTGGGCTGAAATTTTATCTGGAAAAAGTAAGTTAAACAAGTGTTTTTTAATATTATATTTAACCACATTTCCATTATAATGCGACCCATAAACTACTTTTCAAAATGTGCAAGACATAAATCAGGCTTTTACGGAGGGGGATCATTCTTCTGATTGAAATCTGTGATTGCATAACATAGCCTCCTTCGTTTTTTTACAGCACAGTCGTTTTACAAAAATATCTGCAGACAACATCAATTCTCCCAAGGGAGTCTCTCAATCCTTTGATGTTTAAATCATTCCCTTGTGACGGCTCTGTCCTGATTTGCTGATGAACTTTCTCTTCTTCATGCCTTAACTGGGCTCTCTCCTGTTGCGAGAACTTCACCTGCTGATGGCTCCACAGGCGATCTAAGGAAGGATCCACCATCATTTTCATCAGCTGCATGAAAAGCCCTACCTCTTGCCAGGTTTGCGTTGTCACTGTGCAGTCCATTCGTTCTGGCACGATTTCGCCGAGTGTTTACAACACCAGGCTCTAATCAGAGATATTTGGTATCTGAGACACATGTTTGAGCCCAGGAAGATTTTACATGTGGCCAATCCATTACTTAATATTTTTGTGATGTGTCTATTTTTTGCTTTTTGTGTAACTCCATCACTTCAGAAACTCAGATAATGAGGACTGGAATAATGAGGACTCCTTGAGCCCGCCATTCCATTAAGTGACCCAATACCAAGGGGGTGTACTGAGCGCTATTCTAGGCCCAACAAATAAGGCTCTGTAGCAGTCAGGGTTGTCTGGAGAAACAGAATAAATGTAGATAGAGAGACAGATGGATAAATAGATAGATAATAGATAGACATTTACCATGGGGAATCAGCACATGTGATTAGGAGGGCTGTGAAGTCCTATGATCTGCCTGCAAACTGGAGAACCAGGAAAATCTAATTCCAAAGTCCTAAGAACCAGGAAAGCCAGTGGTGTAAGCGCCAGTCCAGGGGAAGAAAAAGATGGATGTCCCAACTCGAACATTCAGGCAGAAAGACGGAATCTGCCCCTCCTCCACCTTTCTCCTCTGGTTCAAGCCCTCACAGATTGGACAAGCACCCCCCACACCAGGGGAGGGTGGTTGGCTTTACTCAGGCCACTGACTTCAGTGGTAATCTCCTCCAGAAACACCCTCACAGTCATACCCAGAAATAGTAACCAGATACCTGAGCACCCTCTGGCCAGGCAAGTTGACATGTGTAGTGAACCATCACAGCACCTCTGACAGGTGTACTGCCTTCACCTGAAGCATATATTTCCTCTTCTGTTGAAGGAACAGTACACACTGAAGAACCCTCTTCCCCAACCCCGCCCTACATCCCCCTTACGCTCACCTGCATACACCAACACCACCAGCCTTCTTCCTCCTAATACTTCCTATGAAAAGCCTGAAACCAAAAACATCAGGGAAAAATCAAACTTAATACTCGTGAGAAAGTAAAATCCTGGTCAGGGCAAGAGGAAAGTTCAGAAGTGCGTTACACAGTGAACAGATGGGCCTCATTCCCCCACCTGACAAACAAGCAGATGGGGGTCACGCTGGAAAGAAAACAAACCCCCACCTTGTTCCAGCTCCAGCATTCGATGGGTCAACATCTGACTGTCCTGAGCCAGGCACTTAGGTCAGACTCACTTCCCATATACACTGCGTTCCACAACTGTGTCTGAGGCTTTGATGATGTCGAAGTCCAAAGACAATGAGCTCCCCACCTCCAGCCTCCATGTTGTGGGCTCTCTCTGCCACTCAGACCTCTGGTCGGGGAAAAGAGAACATTCCCCAGTTTTGACACCTGAGCCTATGGGAGGGAGTGTTATTCTGTGTCAACTTGGCTGGGCCACTGTGCCCAGATATTTGGTCAAACATTATTCTGGATGTTTCTGTGAGGTTGTTTTTGGATGAAATTAACGTTTAGATTAGGAGACCATAGGAGCATATTATCTGCCATAATGTGGGTGGACCTCATCTAATTAGTGGAAGGCCTGACTGGGGGGGGGGGGGGGGGGGAAGGCTGACCTTCCCAAGCAAGAGGAAATTCTGTCAGCAAATGGCCTCTAGACTTGAATTGCAACATTGGCTCTTTCCTGGGTCTCCAGGCTGCCAGCTTACCCTACAGATCTTGGACTTACCAGCCTCCATAAGAGGGAGCCAACTCCTTAAAATAAATCTCTCTATATAAATATATACATATCCTATTGGCTCTATTTCTCTGCAGAACATTGACTGATCCTGTAAGGAAGTCAGGCCAGGCCTTCCTGTCCATTCATACAGGGCTAGTTTGAGGAAGGATCTCAGGTTCACTCAACAAAGCTATAAATGACAGGAGCCTAGGATATTGTTTTTTCCAAAGATACCTGAATTTCAAAAGGGAACAAACGTCACTGGTTTTTCTAGTGGGTTTCTTTTTCTTCTTTATACTTTTGTGATTCTTTCATATATTCTTCAATTAGGTATTATTTTCGCATTTGCAAAATGAAATTTAAATATAAACTTACTGTGTTTTGGGGGCACCTGGGTGTTTCTGTCGGTAAAGCGTCCGACCTCAGCTCAGGTCATGATGTCACCATTCGTGAGTTTGAGTCCCACATCGGGCTCTGTGCTGTCCGTGCAGAGCCTGCTTCAGATCCTCTGTCTCTCTCTCTCTCTCTCTGCCCTTTCACCTCTCTCACTCTCTCTCTTTCTCAAAATAAACATTAACGAACAAAATAAATTTACTGTACTTTACCACCTCTACCTTCCATAAATCATTGCTATTTTCCCCTTGTGTCTGATACTGAGTTGACCAGCATCCTAAAGCTGGAGTTCAACCTCTTTGTTTTCACAGATTCATTTACTCATCGGCTGATTGACTCAACACATTTTCATCTGGCACCTCTGTGCTTAGGTGTTCCAGGAGTCGTAACAGGGGCTAGTCTGCCTGAGTTCGTATCCCAGTTCAGCCCATTACTAGTCCTGCGAGCTCAGTCTAGTTACTTAATCTCTCTGTGCCTTGGTGTTTGTTGGTTTCAGTCAAAAAGGACAAACAGTAGATGAAACAAGTTGGCAGTTGAAGCATTTAGGGCAAGGCTCGGTCATTGTACAAGCTCTCGCTTCATATTCAGCTAGTATCATTCCAGATGCTGCTAAGGGAATAGCTTTGGTTGGGGGAGGCGGGGAGTAAAAGAAGTTTCTGTGTGTTGGTTTCCATTTTCGGAGTGAAGGGGGAAGTGGTCAAGCTGTCATTTTGAGGAATGCAAACAACACAAGAAGAGGCAAGTGAAGGGGATTGGAAGGTGGTGATAGGGGTCCATACACGGGTAACAGCACCAGGCTGGACCTTGTGGTGTCCTCCAGGGCACAGGGGTGGGAACAGAGAGAAAGATGTGGATTATTCCAAGCTGGGTTTCACCTTAGTGTGGTGGAAGGCCACCAGAAGCAAGGATGTGGGCTAGAGAGTGGGCAGGGGGACAGACAGAAGCAGGCACAGGAGTGTTGCCCCCTGCTTGTTTCTGTAGAGGACACCAGACTCTTACAGAACCAGAGTGAGCCCCACCCCACCACTTGGCACACAAGGAAGGCTGTATGCCTTTTATTTTTTGAATTGAATTCAGTTCAGGCTGCAACATGCCAGCTTAGCAGGAAGTTCAACACCTTCCACTTGTGGCTTCCTGCCAACGTCTTAGCATTGTCCAAACCCCCCCACATACTTAGTAGTGTCTCCAAAGCCAGTCCCCTCTGGTTTTGGTCACACAAAGCAAAACTGAGACCAATGCCCTTGGGGCTGAAGGAAACCACAGCCACCCTCAGAACCCAGCTGCTCCAGATCTAGCTGCCTGGCCAGGCAGTGAGGATCACAAAAGCTACAGTTAAGTACTCATCTTGTCTGGTTCAAAGAAATCATTGGTGCTACTGTGGGTTTCAAGACACAGCGTTTCTTCAAGGCAGCAACATTGCGCTTTCCAGGGGTATTTCCATGCAGGAAGCTACACACCCAAACCAGCTCTGGTTCCCAAGGTCCCCCCGCTACAGGCATGCACCCCATACCAGGCAGATAGGTGCCCCTGCCCAACACTACTTCAGAGCAATGTTTCCGTCATCACAGCCAAGCCATCTTTTTGAGCCCAGGTCACCAGCAGCCCGAGGAAGATCACGGAGGTCCCTTTTCTCTGTAGAACTGCCTCAGCCTGAGACCATCTCAGAATCTATAGGGGTCCAAATAGCATCCAGCCTCAAAGGGAATAGGTTGGGGTTTCCATTTCTCTCCTCACAGGAAGGTTCTTTCCTTTCTACACTTTGGTGACCAGAGGGATGAGGACCCTCAATCAAGCCATCAAAAGGGCCCCCCACTCCCACAGGGCAAGCCTGGCTGCACATTTACATAAATAAAGAGTTCACTCAACCCTTCCTGGACCAAAGAAAAATCTGACTTGCTGTCTCTACCTCAATAGAGAAGCAACTAGTGTGGTGCCTGGGTGGCTCAGTTGGTCAAGCATCCAACTTCAGCTCAGGTCATGATCTCACAGTTTGTGAGTTCGAGCCCCACATCGGGCTCTGTGCTGACACCTCAGAGCCTGGAGCCTGTTTCAGATTCTGTGTCTCCCTCTCTCTCTGCCCCTCCCCTGCTTGCTCTCTCTCTCTCTCTCTCTCTCTCTCGAAATAAATAAACATTAAAAAAAGAGTTAATGGGGGTGCTTGGGTGGCTCAGTTGGTTAAGCGTCTGACTTCAGCTCAGGTCATGATCTCACAGTTTGTGGGTTCAAGCCCTGCGTCAGGCTCTGCGTTGACAGCTCAGAGCCTGGAGCCTGCCTTGGATTCTGTCTCCCTCTCTGCCCCTTCCCCACTCATGCTCTGTCTCTTTCTCTCTCTCTCCCCAAAATAAATAAATGTTAAAAAATATTTTTAAATAAAAAAAAAACAAAAAAGAACTAGCAATAGCAGCTTTTCTCCATGTAAAAAAAAAAATGGTTAAAGACTAAAGCTTGACAATAAAATAAACAACTTGATTTTATTTTTTTAACCTTTTTAAAAATGTTTATTTATTTATTTTGGCAGGGGCAGTGGCAGGGGGGGCGGGGAGAGAGAAAATCCCAAGCAGGCTCCATGCTGTCAGCACAGAGCCTGATGTGGGGCTCGAACTCACAAACCGTGAGATCATGACCTGAGTGGAGATCAAGAGTCAGATGTTCAACCAACTAAGCCACCCAGGTGCCCCCAACCTGATTTTAAAATGAGCCAAAGACTTTAACAGACACCTCACCAAAGAAGATACACAGATGGCGAAAAGGCACATGAAAAGATGCTCCACGTCAGAGGTCGTCAGGAAAATGCAAATCAAAACAAGGAGATACCACTACACGTCTATTAGAATGGCCCAAACCCAGAACACTGACAACATGAAATGCCGGTGAGGATGTGAAACCACAGGGACCCTCATTCCTTCCTGGTGGGAATGCAAAATGGTGCAGCCACTTTAGAAGACAGATCAGTGGTTTTTCACAAAGCTAAACATAGTCTTACCATATGATGCAGCAATTGTACTTCTTGATATTTACCCAAAGGAGTTAAAAACTTATGTCCACACAAAAACCTACACACAGATGTTACTAGCAGCTTTATTTATAAGAGCCAGATCTTGAGAGCAACCAAGATGTCCTTCAGAAGGATGGATAAATAGACTGTGGTTTATCCAGACGACGGAATATTATTTAGTGCTAGAAAGAAATGAGTTATCAAGCCATAAAAATACATTGAGGAACCTTAAAGACATATTACTAAATGAAAGAAGCCAATCGGAAAAGGCTACATAGTGTATGATTCCAACTCTATGACATTCTGGGAAATTCAGAGCTATGGAGACAGTCAAAAGATTAGTGGTTGTCAGGGGTTTGGGGGAGGGATGAATAGGCGGGACCCAGAGGATTTTTAGGGCAGTGGAAATACTCTGTATAATACCATAATGAGGGATACATTTCATTGTACATTGTCCAACCCCATAGAATGTGCAGCACCAGGAGTGAACCGTAATGTAAACTCTGGACTTTGGGTGATTATGATGTGTCTGTTCAGGTTCATAAATTGTAACAAATGTCCCACTAGGGTGGGAAACGTTGAAACAGGAAAGGCTGCACATGTGGTGGAGCAGGGGGTATATGGGAAATAGCTATATCTTCCTCTGGAGTTTGCTGTGAACCGAAAACTGCTCTAAAGAAATAAAGTCTTAAGGGTATTTTTAAGTAAATAAGGAATTGATTAAAGATACCGTTGCTGTTGCTTCATTCAAGCAAAAGTAGATGGATTAGAAAGAATGTGTTCCTTCTTTTGAAATTGGATTGCCTAGGACAGTGGCCCTCACTCATTCATCCAACAAATATTTATTGTATGCCTACTGTGTGCCAGGCACTGCTCCCGGCACTGGGGATGTGGCGGTGAGCAAAGAGACCATGTCCCCTCCTCTTGTGAAATTTACATTCTCATAAGCTATATTAGGTAATGAAACGCTACAGAGGAAGATAATAGAGCCAAGGGAAAGGGAGAAAGAGCTCATTTTTCAGTAGGATGGTCTGGAAAGTCCTCTTTGGTAAGAAGACTTTTGAGCAGAGAACTGGAGGATGTAAGAATCAAGCTTTTCAGGCAGAAGGAAGGCAATGAGTGGGAGCAAGCCTCTCATGCTTGAGGAGGCTGGAGCAGTATGAGTGACAGGAGGTGAGACCAGAAGCTTGGGACTGGGCACAGACCATGCAGGCCCTTGACAAGCTTAGTGAGAAGCTTGCATTTTACTCTGTGTGAGATGGGCAGCCACAGGGAAGTTCTGAGTGGAGAAGTGACATGGCCTTACTTCCACCTTGGAGGGACCATGTTGGCCCCTGGCTCCTTGGTGGAGAGACAGGCGGTAAGAGGGACAAGGTAGAAGCAGGGAGACCAAGTAAGGGTTTTTCCTGACAGTCTGAGGTGACGTGGGCTTGAGTGAGGCTGGTGGTGGTGGTGGTGGAAGGAGATGGTAAAATGCATGATAAGGTCAATAGGATTTCCCAATGGATTGGATGCATGTATCAGAAAAAGAGTGAAGGATGAGCCACTGGAAGCATGATGCTGCAATTTACTGAGATGAGGGAAACTGGGGAAGAACGAGTAAGAGGGGCATTTGAGAAGGAATCAAAAGTTCAATTTTAAATATGCTTCGTCTGAGATACACAGTAGGCATGGGGTGGTAATGTCCAGTCTGAGGTTCAGGGGGAAAAGGCAAGAGTCCTGTGGAATGGTCAGCCTATGAGTTGTAGTAAAAGTAGAGGAACGCATGGGAGGGCCTGGAGAATGCACACAGATGTGGAAGAGGCCAGAAGATTGAGCCATGGGCATTCCAATATTTAAGGCTTAGAGACAAGAGGAGAAAACCAGCAAAATGTGCTGAGGAGGAATGGCCTATGGCGTGGAAGGAAGAGCCAGGAAAGGGTGGAGCCGGGGGTGTGAGGAAAGTGTTTCGAGAAGGGACTCAGCAGTGATGTCAACTACAGTTGGGTCAAGATGAGGACTGAGACTTGACCACTGGATTTGGCAACGCGGAAGTCATTTCTGGCCTTGACTGGGCAGTCTGGGTAGAGTGTTAGAGGCAAAAATCCAAGTGGGAATAGACTCAAGAGAGGACAAGAAAAAGAGGAAGAAAAGAAAAAGGGAAAGTGAGGACAGCAAGTACACAAAACTCTTTTGAAGAGAATTGCCATAAAGGAGAGCAGAGAAATAGGGTGGGATGAGACGAGGGGCAGGGATGAGGGAGTTAAGCTAAAGTATTTGTTTTGTGGTTGTTTTGTTTTAAGATGGTGAGCATCAGTGGGTTTGAGTCCTGATGGGAAGGAGCAATAGAGAGAGGAAAATTGATGATGCCAGACAGAGGGAAATACTTGGAACACCGTCTTTGGGTGAAGGGACAGAGGGCAGATTCCAGAGCATGAGAAGAAGTGGTGTTCTTCGATGGAGCTGCGGATAAGCCATCCATTGTAACAGGAGCCAGGCTCAGGCTCTTAGAAGTTAGCAGAACTTTGTGTGTGTGTGGGGGGGGGGGGGGGGGGGGGTTCTTTTCAACTGTCTGCCACAAGGTGGCAGTAGACAGCTTCATATAAACCCTACAACTCCCTAACACCTTTGGGAAAATGGCAAAAGCTTAAGTAGATTTGAATTTTTTTTTTTTTTTAAAGACTTGGTGGCTGTTCTGAAGGACAACACTGGTGCCTCCTGGTCCTTGAGCCTCATCTTAAATAGCACCTTCTCAGTCAGTCTCTCCCTGCCCAACCCTCCAAGATAGATCTCCAAGTCTTCCTGATCAAACTGCTCGAGGCTGTGTGGTGCTCTCCTGGGAAGAACACGGGGGATAGAGTCTGGGCAATTGCCCAGGCAAGCACAACCGGGACTGATATGAGAATGACACTCTAGCACCAGAGCAACCAGGAAGTGCTTGCCGCAGTCTGAGCACGAGAGGCTTGCTGTCTGGACCAGAGCAGGGCAGTGAGCATCGGAAGGACAGGAGGGGCTTAACACCTAATGAGGAGATCATCTAGAGCAGTAAAGGAGAGGGAGAAGTCCAGACTGGTTGTCAGGTCTCTGGTGTGAACAGGAAGATGGTCCCATGAGGTGAACACAAGGGACAACCCAGGAGGCAGAGCCAGTTTGTGGGCAAGGTGATGACCACAGTTTTGCACTGTGGAGTCTGATGTGTGTGGAGAGCATTGGGGGAAGATGTGCAATTTTACACATAAACATGGTGCTTGCAAGAGAGAGAGAGGACTAAGCTGAAATCATTGAATTGGTTACTGTCAGTAGTTAAAACATAAGAGTGGGTGAGGAGCATATAAAAAGAGAAAGGTTATTTACACTGAGAATCACCAATATTGAAGGATGAGCAAAGGACAAGAAATCTATCCAGAAAGAACAGCTGGAAAAACAGCTGGAGCTGTGAGGATCTAGGCAGTAGTAAATTTCCAAAGAGAGGCTATGTTAGGGGTGTCTGGGTGGCTCAGTTGGTTAAGTGTCCGACTTCAGCTCAAGTCATGATCTCATGGTTTCGTGGGTTCGAGCCCCACATTAGGCTCTGTGCTGACAGTGCTGAGCCTGCTTAGGATTCTCTCTCTCTTCCCCTGTCCCTGTCTCTCTCTCTCTCTCTCTCTCTCTCTCAAAATAAATAAATAAATAAACTTAAGAAGAAGAAGGAGGAGGGAGAGGAGACAGTGGCCACTGTATTAGTCTGCTAAGGGCTACCATATCAAAGTGCCACAGATGCTGTCTTTAAAAAATAGAAACTTGGGGGCGCCTGGGTGGTTCAGTCGGTTGAACGTCCAACTTTGGCTCAGGTCATGATCTTGCAGTTCATGAGTTTGAGCCCCGCATCGGTCTCTGTGCTGACAGCTCAGAGCCTGGAGCCTGTTTCAGATTCTGTGTCTCCCTCTCTCTCTCTGACCCTCCCCCATTCATGCTCTGTCTCAAAAATAAAAATAAACGTTAAAAAAAATAGAAATTTGTTTTGTCAAGGTTCTGGAGGCTGGAAGTTCAAGATCAAGGTGTCATCAGGATTGATGACTCAAATCTGTCTCCTGGACTTGTAGATGGTGGTCTTTCCCCTGTGTCCTCACCTTGTCTTTCTTCCGTGTGTGTCTTGTGTCCTCATGTCCTTTTCTTAGAAAGACCTCAGCCCTATCGGATCAGGGCCTGCCCTAATGATCTCCTTTGAACTTAATTGCCTCCTCAAAGGCCCTTTCTCCAAATAAATTCTGATTCTGAATGCTAGAGGTTGGTACTTCGACATGGGGATATGGGGGGACACGATTGCACCCATGGCTATGTTTAATAGTTAAACATAGCACAGAGGCCCAGTAACTGAAAGATGCAAACTTCCCTGTGGCCTTGGTGATGCAGAAATCATTGATCTCAGCCAGTGCTTGCTGACATGAGACAGCAGTGAGTTACAGGAAGTTCTTGATATGTGGATAGAGGCATGTGCATGGGGAGCTTACGAGAGTCGCCACTATATCTCTGCTCCCTTTTCTCATTTGAAAAGCAAGGTGTAAGGGTATTTGGTACCAAATAATTTAGATGTTATGGATATCATGGGGTACTCTCCAGAGTAGAATGATTTCACCTAATGAGCACTTTCTAAGTGCTAGAAAAATTCATTTAATCTTCATGACAAATCTATGAAGTGGTACTTATAATTTCATTACCAAGTTGAAGAACTGGGGCAGTTGGGGATTGAGCAATTTGCCCACAATGACACCGGTGTTGGCAGCCAGGCTGGGAGTCATCCTCATAGCTGTTGGGAAGCTTCAAAGCGCTTGTCCTTACCTACTTTGTCATGCTGTCTGTATTGAAAGGAGACAGCAAATTAGAGATGGGATATGTACTACAAGTTCATTCGTAAGTCATTTGCCTGGATCTTGGAATACATTTTCCCAGAGAAATGTGATCAGCGGTGATTGGGCCCCCACCAGCCCACAAGTGGGCTGTTTAAAGTACAATGTATGAGAACTGCTTTTTATACACTACCAAAAAAAGAAAAATCGAAGGCTTTTGCCACACTAGTGATTAAATAAAACAGCAAAACAAGAATATCATTGAGCAAAAAGCTTTTGAAAATTATCTTAAATGCTAGGCCTTGATTAAATGTCACTATGGAAGTCAGTAGGGGAAGGCTCTGGGGCATTTTTTTTTTTTTTAACATTTGAGTTTGAAACGTTTCCTTATTCTGTCCAGTTTACTTCAAACTTATGGTTCCCTCCCCGCTTTTTGATTCAAGTCATTCATTGGCCATGACTGGGAAGTTTCTTGCTCATAAATGTAATTTTGAGAAGAATAGAAATTTTTTAAAAAATTAGTTAATATATATAAAATATAAAATAGTGCCTGGCAGGTAGTAAGTAGTTTAGAGTGCTGGGTAGTCTTCTATAGGCTCTTTGAATGTATTCACTCTCTTATATTCATTCACTTAATTCTTACATAACAATCCTGTTATTGCCCCAGATTTATATTGAGGAAATGGAGGCCCAAAGAGCAGCTTTCCCAAGGTAACACAGCTAGCCAATGGCAGAGCGAAAGTGCAAACTCAGATTTTTAATGACTTTAAAAGGGACGAAAGAGGCTAATGAAGATGTGTGATGGTTAATTTATGTGTCAATTTGGGTAGGCTAAGGTAATCAGATGTTTGATCAAACACCAGTTGAGATGTTGCTGTCAAGGTATTTTTTAGATGTGATTAACACTTAAAGTGGACTTTGGGTAAAGTAGATTACCTTCCATAATGCGGGTGGGCCTCACCCAATCAGTTGAGGCCTTAAGAGCTAAGACTCTGAACACTCAGAGAAGAAGCAATTCTACTTCCAGATTGCCACATAGAAATTCTGCCTGAGTTTCTGGCCTTTGGACTCAAGATTGCATCAGCTCTTAACTGAATTTCTAGCCTGCTGGCCTGCTCTGCAAATTCCAGACTTTGTAGTCCCAACAATTGCAGAAGCCAATTCCATAAAATAAATCTCTCTCATTCTCTTTCTTTTTCTATCTAGACAGGCAGATAGAGAGATACACAGACAGATGATAGATAGATGATAGGTAGATAATAGATAGATAATAGAGAGAGGGAATAGAGAGATCTCTGTTGGTTCGTTTCTCTAGAAAACCCAAATACACATGTGATAAATATTACCCACAATCAGCAATAAAGCCGTGGAATGAAAGAAAGATAAGCAACAAGGAAGGCTGAGCTTGCCTACTACGGAGGAAGATGTGGGGAAGGGTTCATGTTGGCTCACACTATACTTGGAGCCAGATACCAGGTAGTAGTGTTGAACCCAAGCAGCATGGCTTCTCACGGTGGAAGAAGGGGTGTTGGAGAAGATGGAGGGCCTCTTCCAATGGGGGCACTGGAGTGTGGGTTGGGTGGAGATGGGTGAAAAACATGCAGTTCACAAACATTAAAGACAAATTAGCACCAGCATCCTGGGGACTCCTTTACACGTGTCTCTCAAGTGTCCAGGAACGAGTTATTCAATACGTTCATTACTATCATCTTTATTCCTCCCTTATGATTTTGGTCAGCTTTTTTGGAGCTTTTGTGACATGCAGCAAAACTCACCAATTTGTTAAGTATTTAAAAATTTTATATGTTTCGAGGAACATGCAGTCGTGTTACCAGTCACCACCACCCCAGTGCGGGACATTTCCAGCACTCCGAAAAGCTCCCTCGTGCCCCTTTGCTGTCAATCCCCTCTCCTAACCCCTGGCTCTTGCCAACCACTCTGTGTCTATCACTGCAGCTCCGCTTTGTAGAGCACTATGTGTAGGTGGAATCAGATGGTATGTATTCGTTTGTGTTCAGCCACTTTCACTTAGCATTATACTTTCGAGCTCCCTCCATATGGCTGCATGTATCAATAATTCATTCATCCAATTTGCTGGAATTGTCCCACTTACCAGCTGGATATTTGGATGCTTTCCAGTTTTTGTCTATTATGAATAAAGTTGCTATGAACATTCATGTACAGGCCTTTGTGTGGACATGTGTTTTCATTTCTTTTGGGTAAATACCTAAGGGTGGGATTGCCAGATCATGTGGTAAGTGTGTGTTTAACTTTATAAGAAACTGCCAAACTCTTTTCTCAAAGTGACTGTATATGGTTTTTAATTGACCACAAGAGGGAAGGAAGAAAGTAGGGGAAAAAAATCTTGCTGTTGTTTACTAGAAAGTCAACAAGAAAAGGCTTTAAATGAGGAAAAGCAGTTTGGAAATAGCAGTGGGTTCCATTTCTATGTGCAATTCTCTTCCATGGGCCACAAAATCAAGAGCTGGTTGTGCTTTGACTTCTTCAAGTTAACATAATTTGAGACAGGTATGAGTATTCTCTGACCTCGGATTCAAGGACGCCAGGAAAAAATGCACTAAAACATTTTTTTAGATCAAATTAATTTTGGCTTGGTGCCCACATTCCCTGGGCTAGAAGAAAACTCAACCTCAAACCATTCTTAAGGTTCTTTCCTTATCTCCAGTGACATGAAAAGGTGCCAGGGTCTTACCTGGACCAAAGCCAAGGGATGGGTCCCCTCTGGGACACCAACTGACCAGTCCCTAGGTCACTTGGCTGTGCTAGAGAGTCACTAAGATATTTCTGCCAGTCTTGGAGGATTGATGACAGGAGGCCTCTCTTGGTCTAAGTAGCTCCAAATGTCAAGCACCCCTGATAACACCATGAGATTCTTGGGGCACGGGAGCATTTGACAAGGCTAGGGATCCCACAGCCCCTTCTTCTCTGAAGTATTGCCAGCTCAAGGAGCAGGATGCAGTGCCCAAAAAGGTTTATAAATAAAAGGGAAACAAAGAAGTCTTGGAAATAACCCCTACTTTCCACCCAAGTAACTTGTTAGCTACTTGGAGAAGAGAAAGAAAAATACACGGCAAGGAAAACATAAATTAATGCTATAAAATTATCCTGCCAATACAGAGTAATGTTTGTGACATGGTCATAATAATTCATCTTTTTTAAAAGATGGAAAAATGAACACATGAAACTATGAGAAATGTTGAAACCAAATGGAAAAAAGGATTAAATGCCAGCTCACACTCTGCCTGGTAGAGATGAAGATCTTTCAGGAGACCCTCTAGCTCCATGAGTGACCTTCAAATTGCTCACCCAGAATCCTCAAGCATCCTCGACCCAAGGGAGACAAAGCTCTCAGGCTCGCAAACCTGGTTGATCTGAGAGAAGAATGTGAAGACCAAAAGAAGCCACTCCTAGAAGGTGGCTTGTCTCTGGCGATGACAACAGACTGCACTGGGCTTTGGGGCTTTTCTCCCTTACAGACACATCTTGTTAATCTCAGATTTTTTGCTTTTTCATGCAACAGGGAGTAGAAGCTAGACTTCATGGAGACGTTGAGAAAAGTTTGGAAGGGGAAACTGTGGTTCACACATGATGAGAATGCTTAATGTGCTGCAGGTGGCTAATCGTCCAATTCCACCATCATGGCAGTGATTGTGAATCGTGCTTGCGATACTATCTCAGTGCACAGTCACTGGGTATCTCCGCTAAAAACTATGGATTGATGGCAGTGGGACCCCACTGGTCAAAGTGGCTTTCAAAGGGCCTTAGTGTCATTAGCTGGCAGATCTCACTCCCTTCAAAGCCCTCCTGGTGAAGGAACTAACATCTCCACTTGCCAGACCCAATGACAGTATATGATGCTTACCCCAGGGCACCTCTTGGTAGCTCTAATCTCAGCAGAATGATCCCTCTTCTTGTCACACCCTCTTCTCTGGCTTCTCCGCCTCCCTGGTTTTCCCCCTTCATCTATGACTACTCTCCCTCTTTGCTGGCCCCTAATTCTCCACTTGACATCTAAATGAGACATTACCACTTGACATCTGCCCAGCTCAGCCCTCCCTGCACCATCTTGCTTGGCCGTCTCATTGGTCGTCACCTGTTGTAGGCGCTGGTTCCCCTGCCCCCGCCCAGCAGACTCTCTTCTGCCTTCACTACAGTTTGGAAGTCACTTGTACCATTTGTCAGGCTTCCATATGGGTGCTTCTCCAAGACAGTGTTTGTGTGAAAGGCAGAGTTAGGCATAGGAAATGGATAGAGACATTGAGCTTTTTTTGATACTCATTTCTTTTTTTTTTTAATTTTTGTTAATATTTATTTTTGAGAGAGGGACAGAGAGAGAGGGAGACACAGAATCCAGAGCAGGATCCAAGCTCTGAGTTGTAGGCACAGAGCCCGAAGCCAGGCTCCAACTTATGAACTGCAAGACCATGACCTGAGCTGAAGTTGCCACTTAACTGACTGAACCACCCAGGCTCCCCTTGGACACTCATTTCTTATTTGGTTATTGACAGTCACCCTTTCCTGACTCTCACTCTTTGGTTGTTTGCACTGTTAGGTTTTGAAGGAAAGAAGTTTCTGAGATCAGTGTTCCCTCTGTCAATGTCAATCAGAGGTCAGAGACCCAAGGAATATGTTTTCTTTCCTTCTTTCTTTTTTCTTTTTTGAGAGAGAGAGAGAGAGGAACAGATCACGAGCAGGGAAGGGCAGAGGGAGAGAGGGAAAATCTTAAGCAGGCTCCACACTCAGCACAGAGCCCGAAGCCATCCTATGATCCTGGGATCTGACCTGAGCCGAAACCAGAAGTTGGATGCTCAGCCAAACTGAGCCACCCAGAGGCTGCCCCCCGACTTTACTATTTATTTATTTTAAGAGAAAGAACACGAGTGGGGGAGAGGAGCAGAGGAAGGGAGAGAGATAATCCTAAGCAGGCTCCATACTCAGCGCAGACACGAGCCTCGATCCCACAACCCCGAGATCATGACCTGAGCCAAAATCAAGGGTCAGACGCTTAACTGACTGAGCCACCCGGCACCTCTTATTTTGTTTTTATTTAAAAATCTCATTAGAGGAAGCATATGTTTCTGCTGTGTCTCATACACCAGCCTATCTATAATATTCTTTCCCTGCTCTTATCGCAAATTGTAATTATGTATTTATTTGAGTAGTTATTTTTTAATTTCTTCCCCAAGCGTTAGAAACTCCATGAGGTCAAGGATAGTATCTTTGCTGTGGTCTCAGTCATTAGCAAGCTGCCTGCACTTGTATAAAGTGCATAAAATATTTGTTTGTGAACGAATTAATCAACAAATCAGTCAGTCAAGCAATGGTTACCCTCTCCCACTCAAAATATCATGGTAACAACTAATCATGCCTCCACACACATTATTCTGGGGTGTGTGTGTGTGTGTGTTACCATTAACAGACCTAGTTGAGTAATACATCCTGACACTGTGCTATTTGCTCTGCCACATGCCAAGGTGAAGGAATTCAAAGTATGAATCCTTTGTATCTTTTGGTCCCCATGCAGTGTTTAGGCTAAAATAGACAGTGGCCGGTATGCGCCGTATCACAAGCATAGGCCAGGGAAATGGCAAATCAAAACCACAATGAGATAGCACCTCACACCTGTTAGAATGGCTATTATCAAACAGACAAGAGATAATGAGTGTTAGTGAGGATGTGAATAAAAGGGAACCCTTGGGCACTGTTAGAGGGAGTGTAAATTGGTGCAGCCAGTAGGGAAAATAGTATGGAATTTTCTCAAAAAATTAACAATAGAACTACCATATGATCTAGCGATGCTACTTCCAAGTATTTATCCCAAGCAAATGAAAACACTCTCTCTTCACCACCATGTGCATTGCAGCATTAGTTGCAAGAGCCAAGACATGGAAAACAACCTAAGTGTCCATCGATAGAAGGATGGATAAGGAAAATGTGGTTTGCAGCGGAATATTAGTCAGCCATAAAAAAGGAAGGAGTATTATCAGTCTTGAAACGAAAGAAATTCTGACGCAGGCTACAGCATGGATGAAGCTTAAGGACATTATGCTAAATAAAAGAAGCCAGACACAAAAGGTCAAACACTGTATGATTCCACCTATCTCAAGCACCCAGAAGAGTCAAATTCATAAAGGTGGAAAATAGAAAGGAGGTTGCCAGGGACCTGGGGAGAGGTGGGGGATGGGGAGTTATTTTTTTTTTTCAGTATATGAAATTTATTGCCAAATTGGTTTCCATACAACACCCAAGTGCTCATCCCAAAAGGTGCCCTCCTCAATACCCATCTCCCACCCTCCCCTCCTTCCCACTCCCCATCAACCCTCAGTTTGTTCTCAGTTTTTAACAGTCTCCTATGCTTTGGCTCTCTCCCACTCTAACCTCTTTTTTTTTTTTTCTTCCCCTCCCCCATGGGTTTCTGTTAAGTTTCTCAGGATCCACATAAGAGTGAAAACATATGGTATCTGTCTTTCTCTGTATGGCTTATTTCACTTAGCATCACACTCTCCAGTTCCATCCATGTTGCTACAAAGGGCCATATTTCTAAAGAAGACATCCGGATGGCCAACAGGCACTTGAAAAGATGCTCAACGTCGCTCTTTATCAGGGAAATACAAATCAAAACCACACTCAGATATCACCTCACGCCAGTCAGAGTGGCCAAAATGAATAAATCAGGAGACTATAGATGCTGGAGAGGATGCGAAGAAACGGGAACCCTCTTGCACTGTTGGTGGGAATGCAAACAGGTGCAGCCACTCTGGGAAACAGTGTGGAGGTTCCCCCCAAAATTAAAAATAGATCTACCCTATGACCCAGTAATAGCACTGCTATTTATGGCAAGGGATACAGGAGTGCTAATGCATAGGGGCACTTGTACCCCACTGTTTATAGCAGCACTCTCAACAATAGCCAAATTATGGAAAGAGCCTAAATGTCCATCAACTGATGAATGGATAAAGAAATTATGGTTTATATACACAATGGAGTACTACGTGGCAATGAGAAAGAACAAAATATGGGGAGTTATTTTTAATAAGTATAGAGTTTCAGTTTTACAAGATGAACAAGGCTCTGGAGGCGAATGGTGGGGATGGCTGTACAACAATGTGAATGTACTTAAGGCCACTGAACTGCCTACTTAAAAATAGTTACAATTGCAAATTGTGTTATATGTTACCATATTAAAAAACAAACAAACAAAAAAAAACTGTAAAGTCTAGGCCAAGTGCTGTGGGAGTTCAGAGGGAAGTCTTCTGTGTCTCTCCTGCGAGGATTCTGATTCCAGTTGCTATGACAACGTATTTTTCATCCCTAGGGTAGCGTATTAAGTAAGGTCCTATGGGCAGAGGCGAGTGCTTACGAAGCTAATCAATGAAAGATTGGGTAACACTAAGGAGAAGTAAAATGCATTTTGTTTAAGCGCTTTTCACGTGAAAAGATGTTTGAAAGCCCTTCAGGAGAAGGCTTGGGGCACGGTTTCTAAACAGCAGACTTGGGGCACTGTCTCAAGTCCTGATCCTGACCTTGAATCACCCTGACTTGGACCATCATTTCCATTTCAACATGGATCCCAGGACTGTTCGCTTCTGGAGACATTGACCAGGCAGAACAGAGCTGCTCAAATATATTTGCTGCTTCCAAATAACGGAGTTTTCTTTTCCATTTTTAAAAAGCAAATTTCCTCTTACTGCCAGCTCCAATCAGTACTTAACCGCACAATGACTTCAACTATCCCAAATGTTCCAAGAGGATGGAAAACATTCCCCCTGCACACATGTACGTGGCTCTGAGGCAAATGGAAAACGCCAAGTAAGGGACGCTTTTGGGAGCTGATGGCCGGCCTTGCAGATCCCTTTCATGAAAGCCTTGTGGTGGTGGGGAGTGCTATTTCAAATGAATTCTCTGGAGCCTGAAAAATAATAAATGCCACTCTTACCTCTTCCCCCTTTTTGTGTTTCATTCTTTCCTCCAATCTTTGACCCTGGCACCCAGATGGTGCCAGCATCTGGTGGCTTGTTCCCACCAAGATGGCTGTGCATTTATGCAGCCACAGGAATTAAAGAGGCTGGAAAAAAGGAGCTCTCCCACCAGCATGGACCACCAGCACAACACAGCCACTCAGGATGGTCCTTGTGAGAGCAAAAATCATTATAAATGATAGTTCCATCTGAATAGGTAGTGTTCCAACAATGGTTGGAACATTTTTGGTTCCTTTTTAGTATTAAATGCCCTTAAAAGATAATAGAAATTCTCTTCTAAGGCACCCAGTCTTTTTAAAGAGCACAAAACCCCCCACAGACTTGTAATCTGATAATTCAATTTCTTTAGACATGAAATCAGTGTGATCATCTTTAATGAAATGGAACTCTCATTTTCTGCTTCCTTTTTATAATCTCTAGGATAAAATCTGAGCAATTCCTATGTATCCAAGACCCCATTTTACATGGGAAAAAGGTCTTATCAAATGAAAAGTCTCTCAAGGTTTGTACTCCTCCAGATAAACTCTGCTGACTTTTATTTGTCATTTGGGTCACCTTTCATTTGCTGTCTGGTGCAGCAGTTGTGGAAGCTCTGATGAGGAAGGTTAAGTCAGCAGGCAGAGAAGGACCACACCTCCCAAGGCTCTCCCGCTCCTTCCCCTGCTCCTAAACAGCTGGGACCCAAAGACTGATCTCAGTATTGTCAGAAACAGCCAAGCACTACCATTTGTAGTTAATTTAATGACTGTTTTATCAGCCAATTAGGTAGAGCACTCCAGGTGGGAGAGCAGACCTGGATGGAGATTTAGTGAAAACATGTTTTTAAAATAGGTGATCCCCGTTTCATTCGATGGTGGACCAGCGGACGAGGAGTTGCAGTCCCAACATTGGTTGGTTACCTCACAGTCAATAGGTACCCCACAAGTTCCCCATGATTCAAGCATCCCTGTGGCTCTCCAACCTGGCAGGATGACTGAAGATTGGAAGAAGCGATCAGAATTAATTTAGCTGAAGCCCACTGGTTTTGTGTGTGTGTGTGTGTGTGTGTGTGTTAATTTTTTTGAAATGTTATTTATTTTGAAAGAGAGTGAGTGAGAGCGGGGAAGGGGTAAGGAGAGAGAGAGGAAGAGAGGGAATCCCAAGCAGGACTCCATGCTGCCAGTGCAGAGCCTGACACAGGGCTCTAACTCACAAACCTACCAGATCAGGACCTGAGCTGAAATCAAGAGTTGGATGCTTAACCAACTGAGCCATCCAGGAGCCCCTGAAGCCCATTGTTTTTAACAGATGCTTTTACCAGATCATATGGCTGGTTCCACTATTCTAATAACCCAGGAAGTCCTGAAAGGAAGATACCATGGGTCCAGTGATGGAGCAGCTCCAAGCCCTGTGAGTTTCAGCTGCTCCTTGGAGATTTCTCCTTTCAACTAACCCTGCCTCCACCACCTGAGCTCCTGCTGCTGCTGGACCACCCAGGCTCATGCTTATGCTTATGCTTAGCAAAAGTGAGGCAGGCTGGTAAGAAATCCTTAAAAGATGATAATATCATAATATATATCAATATATAGTAATATACCATATAATTATATAGTATATATGTATATAAAATAAGGTCAAACAAAAGGCAATGTACAATTAGTAGGGAAATAGTTTGGCTTTACATAGAAAAATGGAATAGAGTGGGGTATCGCAGGGGCTGGGGGGAGGGGAGATGGGGAGATAGTGGCCAAGGGGTACAAACGTCCAGTTATAAGATTAAAGTTCTCGGTGATCTAATGGAGAGCATTATAATACTGCATAATACTGTACACAGTACTGTATTACAATACACTTCCACTGTACTATAATACCTGAAAGTTGCTAAGAGTAAATCTCAAATATTTTCAGCACAAGAAAGAAACGGTAATTATGTGACAGGATGGAGCTAATGCTATGGCGGCAATCACTTTGCAATATAGAAATGTATCGACTTACACAATGTTATATGTCAACTATATCCCAGTTAATCTGGAAATCATTTTTTAAATTTTAGTTTTAAAAAAATTAAAAATAGTTCAGCTTTGAAGGTAGAAAGTTCTGGTTCTACTAGAGTTTGCTTTATTTCAGGTCCTTTCCAAATACCACATAGAATTCCCCAGTATGAAGACCCACAGAGGGAACCCTCTTTCTGATACTATAGCTTTTCCTCCTGTTTCCTAGTTTTTGACATAGTGAGTAACCTCCTTCCCACCCACTTGTGCACAGGGACTGGTATTTCCAGGGCAGAGCCAACAGTTTTAAAACACTTTTTTTTAAGGTTGTAAATCTCTGATTTGGAACACAGTATAGATATAATAGTTTAAAATGAGATATGTAGAAAAAAAACAATAAAATAAGGGCATGTGAGCTCAAACTCTCTGTATGTAACAAATACACTTTCTGGGGAAAAAATTTCCAAAGAGAAGTTTTATTTCAGGTTCTAGCACAGGAACACAAGTACTCCTCACTCTAAACAAGTTCCTTGTAAGATACAAAAGAGAGAGAATCCAAGCACACAATGTGTCCGTATTCACCATAAAGTATCCTTTCTGGGACATGCGCATGTTTGCAGGAAACAAGCACAGCTTTCTGCAAAGGTAATTTCTACATTCACCAGAGAAGTAGGTGAAAGTGGTTCTGCTTCTGCAGCGGTTCCTAGTGCATGCAAACACCAGCTTCAGGATGTCCCGTGTCACGTATTTCCTCCATATGAATTATAAGTGTGGTCCCTCCTTTGCTGAAGGCAAGTGACACCATGATGAAGGGCATGCAGGTGAACTGGTAATTGGGTCCCAAATAGTTACAAATCCATGAGAACCACTCGTAGAAGTGTATCCTAGATATTGTGAAAGAAAATCGCACTGACTGGAAAAATCTGCTTGGTATTACATTCTTTTAGTCGGTGATATTTGCATATACACCTCTTCTGTAGCTCAGGACTTAAATATTCACAAGCCATCTGACATCTGACAGAGTTTAACACATAACCTTGCTTAAATATTGGACCCTCTGCAAGGTCATATGCAATGGGTCCAATATTTAAGACTGAACTCGTTTTTCTCTGCACATCACCCATGTTCCTTAACTTCTGCTTCCACAGTCCACATATTGACAGTGTAGATGCCTTTTCAGGCTGAGATGAGGGGTCTACATCACAAGGACTTCTGGGATCCTTCCATTTAACTAGCTGATTCCAATTTCCAGTAACTGTCACATTCCCTCCTGGACAGAATTCAAAACATCTCAGTTTCACTCCATATTCTTGAAATAAGAATGGGGATCCAAAGCAACCCAAGTGTCCCTGGATGATGGATCAATAAACAAAATGCGATGTCCACATACAATGGAATATTCCCCATCCTTAAAAAGGAAGGAAAATCTTGTCATATACTGCAACATGATGAAACTTGAGGACATTATGCTTAGTGAACTAAGCCAGCCACAAAAGGACAAATACTATATGATTCCACTTAGATGTGGTGCCCAGAGTGGTCAACTTCATGGAGACCGAAAGGAGAAGTGTGCTTGCCAGGGGCCAGGGTCTGGGGAGGGAGAATGAGGAGTTACTGTTTAATGGGACAGCATTTCAGGTGGTGTCAGAACATGTTATGCATAAGCTTAATACCACAGAACTGTACACGTAAAAATGGTAAAAATGTTTAATTTAATGTTATGCATATCTTACCACAATAGAAACATTTATCAAAAATGCAAAGAATACGGGGAAACCTGGGTGGCTCAGTCGTTTAAGCGTCCGACTTCAGCTCAGGTCATGATCTCATGGTCTGTGGGTTCGAGCCCCGCGTCAGGCTCTTGCTGACAGCTCAGAGCCTGGAGACTGTTTCGGAGCCTGTGTCTTCCTCTCTCTCTGATCCTCCCCCGTTCATGCTCCGTCTCTCTCTATCTCAAAAATAAATAAACATTAAAAAAAATTTTTTTTAAATACAAAGAATATGGATCCAAATAGTTGCTTTGGGAGGAAACCCCAGGAAGAACAATGAAGGAAGAAAAAATTCAATATGGGGTATATCAATGCGTTTCCACTGTGGGCGACTGGGTTCAATTTCTCTGAGCAGAGCACATCTCAGATGGGACCCCTGAGAGTGAGGGGGCTGGAGTCTTTACCCACCACCTGCAGTCCCATGCTTTCTGGGAGTTTTAAACTCTCTGACCCTTCTAGCTCGCGTGTACCAGGCAAAGCAGTCACCAGAGGCCAGCAGACGCAAAGACAGGTGCACAGGCCGTGGACGGGTACAAGAACCGTCCACAGGCAACCCCAGGGATAGGCCAGGGAGATGTAGGTCAGCCACCAACGGTGTCTGCTACAGGCACACCGCGTTCCAATAGCCCAAAATTCATGTTCCAGGACAAGCAGGTCTGTTGTTTCCTCACACAAGGGCAGCATAATGCTTTGGTGACGATTCTTTAAAAATGCCTCTATTTGCCACTTCATTCGCAGTTAACAAACGACATAGTTATGTTTGGAAAAGGTTTCCTTGTCATCCCCTAATTTCAAACTGCACCCTCTGAAAACATTTCCTTTTATAGATAAACATTTCCAAGCCGAGAATATTCAGTCTGAGGGTATTCCAAGTAATGTTGGAAGGATGGAAGAATACTCCTCTAAGCCAAACAAATTTGTTTCACTCTTATTAAGTTTGGTGATGTTTCAATTTGAAGGCTTCAGACAGAAAATGCCAGGAAGTCCTTTGGAGAAAGAAGTGTGCATTTTTTTTTATTGTGGGTAAATATACATAACTTAAAATTAAGCACTTTAACCATTTTTACGGGCAGTTCAATGGCATGAAGTACATTCACACTTTTATACAACCATCACTGCCACCAGGACTTTCTCATCTGCCCAAACTGACACTCTGCATCCATTCAACGCTCACTCTCCATCCTCCACCCCATCCCCGCCCCCAGCCCCGGCAACTGCCCTTCTACCTTCTGTCTCTGTGAATTTGACTCCTTGGGGACCTCATGTAAGTGGAGTCATGCAGTGTTCATCCTTTTGTGGCTGGCTTATTTCGCTGAACAAAATGTCCTCAAGTTTCATGCATGTTGTAACATGTGTCAGAACCTCCTTCCTTTTTAAAGCTGAATAATTTTGCGTTGTACGTAAGGCCACATTTTCTGTATCCATTTATCTGTCAGCGGGAGCTTGGGTTGCTTTCACGTTCTGGCTGTTGTGCTTTTTTAAAAAAGAAACGAAATTTTGTTTGGATCAACTGATAAGATAAATACCTCACACAGACTTACTGTTCTGTGCTTTCTTGCTCTCATCAATAAAATAAGAATGAGAATAGGGGAGCCTGGGTGGCTCAGTCAGTTAAGGGTCTCTTCATTTTTGCTCAGGTAGATCTCACCATTGTGGGATTGAGTCCCGCGTGGGGCTCTGCACTGAGTGGGGAATCTGCTTGGGATTCTCTCTACCCCTCCCCCACTCTCTTTCTCAAAATAAATAAACACTAAAAAAAAAAAAAGAATGGGGGGCCCCTGGGTGGCTCAGTCGGTAAGCATCTGACTTCAGCTCAGGTCACACACTCACTTTCACGAGTTCAAGCCCTGCATCAGGCTCTGTGCTGACAGCTCAAAGTCTGGAGCCTGCTCTGAATTCTGGGTCTCCCTCTCTCTCTCTGCCCCTCCCCTGCTCGCATTCTGTCTGTCTGTCTCTCTCTCTCAAAAATAAGTAAAGATTTCCTTCACTGCGTCCCAAAGAGTTTGGATTGTTGTATTTTCATTTTCGTTTAAATAAAAAATAAAAAATAAAAAAAATAAAAAAAATAAAAAAAATAAAAAAAAAACAAAAAAAAAAAACAAAAATAAGTAAAGATTAAAAAAAATTTTTTTTTTTTAAAAATGAGAATAAGAGTGCCTTCCTCATAGAGATTAGGATTGAAGAGGACTGGCTGAGTTAATACATGTAAAGCACTGGAACAGAACCAGGCACATAGTAATCACTTAGTAAATGGTAACTATTATTACCATTATGATGACTGTGATTGAGAATCTACTTTAAATGTATTTGTTCTTTTCCCGGTCTACTAGTCTCATGGGACCTTGAGAGTCCAATGCACACCTTCTCTTTGTCATCACAAATCCATTCATGAGGCTGGGGCGTATCATGGTTACATATCAATATAATGACTAGCCATTTATAATGGTGTCTTGAAGAACATCAAATGACAAAGAAATGTGTTCCTAATATGAATAGGAAGCTTAGTGGTGGATTAAAAGTTATACAAACAGCATAAGGTCATTCAAAAATACTTTAAGTCTATACAAAGATGTTTATAAAAGTATGTCCATTTTTGGGGCGCCTGGGTGGCTCAGTCAGTTAAGCGTCCAACTTCAGGTCAGCTCATGATCTCACAGTTGGCGTGTTCGAGCCCCATGTCAGGCTCTATACTGACAGCTCAGAGCCTGGAGCCTGCTTTGGTTTCTGTGTCTCCCTCTCTCTCTTCCCCTCTCCCACTAGTTCTCTCTCTCTCAAAACTAAACATTAAAAAGTTTTTTTTAATAACAATAAAAATAAATAAATAAATAAAAGTATGTCCATTTTTTCTTTCAAACACCAGAAGAACAGTGGTCCTTGCTTTCTCACCTGGGCTAATGCAATCCTCTCCTGATTTTCTCTGACCCCTCTCTGCCCTCCATTCATTCTCCATTCAGAGACCAGAATGTTTCAAATATCTAAATCCAATCCCAACTCAGGGCCATAGCCTGTAAGGTCACGGTCTGCCTTTCAAGGTCTGGCCCCTCAGGACTGCTCAGCCTTCACCACTGGCTCCTTTTCCCCTCGCTCAGCGAACTCCTGCCGCATCAGCTTGGTCCCTGCCTTAGGGGGTCTCTGCCTGGAATGCGTCATCCGCACCTCATCTGCCCATAGCTAGCAGCCCCTTGTCAGTCAGGCCATGGCTCAAATGTCCCCTCCTGGGGGAGGCCTTCCTCACTTCCCGACCACAGCCGTCACCCAGTCCATCACTATCACGGCATACCGATTGTCTGCACAGGATTGTGCAGCCCTGAAAGTTTTCTTCTTTGTCCAGTCTGTGGACTGTGAGTTCCATGACGGCAGGGAGCTTCTCCGGTTCACTGCGGTGTCCCCGGAATGGTGTGTGGAACAAGGCACAGACACAGTGGGTGCTCGCTGTGTGTGCTGGAGGAGGGAGAGGGGGAGCGACAAAGACCACACCACACACAGCAGTAGAATCTCTGAGACACAGAGTTAGGCTACACATGATTTCGGGGGGCCTTGCTTGTATTTCTCACCTTTCCTACAATGTGTGGAAAAGGTGTTTGTGTAACGTAAAACTCTTTTTGTATCAGGCAATCAGAAGGAGGTAGTTTGCACGAATAAGGGCTTCTGTGGCGTAATGAAACCAGCGCAAGAATAAAATTTGGAGGAAATCATGCAAAGAGGGCTCACCCACGTGTTTGGTTCCCTTGCTTGGTATCTGTGTCTCCTCTCACATCCTTAGCCTGCTTGAGGCACAAACGGGGACTTCTCCCTCATTCCAGGGCTCGGAACATCAGCAGGTGCCATGTCAACAGTTACTCGTTCTTGGAGAAATCTGAACCGAGCATCATCAAGGAGCAAGACACAGAGCCAGGCACTGACTCTGTCTGGGGGGACGACATCCCTGCCGTCATTCGACAAGGAGGTATCGAGCGTGAGGATGAAGACTCGTTCAGGGCATTTTGATTTCTGGCGAGTATAATACAAAGCAACACCGCCAGGAAATGGCTCTGGCCAAAAAGGTCGGGAGTCATTTGAGAAGACCCTTATGGGATGAGTTAAATTTCAATACTGGAGATGCTCCCTGATAGACAATTTTATCTAGCCAGATTCAGAGGGAGATCGGAGAATCATTTTCCTCTGGTCATACTCAGCACATTCTGAATACAGAGAATGGTGGGTATGAAGGTGTTTTAGGGAAAGGACTAGAGGCAGAAGGAGAGAAGTGACACATTCAGTCATCAGAGGAAGAACAGAAGTGTCTGTTCCCTCATCATGATGGCCCCGGCACCTTATCAGGAATCCAACCTGAACTCCCATCTGTAAGATTTTAATAAATCTGCCACAGCAGTGTATATGAGTGTGCATATGTGTGTATACATTCACACACACACACACACACACACACACACATTGACATGGTGCCCTTGTACTAGGTAGGAAGGTGAACTCAGAAAGTAAGGGTGAAACATTTAATATTTAATACACACATTAATCTTGAGTAATTAATACACACATTAAGTGTATTGAGTCATAATACACACATTAATCTTGAGTAATGTGTGTATTAAATATTAAATGACACCAAGCAATTACAGAGGTGGAATTCTGATCTTTAGGAAGAGTCTCAGTAACTCAGTAACTGTAAGACGTAAAGGCAGAGGAAAAACCACAGCCCTGAGCCAGGAGGCAACTTTCAGTGTAAGTGAGGCTGCCTCAAGAACTGCATAATAACTCCAGGAAAGCAGGAAGAAGATGGCTTGTAAACAGAAAAAGTTAAAGTTATCAAAGTTACCACCACCTCTTGCATTTTTAAATTTGCGTGAAGAGTCGGAGTCTCTTTGGCTCGTGTTGTAGGATTGGCAATTCCAGAATTCACGGTGAGAAGATGTGGGGGTGCGTGAGTGTGGAGGTAACGGGAGTGGGAGTGTGGACATAATAGAGGTGGGTGTGGGGGAAGTGAATGTGGAGATAACAGGGGTGAGTGTGAAGATAATAAGGGCGGTGTAAGACACAGACCAGACTTCCTCTCTTGTGCCTCACTTCTATGGCCAGCACCATGACTCCATCCCCCAAGAGACAAAGAATCTTTGGGATTATTGCCTCAAGAGAGAAAATCAATGCCTTTTTCATTAATCTCCCTCGCTCTTCTTTATCAAAGCAGTCCTTCTGGAGGAACCTAAGTGCCTTGCTACCAGGACAAGATTGACCTGGGTAACAACTATGTGCAAATAGATAAATACGTGTACAGAAAATCAACCCTGATAAGCTGTGTTAGGCATGACAGTGTCTGCTTTTAGTTCTGGATTTTCGTGCAGCCATCTGAGATCAGCACATGACAGTATTTTCCTAGCACGGGTCAGATACTCAGGAACAAGATAAAGCTGGGATGAGGACCCAAGCACTCAGAGGCCCGCTGGGAGCGAGCGTGCACAGGACAGAGGGTGGAAAGCCCCTGCCCCGCCCACGGGCAGTATCATCTCTGAGAATAGAGAGGCCTTGGAAGAGCATCCACGTCTGAATGGAATTCAAACCACTGGCTGAAGGTGTTGTGAGGGGAAAGACATGCCTGTACCCTTTGCCCACGGCAAGAAAGGAAAGGGGTCCTGGCCACAGACTGACCTGTAGCTTTAGCTTTAGGAATGTGGATTTCACACACCTCAGAGGAGCGAATGTTACTGCAACATGGAATTGAGACAGTTTTTAAATGACTACAAATCAAGACACAAGGGAAGTTCTAAAAGTGAAATTGTCATAGCCCCTGCTGCTGGGGTGTGGCTCTTGTGAAGGCTCCATGGGAAATTCTCTGTCCCCTTCTGCGCCTTTCACTCCTCCTGGGGACACGCCGGGCGGATGGGTGAGCTTAGGAGGAGGAGCTGGGGATTCCCCACCTGCACAAGGCAGGTGTCTGCTCCACAGGAACAGGGCCTGACGGAGGGGTGTGCATTTGCCCAGCTGTGCGGACAGCTGGGAGTGGGATGCCATCGGGGTCCCCCATACTTCAGCTGTGTTTTCTTAGAGTATCAGCATTAGTATATGTGCTGCCGAAGCGAGCACTAGAGTATCAGCATTAATAAAGCCAACATTACTGTTCCATCTGGCCCCTCTGTCCATCCTGTTCTGAATTTGGGTGGAGAGCAGCGGGATCCTAAATCATACCAATTATGAAACAATGGATGGCCAGTGTTTCTGTGGAAACAGAAAGCAAGTTAGTGAATGCCAGGGGTCGGGGGCAGGGAGAAAGGAATGCGGAGTACTACACGGACTGAATAGTGTTCCCCCAAAATTCGTAGATGGAAGCTAACTCCCGGTGTGACTATATTTGAAGATTAGGACTGGGATGGGGGTAACTAAGATTAAATGGGGCCATGAGAGCGGGGCCCTGATACAATAGGATTAGGGTCCTCCTATGAAGAGACACCAGGAAGCTTGCTCTCTTTCTCTCTGAGCGTGCACAAACAGGTCACATGAGCACACAGGTAGTGCCTACAAGCCCAGAGAAGAAACCTCAAAATGAAATCTACTTTGCCAGCACCTTGATCTTGGGACTTCTCAGTCTCCAGAACTGTGAGAAATAAATTTCTATTTTTTTTTAATTTTTTTAATGTTTTTTATTTATTTTGAGACAGAGAGAGAGCATGAGCAGGGAAAAGGCAGAGAGAGGGAGACACAGAATCCCAAGCAGGCTCCAGGCTCTGAGCTGTCAGCACAGAGTCCAACTGGGGGCTCGAACCCACAGACCGTGAGATCATGACCTGAGCCAAAGTCGGACGCTCAACCAACTGAGCCACCCAGGCGCCCCCATAAATTTCTATTTTTAAGCCACTCCGTCTGTGGTATTTTGTTAGGACAGCCCAAGCTGTGAGTGACCACCAATGGGTACAGGGGTTTCTTTTCAGGGTAATAAAAATGTTCAAAAACTGATTGTGGTGACAGACGCACAGCTCTGTGAATATACCAAAAACCATCATCAAACTGTGCATTCTAAATGGGAGAATTATATATGGTATGTAAATTGTAGCAATAAAGCTGTTTTTTTAAGCAGTGATAACATTAAAAATTTTTTTAATGTTTATTTATATTTGAGAGAGAGAGAGAGAGCATGAGCGGGGGAGGGACAGAGAGAGGTGGAGACAGAATCTGAAGCAGGTTCAGGCTCTGAGCTATCAGCACAGAGCCCGACACGAGGCTCGAACCCACAAGCTGTGAGATCATGACTTGAGCTGAAGTTGGATGTTTAATGAACTGAGCCACCCAAGAGCAGTGATAACATTTTATATACAGATTTCTTCTAGAACTTACAAATAGTGAAACAGAGTTAAAGTCCACACATGGCAGATTCCACCTGTAAAATGTCAAGTGATGGGAGTCGGCACACCAGATAGTAGGCTTGGGGATGCAAGTGACAATGACTTAAAAACAATGATACTGCATCTCGATTACTGAGAAGTCCAGATGCAGGGCTCTTCCAGGATTGGTTCGTTCTGAGTCTCAACACTGTCACCAAGAACCAAAGCTCTCACCACACTGCAGCCTTCAGTATGTGGGTTCATCTTCTTATGTCCCAAGCATCATGCTTCACACAGCCATGTGCTGAGGTACAAAAGTGAGTGCTTTTTCTAACATATCACTTTTTAAGAGCAAGAAAAGCCTTCCCCAGGAGGCCCCCAGGAAACGGCCTCTTATGTGACACTGGCCAGAACAGAGTCACATGATCACTCCTAAATCAATGGGGGAAGGTGTTAGGTCACATGACTAGCTTAGACCAAGGAGCCAGGGAGTCCCTTCCCTGAGCACATGGGCTCTGTAAGCAGGAAAGCAAGGGTGAGGAATGGACTTAGGGATGCAACCAGTGATGTCTGCTAGTGAGCTGAATGATCCCTAAGGGTCCTTGCAGCTCAAATATCTGGTCACTATGTCAAACACCAACATGTAACCCCGGCTAAATAGTGCCCCTTATTTCTAACATGCACACATCATAACATTTGCCTCTTTGTTCTTTTACATCAGCTCAGATCTTCCACCAAGAATCTCACGATTCATTCGAGAGCCCAACCCAGGACAGGTATTCAGAGCAATGCTAAAAAAGTACGTACCCAAAGCCACTACATTAGTTAGGATAACCTAGGGTGTGCTATGGTAACAAATTAATCCTGAACTATTAGTAGCTTCACATAACAAGGATTTATTTCTTCCTCATTTGCACATCCCACGTGCTGTAGTCACTCAGCAATCCGGGCTGCCAGACGATCTGCGTCTCATGATGCCACCATAGTAACATTGCTTCAGAGTCTGATGTGACATGGAGCATTCACACCTGCTCATTAAGTGCCTTCTGGTTCAAAGAGACACTTGTTCCTTCTGCTCATAACCCATTGGCCAAAGCTACTCATATGGTCCTAACATAACCGTTAAACATCTGGGAAATCTTCTCACGTGCCCAGGAAGTAGAGAAAAATCGAGTTTGATGAACACATCTAGTCTCTCTCACAGACACTTTCCTTCTCAAATCATCAGAACCTGGACTCTTTCTCCAAACACTTCTATCTTCTAGTTCTACACTGACATCTACCATCTGAATTATCAATTAATAATTTTGCATTTATACCTGAGGACTTATGCATTATTTTTTTAAGCCAAAAAAAAATTTTTTTAAAGCACTCCCTCAGTTTTGTTTATTCCTTTCTAAGTCATGAACATACTATGTAAGAAGATGACCAAAATAAATGAACATAACTAAAGGCTGGGTATCCATGAACAGAGTCTAGGACTGTAATCAAATAATTTTATATTAAATATATAAATTATCATATGCAGTTACAAATACAGTCATTATTTGGCTCTACTGAAATAAAGCACAAAGGTGGAAAGTCCACATAAAATATTATAATTCACGTTAACTCTAAGCAAACTGACACCAATTCTCCAACACCAAGTGGGTGTCTTGCAACACAATTTTGATACTAACTACCTGCAGTTAATATCACACTAACACAGGCTTAAAGGCTCCATCCTCCACAAGACTGCCCTCACTTCAGATGCCAGCCACAAGGTGGGTTCCCAGGCGACATGCATTTCTGATTACAGTTTAGCATATAGGGTGCAACTCAAAAACAGCCAAATGAAGGGACGCATAGGGCAAGGTCTGGGGGCAGGAAGACAGGGAAGACAGGACAGGGCACAGAACTTCCATGCCTTCTCCTCATGGAATTGTAGCCACGCCACTTTCCCAGGACACCAACATGTTCACCAACTGGGAAGCTCTACTGAATCTCAATGTCCAGAGTTTTTTATAGGGGGCTTCATTATTATACGTGGTTGATTAAATCATTGGCCACATGACTGAGCTCAATCTTCAGTTCTCTTCCCGTCCAGTGGAGGACAGGCTGGCCCAAAGTTCCAACTCTTAAGTGGTGGGTTTTTCTGGTGACCAGATCCTGTCCTGAAGCTACCTTGGGACCCACCAGGAACTGTCTCCTTAGCATAACAAAGACACTCCTGTCACTCTGGAAGTTCCCAGGGGTTTGAAGCTCTATGCCACGAAGTGGGGACAAAAACCAGATGTATTCTTTATTATACCTTGCAAACAAATCATGTTTTCAGTATTTCTTTTCATGCTCTGTTAATCCTACAGTATTTCTGATCAGTGATGATAATGGCCGTTTTCCTAATAGGATAATAGACCTAAACTAATATCATCAGGAAGGATCTTAGAGATTCCCCTTTTAACAGATAAGGAAAGTAAGACTCATAGAAGTCATACTGCTTGCCTAAAGCCAAGCTAGTTGGTAAAAGAATTGCAATTAAATCCTAATCTTCTGTTTGGCCTTCATACTTTATAGAAAACCACAGTATCTCTCTCTCTCTTTCTCTCTCTCTTTTTTTAATGTTTATTTTTGAGAGAGAGAGTGTGAGCAGGGGAGGGGCAGAGAGAGAGGGAGACACAGAATCCAAAGCAGGCTCCAGGCTCTGAGCTGTCAGCACAGAGCCGGACATGGGGCTTGAACCCACGAACTGTGAGATCGTGACCTGAGCCAAAAGTCGGATGCTTAACTGACTGAGCCACTCAGGTGCCCCCAAAACTACAGTGTCTCTTAATGCCATGTGGCTAATACATATTTTCGGAGAGGCCCAACGTCTCCAATCCAGAGTTCCCTACGAACCTACCCCACAGCCAAAGGTAAATTGCTCTTGGTCACAGCTGGTACCAGCCCTAACTGGCTTCTACCTCCTGATGCTCCAGCATCCAAGTCTGTCCCCTACTTCTATCCTGGTCCTTTCACAGAAGCAGAGAGATGACAGACAGAAGAAACCAGTTCCCCCTACACACCTCAGAATGACCAGAGCAGGCTTAGAGCCAGCCTAAGCAAGGGTAGTATGATTACTATGCTATCAGAACCCACTCCAATACCATCATCTGCATTCTGAAACCCAAGACCTTTAAGGTAAGCAAGTCCTTTCATTTTATGATGAGGGATATGTTCCAAAATTTCAAAACCCAGCAGAGAGAATACATTTATGCAAACTCTCTCTAGAGTGTGATTGACTGCTATCTGATTATGAGTTTTGCTTTGCATTTCATTTTAAAGCCAGAGAGCATTAACAACCACAAAGACACTGATTATATTAAGTGCATCCTGACATTATACCCTAAGCTGAGCACAGCAACACTGAATGTGCTTGTATTTCATTTCTAATCCCTTGCCACTGCTTATGATGGAGATGTTGATGGGGGTGAAGTACACTATAGGAGTAGAAGCAGGAAATGTATATCAACTACAAATTGACTAGTAAAATCTTGAACTGTCTAATAATGAAAAAGCATTGCCCATTTGCCCCATAATCAAGAATCATTGCCCAATTGCTTAATAATCAAGAATAATCAAGAATCCTCATGAATTGTTGCCTTCTTCCCTGGAAGACCAATGAATAGAGAAAGATATGAGCTTCTAACATGAAAGTAAAACTCAAAATTATTAAAGAAAACTTTTTAAATGTTTATTTATTTTTGACAGACAGAGCACAAGTGGGAGAGGGGCAGAGAGAGAGGGAGACACAAAATCCAAAGCAGCTCCAGGCTCTGAGCTGTCAGCACAAGAGCCCGATGTAGGGCTCAAACTCACAGACTGTGAGATCATGACCTGAGCCAAAATCAGAGGCTTAACCAACTGAGCCACCCAGGCACACCAAAATTCAAAATTATTTAAAAATTCACTCATCTAAACATATGTTTGTTAAAAGCATAAACATACCATGTTTATTCATCTGGGTCCTTTATGAAGAGAAATCTTCTCTACTTGTTATACATCCCTTCCCCTCTAAGGAATAATTGAAACAAGCTGTTTTTTTCTAGATAATTCTTTCTCCCTCTTCCCCCAACCTCTAATCAAACAATTGCCTCAAAGATCATAATTTTTTTAAGATTTTATTTATTTTTTTCAAATTATTTTTAAACGTTTACTCATTTTTGAGAGACAGAGACAGAGCACAAGCAGGGAAGAGCAGAGAGAATGGGAGACACAGAATCTGAAACAGGCTCCACACTCTGAGCTATCAGCACAGAGCCCAACGCGGGGCTCAAACTCACAAACTGCGAGATCATGACCTGAGCCGAAGTCGGACGCTTAACCAACTGAGCGACCCAGGCGCCCCTAAAGATTTTATTTTTTTAAGTAATCTCCACAGGCTATGTGGGGCTCAAACTCACAACCCTGAGATCAAGGGTTGCACGTTCCACTACCTGAGCCAGACAGTTGCCCCTCAAAGATCACAATTTTTAAGACCCCTGAAGAAGGATGAACTGTATTAAAACATGATCCCTTTAAGCCAATGGATTGATGAATCAGGTAGTGGTTCTCCAAGGCTGGCCAGTGAACAACTATCAGACCTTTTCATCAAAATTGCCTGGGAAGCTGTGTGACAATGAGATTCTGAGAGCTTATTATATTAATGTGTAAATGTGCTATGCTCCTGCTGTAGGCACTTAGTTTGATCTCTAATATATCAAAGTTGTTATTAAAAAACAGTTGTCCTTCAAGTTATGCATAGTTCATTTCATCAAAAGTAACTTGTTTTTTAAAACTTCTGCATTTTTTTCTCAAAACAGTAAAGTCGTGTATCACTTGATCATTATTAAATGGAAAGACCATAAAAAGAAACATTTATTAATTATCTGTAATATGGCTAAACTCTGCACCAAGAGGAAAATTCATAACTTTTGATGATGTTAGTCTTTAATTCCCAAACGAATGCCTTGATTCATTGCCAAATAAATATTAAAGAATGTTAGTAAATCAAAAGAGTGATTATTTTAAAATGCTAATACTGGGAGTGGAAATAAAAGAGCAAAGACAAGTGTAATTTATCTCCCTTTTTATGTGCTATAACATTCTCTAATTTGGACAAATAGCTCTTTATATTCAATAAAACCACTAGGCTATGAGTCATAAGAACAGAGCAGCTACATAATTTGCAGGGCCATGGGAAAAATAAAAATGCAGAGCCCTTGTTCAAAAAGCAGGCAAACCAAAAAGATTTTTCCTGTCTTTCATGATCTCTTTCTTGACCCGTCATAATGGGTTTTATTTGTTTTCAGTCATGAGGATGGTCACTGGTCAACTGTTGACTCCCATAGGAACACTGGGGTGAAGGGCTTGGGAATGAGGGGCTGTCTCAGTGAGGTGGGAGGTGAGAGTGAACCAGGGCTCTAAGCCCCAGTGTCCCATAGGACTACTCTAACAAGACACAAATTCAATGATAAAAGCTATTAAGAATTTCAGAACGATAATGGCAGAGCATTGAACCCCAAGCACAGATTCTCTTCCTGAGCACGGGGCTCAATGTAACATCTACGAGGTTAGCCCCACAAAAGCATTGGGGTTATAGGGATATGCTACATGGACATCCAGAAAGGACACCCAGAAAATTGTCAGAATAAAAGCTGGAAGACGCTGTTACTTATTTTAAAACACACACACACACAATTAGTCATTCTTTTAGAAACAAAACCCAACCTTTTTGATCAGGGGTGGGCAAACTTTGTCCAAAAAGGGGCAGATGATAAGTATTTTAGGCTTTGGAGGGCATACTATCTTGGTTGCAAGTACTCAACTCTGCTTTTACAGCTCCCATATGGCCATAGACAATATATAAACAGTTAGGTACAATGGTGTTCCAAGAAATAGTCATTATGGACACTGAAATTTGAATTTTATAGGATTTTCATGTCATGAAATATTATTTTTCTTTTGACTTTTCCCCCAACCATTTAAAAATGTAAAAACCATTATTAGCTCACAAACAGCAGGTGTCTAGTTGGATTTGGACTGTGGGGAGTGGCTTGCCAACCCCTGCCTTGCAACGAAGTAGATTCAGTATGGATGATTAAAGAAGCCTATACTAACTCCCTCAAATCTATAAGGGTGCCATTTCGATAGTGTGATCAAGAGAAGTAATATTTATGAGTATTCAGAAGAGAGTGAGACTTCAAGTTAGGAAACTTGGATTGTAGGCCTGGTCCTGTTCCACACCAGCTGGATGCTAGGGACTGAATAATGTCCTCCAAAATCTAAATGTTGATGCCCTGACCCTCAATGTGACTACATTTGGAGTTAGGGCCTGTGAGGGGGTAATTATGGTTCAATGAGGTCATAAGAGTGGGGCCCTGATCTGATAGGATTCGTACACTTGTAGGAAGAGACACCAGAGTTCACTCTGACTTGTGAGGCCACAGTGAGAAGGCACCTGTCAACAAGCCAGGAAGAGGGCTCCCACCAGGAACCACATAGCCAAACCTTGATCTTGGACTCCCTGGCCTCCAGAACTGTGCAAACATAAATTTCTGTCATTGAAGTCTGTGTGTCGGCATTAGGAGAGACTAATATGTGAGGCAACCTCAGTTTCCTCACCTATAAAATGAGGGGGGAGAAATGATGAGATAAACTCCAAAGGCTTTTCTAGCCCTAAACATTGTAAGATGTGAAAAAGTCTTTTAAAAAGTCTTTTAAGGGACGCCTGGGTGGCTCGGTCGGTTGGGCGTCTGACCTCGGCTCAGGTCATGATCTCGCGGTCTGTGAGTTCGAGCCCCGTGTCAGGCTTGGTGCTGACAGCTCAGAGCCTGGAGCCTGCTGCGGATTCTGTGTCTCCCTCTCTGTCTGTCTCTCCCCTGCTCACACACTCTCTCTCTCAAAAATAAATAAAGATTAAAAAAAATTTAAGTCTTTAAAAAAAATTTTTTTTTTTTAAGTACTCATTTCATCCATCCTTTCCAAGAAAAATACCTGAGGGTTAAGCCCAGGGCAAGGTTCTATGTTTCCACCTGCAAAAAGCAAACCCAAGGCCTCTTCTTGTTCATCAGAAAGTTTTCCCTCCTTAAACTGTATTCATTTGGTACACATTGTATGTGAAGGGGGTAGGGAGGTGTGTGAACCACAGCTTTAGTAGGCAGTGCTTTTGAAAGATGGAGTTTATCTAAGAATTTGCATTCAGTCCCTTCAGAGTCAGTGAACTTTAATTAAACAACACCAACAAAAGCACACAAGCAGTGTGGCTGACACCATAAAATTCTGCTTCTCTTTTTCCTTTCTGTCGGCAAACCTCTAACATAGAGTAAAGAAAAATCATCATAATCTACAGACGCCCTCCTACCAATCTTTAATTAGCCACTTTTGTTCTCTGTGCTTTCTCAATCCAGTTAGTTGATAAGTTTAACTGACATCAGAAGTATCTGGGAAATTTGCTTAAAATATAGATTCCAAGGTCCTATCCCAGACTTTATGTAAATTGTGATCTTCAGAGAGGGAGCCCCCAAATCTGTATTTTTTATTAGCCCCATTATAATCTTGATACAGCCAGCCCAGTTCAGGTCCCCCAGCCAACGTTTGGAAAGTGGCACCAAATCACACAGGTCCAGTGTTCAGTGACCAGGACCCTAAGGCCACACTGGCTTTCTTGTACACTGAAATCCTGGGTCACAAAAACATAATGACCAAAGGTCGTTCACCCAGTATTTACTAATGACCCACAGTAGGATCAGAACTATGATAGCCAGGCACTTCCAGCCCCTTGTAGGGAATTCTGGTTCTTCCCAGAGATCTCAGACATGATGAGACATAGGCAGAATTGTGGCTCTTCACCTTGATTTTCTCATCAATGAAGTAGAGATTATAAATAGATGTGTATCCCATTCCTGCATGCATCCCCCAAGGGGCGAGGCCTGCCACCCCACCACCTTGCAGGTGATGGCCCTGCTCTGAAGAGGTTGTTGCCAGGGGTCGAGGAGAAAGGCTGTGTGGTGGGCAGGTCACAGAGGGCAGTGGCAGATGAGCACAGCCAGTCAGTGGATTGAGGTCCCAGAGGAAAATGAGTTAACTCTCACAGGCCCTGTGGGGAAATGAAAGCCAGATGCAGAAGTGTCTCAATAGTCCTGAGCAACAGATGGATGTCCCTGCATCACACAGCCCCCAGCTGTGCAGTGGACATGCTCAGCACCTCCCTGGGAACCCGCAGAGGCAGCCAGGCAGGGGAGACAGATATATTCACGCATGCACCAACATTTGACTTTGTTCAGACCAACAGGAGGGAAGTGACTTTTGGGTGCGATAAATGGCGGCAGGGGCATCACATGACCAGCCCCATCACCCACTACCTGACATCATGCTGCTGGCCCAACGAAGGAGCAGACGATAGGCCACAGGGCAGGGGCTCCACAACGACCTTAGCACTAACCAGCCTCCTTTCTTTGAGGTTTCTCAAGATCTCCATCCACAATCATAAGGGACAGCAGCTACACCTGAAGTCTGTCACTGGCTGTACCTTACCTGCAATAGTGTCCCCGCTTCAGACACCAGGAAGACCTCACGGTCTATGGGGAAAGGTCAGGCCAGGTCAAGGTCAGGTCTCACCTGAGACCACAGGGGAGGTGCATCAGGGCCAAGCCAGCCCAGCTGAGGACACAGTAGGCACGCCTGTTGGGGCAGAGTAAGCCGAGCTCAGCTGTAAGTCTGCAGGTGCAGGAGGATGGGAATGCGGCCAACAGCTGATATTGCGAAGCCCCTGAGCCCTGTTGGGCCCACCAGGAAAATGTATCGCATTTGAAAGGGCTCAGGGCCTAGAGTCACCCCTGGGGGACATGCCACACTGGAGAGTCCTAGGGGTTCTCCAGAGCATGACACGAAGCTGCATTTCCCAACGTTGTAATCCCCTCCACAACACCCTGGTCATCCATGCACTTCTGGAACACTTCCTGCCCCGACGCAGACAGTCTCAGCGGTTGTGAGTCATTTTAACCAGGAGAAAGTCCTTGGTTTGTCTGAGCTGCAGTCTGTCTCCCCATGACTGCCCTACACTGCATACCAGCACAACGTGTGGGGGCGGGGGGGGGGGGGGCACCTGTAACGTGTGCATGAGCACGCCCCCTGACCAGCAGTCTCACTTGTAGGATTCGGTTCTACAGACACGAGCACAATGTGCAAAACAGAACAGTGAACGATTTTCATGGGGAACTTTCACGCTCTCCTGCTGAACAAGCAGAACCTTCCGTCTTGCTCTCCTGCTGTCCAAGATTGCCCCTCGGGCATGCCGCAGAAGGGAGCCCTCCCCGAACTCCCCAGGACAACGGACTCGACAGCCTCAAAGGGTCTTCCCTTACATGCTCTCCATCTGAGATGCTCTGGCCTCACTGTCTTCTCGACCTCATTTCTTTCTCCTCCTCTCAGGATAAGCCGAGGGCTCCATGGAGAGGAGACAAAGGTAAAGTTGAATTCCACATGCTCCCTGAGCTGTCCGAGGCCACCTCTTCTGGCTGTGCTGGAAGGGGACAGTAGGGAAGAGGGAGGGAATCCACGTGTCCCCACACAGACTCTGCTCATGGGATGCCCAGCGCGACCACCCCTCCCGCAGTCACCAAGTGCACAGCTGTGGCAGAGGGTCCGCTGTGAGGAGCAGCAGGAGCGGCCACAGGCCCCACAGCCAGGCTATGAGCATAGAAGGCCCCGCATCTGCAGGCCCAGGAGGGAGCAGCCACCCAGGCCCGGGAAGAGGGGAGGCAGAATGGCCGCGGGAGCAGTGGCACAGGCCCCTGGGGGTCCTAAAGGGCTGCAGGGGCGGCGCGACCCTCCACAGGGGCTGCACGATGGGCCTGCAAGAGGGGCAGAGACGCCAGCAGGTGGATGGCCAGATGGGAGCCTCATGTCACCCTCACAGAGGGAGGCGACAGGAGCAGCTGAAGGGGAAGCCAGGTCTCAGCGCGGAGTCAAGGCCAAGGAGGGAAGATGGGGGAGAAGGGGATCCCAGGATGGGGAGCTCCCCTTACCCACGTGACCATCCTCCGGCTGCCCCACCAGCCACGACAAAGGGAGAGGCTGGAGCAGCCCAGAGGCAGCCCCCAGGGCTCTTCTGCTCACAGCGCCCCCCCTCCCAGTCTGGCCCTTCCCTAGCTGGAGGGTGGGGGGTTGGGGGTCCCTGCTGGTGACAGGCCAGCGGCACAGGCTCCTCCTCCAGGAAGGTCAAAGCCAGCCCTGGGCAAAGGGGTCACGGGACAACCGTGGGCTTGAGGGCTGGGCGAGTGTCTAAGGCCACGGGGGAGCACACAGGCCAGGGAGGTGACTGCAGAGGGTGGCCGAGGCTGACATCCGGGGCCAGACATCCGACGACCTGGGACCCTGCAGCAGGAGCCAGAGCAGCACGCAGTAGCAGCCAGGCTTTGGACAACGCCCCCAGAGCCACACGGTTTTGCTTACTGCGTGCGGGTCCACGAAGGACCGAGGCCAAAGGGCCTCCGAATGTAACATCCTCTAGTGTCCCACAGCCCAGCAGTGACCACGCAGTGGATTCTGTGATGTCGCCATGCTGCAGCCTGAGGCCCCGGTCTCCAGGTCCCTGGAGAGCAGGTGCCAGGGCACCACCCTGCTAGGCTGTCCCTGCTTTGCCTCCCTGGGCTGCCGGCAGGAAGTACCGTCCACACCTCCTCTCCTCCTCCTCTCCTCCTCCGTCCCCAGGGCACCTGACCACAGACATCCAGGCCACAAGCAAGGCCTCCTGTCCCCTCAGGATGGTCAGGGAGGGGGTGCAGATGCATCTGAATTGCCAGCAAACAGAACTGGGAAGAATCACGCAGACCCAGCGGTTCCAGAGGTCTGTGCTCCGGAGAAGTGCTCACCTGTGTTCCAGGAGATGAGCAGGGAATACTCGCAGGAAAGTGTTTGCAGCAGCAAGCACCAGGAGTGCCAAACGTCCCCAAACAGGAGGAAGTGTGGACGCACACACAGCGGGACACAGACCAGAGTGACCGTGAGCACACTCCGCACGGGAGCGAGGCTGCACCCCACATACCGTTGAGCGAAGAAGTAAGTGGTGGAAGAAGACACGCAGAACAGCTCAAAGCCAAGACTGAAAATGTCTGAGGGCACATGTTTGGAACAACAGTAGAGAAACGAGGGCATGGAAACCACAGAAGGCAGGAGTGTGGATGTCTGCAGGGTGGGAGGAGGGAGACGTGATCAGGGAGGCTTCCACAGGGTTGACACATGACAAAACCCCACTCACCCCCTTCCAGTAAGATTCAAAATTCCAAGTGACAAGGTCACAAGATGACATCCACTGTGCAGTGCTATGAGGAGGAGGAGAGGTCATGCCCATCAAGTGCTTGGCACAAATAGGTGCCCTACAGTGATGCTAATATTATTGCTGTCATATTAGTGCAATTGTTCCTTTTTTCAAAGGGTTTATGATCTAGGAAAGAACGCTGAAAATATACACTAAATGATTAATGAGATGATAGAGGTGCTGTTTTCATGTTTCAGTGAAGAGAGTGGGAAGCCTTCTGGGTGGGACTCAGGGAATGAGCCCGATTCTGTTAAAAGGAAAGACAAAAAATGTAATTGCAGTCAGGAGGAAATGAGTATCATACATTGTGGAGAAGCTTATAGCAGAAAACTAAGAAATTTCATTTCAAAGATACTTTTCGAATAACAACACAAAATGAAGTACTCTGCGGGGGGCGCCTGGGTGGCTCATTCAGTTAAGGGTCCGACTTCAGCTCAGGTCATGATCTCGTGGTCCATGAGTTTGAGCCCTGCGTCCGGCTCTGTGCTGACAGCTCGGAGCCTGGAGCCTGCTTGGGATTCTGGGTCTCCCTCTCTCTCTGACCCTCCCCCATTCATGCTCTATCTCTGTCTCAAAAATAAATAAACATTAAAAAAAATTTTTTTTAATGAAGTACTTTGGAAGATGAGTTTGCTGTCATTTTTCTCTCGCAAATATGTTATACCAGAAACAGGATAAGCAAATACCAGGTGACCACGTAGTCCATGCAAGGCGGGATGGGGTGACGCAGTAAGGAGGGAATGTACCTGGGCTTGCAACCGGCATTCCCACTGACAAGTCATTCGAGCTATGTGAGTTCTGTTTCTTCAGCTGTGAAACTGGGACCAGCCAGTACCTGTCTCGTGGGGTAGTTACAAAGGTCAAATACAACCGTGCCTCAGCTGCTGTTCGGCACCCCACAGAAGAAACTTTGCTCCTAGGGAACCTAACCCAACACATCTATGCAAAGTGCGTCATTAGTAGAAAGCACTCAAGAAAGAGAAGCTACCATATTTCAAGTCTAAGAGGCATCAATCATAAGATGCATGCTAAAGACAACATTTGTGTCTGCCACAAAATGTATATGTTGAAACCTCATCCCCAGTTTGTGGTAATTGCATTGGGGCCTTTGGGAGGTGATCAGGTCACAAGGGTGGAGCCCTCGTGAATGGGGTTAGTGCCCTTATAAAAGAGACCCCAGAGAGTCCTTGCCCCTCCTACCATGTGAGGACACAGCGAGCCAGGTCTCACCAGACACTGAATGTGCTGGCACTGTGATCTTGGACCTCCCAGCCTCCAGAACTGTGAGAACTAAATGTTATTTCAGTCAGCCAGTCTATGGCATTCTGTTACAGCAACCTGAATGGCCTAAGACAGTGCATGCTATTAATTAAGGGGGTAGGTGCTTACAAAACTACCGAAAAAGGCTGGAGGAACAGGCCCCAGGCTGGCTTTTCAGGAATAAATCCCAGAACAACACCCGAGAATTGGCCCACCAAGAGAATTGCCACCTTGGCCACAACCAGGAGCTGGGGAATCAGGAAGCTGCTGAGTGACAAAGATCCAGGATCACATGGCTTAGCAGAGATTCAATGATAAGGAAGCCACTGCTACTGTGGCTTTCTCCAGAGAGAAATGCCCTTGGCTCAAAAAACACCAGGAAATCTCCCGAAGAACCAAACCTGCAGAACACAGGCCCTGCTTCCTGCCTGGGATGCCAGCTTATGCTGCATTCACTCCTACCTGCAGATGGCCCACAGGCCCATCTGACTGGAAGCCCGCAATCTCATCGTTAACCCTTGCTGCAAACCAGAAGCATGGCTTTTAGCCTCTACAGTGCAGGAAGACAAATGAGAAGGAGGGTAGAATGAGCCCCAATCCCCCACACCCACCCCAGGGAGCTTAGGTAAAGAACCCATCACTGGCCTGTAACCAGCTAGAGCAAACAATGAAAACTGATACCTGTTTTCCCTCTTGGCATAGGGAAGAATCAAATAAAAGGGAACAGCTAACCTGTTTCTTTACTTCTAGGTGACTTCTTTCCCCAAACAGGAATGTCTCCCACTGTTATCTACCTAGCAATACCACAGATGGCTTTTTGAAGTAGCTGGTTTGCAAAGCAGCTGAGGAAGTGAAATTCCTACATAAAGTAAAAGAACGCTCCTTTCAACTAAAAGAGTTGTCTTTTGGGGCGCCTGGGTGGCGCAGTCGGTTAAGCGTCCGACTTCAGCCAGGTCACGATCTCGCGGTCTGTGAGTTCGAGCCCCGCGTCAGGCTCTGGGCTGATGGCCCGGAGCCTGGAGCCTGTTTCTGATTCTGTGTCTCCCTCTCTCTCTGCCCCTCCCCCGTTCATGCTCTGTCTCTCTCTGTCCCAAAAATAAATAAAAAAAATGTTGAAAAAAAAAAAAATTTAAAAGAGTTGTCTTTTATGGCTCTCACATCAGATTCATTGAAATTTTTTCCTCCCTGCAAATACACTGCTCCTTCTTAATGATTAAGCAAGCCAACAGAGCCCTAGAAATTTCAGAAATTCTCTGAAATGCTTTACTTCTTGCTTCCCATGGACAATTTCAAGACTGGCAACATTGGTTTCTCCAAGCGGGTGAGGAGACAAAAGTTTCATCTAACCATCATCCGCTCTGCTCACCTCAAAGGTGAAGAGAACAACATCTCACCCTCCCGTTAAGAAGCCTCCACTGGTGGGGGTGCCTGACTGGCTCAGTGGGTGGAGCATGACCTCAGGGTTGTAAATTCAAGTCCCACATTGGGTATAGAGATTACTTAAAAAAATCTTTCTTGGGTACCTAGGTGGTTCAGTCAGTTGAGCATCCAACTCTTGATTTCAGTTCAGGTCATGATCCCAGGGTGGTGGGATCAAGCCCTGTGTTAGGGTCTGTGCTGAGTGTGGAGCCTGCTTAGTGATTCAGTCTATCTCTCTGCCCCTCTCCCCTGCTCGCTCTTTCTCAAAATAAATAAATAAATAAATAAATAAATAAATAAATAAATAAATAAATAAAATAGAATCTTTGGGGGAAAAAAAAAGAAGCCTCCACTGGGATACACATGGGGAGCACAGGGACAAGGTGACACATCTGTGCCCTGGTCATCAAGTCACCCCTTCGCATGATTCTGGGCAAACTACCATCTTCCCTGGCCTTAATGATTTCACTTCTAAAGTGTGGACTAAGCTACTTTCTCTAGCACCTTCCATGAATATGAGGGCAGGAGATAAAACATCGCCATAGACTGGGGCACCTGGGTGGCTCAGTAGGTTAAGTGTCCGACTTCGGCTCAGGTCATGATCTCGCAGTTTGTGAGTTCGAGCCCCGCGTCGGGCTCTGAGCTGTCAGCTCAGAGCCTGGAGCCTGCTTCGGATTCTGCGTCTCCCTCTCTCTGCCCCTCCCCCACTTGTGCTCCGTCTCTATCAGAAATAAATAAATGTAAAAAAAAAAATTAAAAAACATAGGCATAGACTGCATGGAGTGTAGAGCAATAAGCTAGTCTGGCTGCCCACCCCCCCGCCCCCATTCATTACCATAGTGAGTCCCTGCTACCTCCTGTGCACTTCTGTGTAAAACCTAGCCTTACTGTTTTTTTTCATTCCAACAGAGAAATTCTTACTATGGCCAGACATGCACATTTCCCTCCTTCTTTTCTACCAATGAATGTACTATGAGATGCCAAGAGTGCAGCCCTCAAGCTTCATGGTCAAGAGCTGAGTCTTAATGTCAGGACCGGATATGAATCTTCAGCAACTTACATTAGCTGCTTAATCTCTCCAAGCCTCAGCGTCCTCATCTGCATACTGGATATTGACGATGACAGTAATTCCCATAGGGTGAAGAGTGAATGAGATGATATATGTGCTGCTGGCTGTGGTGTGCCACCCAGATCTCCCCTATGAATGGAGGCAATTTTCCCCAGCCACCAGATGATAGCCACTATCTGGCATACTCCCCCAAATTGCCTTTGGTCCAAGGGAGACCGCGTCCAAAGTTACAGCCCATCCAGGGTGTTGGGTAGAAGGTGGAGCTTGCACCCAGTGAATGCTGGATGTGGGAGTATAAAGGTCTGCTTGCTGCTTGCCCCAGCTAGAGACAGCTCTGAAGGATCACCCCAGTCTCAGAATCCCTACTCCCTCTAGGATCAGGTAAGGCCTTTGTCCTGACTGCATTGGAGTTAAATTTCCCCTTCTGGCCAGTCAGGCTTCCTTCCCCATCCCACAGGTGCAGATCCTGAGAGCACGCTCAGCATCAAATCTCAGTCTCAGACACTGTTCCCAAGGAACCTAAGACATGTATGCAAAGTGTCTCATGAATAGGAAGAATTCAGTAAAGGGAAGCTCCATATGTCATCAAGTCTAAGAGTCATCAATCACAGGAGGCCCATTATTTTATGTACCATTAAGAAAGAAAAGTATCCCAAATGGCAAGTCTAATAATAGGTGACACCCACGTAGATAGAACTCAAACACCAACCAAAGAGTGTTCCTCCTGCAGAATAGGACAGCAAGGCTCAGCCACAGTACTGGATGAAGGAAGGGGGAAAAATCACCCTGACAGTCTGCATTGAGCTCTCTTCAAGCAAAGAATTGAATCTGAAGGACCTCAGGGTGATAGCACCTCTAGGGCACTGGCAGAAGCAGACACATATCCTCTCTAGAAAAACTCAATGTCTTTTCGTGACAACAGTGATCGCAAACCTGTTCAGGTTTCAGAGAAGTTAAACAAATTTTTTTTAACGTTTATTTTTGAGAGAGATACAGAGACAGAGTGCAAGCAGGGGAGGGGCAGAGAGAGAGGGAGACACAGAACCCGAAGCAGGCTCCAGGCTCTGAGCTGTCAGCACAGAGCTCAACGTGGGGCACGAACTCAGAAGCCATGAGATCATGACCTGAGCTGAAGTCGGACACTTAACTGACTGAGCCACCCAGACGCCCCAGGTTTCAGAGATGTTAAAATAAGTAAGAGAGGTATTTATATTAGAATCAATGAAGTACAGCACTATTCTGTTCAGAAAGACATGAGCATGCCCAGCTGTCACTATGCCATGGCGGTCACTCCTAACATTGCCCGTGTAGCTCACCACAGTCAAAACTGGCCACAGGAAATGACCATGTTTCCTCTGAACCTTGGAGCCAGTAGACCCAAAGCAGAAATCACAGAAATAAAAGCATAACCCACTATGGGCAGAAATAACATATTCCAGTAAGACTGATAATGGTAGGAAAGAACTCAGAATAGGAAATGGGAAGCCAGGGCCCCAGTCTAGTTCTCCTAATTAGCTATTGGAACCAAGATAATTCACTTAACTTTCCTAAGGCTCAATTTCCTCACACCTTCTCAACAATGCGAAGGGAACAAAAAAATTAAAAAAGAAAAAAAGAAACTATCCTTCCTACTCAAGTATTATAGTAGATGAACGAGTACTTTGAAGAGTTAGTAATTATTATTAAACGTATATGTATTGAACACTTCCTACATGTTTTAGATCCTGGAGATACAACTTTTTACAAATAAAATCCCTGCTCACATAGAGCTTGCATTCTAGCAGACTCTAGCATCATTACTGTAAATCGTTCTTCCTTCTGTAGCAGGAATTTGCCACACTCACAGATCACCAGAGAAGGCTCAGTTCCACACGGGCAAGGCTTTGAACAGGGTACAAGAAGCACAGTATGGTCATTGCCTACTTCCCCACATACTATTTAGAAACGTGTAAATCAACTGCACTCTGAGTTCTGATAATGAGACATTAGACATTTATTTGCTTGCAGGTCACGCTGGGAAGATGGGAATTTGGGCGAGGCAGACACATCTGGAGATAAGAGAATACCTCTGATTTGTCACATCCAGCCCACATCCATTGACAAGGGCATTGAATCCTTCCACACTCCTGAGCCCCTCTCTCTGGTCCAGTCCCCTCGGATCAGGCACGATCTACCTTAACTCCAGACCAAAGCAAAGCAAGCGATCACTTTCAGATGACTGCAACAGTAAGTACGGTGGTTAGGGGCAGATGTTCCAAAGGTAAACACTTCTGAGTTGGGGTCACTTCTCTGATTTGTGGTGGCTGCGCAGTCTTGGACATGTCCCTAGAGCTCTAAGTCTGGGTCCTTATCTGTTAAGTGGGAATGATAGCAGTTCCTATCTCGTATGGTGTTGTGGGGATTAACTGAAGTAATGCATGTTAGGTGCACGGTACTCGGACAGAACAAGTGCCCAATGACAGCCGTCATCATTGCTGTTGTTGCTACTGTTGTTATTACCAGCCTCCACTTCCGGTCTAGATGTGTGTCTCAGTGATGTTCCTGACAGTTTCTGGAATGTTCCCATAGCTAGAGAATTTTCGGGGAACTGAAGAGGAGGCCAGAAGTCCTGACACTTTTCATTGCAGCTTCCTGGTAAAAGAACAATGGTTAACACTTCCATGACCCTCTAAGAGATGCCAAATCTGGAGGCCTGCCTGTCCCGTCTGAGCTCTGAGAGGCAGTTAGCTGCTGTCTGCTCACCTGTGCCCCACTCCCTCCATCAATTCCCTCAGGCACCCGGATGATACCCAGTGCTGCTCAACCCCTCTCCTCACACAGACAGTACAGGGGCTGGGCCACAGGCCCTACACTGACGAGTGAGACAGGTAAGGAAGGGTGAGATGGCGGGAGAGCCTCCTGGGAGCAGCTATTCCCTTCATCAGAGACCAGCTCACCAGCTTCTCCTAACTCAGAAAGCCCAATGCTCCGAAATCAAGACTTGGCTCTTTCATTTTGACTTTTAATGTGCTTCCATTAAAAGAAGCGGGTCTGGAGCCAGAAAAACATGGCACACTGTTCCTTTTATGTTTATATATTACTCAGAAAACTGACCTCCAAGAAGTTTTTGAAAATTTCCAAACTCAATTCTTACCCTGTCAAACAAAGCCACGTTTACAAATAATTGTTTTTAAAAATAGATTTTATTTTTTAGAACACTTTTGGTTCACAACAAAATTGAGCGAAGGTATAGAGCTCCCATACATCCTGACCCCCGCATGCACAGCCTCCCTCACTGTCAACATCCTCCCCAATCATTGTCTTTGATGATCACCTCTAATAAAACAATCTAAAGCTGCAGACCTTTTTTCGTGAATCTCCTGGAATAACTTGCCTTGTATATACTAGTCACACTCTAACCTGGCAAAAAATTATGGGAAATGTATCTATTCTTTATAAAACCATGATTCAACAAAGCTATCAATTTTGCCTCCTTGGCTCCAAATTCTACTTTTTCTCTGAAGAAATCAAACTCTTTACACCTGTAATATTTTTTAGGTGATGAGGCTATTTTCTCAAGTGGGTTGTCCACATATATCTCCTGTAACAGGGAGAAAATTCTTTCTTTTCCTTCCACCTCTTTAAGTCTCAGCATCCATCTCAAATTAGATCCCTTTCTCTTTGCGGCCTCAGAGTTAGTTTCTTTCTGCTTCAGGGTTATTACTAGAACCACTAAGTTTGGTACTTCATCTCCAATAGACTGCTACTCGAAACCCATGACCCACAGGCATATGCCCACAAATACTCTTCATGTAGAATAACACAATTTTCCACATGTAGTCTGTGTCTTCACCTATACTGTTAACTTCCCAGTACTTCTCAACTGTTGGTTTCTATTCTCCCAGTGATTGTCCTAAAGTGTGTTTCTTTCAAATTCCCAGCACCAGGCTGGATACACTGTACATATTCCAGTTGAAGTACAGTTGCTCCAAGTTGCCTTACCCAGGGGAGTCCAGGGTCCTTCCAGATTGATAAAAGTAAGACAGGCTGACTTGTTAAGAAGAACGTCTCTTAAATTCCTTCCTCGAAGGAAGCTGGACTTGCTTCCCTCATGGCTTAACCGAGCATTACTGATAACCATCCCAGGGCATGGGGTTACAGCTACCAGTCCTAGGCGTGATAGAACATGTTTAACTGAACTATACCTGACTCCTAATCATTCGTTGCCTTAAGTTTCTTCCAGACTATCTTGACTCCCTACATAGACTGGGAGCTCCTGGAGGTGGGGGATGCTATCATATTCTTTCTTTCCTTTTTTTTTTTCTCTTCCCATTGCTGAGGCATAGCTTCAATAAAATAAAATTCACCAATTTTAAGTGTGTGATTTGGAAAGTTTTAACAAATGTATTCAGTCTTATTAAAACCAACACCACAATAGTGACACAGAATATTTCCATCATCCTAAAAGCTTCTTTGTGCTACTTTATAGTCTCCTCCTCCCGCCAACCCCTAGCAACCACTGATTTATCACTGTTTTACCTTTTCTAGAACTGTATATAAGGGGAATCATATAGTATATACACTCTTACGTGTGGCTTCTTTCACTTAACATGCTTCTGAGATTCATCCATTGCTGTATCAGTAGTTCACTCCTTTTTATGGCTGAGTAGTATTCTATTGAATGGACAGATAATTTGCCTATCCATCTGCCAGCGGATGGACATTTCAGTTGTTTCCACTTTGGAGCTACTGTGAATAAAGCTGCTATGAATATCTGTGAACAAGTCTGAGTGTGGATGTTTCATCCTTGGTAACACAGAAACACTCTAGGAGTAGTCTAGGAAAAAGACTGCTGGACTGTATGGTAAATGTACATTTAACTTTTAAAAAGAAGAAAAAAACACTCTAAGTCTTCTAAAATGACTGTACAGTTATACAGTCCTGCCAGCATTAAACGAGAATTGTAGTTGTTCCACATTCTCAGCAACACTTGATATTATCAGTCTTTTAATTTCAGCCATTCTTGGGTGTGTAGTGTTGTTTTATTGTGGTTTTAGTTTGCATTTCCCTTAGTAATGACGTTCAGCATCTTTTCATGTGCTTATTTTTCATGTATCTTCCTTTGTCAAGTGTCTACTCAAATCTTTTGTCCATTTTTGGGAGGTTGTTTCTAAAGAGTTTTTTACATAGTCTAGCTATGTCCTTTGCTACATGTTTTGTGAATGCTTAGTCCCATTCTACAGTTTGCCTTTTCAAGTGCAAACGTTTAATTTGATGAAATCCAACTTAATGGCTTTCTCTGTTATCTTTTATGTGTCCTATTTAATAAATCTTTGCCTAACCCAAGGTCACAAATAACTTCTGCTATGTTTCCTTTTAGAAGTTTTATATTTCAGCTCTTATATGTAAGTTTATGATAAACTTCAGGTTGATGTGGTATGAGATAAAAATTGAGGTTCATTACATTTCATATGGATATCATGTTGTTCCAGCATATTTTGGTGAAAGTATTATCCTTTCCTCACTGAATCTCAGTAGGTTCTGAAAAATCAACTGGTCACATCTCTGTGCATCTAATTCTGGATTTGCTCTTCTGTTCTACTCATGTCTATCCTTATGCCAATACCACTCTGTCTTAGTTACTGTAACTTCATAATAAATCTTGAAACTGGGTAATATAAGTCTTCCAACTTTATCCTTTTTCCTTCTAAAATGTTCTGATTCTTTTAGGTCCACTGCATTTCCATACACACACACACATACACACACACACATATATATTTGTTTTTTTTGTTTTTTTTTGTTTTTTTAAGAGAGAGAGAGTGAACAGGGGGAGAGTCAGAGAGAGAGGGAGAGAGAATCCCAAGCAGGCTCCATGCTGTCAGCACAGAGCCCAATGCAGGGCTTGATCTCACAAACTGTGAGATCATGACCTGGGCTGAAATCAAGAGCTGAATGCTTAATCGACTGAGTCACCCAAGCACCCCTTCCATATAATTTTTAAATCAGTCTTTCAATGAAAGAATGGAAAGAAAGAATGGAGGGAAAGGAAGAAAGAAAGGAAGAATGAGAAAAGGAAAGGAACAAAGAAACAAAGCAGGCCAGCCAGTCTGCTAGCATGCTACAACATAGATGAACGTTCAGGGCATTATGCTAAGTGCAATAAGCCAAACACAAAAGGACAAATACTCCATGATTCTACATAAATGAGATTCCTAGAGTAGCAAAGTCAGAGACATAAAGTGAAATGGTGGTTGCCAGATGCTGGGGGAGGGGAAATAGGGAGCTATTTAATGGTACAAGAATTTTGGTGTGGGAAAATGAAAAAGTTCTGGAGACGGATGGCGATAATGGTGGCACAGCAATGTAAATGTACTTAATGCCACTGAACTGTATATTTAAAAGTGGTTTGGGGACTGGGTAGCTCAGTTGGTTATGTGTCTGACTCATGATTTCGGCTCAGGTCATGATCTCACAGGTTCCTGAGATGGAACCCCACTTTGGGCTTGGCACTCACAGGGCAGAGCCTACTTGAGGTTCTCTCTCTGCCCCTCTCCTGCTTGCATGTGCATGTGCTCGCTCTCAAATAAACATATAAAATAAAAATGGTTAGAATGGTATATGTTATGTATACTTTATAATAAAAAATACATTATGCTTTTTCTAAAAAGGGCCTGCTGGGAATTCATTGCACTTGCATTGAATCTATTGTTCAATCTAATGAGAATTGGTATGTTACATTTAGAGTGTTCTGATTTATGAGCATGGCATCTCTCTTCATTTATTTAAATTTTCTTTAATTTCTCTAAGCAAGATTTATAGTTTTCAGTGTACAGGTCTTACACACATTTTACCTCTCTACATATATTTTATGTTTTTTTATGCTATTTCTAATTTTCATTACTAGCATACAAAAATTATAAGATTTTTGTATATTGACTATATAGCCTTGCTAAATAAGCTCTAGTAGATTTTTTTTAATAAATACCTTACAGGATTCTACATAGATGATTATGTCACCTGTGAATAAATACATTACTTCATCTTTCCTAATCTATACACTTTCTTTCTTTTTACTGCATTATTGCACCAATTAGGACCTTGGTACAACATTGAGGAGAAAGGGCAGAGCAGATGCCTTTGTCTCGCTCCCAATCTTAAGAGATTATTCATTCTTTAACCATTAATTATGATGTTAAATCCAGGGTTTTTGTAGATGTCCCTTATCAGGTTGAGGAGGTTCTCCTCTATTTCTAGTTTGCTGACAATATTTTGTTTTGTTTTTTAAAACCATGAATAGGTACTGAATTTTATTATCTGCTTTTCCTGCATCTAGAGAGGATAATAGGATTTTCCTTTTTTAGTCTGTCAATATAGCGAATTACCTTTATGTTCAATGATGTTCAATATACCATCCTTAAATTCCTGGAATAAAACTCACTTGATCATACTTTTTTTTTTTTTTTTTTTTTTAATGTGTTGCTGGATTCATTTGTTTGCAAAACTTTGCCAACTTTTTGTTAAGGTGTCTAAGCTCATGAGATCTGTTGGTCAACAGTTTACCTGTAAGATCTTTGTCTGATTTTGTTATCAGGGGGACAGCTGGGAGTTTCCTTCTTCCATTATCTGGGTTTGTGAAGAATTGATATTATTCCTCCTCAGATATTTGGTAGGATTTACCAGTGAAGCCACCTGGGACTGAACTTTTCTTTGTTGGAAAGTTGGGACTAAAGTTTTCTTTGTTGGAAAGTTTTTAACTGAATTCAATGTAGTTACTGAATAGATATAAGATGATTTCAAATGATGTTTCTTCTCAAGTGGGCCTAAGTGATTTGTATATTTCAAGGAATTTATCCATCTAAGGTGTTGAATTTATTAGCATATTATTAATACTTTTTTTTTTTTTTTATCATTTTTTAAGTGTTTATTTTCAGAGAGAGAGAGTTCAAGTGGGGGAGGAGTAGAGAAAGAGGGAAGAAAATCCCAAGCAGGCTCTGTGCTGTCAGAGCAAAGCACAACACAGGGCTTGATCTCATAAACCAAACTGTGAGATCATGACCTGAGCGGAGATCAAGAGTCGGACACTTAACCAACTGAGCCACCCAGGTACCCATTCCTTTTTATCATTTTAAAGTCTATAGAATCTATAGCAACATTTCCATGTTCACTCTTGGTATCAGTAATTTGTGTTTTTTTGTTTTGTTTTGTTTTTCCTCTTGGCTAGAATCTGGTTAGATCCATCTGTCTAGAGGCTTGACAATTTTTTTCAACATTTTCCTGAAATCTGCTTTTGGTTTCATTTACTTTCCTTACTGCTTTTCAGTTTTCTAGTTCACTGACATCTGTTCTTTATTGTCTCCTTCCTTCTGTTTAATTTGATCTTTTTCTACTGTTTCCAGGTGGAAGTTTAGATCATTAATGTGAGATTTCATCTTTTCTTAGTTAAGCATTTAATGCCATAAATGTCCTTCCCATAAACTTCAATGATTCAGTTTAAAATACATTCTGATTTGCCTTATAATTTTTGACCCATTAGTTACTTAGAAGTAGGCTGTTTCGTTTCTAGATGTTTGAGGATTCTTCAGATATCTGTTATGGATTTCTAGTTTAATTCTGTTGTGGTCCTATGTGAGCACATATTTTGTATGATTTCAATCCTTTCAAATGTACTGAGAGTTGTTTTATGGCCCAGAATATGATCTTGGTCACTATCACAAGTGTGTCTGAAAAGAATATTCTGCTGGTTGTCCAGATGGAGTGTTCTACAAATGTCAGGTCAGGTTGGTTGACAGTGTTGTGCAACTCTTCTCTTCTTCTCTTCACTCATGTGCTGTCTGCCCGTGCTATGAATTACTGAGGGAGGAGAGTCGAAATCTCCACTGTAATTGTGAATTTGCCTGGTTCTCCCTCAGTCCTGCCGATCTTTGTTGCAGGTATTTTGAACCTCTCTTATGAGGTGCACATATATTTAGGATTGTGACATACTCTTGATAAGCTGAATTCTTTGACATTTTGAAATGTTCCTTTTCATCTGTGGTAGCATTCATTGTTCTAAGTCTACTTTGATTGTAATATACTTTCTTTTGATTAGTGTTAGGACACATTTTCCCTATCTTTTTATTTTTAACCTACTTGTATCCTTATATTTAAAATGGGTTTCTTATAGACAACATATGGCTAGGTATTGCCTTTTTATCTAATTTGATGATCTCTGTCTTTTGAGTATTTAGAATATTTACACTTAATGTTTAATAAGGTCAGTATGAGTGGGTTTAAATCTACCCTCTTGCTATTTGTTTTCTATTTGTCTTATTTGTTCTTTTCTTCTTCTTCCTTGTATCTTCTTTTAGATTGTTTTTAATGATTCTGTTTCCTCCCCACTATGGTTTATTAGCTATTCCTCTGTGTCTTATTTATTTAGCAGCTTCTCTGGGGTTTATTATATATATTTACTTACCACAGTCTGTATTCAAATACTATTATACATGTACAGTGTGAAACCCTTACAACAATATACTTCCAATTCCCCCTTCCACACTTGTGCTACTGTTGTCTACAGACAGCTGTGGCTGATTCAAGCATGTGTAACCATGTCCACGATCGGTATTCCCACAATACCACAACCTACATACAGAGCATACTATATAGGAAAAAGTGAGAAATGGAATAATACATTCCATGCTAACAATGGTATCTCTATTTGGGGGAGAGGCTGACTGCATAGTCACAATTAATCAGAACAGCCACCAACCAGCTTTAGCTCTGGAGCAGGGTACGCTGAAGCCGACAGCTGTGCTAGACATCAGCCCTTATTTGTTGGATCATGGCGGTGCCTAGGAGAGAGTCAGGAAACTCTGTGGCAAGAGGGTGAAATGGGAGACAGCAGTTATTTACTAGGCAGTTTAGAAGCATTTCAGTATTTTTACACTGGTCAGCCATTCAGGTGCGTACCAGCTGTATATATACCCTGGAGGTAGGTAATGTGAAGCACCTCCCTATATACACTTCTTTACAGAGTCTTCAATGATGTATTGGCTTATGTGCCAATATTATAGTCAGACAGAATTCTGAAGGCCTAAGAGAGGTTGGTCTCTAAGCCAAGCAAGACATATGAGGCAGAGCAGAAAGAAAATATTCACAAGTATGCTACAAATAATAATGGCAGGTACTTAGTACTTAACATCTATCAGACACCAGGTGAAGCAAATCACATTCATTATCTTGAAACCTCAGAGCTACCCTTGAGAGCATACTGTTACTCTCAATCTACAGATGAGGAATAGAAGGCATGGAAAGATTAATTCACCCAGGGTCACAGTGAAGAAAGAGGCAGACCTATACTGTATCCATCTGACTCATCACAGTGGTCCCTTTGATAGGGTATTCCTTCCATTATGTGAAGAATTTGTTATTTAAAAGTGTTTCATTTATATTAGTGTCAGCAACAGCAAATAAAGCCCATCTCTCTGTATTCCCTATATCTCCCCTTAATTAGCTTTCTCATTCTAAAAGAGGAATCATGACTTCGAGCTGGAAGAACAACTTGGGTTACCAAAGCGCCATGATTATGGGAAATGAGCCTCATAAACACAGTACTCAAGCAACCCAACCCCAAATCCCTTAATTGGTGCCACAAGGTATGATCCTCAGAAGGCAGGACTCTCTGGAGCCTGCAGCCTTCCTTAATTTAATAGTGTCCAGATGTTATGTGCAGCAACTTTTTAAAGTGGAAGTGCCTCCTGCCTTTTATTACTAAACCAAAGAACTAAAAATAAGCTTAGAAGTTTACATTCTATTTTATGGCAGCATCCTTTCTCTTAGGTGGCCATACTGGTTTTTTGAATGGGAAACTGACTCAACTTACTCAGTACAGATGAATCTAGCATGCAGCCCCTTACATCCGACAAATCTTACTTTTTTCTTTCCTGAAAGACAGAAATACAAATCCTGGTCCCAATCTAAATATCCAAAAGCTGTGAGGACTTTCAATTACACCAAATTCCCAAATTTGTGACCAGAGTAGGAAGTACAATCATTAATGTAACAAATAAGTCAGGTTTAGTTTAGTAATTAACACACCTGCTGGCTCAATTGTAACAACTCAAAAGCAAGCTACATAAAAAGAAATTAGCTTTATAAATATACTCAAACAACTACAAGTAGATTTTGTTTTTTTTATACTCAACGCAACAAAGCTTTACATCAGACCTCTTGGACCTTTATGAACTCACTAAACATTAAAAGAAAGCATCCTCAAAGACATGGGTAAAAACCCTACACACACTTTTATAGTATTAATATTTCTGTGTGATAGAATATATAGGTGATTAGAAAATATTTTTCAAAGCCAATTTAAAACATCTTATGTAAAATTTACCATTTGACAACTAATTTTCACTAAAAGGCCTGAGATTATCCAATCAGCCTTACTCAAAAGTGGCCAATACCTGGAGATCATTGATCTAATTAAATTCTGAGTGATGAGTTAAGTTTCCTATTGAATGTAATCAGTGTCCTGGGCTCTGCACAGCAGCCACCTTGACAACAAGTACATTAAAGCAACCAAGTCTAAATATTTGAGAAGCTTCCTTAATTTCTTTCTGCTCACAGATCCCTTCTCTCTTGAGTTTCAGCATTAGCACCATTATCCTATGATAGATTGAAAAACCATACCCACATCCTCCTCCTCAAGATAAGCAGGAAATGGGAAGCAGCAGACAGGGGATTAAGCAGGTCTGAGTTTTTCCTCAGTTGTTTCCAATTTCCTTATGTTGGCTAAGATTTCTCTAAGAATCTATCATTTAACTATCAAGCAGTCTTAATTTGGGGAGGTGCTGTGAGATTTTGATTTTTATGAGTTCATGTGAAATGTAAAGCTGATTGATGCAATGAACTTTGGTGCACAATTAAAGGGTATCAAGATACAAAGCAAGTTCATTTATGGATCAGCTTGAATTTAACAAAATGGCAGGCGGCAAAATGTTCATTTTTTTTGGACTTTATAAAGGAGTTCAGAGAACTTGGTGGATATACAGAGACTGCTATGAAATGGCAGACATTAACATGATGAGAATCCATTAGAAATTATCCACAGTTAATAAAAGTTTGTATAGGGGTGCCTGGCTGGCTCGGTTGATGGAACATGCAACTCTTGATCTTGGGGTTGTGAGTTCGGGCCCCATGTTGAGTGTAGAGATTACTTAAAAAATAAAAATAAAAAAAATAAATAAATAAAAGTTTATATAGTGGTTAAGAGCAGGGGCTCTAGTTCCAGTCTTTGTTGTGTTGTTTGTATGATGTTGGGAAAATAATTAAGCATCTCTATGCCTAAATTTTCTCATCCACAAACATTTATTACCTACATTATTCAAGGAATCATACGAAGCACTTTGGGGATTCAAAGATAAGCATTATGTATTTTACTTTCAAAAAATTTTAAAACCTAATCGGAGACAGAAGCAGTGCATGAGTAATTATGAGAGAGAAATACTGAAAGAGCACGGACCCTGGGGCAAGACTGCCTAGACTAGAACTCCAGCTCCACCACTGTCTTTGAGAATGAGAGAAAGTTACTGAGTTCCTTCAGCTTCAGTTTCCTCATTTCTAAAATGGTGATAATATCAGTATTTAATGGTGTGTCAGAGTGTTTTCTGAGAACTAAATATGTTTAATATAAAGAGCTCATCAAAACCACAACGAAATACCACTTCACACCCATTGGAATGGCTATTACCAAAAAACAAAAAACCACCAGAAAATACCAACTGTTGCCAAAGATGTGGAGAAACTGGATCTCTGGAGCATTGCTGGTCAGAATGTAAAATGCACAGACCCTGTGGAAAACAGTGTAGTGGTTTCTCAAAAAATTAAACACAGTTACCTTATGACCCAGCAATTCTAATTCTAGGTACACATTTACAAGAAGTGAAAGCAGGGACTCAAACAGATCTTTGTACACCCATGTTCACAGCAGCCAAAAGTTGGAAATAACCCAAACATCCACCAACAGATGAATGACGAACAAATATGGAATATACACGCAATGGAATATTAGTTAGCCTTGAAAGAAATGAAATGCTGATACATGCTACAACATGGATGAACCCTGAAAACACTAAGTAAAATAAGCCAGACACCAAAAAAACAAATATTCTATTATTCCACTTACATGACTTCCCTAGAATAATAAAATTCCTAGAGACAAAAAGTGGTGTGGTGGTTACCAAGGGCTGGGAGAAGGGGTAAACGGAGAGTTGCTGTTTAATGAGTAGAGATTTTCAGTTTGGGATGATGAAAACATTCTGGAAACGTATGGCAGTGACAGTTGTACAACAACATGAATGTTAATGCCACTGAACTATACACTTGAAAATGGCTAAAATGGTAGAGGAGACTGGGTGGCTTAGTTGGTTAAGCGTCAGACCTTTGATTTTGCCTCAAGTCATGGTCTCACAGTTCGTAGGGTCCATTCGCACAGGCTGTCAGAGACTGCTTGGGATTCTCCCTCTGCCTCTCCTCCACTCACACACACACACTCTCTCTCTCTCTCTCTCTCTTTCCACTCATACACACACACACACACACACACACTCTCTCTCTCTCTCTCCCTCTCAAAATAAATAAACATAAAAAATTGGCTAAAATGATCAATTTTATGTTACGTACACCGTGTGTGTGTGTGTGTGTGTGTGTATGTACAAAACAGAGTCTGCTACATAGTGAGTGCTCAATAAATGTTAGCTATCCTTAGTGCTTTTAAAAGACTTCAGGAGAGAATATTGTTATAGGCAGTAGATCATAAATGTAGGCAAGAAGGTACCATCAGAAATAGGATTAAATAAACAGGTAAAATGGGTAACAGTTATAGTAATTATTAATATCAGTACTTTATGAATCAAAAATTAGATATTAAATGACAGGGGCTTGCAAATGCTTTTGTCAAAATTTAAGATAATAAATTGACAACCACTGTGGGGGGTTATATTGATAAAAATGTAAAACCTGCTCTCAAGGAGCCATAATCCAGTGAAGGAGTCTGAAACATAAAGAGGCAAGCATGGAAAATTAAAACATGCAAGGATCAAACAAAGCCTCTTATCATCTACATCTATATTTTAATGGATAGTTCGCAGTAGTTGATATTATACTTAAAAATCTGTAAAGAACCCTGGTTACATTTTACGTGTCCTTCTTGCCCAGGAACCATACTAATCTTCTCTGTATTATTCTCTGTATTATTTCAATTTTAGCATATGTGCTGCTAAAATGGGCACTCTGGTTACATTTTTCCATACTATCCTACTTTTCCCCAATCCCACCACCCCACTTCTCCTTTCCACTTATTTCTCTCTTCTACTAGAAACCCAAGTATGCCTTTCAATCTTACTCTTCAGTTTCTTCCACTCAGCAAAATCAATGAAATCATATTGAAAAACAAAATGATAAATTAAGTTACAATATATAAAATTGCTGGTAATTGAAATGGTTTTGACCCACAAAAGCAGCAATTTTACATGGTTCAACATTATAATGCCAAAATCCTTAAGATTTTTAAATCTGAATTTTATATATTTAGAAATTAAGTACAACAGCAGTAATAAGACTTCAAATTGGCAAGTGAACAGTTGATTTCCAACTTATAAATCTGAGAGTTGTTTCTCATACCTGAAGCCTAACAGCCAATCTGATCTAAATCCAGTCAACCTTTGTGTCATTATCAGTCACTTATTGAAATAATTAAAGTTTCATTTCTATTTGGAACCCACCTTGGAGTCTTTATCCTGGGTATCCAAGAATCACGATGTTGCTATTAGACATGAGATGATTAACATTTAATGCTTAAGTCTCACCTGGGTGATCCATCATAACAACAGAATATACTAAGAAAAAGAAAGGGACGACTGATGCATACAACATGGATTGATCTAAAAACACGTGAAGTAGAAGAAGGTATGTATGGTAGGATTCTGTTTATATGAATTCTAAAAAAGATACATCTAATCAACAGCAACAAGAACCAGTCTGTGGTTGCCTAGAGGGGGGGGCAGAGAAACTGCCTGGTAAAAGGGGCACTTTTGGGGATGATGGAAATGTTCTCTATCTTGATTAAGGTGATTTTGTTGGCAGGGGTAAAAGTTTGTCAAAAGTCAATGAAACACTTAAAATGGATGTATTTTATTTTATAGAAGCAGTAAACCTCAATAAAAATGATTTACATGAAAGAAAATACAGTGTATTTTTAATTTTAATTAAAATCTAATTTTAATTAACAAGTGAAACATAAGCATCTGATTTTTAAAAATTAATGTATTATGGATAAAAGCTAAAATCTTCTTCGACCACCTTCTCAATCCTGGTTTTCACTCCCAACCTCTCCCATCTATAACTCCTCCCCCAAATAATCACTATTATGAATTTGGTATGGGTTCTTCTAAACCCTTAAAAATGTATATACATACATATATGGTCACAGAAAATGTATAGTATTGTATTGTACATAAGTATAACTTGTATCTATCTTTCTTCAGCTTGTTATTTTCACTCAGCATTATATTTCTGAGATCTATCCATGTTAATCTAGATAAAGTTTATTTCTTTTAGGTCCAATATAGTAATCACACGACTATTCCATATTTTATTTAACCAGGCCATTTCCCTTCTGACAGATATGTAAGTCGTCTTTCCCTATTACAATTTACCAGTATAGTGGTAAATAGTAGTTCCTGGGGTGGCCACAGGGCTTATAGGTGGTGTTCCAAGGGGACATTAACCTAACTGAAAGGTTTAATTTTTTTTTTAATGCAAATGTATTTGTGTATTATTTATATTGCTTAAGTACGGACTTTAATTAAAGAATTTTCTGATACATAAACTATCACAAAGAATGAAACAAAATCAGTAATAGGAAGCAATCATCTATTAAAATATAAGTAAAACAAAATTATAGGGCATGATAGTGTACTCATGGTTAGAAACATAAGTACTTACTGAAAATCAATAATCTGAGCACTAAACAAGTCATAGAAACACATTCTTTTACTCAAAGCAATTGTAATTAAAATATTGGCATATTGGTTATCATGGCATAAGCATAATTAATACATGCACAAATACCTCATTTATATTTTTTGCTTTCTTCTTTTATGACTATGGTGTCTTTCCCCATCCCTGAAATGACAGGAGTAGAAAAAAAAATATTACAAATGATGGACATTTTAATATCAATGTTAAAACGATAACTCACTAGTAATATACTTCAGAACAAGTTATAACATGCATTTAGAACTAAACAGTAATTGTTTTTATTAAGTAAGCTATACACTCAACATAACTTGAACTCATGATCCTGAGATCTAGACTCACATGCTTTACCAACTGAGCCAGCAAGATGCCCCTAAACAGTTGTTTAAGAGTAAATGTAGAAAATTAAACGTTAAAACCAAGGGACAAAATTGACATGGGGACAAGCAAAATGAGATTTTTTTAAGTTGCATTTTGGAGTTCCACTTTAAAGGTGATTTTGAATATACACTCATGAGAAGGGGAGAATTCATTTCAAATAAAATATTGAAGTCAGAAATGGCCTGATATCCTTATGCTGGCTCCTATCTCAGCTCCCTACAATTCATTCCACCTCAAGTGTGGATATCAAAGATTAGTCCTACACTACTGAGAAGGATGTATTTCCTACTGATACTCAGTTTATATTTAAACTCTAAATATATCCTCTCTAAAGGAAAATTATTTCATGTTTATATTTGAGGCTAATGTATTTAAGTCAATAAAAACTGACCAGAGATGCCAAGAATTACTCAAATGGAAGAAGCATGAACAAACCATAAGGAAGTAAAAGAATAACTCTGATAACTAAGAGTTAATTTGTGTATAATTATTATAAAATACCATTCATTATGTGAATCAAAAGGGATTACTAAGCAAATACTTCATATTTATAAGAAAAGGATAAAATCAGAGCTAGCTTGAAACCTATGAAATGAATGACAGTGAGATGAGCAAAATTATTGAACCAATAAGCATTACTAATTCCTGATCACTATTGGCCCTGAAGAGAAAAAAGATATCATTTGAGAGGCCATTATTAGACAAACACTGGGCATACGTTACTAAGTAAGACATCGACCTGCCTTCAAGGAGCTCAGTCTAGTAGGGAGAGTAATAACATAAGTTCAATAAAAAGAACATGCTAAGCAGAGTGCTGACACAATGGGAGAGATCAGCTCTGCCTCAGTGAGAACAGGTTTCATGGAAATGACTAAGCTGGGTCTTAAAGGACACGGAAGAGCTCACCAAGCAGGCTTTAAAAATAAAAATTAGGCAGCAGAACCTCACAGAGAAAGATATAAATGTGGCACAGTATAGATGAGGAACTCTAAGTAATTCAGGCTGGCTACAGCATAATTTTGGCATTTCATGGGGTTTTGGCAAAATACAATGATGGGTAGGCGGAGCCCTTATCCTGGAGGGTTTAAGAGCCATTCTAAACAATGTGAATTTTGACACTGAAAAGTTTAAGAGTGAAAGTTCACTCTGGCAGTAGAGTAGGGATGTCTCCATATAAGACAAGCTTACAAGCAGATAGAACAATTAGGAAAAACTATCATTTTCCAGATGGACAGCAGTAAGGACAGAGACAAGGAGGTGCATGTAAAGTATCTTCAGGTAAAACTGACAGCAATTAGGAACTAAATGGTAGGAATAAAATAGAAGCCACTAAAATAAATCCTTGACTTCTGCTTAGGTGAATAGATGATGATCCCATTAATCAGAATATGGAATGCTGGGAAAAGAGGGGCAGAATGAGAAAAAGTATGTTCAATTAGAGACCTGATGAAAGTGAGATCCAGGAAGATGTCCAGAGGCAGGTGGAATATAGGAATAGACCACAAATGACTTACATTTATTATTTTAGTATTAGTTCATATTTTTCTAGCCATCAAATTCTATGAGGGTTATTAACAAGGGCAAAATTGACTTGACATTAAAGTTTGGATCTTCTCTCTGACCCTATATATACCCTTTAACTCAAGAATTAGCAGAAAGAAATAATAAGAAAAAGGAGGGAGGAGGGAGGATGGAGCAGAAAAAAGAGATCTAGGCAAACACCTTGTTGACAGTTAACCTCCTACCTAGACATTACTTCCATATGTCATGACTAGGAAACTGACTAGGAGTAAAAGAGGGAAACCCACATCCAATCAGGCATATAGAGAACTATGCCACCAGAGCTGTGGTTATTTGAACTAACGTAAGACAAATGATATGAATTCTCATCAATTACTTACTCTCTGTACTGTAATTTACTCTTATAATCCATTTTCTCAACATACTCTACAACAGACAGATCTATTTACTTTTCAAAAGTAAACAGTTCAACATCAGGTGATGCAGTGTTAGACTCACCTCTCTTTCCTTCTTCTTGAGTCCCAGTTTTTATCCTTATCTTTATTTCTTTTTCTTTTATGTGGACTCCTACTCCGATCCCTTCTATGTCGTGAACACTCAGCATCCAAATAGCTTCCACCAGACTGCCGTGAATCTACTGAAGCTGATCGCCTTTCTTCATTCCTGAAAAACAGAAAGTTCAGTTTTATTCTTTAATTTTTTTTAATGTTTATTTTTGAGAGAGACAGAGACAGAGCATGAGCATGGGGGGTACAAAAGAGAGGGAGATAGAATCTGAAGCAGGCCCCAGGCTCTGAGCTGTCAACACAAAGCCTGACACAGGGCTCAAACTCACGACCCTTGGGATCATGATCTGAGCCAAAGTTGGATGCTTAACCAACTGAGCCACCCAGGTGCCCCAGAACAGTTAAACACTGGTCTCCACCAAACACACACAGACACACCAGCTTAAAGTTGAATATTCTATATCAGAACAACAACAGAATCGATATAAATAGGTATAAGCTGAGGCACCTGGATGGCTCAGTGGGTTAAGCATCCAACTTTGGCTCAAGTCATGACCTCACGGTTTGTGAGTTTGAGCCCCACATCGGGCTCTATGCTGACAGCTCAGAGCCTGGAGCCTGCTTCAGATTCTGTGCCTCCTTTGATCTCTGCCCCTCCCCTGCTCGTTCTCACTCTCTCTTTCTCTCAAATAATAAACAAACATTAAAAAAAAATAGGTATAACCTTATATTCCATATGAGAAGACAGTTAAAGAAATATAGCTCTTAAATATTTTACTGTTTTAATATTTCATCAATATATTTGTTTCTCCAAAACTGTCAAAGGGCAATGTCACAGAGAAACCCTGGTATAATAATCTTGAGGAAGGACAACATGGAACAATTTAAGCATATTAATTAACTACAGTGTGTTATTAATGGTCTTGGAAATGCTAAAATGTAGTCAAATGATTATAAAGTAACAGATTAAAAAGAGAATATTTTACCACTAAACACCATGACATACTTTTCAGCATCATCCTCTGGTCTTTCCTGCTCTTCCTGCCAATGACTACTGAGTTCTTCCATGTGCACATTTATGACATCCCGAATCACCTTAGGAGAGATAAGCACCCAGTCTCAGATAAGAAAGTTTTTTCAAAAAATTAAGCTAGAAAAAGCACTGCTAACAATCATCCAAATATTTACTAAGAGTTATGACAGAATGAACTGTGGGATATGAGTTTAGAGAATATTAAAAATTCTGTGGCCAAATTACAACATGAATGGTAGATGAAAATACTACAGGGGCACCTGGGTGGCTCAGTCGGTTAAGCGGCTGGCTTTGGCTCAGGTCATGATCTCACTGTTTGTGAGTTCAAGCCCCATATCGGGCTCTGTGCTGATAGCTCAGAGCCTAGAGCCTGCTTCAGATCCTGTGTCTCCTGTCTCTTTGCCCTTCCCCCACTCTCTCTCTCAAAAATAAATGTTAAAAAAGAAAAAGGAAAGTACTGTAATCGTTGCTAAACTTGCTAGTTGATTGCTATCTTATGATTAAGAAAATTATCCCTATTTTTAAGAAATACATGCTAAGTATTTAGTGACAAAAAAATCATGGGTTATGAAACTTAAATAGTTTAGAAAAAAAAATAATGCATAGACAGAGATCAAGAGAGAAAAATATACAAATTAAGAGAGAGTGCAAATGACAAGCAAATGGGACAAAATGTTAACAGGTGATCAGGGTAAAGGATATTTAGGAGTTCTTTGTACTATTTTTAGTTTTGCAACTTATTTGTATGTTTGAGATTATTTACAAATAAAGCTTTTTTAAAATCTTGTAATTAAGATGAGAGACAAAATATGAAACATTATAGTCACTTCACAGATACTTTCCTATAAGATTAATATAAACCCCTTACCTGTAAGAACCATTTGGAAGTTTCTTTCTTTCCTATTTATCCATGCCATCAAGCACAGGGCTAGTGAACTGAGAAGCACAGATGAAACTAAAATAGAAGGTTACATTTCCCTCATGCCTAATTAGAAAATGTTTTAAGAAGGTACAGGGGACAAGGGGCACTCTCAAAGACAAACACTAAAAAGTTCAGTTCTGACTGAGTTTCTCCCTACTTCAAGGAAACTTTCAATGGCTCCCAAAGTAAAATGGAACAATGTCCAAATTCCTTAATAGAGCCTTTGAAGCCTTTCATGATTTTACTACATCACATAGCAGAAACCAGCCTTATCTCCTACTGGAGGTTCAGAAACCCTAAATGCTAGCCATCTTGGACTACTAATGGGTATCTCAAAAACTATACCTCTATTTATTTTTAGGAACACTAACCCTTCCACCTGGAATATCCTCATCCACCACTTCCCCTCCTCCACCATATTCTCCTGAGAAAATCTTAGATGTGTCCAAGTACAATCCAGAGAGTGACATGAGTCATAGACACCTGAATTCCAATTCTAGCTCCAGCACTTCCCGAGTAGCCCTCCATGACTCCCTGACTAGCTCTACATGAACTCCGTGAAGCCCAAGTATTACTGGACACAGTTTCCACAGACCTAACCTTGCACAGATTCGCCATAGGAAAGAGCTGATGAACAGACATTCTTTATCCTTCCTGCTTCTCCCTTTCCTTCAAATGCTATCTTCTCTATGAAGCCCATACCAATCTTATCTTTTAAAAATAATCGCTCTTTTCTCTCATATGCTTTGATCTCACTTTATTTTAGTACTGAATGCAAGCTGTATTTTGAAAGCTCTGTTCCACTTGTATAAGCTATTCTAAGCTCCTTAAGGGTGGTGTCTGTGTGCCATTTATCTTTACCTACCCAACAGCAGTGTGTTATGCACAGTAACTACAGTAGGTAACTTTTTTCTGAAATTTGACAAAGTTCAGGTTTAGTCCAAACAAAAATTATAGAGGACATGAATGAAGCTAGAAATAGATAAAATGTTGGAAAATTCATGACCAGGAATATGATAAATCACTGAAAGATTTGTAAACACTGAAGTTTTTACAGATGAAAGGTATTTGGGATCTGCTTCCAAAATTACCAATGTGGAGGAAGGAGGTAGCAAGTGAGGACAAGGTCATAATGTTGATAATTGTTGAAGCTGAGTGACAGGGACAAAAGAGTTCATTAGACTATTCCACCCACTTTAGCATATGCTTGAATATTTCCATAATAAAAAGTTAACCACAAGGGCGCCTATCTAGCTTAGTCCCAAAAGTGTGTGGCTGGCTCTTGGTCTTTGGGTCATAAGTTTGAGGGCCATGTTGGGTACAGAGATTACTTATATAAATAAACTTTAAACAAAAAAAACAAAAAAAAAAAGGTTAACCATAAAATTATGAAGAACACTAGCAGCAACACTAACCCTTGGTTACAAGGTACTGAGACCAGAGAAGAAACAACTGACGAACCACCAAGTATTTGAGGGGACTGTACAAATACTTAGGTAATATGACGAGGTCCCAGATCTCTACTGGAAGAGATAAAACTGAAACATATACTTTAATTATATAAGAACAGCATAAGATTAAATGCTAAGCTATGTGGTACAGCAAGCATTAAAACAATAAATCAACAAATGACTGAGTCAACTAGCACTTCATGGAAACAATGGGCCTTAAAATTTATATCAAGATTTAAAACAACAATAAAGAGCATTTCAGGTGAGAAAACATGTTATTTGGACATGTAGATAAGAATAAATGTGTGTAATCAGATACAGTTTAAGAGACATGCTTGACTAAAGCAAAAGAAAATGCTTGGTAAAATAAGGTCAGATTATGGAAGGTCTTAGAAATCATAGAGAGAAGAAATAATGTGGGAAGAATTTAGAGATTCAATAAGGAGATTATTTGTAGAGTCTGGGCAAGGTAATTCATGTACCAAAAAATTCATCAACTCTGACTATCCACTAAAGGACATCTGAAAATAACTTTGGATATACATCAAGAGATTAATACAGAAATAATTTATACCAGACATTTCTTAAGCCCAAACATTTAGAAGAGTACATAAAAGCATGCTAAAATTTCTGTAAGGAAAAGACAACGGCTGTTTGTTGACCAACTTCTGTGTCCACATGCATTATCTCAATCAATTCTTATAACACCCCCACAAAATCTACATAAAATGTATAAAATGAAAAAGTTGCAACTTAAAAAGCTCAAAGAATTTGTGCAAGTCAAATAGCGAATGATAAAGAGTACAACAACACTCAAAACCAGGTCTAAGGCCAAAATCTATGCTCTTATCATGATACAATGCTTTCTCAAAAGTAGGTATTTTTTAAGATTGTACGGCCTCTTTACAAAAGATTTTTGTACCTTGAAAAGGCCTTATTTGCCTGGTACAGTGGATCTGAAAGTAATGGAGCAAATACAAATCAGGTATTTGTATTTCAAGGTGGCCACCTTGAAGCTATTTTCTTTCAAAAAACCTCTATGAACTGTGGAAATCCATAGAACAGACTTAGAAAACTATCAAAGGGACATTCTGTTCTCAACAAAGCTCTAAGAGATTATGTAAAGCTTACCTCAGTATATGATTTCTTGGTTATGTGAACATTCTTAGCTCTATAGGACTGGCGTCTTCTTTTATAATCTCTCACTTCTGCTAGGATTTCAAGGTAAGACTTTGGACTTTTTCGACTATTATCTAATAAAAGAATAAAACAAAATTATTATATCCTTGGAAGCTTTTAAATTCTTACTAATTAGCAGGAAGAAAGACCGCAATCATCCAATATTTCAACATGTTTCCATGCATACAAAAACATCCTAAAAACTCCGTATTATACAAATAGACTAAGTTTTATATCATTCCTTTTCTCCATTAGTTGAACCTAAGATTGTTAAGGTACAAAGATTAAAAGACCAGCACAGCTATAAGTGACATTCTCATAGAAGGAGAATATGCTTAATACAAAGGACAGAGAGCAAAATTTCATGCCCTGAGTAAATATCTTAACATATATGTGAATATCGGATAATGCAAAACCATCCTCTTTCAACTCAAAATGGCCTAACAACTAAATCTTTGTAACACTCAAAGAGCGAAATGACAATTAAGAAATATAAAACTATTATATTCATCTCAAACCTTGATTGACTTTGGCAGCCAAGTCTACAAAGAGATCACTGTCATTTTCAATAATTTGAGAATCCGAGCGCTGTTTCTTCGTCTCCTCCATTACAAAATCATAGAGGGCAAGACGATCAGCTTGTGTTAGATCACAAACAAACCGTTTGTGATTCAGAGGAACTTCAACAGGTAATGAAGAATAAATCCCTAGTAAAAATAAAACCACAAGAATAAACAATACATGAAGCATTGTGGACTTAAAATTTACTCCTTATCTTTAAACATGCGCTGTAATAATGCAACATTAACACAATTGTTTTCACAGTAATCCCTAAAATACGAAAAATATCCGTCTGTGTGATAAATAATAAACAGTGACTTTATCCTCAAAGCCATACCCACAGAAAGCATGTACTGTGGATGTTTGCTATTCTCTCCAAAAACATTAAGACACATCCCATGAAGGCAAGCAATAATAACCATGAGATAATTTGCTCATAAGGAAACCTTCTGGGTAACAATTTTTAAAAGGCTACCCATATGATAATAGTAACTTCCTTTCTGTTTATATGCTTTTTCCCATAAGAGCTGGGGAAAAAAATGCTTTTAATAGGTAATACACGTTGTAGTCCCTCTGAAAATATATTATAGAAATATGAAAAATGTGTAAAAAATGTCTTTTTTATATGAGACATCAAGTTAGATGCTCTGTATTCAACATATACCCCACTTGTGCAATGACTCAGAGCCAGGGACCAAAACACAATTAATTAGGTAGCAGAAATCCCAAACTTCCTCAGACCAGAGAAAGATAAAACTGAAACTAAATTTGTTTTAATTTTCGGAAGAGGAAGCATATTGACACAACCAAATTAATTTAAAAGAGTTAAGAGCACTGCCCCCCCAACAGTCACAGAACTTTCTAAAATCTGCTCATTAATGAAAGAAAGTAAATACAATACCTTGATATGATGTATTAAACATTGAAGAAAATTTTTGTTTTGAGATTCAAATTTTCTCAAAGAAATAAAAATTTATGGTAACTGTAAATAAAGCAATTGTTTTAACACAATTCTTTCTAGCCTTCATTATTTACTAATGCAAACAATAAATAGGAGCTACTACCCTAAAGTAATAACTTTGGTTCACAGAACAAGTAAGATCAGTAGCTCTTCCCAGATACTTTTATTTGATAAAGTCTAGCCTTAACTTCCCAGATAAAGAGGCAAAAGAAAAATTCAAGTAAGAGCAAACTACCAACTAAGCACTACAACACAAAAAAAGAGATGACTTTACATTTGTCTACATTAGGAGGAGGGCTACACTGAATATGAGTCCATGAACAGATACGGATAACAATACAGGGTCATTTGTATTAGTCGAAGGGTTTTGAATTAGTATTGAAGGGTTTCCTTTCAAGTCAATCAATTTTACTATAATTGTGGTAGACACTATGAAAAGCTTTTTTATGAAGGCAGATGTGAAAACATTTAATTTTGTACCATAAAAATGAATTAGCTTTGATAAGCCTAATTCCTTTGAATATAGGCTTTTATAAAAATCTGGGAGAAAAATACAAAGATTAGAAAACACTGATATATTACAAACAAGATCCACATAAACCTTTGCCTATTATTTTTAGACAAAGAAATATAATTTCCTCCTTAAATTATTCTGAGTTGTCTTCATTCATCTTAAATTTCTGTATGGTGATGATGGATACTTAAATTCCTTGAAATTCAACGAAAATTCCAAAGACTCTAATACTGTGACAGTGGTTAAGATCAAGTTTAGAAATTTGAGTGATACTTTTAAAAGGATATCATTTGCAAAAAGGATACTGCATATCTTTAAATAAGGAGTACATTCAGGTTCCTAATTCCTCTTTATACTCACCCCAATTACTGAAAAAGAAAAAGTACAGGAAAAGTTAAACAACAAACTGCATTCAAATCATTCAGAACACAGATATTTCTGACAAAAAAAAAAAAGGATAAACACAAATAAGCTTACATTTCCATAAAATGTAACTTTTCAAACACAAGCTTCTACAGGATTTAGAAATACACCTAGATGTGCTGTAATCATTAAATTCCATGATCCTCTACTTTTTTTTGTAGTAGCCTTTTAAAAGCTGTAGCAAAATATATATAACATAAAATTTACCATCTAACCATTTTTAAGTGTACAGCTCAGAGGCATTAAGTATATTACACTGTTTTGCAACCATAACTTCTGTCCGTCTCCAGAAGTTTTTCTTCACCCAAACTGAAACTCTAATCTACCTTTTTAGTAATTCTAATTCTTTCTTTTTAGTCACTTTTGCCATCACAGAGCATCTTAAACGTATGACATATATAATATTAAACATTAACAGAAGGTACTGGCTCAAAGATACAAATTCAGAATTTTAGGAAGAATACATACAGAGTCAATTTCCAACATCAGAGATAAAGAAATTAAGGCCCATAGAGGTAAAATGACTTGCCCAAGTCACACAAGTGGTAAGAACAGATTAGGCCTAGAACCAATCTACTAGGGTCTCTCAAGGGTTTAGTATAATACACTGATCTTCAAATCATGGCCATGATTCAAATATAGTCATGAAATTGATATACAGCAAATAATACTGAAAAAGATACGCCACTAAATGTAAAATGATTGTTTATGATTAAAATTAGCATCTTGTTTATAAAATTAACACCTCATGGTTGATAATAGGTAAGTACATCTCATGGTTGCATCAAGCTTTCACAAGTTCATGAATTGAGAATTCTATACACTGAGTGGAGACCTGGTACGACTGACAAAATGGAAACATAAATATAACTTATCAAAAACTTACAACTTAGTACAAGATACACAAAATATTAATTAAATGGGAAAATGTAAATTTGCTTATGTTAGTCATTCTTCCTTCAAAGTAAATAAATCAGTAACATATTAAAAAAGATTCTTGTTCTAGGCTGTAAGATTTAAAAATGTCTAAGACATAAGTGGGTCACAAAAATAATGTCTATTGAGAAACTGCAGAGCTCTACACAAGATGAAAAAAGTTTTAAAAAGAGGGTTACAGATCATTTAAGAAAAAATTCTTAACAGTTTAATTTAATGGAGTGTGAAAACAAAATAAAAGTTCCTCTTAACTTTTCTACTGAAAGAACTATTCAAAGTAATTCTTTGCTTCTGTACAGAACTAAATTCAATGTCTAATCCACCTTATTACTTAGTTAATATAAATTAAAAAACTTGAGAACATTAAATTACCCACATATATAAAATTCTCACCCATTTCATTATCTTAATATGGCTTTCTATACATTAATGTGCTTAGAAATTAAATTGCTTAGACAATAGAAATTACCATATATTAGAGCTAGTGCTAGTTTAGCATTCATTATCTCCATTGTTTTAAACAACATTGTAAGATAGTTTTATACTACAGAAAAGGAAACAAAACCTCAGGAAAACTGTCATTTGTACCAGGCCAAGCAACTAGTTTCTTTCCTTAAAATAGGCTTACAAACTAGAACAAACAATGAACATTACTAATAGCAGTGAGCAGGTACAGATTTGAAGTCTGTGATTACCTTGTACTTACTTATAATAGACACAATAAATAATGAATATATTTGAGCAACAGCTAGAATCTTAGTCCATAAATTTCACTAAATGAAATTTCCTAACAGAAAACAGAGTAACTCAGTTCAGAGTGTGTACCAAAATTCAGAACTTGGCCCTCAATCCAGCTTTGCTATTACCAAGACTTGCTATTATCTAACGAAGGAGTGTTAACCCATTTCTGTGTGTCTCTAATTTCTTCACCTGATATGGAGGGGAAAATATTTGTCCAGATTATCTCAAGTTAGTTATGAAAGAGAAACAAAATACATAAAACAGCTTTAAAAAAGAATCTCTTTAAAAAAAAATAAAATATTGAGAGCCTTCAGAACAAACACACCAGAACCTTATCATTACTCTCAGATAGGGTTTGTTTCCTTATCTGTAAATCAGATGCCAGATTAGATGATTTTCCAGTTCTCTTTCAACTCTAAATAAATTCAGCAAATCTATCTGACTAGTTAAAGTCAAAAAAGCCTTTAACTATTAACCCCTCCAAAAAGACAATAGCAAAATCCTCTACATTTTTATTGGTTTGTTAACTAAACTGGGGGTAAGAGACAGAATCAATAATAAGGGCCAAAAAAAGGCTTGATTGATCAGAGCTCAGTAATCTCTTCAAGTAAGAGTCAAATGTCTCCCTCAAAGAAAAAAAACCCTAGAATTTGGCAAAAAGTACATAAAAATGGGAGCTTTAAAACAGGAAATACAAGAAATGTGCTTCTGGCTGTTGCATGGAACCAATGTAATATACACCACCGGTAAGAGAGTTCCTCCTCCTGAAGCCACAGTGAAGCTTAAGAAAAAATCAAGTCCAGATATTGGCTTAGAACAAAGGGTAAAGACTGAACTTCAGGAAGGGAGAAACAAATCCTAACTACGGGCTAATGAATATAATTGAGCTAGAAAGAAAAATGAGGGGAGGGAAAAAAAAGGTAAGATGCCCAGAGAAATCTATCTTTAGAAGGTTCAAAGACAACTCAGAAACCCTTATAAGAAGGAGCCAGTAATGCTTTGGCTACATGTTATATCTAGGTTCAGAAATCTATTAACTCTATCTACTCATTTACTTCTATGTTTTGGATGGATTTCGTTTTCATTTCCTAAAAGCTCATACTTAAAAATTCTAACTTAGTCTCTGCTAAGTTAAGTCCCTGGAAGAAGGGACTCGGCATGAAGGGGTCCACAAACTTTCTGAACCTGTATGGAAAACCTTGTGTTTGGGCTTTATTCTCAAGTTCTCTTTCAGCCTAAGCCTTTCCTTTTACATTGTGTTTCAATATCCTTACATTTAACAATGGGCTAATTCTCAAGAAAGGAAAGAAATCTCAGGGGTAGACAATCTCAATGGGATTTAGTTACCAAATAACTAGAATAAAAATGATCTACAAGATAATCTCACCTATTAGGTGATTCCAAGGCATGAAACCCTAGCTAAGACAGCAACCCAGTGAGATTCTGCTATATTTGAGCAGAAAATATCTAACAAATGAAGCTGACACCAAACACATTGGCCTAATGTTAAATGTAAAACTTAATTTTTCCCATGTAACTGTTTGCACAAGATTTTTCTTAAAAATTAGTAACATGTTCTTAAAAAATAGTTTGAATCATTAATTAGCTCAAACTAAGATGCTACTTACTTTGATTATAACAATCACCCTCTTTTCCAACTGCAGTTCTAGCTTGTTTAATTATCTGGAATTGTAAGTCCTTATCTGTCAAAAAAGCACCCATAAACACAGAATGAATCATCAGTGTCCACAACTAAATTAACTAATTGGTTTCTAATCCAAGCTCTTTGGGCACATTGACAAATCTTCCAGAATCTTAAGAACAAAACACCCACATCACTCCCCACGTAATCTGAACGCAGAATTCTTTCAGATCTAGCCAGAACCCAGTAAGTAACAAGACTTCAAGCGGTTCAGAAAACATTACCATCAGGCATACTGCAGTGGGTGTTGCAAATTTTAGCAACCAATAATAGCTACCATTTCTTGACTCTAGCTAAGTGTCAAGCACTCTTCTAAGCATTTTACATATATATCATTTAATCCTCCCAAAGGTGCTATTATCATCATCCCCCATTTTATGAAGAAATTTAGGCAACAAAAATGTTAAATTACCTTTCTGAAAGTCACAAATCTATTAGTGACAAAACCAGGAGTTGAATCAGGGCATTCTGATTCTACAGCCTGAAATTTTAACCTCTATCTATGCTGTTAACACCTGGAACACACTTCCATACTCAGTCTGCAAACTGTGTTGTGTGGCCAGATTTTTGTTATAACCAAGAAAGAAAGTATCTGTCTTACTGTACAAAGCTTTCCATGACCTATTAATAAAAGCCTCATCTCTAAATTTCAGATTAAGCAAACTACTTTCACTGTACATTAATTAATCCTACATTCTCTCAAGGTACAAAATGTCCTTCTTAATCACAAGCCTACTAAAAAGTCGATTCTTTTGATAATTCAAAAATGAAATATCAATGCCTATAGTAAGATATTTTTAAATTATAATTAAATTTGGGGCGCCTGGGTGGCTCAGTTGGTTAAGCGTCCGACTTCAGCTCAGGTCACAATCTCGCTGTCTGCGAGTTCGAGCCCCGCGTCAGGCTCTGGGCTGATGGCTCAGAGCCTGGAGCCTGCTTCTGATTCTGTGTCTCCCTCTCTCTCTGCCCCTCCCCCGTTCATGCTCTCTCTCTGCCCCTCCCCCGTTCATGCTCTCTCTCTGCCCCTGCCCCGTTCATGCTGTGTCTCTCTCTGTCTCAAAAATAAATAAACGTTAAAAAAAAAAAAAATTTAAATTATAATGAAATTAATACTTACTCAAAGTAATTGAAGGTATCTTCACATTCTCATAGAAAAAATCAGAATTATACATTTTATCCTAAATGGTAAAAACAAAAAAAAAAGTTAGTATTGTTGAGTAACAGATAATTGACTATTTTAAGATTTGACATGAACAAAAGATTATATCATTTAAATATTTCTTAATAAAGTTTGCGAAATTAGGCAAGTACCATTCCACCCCACAACTGACTATTATTTTGACAGAAAACCTCACACTATATCTTTCGAATACTGTAAATTTATTAATGTAGGAATTACATGACATATATACATAATAAATATAGGGTACCTCTTCTTCTTTGGTATAGCCCAGTTTCCTCAATCTACAAGATACCATGTGCTTTGCTAAAGATGATTTAGGCATGTGATGATTGGAATCATAGGGGCATATCACAACGTCATCCTATAAAAAAGAAACAGAAGCAAAAAAAGGGGTACATAATATTTAAATAAATGATTATACCATTAAAAGTTTACTACTCGATTAAGTGGTACTATCCATTCATCTCTTCTGGAGGCCTCTTTCCCAACCCCCTGTGTGATGTATGGGCCCATTAAAAACAAAAACAAAAACAAAAACCTCCCTCCTTCAATCTCTCTCTCCTTTATAGCCCCTTCTCCACTCCTTCAAAGACCAACTCTTTGAAAGATTTGTTTACAGACAAACTACCAGTCAGGAGGTTACTAACAATCATCTTACTACTATAGCCAAAGCACATGTCAGACTCTTTAAAATATGTGAACTCTTAGAAGGTTACAATCCAACTGTTCATTTCTGTCATCCTCATACAGTCTTCATGTCCTACCTCTCTGGTTCCTTCTACTTGGTCTCCTCTAAAGACGTCTTCCTTGGGGCACCTGGGTGGCTCCAGTCGGTTAAACATCCGACTTCGGCTCAGGTCAGGATCTCACAGTTCTTCGGTTTGAGCCCCGCATTGGGCTCTGTGCTGACAGCTCAGAGCCTGGAGCCTGATTCAGATTCTATGTCTCCCTCCCTCCCTCCCTCCGTCTCTCTCTCAAAAATAAATAAACATTAAAATATTTAAAAAAAAAAAAAAAAAAAAAGATGCCTTCCTTGTTCTACCTGTACCCCTATAAATGCTGATGTTTTATATAAGTCAAACCAGTGACTTTGTGCCGTTTGATATACACTTACTAGAAGATCTCATGGCTTCAATTTCTACTATATACTAAGGACTCCCAAAATCTAAATCTTTAGATCTGGATTCTCTCCTGAGTACCTTATACTAAAAACACTAACAATCCACTATAACAAAAATAAATTCATTACATTCATGGTCTCCTGACCCCCAAACCTATTCCTCTTGGGTTTCCCAGTTTCAGTGAAAGGTCCCACTTCCTCAAGTAGAAAACCGTCTCTTCTCCCTCATCACTCACATCTAATCAATCACCTAGTCCTTTTCACTAAATAACTCTGAAATCCTACCACATAATCCATCCTCTCTGCCACTTCCCCACTTCAGGACATCATCATCTCTCTTCTGGATTACAACAGCCATTGCCTAACTGCTCTGCTTCCAGATCTGTTGTCCCTTCCACTCTCCACAATGCAGCTACTTTGAATTCCAGGTCTGCTACTTACTGATTACATGAACTTGGTTCAGGTACTTAACCTTTCTTTGCCTAAGTTTCCTCATCTAAAAAATGGGTAAAACAGGACTTCTGTCACAGATCTATTGTGAAGATTAAATAAGTTATACACGAGTTTATACACATAAAACAATTCAAACAGAGCCTGGAACATAGCAAGTGTCAATAAATGTAAGCAATTATTATTTTATTAAATGGCAAATATGATGTTATAGTATGGCTTAAAATACTTCCATAGCTCATAAAAAAAAAAAAAATCCAGATTCTTTACTATGGCTGACACAAGGACCTTTAAGATCTGGACCCTTCCCACCATCATCCCCCTCTTTCTCTATAGCCTATGCTTACCTATCCTTAACCACCTTAGGTTTCCTGATCTGGTCACATCCTTTTCCCCTGCTGCTGATGCTTCCCCTGTGCTTCACCCAGCTAATTTAGCATACTTTTATCAGCTGAGAATTCACCTTATCCAGGAAACCTCCACAGTCCTACGACAGCCTCCAATAACCTGTACTACAGCTAGTCATAGACTGAGTCACACGATAATGTAGGCTGATTTCTCTGCACTCCCCGTCACCACACCCAGACAGTAAGCTCTGCGACAGGACCTGTGACTACTGCTCACTGTACTTCAGCATTAAAACACTCCTGCAGAAAAGTGAGGCTTCATTAACTATCTGGACTGCACCTATTCCAGGAATGATGACTATCACGTACCAGGATTTTTAAACCAGTCACTGTCTTGAATAGCAGACCTTGGCTCGGTAAAATTTAGATGTACACTCACAGCTAATTGTCATAATTTTGGAATTTTACAAAGAAGTTTTAGAGAGGCAGCATGGCAATTAAACACACAGACTCTCGGGAGCCAGAATGCCTGGGTTCAAAATCCCAATCGCCCTTTACTAGCAGTGTGTCCTAGGCAACAAGTTACCACCTCTCTGGCTTTGTTTTCTCATCTATAACATGTGGCTAATAGGGTAATTAGAAGCATTAAACGAGGTAACTAACCTATATAATACATAGCATAAGCAAAGTGCTATTTAAGTGTTATTAGAAATTTCAGTGGTAAGGAAAGGCATGGTAGGATCCACTCAATGGAATTCACAGCTTCAAACACCCCTCTAAACAAACAACAAAGATCTTTTTAGGGGCACCTGGGTGGCTCAGACAGTTAAGCATCCAACTGGTTTCCGCTCAGGTCATGATCTCAGAGTTTAGTGAGTTCTAACCCCACTTAGGGCTCTGCACTGGCAGAGGGGAGCTTGCTTGGGATTCTCTTTCTCCCTCTCTGCCCCTCCCCCATTCGCTCTGTCTGTCTCTCTCAATTATATAAACTTTAAAAAAAAAAAAAATCTTTTAAAAATTTCCACCAGGACTTTAAGAAACGTGAATTGTGTGTAAACTAAATATACTCTAACTGCCTTTGGGGAGTCAGTCATGTAATTTAAACCTGGGAGAAATTAATAGAGCTCGATAAACCCAGAAAGAGTATTAGAGATCATGAATTATCCCAGTGAAGCGCTTCCGTTCCTCCCATCCCATGAAAAATAACCAAAAATCAGGACTGTTCACTCTCATACACGTGCCTACATTTTTAAAAACAATTTTAACGTTCAAAAGAGTTGCTAGTCACCATCTCTTAGTGACATCCTCTAATAATCCTAGAATTGGTGCTGTCCCAGGCGGAAGCGTACAACTTTAAGGCAGAGACAGCTGAACTCCCAAGCTCTCTCCCGACGCCGAATCTGGTGCAACTGCGGCATCCATGTGACAGATGACAAAGCAAACGGCCAACACGTCTGCTAGCAGCACTCCGACTCCCCTATTTTCTAGGTAAACCCCAGACCTGCCACCCCTCCCCACCCACCGCATTTTCACCTCCTCAAACCCAAGCTCCGCGCTAGGAGCGCCGCACAGGTGGCGGGTGCGCGTCGTTCCGGCGGCTCCCGCGCGCCCCACCCGAGGCCCGCCGGCGACGAGGCGCACCAGGCCGGGTCCCGGGCGCCCACCACGGCGCTGCAGACGGGCGGGGGCTCCCACGCGGAGTCCTCCCCCGCCAGAAAAGACCGCAGGCGGAGAGCCCCCAAAAGGACCCTGCGCGCAAGCCGCCCTCACCTCTGCCGCCCCCTCCTCCCCGGGGTCCAGCCGATCCAGGCTCCAGCCCAGGGACGCCGTCACCTCCTCCAGCGTCCGGCAGCAGCTCTCCACGAACTCGCTAAGCTCCAGCTGCAGCCGCCGCCGCTCCTCCACAGGAGGCGGCTCGCCCTCCATGGCCGCACCCGTCCCGCCAGAAAGAAGCGGCAGAACAGCCGGCCCCGCGCGCGGGCCTCTGGGAGGTGTGGGCGGGGCCATGCCGCCACGTGACTGGAACCGCCTATAGGAAAAGGCCCCGGAAGGAGCCGAGCTGTCATTTAGAGAGGTGTTCCCCGGTCTCTTCCCGGTGTTGCAACTTGTGTAATTGCTCCCGGATGCGTTTGCGACGGGGCTTCTCTGAACTGCATTCCAGCCTGCCCCCACAATTGTAAAACAAACAAACAAAAAAGTTTATGTCGCCCTTTGCTCAGTTGCCTCTAAGATTCTCCGTCCTTCCGACGAAGCCAGGCCATGTTGGGATGAGGCCTTCACTTAATCCGGCGACTAGTACAGGCTCCTGGCAGCTCCCACTGGACACTTGCCCGAAGCTTGGCCTCTGTCTCGGAACTCGCCTGCGTCTACTCAGCCCTCATCCTGCACGACGATGAGATGGCAGTCACGGAGGATAGGATCGATGCCCTCATTAAATGTTGAATCTTTCTGGCCAGTGTCACCATCAGGAACCTCATCTCAACGTAGGGGCTGGTGTACCTGCCCCAGCGGCTGGCGCTGCACCAGCAAAAGTGCTGCCCCGTCCACCACTGCTACCCCTCTAAGAAGAAGAAAGTGGGAGCAAATAAAAGAACCAGAGGAGTCTGATGATGGCATGCATGAGCTTTGGGTCTTTTTGACTAAACCTCTTTCAACATGTTCAATAAAAAACTGAACTTTTTTGTTTTTAATGGTTTATAACTACAGAATGTTTAAAGAGTAGTACAAGGAGAATTTGCAAAGCCGTCCTCCAGCTGGTTAACATTTGCCCACGTTTGCTTTCTCTCGCTCTCTCCACACACACACAACCTCACATACTTATTTTGCAGAATTATTTAAGGGTCAGGTGCAGCTGTTTCAACCCCCAAATAGGTCTGTATGCATCTCCTAAGAATAAGGATATCGTCCTGCATAACCACCATACATGATTAAACCTCAGATAAATAATAATTTTGTAAAACCATCTAATGTTCAGTTTATATTAAAATCTCCCCAATTGTCTCCAAAATTCCTTTCACAGCCATTTGATTAGTTTTTTCAACCCATGAACTATAATCGGCTCTTGTCTCTTTTAACCTGGAATGTCTCCCCACCCTCCTTTTTAAAAATTTTTTAACATATATTTATTTTTGAGAGAGTGAGAGGAGGGGAGAGGGGGAGAATCCGAAGCAGGCTCCAGGCTCTAAGCTGTCAGCACAGAGCCTGAGGTGGGGCTTGAAATCACAAACCACGAGGTCGTGACCTGAGCCAAAGTCAGATGCTTAACTGACTGAGCCACACAGGCACACCCCACACCCTCCTTTTTAAATTAAGTCATTGAATTTTGTCAGGAGCCTCAGCCAGTTATCTCATAGAATGTTCCTCTTTCTGGATTTATCAGGTTTTTCCCCCTATGATTAGATTTTTTTGAATAATTTTTGCAAGGAGATGTGTATGCCTCTTTATTACATCTCATAGAGGACACCCATCTTAAATTCTCCTTCTATTAGTAATGCTAAATTTGATCACTTGGTAAAGGTAGAGAGCTGTATCACTCCGCTGTAGGACATTTTCCTCTGTGGGATGATACTTTGAAGCCTTATGATTCTTCTTCCCCAACAAACTGATACAATACTTCAGTGAATCTGTCATTATGTTAGGAGTTATAAATGATGATTCTCTAGTATTATCATGGCTTCTGTATTTGTTAGCCGGCATTCTTACCATACTTTCTTTTTGTTCACTATGAAATCAAGGGATTTTTAAAATTTTTAAAAATTTTTTTATTTTTGAGAGAGAGCACGAGCAAGGGAGGGGCAGAGAGAGAAGGAGACACAGAATCCCAAGCAGACTCCAGGCTCTGAGCTGTCAGCATGGAAACCAATACAGGGCTTCAACCATAAGATCATGACCTGAGCCCAACCAACTGAGCCACCCAGGTGCCCGGAATCAAGGGAATTTTAAAATCATTATTGATTTGAGGTTTCTTAATTCATTATTACATACTCTGTTACCATCACAATTCTTAACTGATTCTCAAATTGTCCCAACCTTGACCAGTGGAAGGTTGGTTTGATTCCTTTTCCTTGCTTTGATTAACCCAAGCTTACTTTGTACATTTCCTATCCAAGACCTGGAATCAACCCTTTTAATTTCCCCAAATGGTTTTAACTCCCAGAACCTAATCCCTCTTATGTTATTTTATACTATTTTCAAGCTTAATGTCAAATCTTTGCTTCCCTTTGCACTTACTTCTATCAGATGGAGAAAATGTGGACAGAATAGCTATTTCAGATAGTACAATTCTCTCAAAAAAAAAAAAAGTTTTGAGTATAAATAAGCAGTACCCAAAAATACGGAAATAGGCCAAGAGCTGTAAGCAGGTATGAAGGGATGAATTCCAGTTTATTCATACTTTGTCCACAGCATACCTACCTTTATCAGCATTTATATGTTTAGCTCAACTAGCCTAGAAAACGTGAGACTATTTTTGAATGTGAAATGATGACTGTCATTGAAAAGTTGTATATATATGCCCCTTTTCTGTGGAGGCTCACTATAAATGAGCCAAATCAAAACTTATCCAAGGCCAAGCAAGTCCTGTCTCTAGGACACAGCCTATCTCATCTCAGAGCTTAATAACAACTTTCAGCAACAGCTTAGAGGTATACTCTTTCAACCATAAGAACTGCTTTACATGGATACTTATTCATCTGTTTAATCACCATTTTTTCTAGAGAGATCTCCTGTCCCGTTCTAGATTAGGCCTCTATGATAGGCTGAATTGTGTGTTTTCCTCACCACCACCATCACCCCCCATTCATATCCTGGAGCCCTAACCTCCAATGTGACTTATTGGGAGTTATGGACTGTAAGAAGGTAATGAAGGTTAAATGAAGTCATAAAGAAGAGACTCTAATGTGATAAAACTCAAGTCTTTCTAAGACAAGGAAGACACACCAGGGCTTCCCCCGCCCCACTCCTTACTGCCTACCATTCAGAAAGAGAGCTCCCACCAGAAACCAATCTAAGGACACCTTGATCTTGGACTTCTAGCCTCTAGAACTGAGAAAATTAATTTAAGTCACATAGTCTATGGCATTTTGTTACGGCAGCCCAAGCTGACTGATATAGTCTCCTAGCTCTAGCATGAAGATCCTTCTTCACTTCACCCAACACAGCATTTACCACTTATTTTTCTCTTCCTTTTATATTACAATGTGTTAATACCAGGGGATCCATGGCTTTGGGCACAATGTGTAGCACACAGAAGTAAATTATCAGTGAATGAAATTAATTTCAGGGCGCCTGGGTGGCTCAGTCGGTTAAGCACCCAACTTCAGCTCAGGTCATGATCTTGCGGTTTGTGAGTTCAAGCCCTGCATTGGACTCTGTGCTGACAGCTCACAGCCTGGAGCCTGCTTTGGATTCTGTGTCTCTCCCTCTCTCTGCCCCTCCCCTACTCATGTTCTGTCTCTCTCGGTCTCTCAATAATAAATAAATATTTTTTAAAAATTAAAAAAAATTAATTTCAAGTCTTCCAGATTGGGAGGGGAGCAAGGAGGAGGTGAGACAAGGAAGGAAGGAATGCTGTTTTCATCCAAAGTATCAAAAGCCCCAATAATTTAAGTATTATCTTAAATATGATCTTTTTTGGTCTTCACAATTAACATTTCATTTGTTTTCCTATTGTCTAATCTGCACTGTACTTGATTATATTAATACATATTGCTGATATATGAAAGTTCTTCCACTGATTTCTTTATAGGTGTCTTCTGTCCCCATCCGGACTGCAAATGTCTTGAAGTCGTATGTACTGAATATCAATGTATTGAATCCTCATAGTATCTAGCCTAATACTAGACATAATAGGTATTCAGTAAGGTCATATTGATTTTTTTATTTTTTTTTTAATTTTTTTTTTCAACATTTTTTATTTATTTTTGGGACAGAGAGAGACAGAGCATGAACGGGGGAGGGGCAGAGAGAGAGGGAGACACAGAATCGGAAACAGGCTCCAGGCTCCGAGCCATCAGCCTAGAGCCTGACGCGGGGCTCGAACTCACGGACCGCGAGATCGTGACCTGGCTGAAGTCGGACGCTTAACCGACTGCGCCACCCAGGCGCCCCAGGTCATATTGATTTAATAACAAGTGTTTGAATTTCAAAAGCTTCTATTGATACAAAGAATAGGTTTTATCTCATTGTCCTTCCACAGAGAGCCAAAAACCCTTCAGGACTCATTTTTATAGATTCAAGGACAATTCATACGTCTGAAGGGACAAAATGAAACACCATATATTTTGAGAATACCCAAAATAGAATCTTAGGCACTTCATTTTTTTTCTAATGGTATTATGGTGACTTTTGCCCATGCTACTTAGAATTCACTGTCCAGGATAAACAAGAACTGGGTATTGACATGTGGCCTGGCCTCTTTACATGGGCTTCTTTCCAAGAGCTCTGCCTGGTACATAACAGGCACTTGAGAATGTTGAAAAAAACTACAAAAGACCAACTTCTAACAAGAATTCAGAACTAAGATAGTTTTTTTTTAATGGTCATCCTTAATAGGCACTTAGTAAACAGAAGGTTTTAGACATATTAACAGAAAGATGCTGATAAATGCCTTGTATGTATAAACATATAAAATCAAAACACAGAAACTTCAAAAGTCTAAAAGTTTATTGCCAGAATCGCAAACTTCATAAAGACACCTTTTTAAAGTACATAGTAAATGACAAGCAAAATAAACAGAAAACTTTGACCAAAGAAAAGCAAAGATTGCTGCTATCACGCACATATAGTCAAATTAATGCCGAACCAAACAGGTGCATTGAAGAGTATATAGGTTACATGATCCACAATCTAAAACTAAAGGAGACTCATTCCAAAATGTTTGGGTTTGGGGTGGAGTATTTTGGGGAGAATGGGATGGGTAATTTTCTCCTAATACAGAAAATGGAAATATTTAGATGAAAAACAGACTGATGTCTAGAATATCAATGATCAACTTAATTTCATCTCCAAGACCAGAAATCTGTATTATAGGCCAAAAGAAGTACAAGAACCAATCAAAAAAACTAAACACAGAAGGAACGAACTCTAGATTCAATTTGTGCTATCCTTACAACTGATTACCATTTCAGACACACTACATCCAGTGTATTAGATATGTTAGATGAGCTGAGAAGATAAAAAGCCAGAACAGTATTTGATTTCAACCAAGGTTATATCTTCTTAATCATTGAAACTCTATCACTATACTGCAAGCACTAGGTTTTCTTTTGTTAGTATTTAGTAAAGTGAAAATTCACATAAGTGAAGCCAAGGAAGTAGCAACTAACTGACTACTAGTGCCCAATAGAGCTACTGCTAAAGGAGTAGGAGTAAGAGTAGGAAGAATTCCCTGTTGCATCAAAGCTTCCTCTCCGGGACCCACTTCGGGAACCAGAGCGAGAGCCGGAGCGGGAGCCGGAGCGGGAGCCAGAGCGGGAGCCCGATCGGGAGCCTGGGGCAGAAGACATGTTGTAAGGGCTAGGCAAGCCCTTGGAAGAAACAGAGGCGGCCTCCAGAAGGCGTAGGCCAGTGATATCTTCCACCATGGAGCGATTCATGGCATCCTTATAGGATATTTTTAATTTGGTTTTGGGGCAGGTCAGGATTTTGGCATAGCTGCTGGTGTCTTGCAGCCTCTGAGCTGCTCGGCCGTCGATGAATCCTTTCCTGATGGCTTCTTCCGTGCTTATCCTCCCATGCACTTCTGGGTCAACAAGGCCTCCGGTGAGGTATTGGAATTCTAGAAAGCGCTGACCTGCCTCATAGGGGAGCCATTTTTCTTTAACCGCCTCTGCTGCTGACATCTTCTTCTTTCCCTTCACACCTTCAAAGCCAATGAAGGCTTTCTGAGCAGGCTTCAGCCTGGTGGCCATATCTTGGTCAATCAGGCCCTGGGAGACTGCATCCTGAAGTGAGAGCTTCTGACCACTGGTTGGGTGGATGATGCCACCCGTGCAAGCCTGAGCTTCCAGAAGCCTCTGACCAGTGATGCTATCGACAATGCCCCGCTCTATTCCCTCTGTAATGGAGATCTTCTCTAGGTTTTCTGTGTCAAAGATGGCTGCAATGGGGCTTGATTCTTCCAGGGGGTCAGACAGAGAGCTGCTCCTGATGGTTATGTTCCTGACACTGGATATGGTAGAAATCTTACTTACTGACTCATGTCGACTGTTGCTGAAAACATCGTCACTGATGCCACCACCTATGCCACTGCTGTTGCCCACGCCATTTTTCAAGGAGATCATATCAGCAAACTGAGTGAGGCTGAGGCTGCCAGATCGGTACTGATCAAAGAACTTCCTGTCAATGAGGCCCTTGTCAATAGCCTCTTGAATATCATACTGACTGCCTGTCTTCCTGTCTACCAGGACCACCCTGGTGGAGCCGTCAGATCCAGTGATGGTTATTTCTTCCCACTCGCACTCCTGCTCACACAGTTCTCTGAAGGTTTCATAATCTATAAGGCCCTTCTTGTAGGCCTCCTGAACAGACATCTCCTTGTTGGTCTCTGGGTCAACGATGACCACTCTGCGCTTCCTGAGGGTATTCTTTTGTGATGTCTGCACCTCTTTCTTCTTTTCTTTCAGGGGCAGAAGACAGAGCCCTGTTTCTTCATCCTTGATGCATCTTTCTTTTAGCTGAAGATAGGTAAGATTTTCTTCTGTGTTGGGGTCAAAGAATCCTTTTGTATCGTCACTTGGATCAGAGAGAATCTCACTGAGCTCCTCATTAAAGTAGCCCCTCTTGTACGCCATGTCAACTGGCAGGCGATGGCTCTCCTTCGGGTCGATGATCCCCCCGGTTGCAATCTGTGCTTCCAATAAACGAATGCCATGGCCCTTTTCAATGAGTTCCTTGTTCATGGCTTGGAACAAAGAGATGATGTTTCCCGTTTCAGGATCATTATACCCGGTGACAGCTCGTTCTGCAGACAGGAGCTTCTCTTTGAACTCAATACCCACCAGGCCTCTTTTGTAGGCTTCTTCCACCGGTAGCCTCAAGTTGCTAACAGGATCCACTATAAAGCCAGTAGCTGCTTGGGCTTCCAGCAACTCCAGGGCAGTACCAGGTCGGACCAAGCCAATTTTCATGGCCTCATAAATGCCAAGCTTCTGTTTCGTGGTCTCATTGTATATGCCCGCTATGCAACTTGAACCCTGAAGGAAGTCTTTAATTCTCTCGCCAACCTCATCATAAGAAATCTGACCTGATTCCAGTTCATTTACAGTGGATGGTCTCAATATACCAGAATCCACCAGCTCAGAGACGGTCACCTGTTGTCTGATTCCTTGGAAGGACATACTTCTCTTCTGCACTGACAACAGGAGCAGACCAGTGTGTGGTTCGATTCTGCACCGTTCTCTCAGCTGCATGTAACTGACCTTCTTTTTGGTGACTGGATCCACAAAGTTCTTCTGACTATCTCGGGGATCATTCAAGGACCGATACAAATCCCTGTCAATCAGCCCACGGGCCAAGGCTACGTCTTTCGGCAAAAAGACGCTATTCACAGGGTCCACCACACCCCCTGAAGCAATCTGGGCTTCCAGCAGGCGCATTCCGGTTTCTCTATCAATCAGATTTTTCTTGATGGCTTCTGAAACAGATACGGTCTTGCCTGAAAACGGATCATCGAAACCAGTGATAGCTTTCTCTGCTGTGTATATCTGTTGACGGTCATCAAAGTCAATGAGGTCCCGAGCGATCGCGTTGTCAACGGTCAGCTTCTCATTCCTATGGGGATCAATTATACCGCCTGTAGCTGCCTGGGCTTCCAGGAGCATGACTGTGGATTCCGGGGTGATTAATTTCTTTCTTTTGGCCTCTACCAGAGAGTACTTTTCCTTAGGGGAAGCAGATGCTCCAGCGATAGCCCCTGCACCCCGAAGGAAAGGCTGGATTTCAGAAGCAACTTCTTCCACGGACTTTTTCCCCTTCAGCAGTTTGTCCAAGGTTGTTTTGTCAATTAGCTGGCACTCATAGAGCTGCATGGCCGTTACCTTCTTCCTCAGTCCATCGAACACCAGCTTTGAGGAGTCAACCGTCCACTCGTATTCTGTCTGGGTCTCCCGATGGGACCCATAGGGGCGCTGCTTAAGTTTGTCGATTTCCCTCTGAAGTCGGGAGCGCTCTGTTTCCAGCTGTGACTGCGTCTCCCTGGTGGAGTCCTCCAACTTGCGCCTGTACCGCTCCTCAATCCTCTTGATCTCTGCCTGGAGTCTTTCGATCTCACTCCTAAGGCTGTTCTTCTCTCTCTCACTCTTCTCTCTTTCCGACTCGATCTTCCTAATCGTCTCTTCCTTGCGGGAGTACTGGGTTTTCCACTGATTGAGGTCATTCTGGATTTGCTGTTTCTCACACTCGAGGCGTTGTTTCACCCTGCTTTCCGCATCCAGCGTTGCTTTCGCGCGAGTGAGCTCATCCTCCAGCCTCTGCAGCCTGCTCTTGTCTTGTTCCAGAACTTTGATTTTCACTAGAAGGCTCTCTCTTTCCTGCACCACCTGAGTGCACTGGTTCTTTGATTCCTGAATCCGATTAGATGCCTAGAATTTAAAAAGAAAGAAATGGGAAGAAATAACGTTTTGATCGTATCATAGGGTTATAATTCCTCTTTTCCTACACTTAAAAAATAAAACTTAGTTTGAACTTCCTCTATTTTCCCTGGATATACTGCTATTTTGTTATCTTATAAATTATGAAAAAAAAAATTCTGTAGAGGTATGTTGCCACTTTGATAAATGGCATCATACTTACTTTTTTTTTTAGAAGGAACTAGGAGAAGTTATAGACTAGTCTTACTCTTAACAGAAATAATGGTTTGAAAAAATATGGGGAATTTTGTCCCAGGTTATCACACCTGCTATACCTACATCTCCCCTCTTACAGCTATACTAACATGTTTAATAAAACAAAATAAATCTATGGGCATATACACACCCTACACCCAGCCCCACACAAATATTGTCTATAGAAGTCAAACGTATTAGAACTTAAAGAAGGTATTTTTAAACTAGGGGTTAAAAGAAAAGCCTAGCAAAAACAAACACATCAGGGTCGTGATCAAAAGAGAACAGATCATGCATGCAGAAAAGCCATGTAAGCAAGCAAGAAAAAGTGATTTCAAAATTGCATAGACAATACCTTTACCATGGCTTTTATTTAGGAAAATTTTAACGAAAAAAATGCAGGTCATAGCTCACTAAGTAAGAGCTATCTTCTAGAAAACAGACTGGAATAGTCAGAGGACAAGCTCTCAGGTGTTAAACCTGATGGTGTGCTAAAGTTTGAAAAGCACAGCCAAACAGAGGTGACACACAGATTGGTATTGATGCGGGAACAGGACAGAAGGGCAAAGAGGGCAAATTGCTTTCAAGCAGTGGCCTGGGTTATGACAGCTAGTAGTACAGCAATAAGGAGAAAAATTAGACTTTCTGTAAGCGGCCATCCCAGTTAGCAGGAGCACAGTTGAGATGAGATGAAAATGGAGGGAATTATTTGAAGGACAGGGAAGCTGTGATCAAATATTTGTGAATACCTCTAAAGCCTGCTTTTGGAATTTCTCAATTTCCTGTCTCAAATTTTCCCTCTCTCTCTGTAAATCATTAATCAGCCCCTGCAGTTCCAGGGTCCGGTTGTTGCTGATCTGCAGCTGGCTCCTGAGTTCAGAGATGGTTGCATTTCTATCGCTATCCGCTTCGCTCCGGCTCCTCCTGAGGTCGTCGTATTCCAGCCTCAGGTTCCGAAGCTCCTCCTCCAACATCAAGTGCTCCTTGGTCAGGTTCTCCGTGAGAGACTGCAGCCTCTCGATTTCTATCTTGCTTTCATTTAAGCTCCTGCTCTTATCCTCTATCGCCTTCTGGAAATGCTCGTTCCTCAGGTGAGCCTGTTTGACATTCTCTTGTTCCTGCAGCAACTGGCGTCTCAGGGCCTCGACCTCCACGGAGAGCCTTCTCAGCTCTTCCTGGGTCCTCTGCTTGTCCCTCAGGTGGCCGTCCAACACGTCCCTCTGCTGCCGGAGGTCGTCCTCGCTCCGTTTCTTAACGATGGATGCTTGCTCCAGCTGCTGGGTCAGGCTGGTGATTTTTATCGCCTGCTCCTTCAGAGACCTCCTCATGCCTTCCAGCTCCTCCTCCAGCTTCTTCCTCTTCAAGGAGTCTTCCGAGGCGGTCCTCCTCAGCCGATTCAGCTCCTCCTCCACCTTCTGCTTCTGCAGCTGCAGGTCCTTCAGAGAACTCTGGAATCTCGTGATGTCCTGGTCCTTCACAGCCCTCTCCTGGGACACCCGCTCGTAGTCGATCCTCAGGCGCGTGAGCTCTTGCTCCTGAACTTTCAGCTTGCTTATCGTCTCCGTCGCACTATTATTTGCTTTCTGCAGGTCATACTGGGCCCTCTGTAACTTAGCATTCTCTTCTTCCAGGCGTTTCCGTTCACTGGTTTCCGTTTCTATCAGTTGTTTTAACCTCTCGATCTCCTTGTTTTTATCCTGGATGGTCTTGGCGGCATCATCGAGTGACTGCTTGTATCTCAGGCTCTCTTCCGTCCGCATCTGAGTGACCTGCCTCAGCTCAATCTCCAGCTGCTGTTTCCTCTGCGACACCTCCGAGCCCGTGGCCTTTTGCTGTTGGACGTCTTCTTCGACCCTCCTGAGGTTCTCAGTGGTCTGGGCTAACGTGTTCTTCAGTCGCTTTACTTCCTCGGATAGGCTGCGGTTTTCTCTGGTGAGGCTGTCGATCTGGGCTCGGTAGCCACTGGTGTCCTCTTCCTTCTGCATGGTGAGCTGGTGGATGGTGGTCTTGGTGATGTTGATCTCAGTCTCGAACTGGTTTTTTAAGCTGATGATTTCCTCGTCGTAATTGTTCCTTACCTTAGCCAGTTCATTTTCATATTCCCAGCGGCGCTTGGCCTCCTCCTGAAACTCAGCTTTGAGTCTCTCAATCTCCTTGTTTTTGTCCTGAATGGTCTTTGCAGCCTCTTCCAGGGACTGTTTGTGCCGAGCATTGTCCTCGGAGCGCTGCTGGATGACCTGTTTAAGCTCCATCTCCAGATGCTGCTTCTTCTGCATCATCTCGGAGCCACAGGCTTTTTGCTGCAGGGCATCTTCTTCGGCCCGCCTTCGCTGCTCGGTGGTCTGCAGAATGCTGTCGTTGAGCCTGACGATCTCGTCCTTCAGATCTCGATTTTCCCTCGAGAGCCTATCAAGCTGGTTTCTGAGATTTTTGGAATCGTCCTCTTTTTGCATGGATATCTCCTTGATGGTGGTCTTCGTGATGTTAATCTCTGTTTCATACTTGTTCCTTAAATTACTCATCTCCTCATTATAGTGGTTTCTTACCTTTGCCAGCTCACTTTCATATTCTCTCTTCCGGGCGCCCTCGTCCTGCAGCAGAACCCTCAACCTTTCTATCTCGTACTCCTTCTCTTTGATGGCTTTCTCAGACTCCATTTTCTGCCAGCCAAGGCTCTCCTTTTCACACTGCCTTGCCTTCTGCAGCTGGTCATAGTCATTCTTCTGTTGGTCAAACCTGTCTTCCACGGCCTTCCGTCTTCGCTTCTCGTCCTCGATCTCGTAGGTCAGCCTGGTGATCTTCTCGTTGAGTTCTTTTATTTGGCCGTAGCACTTGTCCAGGTTTTGCTTGGCTGACTTGCCGTCCAGCTCTGCCTGCCTCTTCAGCTCCTCCAGGCTCACAAGCTTGGCTTTGAACTGGGAACATTCTGCCTGGTACTTCTGTAGGTTCTGGTCCAGGAATTTGTTCTTATTGCAGTTTTCAGAGTTGGCATCTCGGGCCAGTCTGAGCTCCTCTTCCAAAACTTCAATCTTGGTGTTTTTCAGCTGCGGAAGTGAAATCGGAAATTAGGATGAAAGGAAAACCTCTCGCGTCCTAAAAAAAGAAACAGTCTTTTCCCCCCTCCCAGACCATTGTGTGTTCTCGCGTCTCTTCCCACACCTGCACATGTGCACACGCACACCACACACATAAGCACACATAGAAAGAGTGACACAAAGCAAAAGCTACTGGACAAAACCCCACGAAATCTGTATTGTCGTCGTAATTCTTCCATCAACTGCCTGTATGATCTTAGCAAATAATACAGCGTCTTTGAGGTTCCCCTGCCTCATGTGTAAATGAGGTGATTTCTTCCAAGATCAAAAGCTTAAGATTTCATAAGTTACGTTTCCTTTATTTCAAGGTATTAAATGTCCATACAAACTCAATGCATGTATTGGAAATGATGAGTAAATTAAACAATCAGATGTTTTCAATGTTGATAAAAACATCAAAATTTGATAAAGCAAATCTGTATGTTGGTAAAAAAATCCAAATCCAGCCAGTCCAGGATGTTCTCTTCCTTAATTTAAAAAACACATGGGGCACCTGGGTGGCCCAGTTGGTTAAGCGTCTGACTTTGGCTCAGGTCATGATCTCATAGTTAGCATTGGGCTCTGTGCTGACGGCTGGGAGCCTGAAGCCTGTTTCAGATTCTATCTGTCTGTCTGTCTGTCTGTCTGTCTCTCTCTCTGCCCCTCCCCGACTCATGCTCTGTGTCTCTCTCCCAAATATAAATAAACATAAAAAAAAAAGAGAGAGAAAACACACACCAACAAAAAAAGCAAAATCCTTGACCAAACAGTAAATGAAATTAGTGGGGTTTTTTTGGTAAGGTAAAGCAGCTAGAATTTTGTAAATATCACCTAACTCCATTCAGAGCAGTGTCCTGAAGCACAGAACTAACCCCTGACTTTTGAACAAATTCTACAACAGTGAGTATATACCAGGGAGTATGTCCAGATCCATGTTCTAATGAGGCAGTAATAATAAGGCTCTATTCCATTTTCTTTTCCAATGCTCCAAGGAAATAAATTAAGTAAATTACCTTCAGGTCTTCCAAACTCTTCAGCATCTCACTTAAGAACCTATAATAGTCTCCAGACCTTGTAAGTAGTTCTATGTATCGAGCATGCATATCTGCGGCCTTGCAAAAAAGGGGTGAAAGAAAAAAAGAAAAAAACAATTATTGCATTAGAAAAATGTCCCATGCAAGCTGACCAATTTTGTTTCCTAAATCAATGAAATAGTGAAATTATAATTTAAGAGTGAATTCCTGGGGTGCCTGGGTGGCTCAGTTGGTTAAGTGTCTGATTCTTGATTTCAGCTCAGGTCACGATCTCATGGTTTGGGAGTTTGAGCCCTGCATTGGGCTCTGCACTGACAGTGTGGAACCTGCTTAGGATTCTCTCTCCCTCTCCCTCTCTGCCCCTCCCCTGCTCACATACTCTCTCTCAAAAACAAATAAACACTTAAAAATTAACACAAATAAAGAGTGAACTCCCTTCCTTCATGTGTGCTAATTCCAAAATCTGGAAGCACCACAAAAGGCTAACAACATTGTATCCTATCCTTATCCCTCTAAAGTGTTTCCCCTAAACCATCTGATGGGTGATGTTCTCTGTCATCTTTGGGAAGAAGTTGTCTTTTAAAAATCGACTAGACATCTTCTACTTGTTAAAAGCTTCCCTCACTAAACCCAGAATTTAAGCGCAGTTTCTACCAAGATCCTACTATATAAACAACAGATCCAGACTTCCACTAACCGCCTCCTAAAATCACTCCAGTATTGATGACTCCTACTAAAGGAGCATAACCTGCTATTAAACCCTTTGGGAGTGGAGACCCTATAACAAGGGGTGAATTCAGGGTCTGTAGGGAAGACAGGAAGAAGGCAGGGACAATGAAGGTGCAGGAGGGGCTGGCTCTAAGAAATACGTAACGATGTACATACCTCTTGCAGAATCACCCCAGAGGGAGACTGAACCATGGTTCTCTTGATGGGTATGTTCAGTAGGGTTTCCAATCCTGAGGTGTATGATGCCAGCTGGAGTTCATAATCCTACAGAATAAAAGGTTTAAGACAAATATACTCAATGAACTTCACAGAGTCACTGACAGCTACAATTTCATGGTTCTAAATCATCAAGCTGTGTTTCTCATGACCAACCTCAAAGGCTACCATGCATTGATAGTGTCCAAGTCACTAACATGACATTATTAAACCAAGGAGTGCATCTTTATATGCTATAGGAAGATTTTTACCCATATTACCAGTCTAAAGAATGAAGACCAGGCACTTCACTGATATTGCCAATGTGAAATGAATTCAAGTAAATGGATAACAAACTTTTCACGGTATGTTCAGGAGGGAACATATAAAAGCCACAATTGCTATCCTCAAGCAGTTTTTACTCTTTCGAGTAAATCAGAAAATGATTTAATAATAATAATAATTTAATAATTTAATAATAATTAATTTATCATTAATTTTATTTATTTATTATTATTTTTTATTATTTATTATATTTATTATTATTATTTATTAATAATTAATTTATATTATTAAATTAATAATAATTTAATTTAATCATAATTCAGTTAATAATATATACTTTTAAAATATGGAACACTTCATAAATTTGCATGTCATTTTTACACAAGAGCCATGCTAATATTCTCTGTATCATTCCAGTTTTAGTAGGTGTGCTGCCAAAGCAAGCCCTTACCATTATTCTTGATGAGATGACAACATTCTTTGAGAAACGAACATACCTTAATCGAATTTGCACAAAGTTCGGCGATTTTCTGTACTTCCTCTGATTTGTCTCGCTTGCCACAGATTTCATTGTGCAAGTTCTAGACAAAAAGTAAAATACTTATAAGCGTTGAAGTATATAAATGTTTTTAAATAAATGCTATTTCACTGCTGAACAACTGGTTTTCCACAGTTTATGACTACGTGCAGTGAACTCGTATTCTCACAGGTCAGCCTTAGAAGATGAGCATGTTTTTCCTTCAGAAGAGTAAGCAAGATCTTCAACTTCTTACTCTCTAAGAGGAATCTTTCAAATCTGTACACTTTTCTGATCCTATCACCTCAATTTATAAAGATACTTTACTACAATGTTACATTATTTCTTTTACAATTGATTTCCACTATGATTTGCTTTCAATATCTCAACTGTTTTTCCACTAGGCCTTATGCAAGCATTCACCAAATGGACTAGTAATATCAAACACCACTTCAGGGTATTGGGTAACTCATTCGGATAAACATCCGATTGTTGATTTCAGCTCAGGTCATGATCTCACGGTTCATGTCAGTCTCTGCACTGACAGCATGAAGCCTGCTTGGGATTCTCTCTCCCTCTCTGTCTCTGCCTCTTCCCTGCTCACGTTCTCACTCTCTCTCAGTAAATAAACATTTAAAACACTCTTTAAAAAAATATATCATTTCAAACCTAGACACTGCTATGAAAACTAGAGGAAAATACAGTGCACCCTCAATGTTATCTAAGGAAGTGACAAACTGGCTTGTACCTTCTGCTCATTCAAAAATCGCAGGACTGTGTTGGAATCACCAAACTTCATGGATTCTAAGGAATCCTGACGGCGTTTGGCATCATAGAGCCACTTGCAGAAGGCCTGATAGTTATCACGGTAATTCCTCAGTTGCTTGATTTGTTTCTCCAGGTCCCATAATCTGCAGAAGATAGATATGATAAAATCAGAAAAGCAGTGCTACTGGTCCTGAGAGTATTTAACAGAGTTATCATATGACCCAGTCATTCCACCTGCTGTGTGCTCAAGAGAATTGAAAACATGCCTCCCTACAAAAAGTTATAATGAATTTTCATAGTGACATTTTTCATGATAGCCAAAAATCATGAATGAATGAAAGTAAAAAAATAAAATAAAATAAAATGTAGTAAGTATAGCTATATGATAGAATACTATTCAGTCATAAAAAGGAATGAAGTACTAAAACAAGCTACACCAAGGATGAACCCTGAAAACATTATGCTGAGTGGAAAAAACAGTCACAAAGGAGCACATGATATATGATCCCTTCATGCGAAATGTCTGGAATAGACAAATCTATAGAGACAGAGGAAAGATTGGTGGTTGTTTAGGGCTGGAGGATTGGGAGGTAATGGGAAATTAGTGATAATGGGTACGGGGCTCTTTTTTTAGCATAAAGAAAATGTTCTAGACATAGATTGCGGTGATGGTTACGTAATTTTAAATACAATAAAATCCATTGGATTATACACTTTCAATGGGCAAATTGTATGACATAGGAATTAGTTATCAATAAAGGTAAAAGCACTGTTAGTAAAATGAACTACTTGCAAAAGTGAAGAGACTTTTTAAACCCTCATTTGGAAGAAGGCATTTCTTTTGTAGAAGATTTAATTTTCTTAAATTTCAGAAGAACACTCACTCAAAACATCTACTCCTTCCAACAATCCTAGCAAGAGTTTATAGGGCCAAAAGGGCCTGATCAATGGCTTCCACTATTTCCCTAAGAGCCTGGAGAGTACCTGGTATGGGCTGGTTCAAGCTTGGGTACCTGCTTCCCTCATTTGCGACAAAGCTGACTCCAGACAGTCCATGAACAGAGCGCCTCTTACGCCTAACTTACACAGCAAACCAAGCCACTGCTTTTAGAGTGACAAATTCAAGTGATGCTATCTTGGAACAACCAAATGGGAAGAAAGTAGGGAAGGAAGTTGGCACACCTGTAGTCTATCTGTTTGTCTATTTTTTGCCAGCGGTCTGTCAGCTGTGTGACTTTGTCACTGAACTTGCCCAGATCCAGGTCATAAAGTGGATATTGTTGTGAGGTCTGGGAGTGGATCTGCTGGGCTTTCTGGAGCTCTGTCTTCATGGTGGCCAACAATGACTTCTTCAAGTTCAAGTCATTTTTGATTTTCTGTCATGAGAGAAAGAAAGAGTACAGATTAATCTCTTGGAATATTTGTATCTTTAAGTGATAATCAAGCCAGAAAAATATATTCGCTGATTACATTTCCCATTATTTATGTCAATAAATAGCTCCTTACTTATTAAGCTACCCCCTTAATAAAGGATTCAGTGTGTATATTTGTTTGAGAAATGCTAAATACCATACTCTATTCCATTCCTGAATAATTATAGTACATATGAATATATTAAAGAAGAAAAATCCTATAGTGAAGAAACCAGTTCAATTATGTTTAACTCTGCATTCCTCAAACAAATCTCACCACAAATTACATCCGCACATAGTTCCTAATAGTACACTCTAGAAAGCAGTGTGCTAGAGATAACGACAGATATCAACCATGTGTGGCTGATGAAATCCAATAATCCTCAAACTCATGAAAACTTAGTGAAGCCTTGGATTTGGGTACTGAGTAGTCCTGCATGATTTCCCATAATACTGTTTATAACAGTGGTTATAAACTGAATAGAACTTTCAGTTACCTTCAGTCCGCAGCGGTAAGCTTCCACTTTATCCAGATCCAGGCACACGGTTTCCTCTTCAGTGAGTCTGGCTTCGTAAACCTTTAACATGTCTTCTGTCTGCAGGATAGCTTGGAGTAGAGCTCTTACTGTGCATAAGCTGTAAAGAGCAAAGGAGGCAAATAATATTGCCAGTGACGTAATTAGCCTTTGAACATTTGGCTCTTGCCACTATTAATTAAAGAAGCCGATAAAAATTTATTTTGCCTATTTCTAAGCTGCAGGAGCCATAAACTCCTATATCATCTTTCCCCCCTATATCATCTTTCAGACAGCCATTCTGCATTAATTGAAGAAGAATTCTAAGTCCTGACTCTTACAGCATATATCTCAGCTGTAAAACACGTTAGGTTTCACAACAGTGGAATTAACATCTCAAAATTACTATCTCAAAAGCACAGTATCTACAAAAGTACTATCTCAAAATTACTATCTCAAAAGTCTGCAATGAACAGAAAAAACTGTAAGGCAAGACTGTAGTAAGTCAGGCATACAGAGCAAATGAAGTCTGACAAAGCTTGAGAAAAGCAAAACATCTGTGATAAATGTTAGGGGCGTTTACCTATTTAAGTAGCCATCTGTAACGCCATTGATATTTTCCAGTTTCTGAAACAGTCCAAATACTTCATTCTGTAAATAGCAGTATTTTTCTGAACCTCTGAAGTTAGCAAGCATATCTTTAAGCTGGTTGAGAACTTCAGCGATTGCCTGGGAATCATTCTGCACACTCTGTCAAAAAAGAAGAAAAGCTCTTGATTGAACTGTGTGATTCTTATGATCATTTTTTGTCCTGAAGAAGTCCACTAAATGGAAAAGACTCAAGAGATAGAGTTGACATTCCATTTCCTTCTTTGAAGAGGCCTTATCAGCACTGTGTAAACATGGCCCTCTTACTCAGAATATATTATCTTAGATATCCCAATGCAGTGCGCAGGCATGGTGGAGCAGGAAAGATCACAGGGCTGGGAGTTGACTATACTTGGGCCGTAGTCCCAGCTCTCTCTGTAGCTTTGAGGTTTTACCTCCCCCGACCAAACAAATCTCTTCATGTCAGTTTCCTGTCTATAAACAAAAATAATTCAGGGCACCTGGGTGACTTAGTCAGCTAAGCATCCAACTCTTGGTCATAATCTCACAATTTGTGAGTTCGAGCCCCACATCGGGCTTTGCACTGACAGGCTGCTTGGGATTCTCTCTCTCCACTTCTCCCCCACTCACTCATGCTCTATCTGTCTCTCTCAAAATAAACAACTAAACTGAAAAAAAAAAAAAATCTACTTGTTTAGCCCATATCATAGGTGGTTTCAGGCAGCAACCAAATTAATGTTTATGAAAACTTTAAAAATGAACAAAGTACTATGTGGACACAAAGGAAAAACACTGGGGTCTGATTCAACAATCCACAAACCAACATGAAGGTGCTTTAATCCCCAGCCTGGTAACCTTCTACAAATTTGGAAGTAAGGTAAAGAAAAAAGGAAATCCTGCTAGAAGCCTGTTTTCTTGAAAATCAGTGCTCCTTGCCTATAAGTATTTAAACCAGGAGGGTTTTCTAATTAGCTTGCAGATAAATAATATACCCGGAATCGAACAAAATATCACCGGATGCCTACCTTCAGCTCATTTATTTTCACTGTGATGTGGTGTGTAGACCCTTGGTCTGCTAGCAGGATGTTCTTAAGGCTCATTCTGCCCTCACAGTGTTCCATCTGCCTGCGAATCTTCTGGAGCTCCATCAGCATCCATGTTTCCTGCTTGTCATGTTCTCTGTTGGTTTCAATCACTTTATTATGGTTGACATCTTGGCAGGAACCATGATGAGTGATTTCAGTTGTGGTTACTGTAAAAATATGTTAGGACCACAAAAGTCAGAGAATTCCTAGCTAGAAGGGTACTTGTCCTCAAAAAGCATCTGTACTGCCTAAACTGCAGCTCCTTCTTTGATTTGAGTCTGAAAATTTAGTGTATGAGTGACTTCTGATATGTTATTTTTCAAAGTTGATTCTGAAACCATTTTCTGTTAAAGCTGTGTGTGCGGTTTCGTGCAAACTATTTTCTGTTAAAGCTGTGTGTGTGGTTGATAACAAAGAGAATAGACGCTCCAAACCTGTCTGGTGCTGGGGGTAGCCGGGGAGCTGTATGACCAGGGTCTGGTAGTGCTTCTGGGCATCTGTGAACTGGGACTGCATTTTCCGCTTGTCATCATCTCCAAACATCTCCGAGCCCTGGCTGTTTCTGATGAACTCTTGGTAATGCAGCTCAAGGTCAGATATTGTCTTCATGTAATCTTCCTGCCGCATGGTTTTCAGCTGGAAGTAAACCAGGCAGGAGTGTTTGATTACCCCCACAGGGTGACCAAGGGGAGTGCCCAGAAACGCCCTATGCTAGAGGGGGCTTAAGGCAATCCTTGTTAAAGACCCGTTAAGATATAAAAGGTCCTGGAGAATTACGAGATTGCTCCTCAGAACCACAGCAGTGGGCTGTCAATTTATTTTTCCTACAGAATTTTATTCTTCAAAGGAAATATTACTCAGAAGTCGCAAATCTAAAGCAGATCACAGCAAAGCTGCTCTGACCGCAAAGGGAAAAGGGGGACAAAGGGGATCCCAGACTTACTCATTCTGTACCTCTCTCCTGGCCCTGTTATCCCTAGTGGAACCCCTTAAGCCGGGATTCTTCAGACCACAACTTGAAAACCACTGATCTAGAGGAAGGACTGCTTTGAGTGTTATGCCATGAATTCTGTCCCACCATTCACTTCTGTGATATCCAGTTAATAGTTTATGACCTAGCTTTCCACTGCATCAAAGGACAATAGGATCCAGGATAGTACAGGACCACGTGTCTTTTCCATGGGTACTTCTGGCTTGTCAGGTAACTTCAGTCAGTACTTCTTTTTGTACCAGAGCCAGCCGTGTGCAAATCCCTCCCATCCTACTTGGGATGAGCCTTGCAGGCAGGCTGAGCTGACTCTTCAGATGAGATACGAACAGATTAGCTGCCCTGCTAAATAAAAGGTCTGCCTGGCAGAAGTGAGCACCACAGGGGGCAGCTTGGCGCCTCCTCCAGGCAGCCTGCGTGGTCCTCAGGATGTACCTTGGCAATAGTCATGGCCCTGATTTTCTCGATGTCGATCATGCAGTAGTGCCAGGACACGAGGCTCTTCATGTTGATGTACAGCTGGTTCCACAGAGCCAAGATGGCTTCGTAGTATTGTTCGATCCTGGAAGGCACAAGGGGAAAACACACTGAAACCCGGCTTTCAAACTTCCACCCAAACAGGAAACCTGCTATGCTCACATACTGTGTTAAAACTAAAACAAGAACCAACAGAGTAATAGTTAACGTATACAGTGAATGTATACTTTCCAGACATTCATCATTTCAATGGGTCTGGACTAATTTCCTCCCCCAAAGTTCATTCTCAATGATCCACATCAGTGTAGATAATTCACTTTTGCTCAAAACACACATTTCCTTGTTACTGTGTTGTTTGTCAGCAACTGTTTAATTTACAGAGGTCTAACACCATGCAGGATGGCAGGGAGAAACCGGTGATGGAATGTGGATGGCTACTGCAGCCTGGGAGTGAGTGTGTGGGCTCATTATGCTACTCTCCCTATTCTGTGTACAGTTGAAGATTTCCATACTTAAATGTGGAAAAGAATCTGCTGCGGACAATCTGTAAAATGAATGCTCTACTTGCTTGTTGATGAGCAGGTATTCCTAAGAAGGGCATTTTATTTTTGTGGCTACCTGTAAAACTACTGATTGTCTAAGAAGGGAAGAAGAACTTTGAAACAATGCTTCAAGATACATGGTAAGAATGTTTCCGGGGCGCCTGGGTGGCGCAGTCGGTTAAGCGTCCGACTTCAGCCAGGTCACGATCTCGCGGTCCGTGAGTTCGAGCCCCGCGTCAGACTCTGGGCTGATGGCTCGGAGCCTGGAGCCTGTTTCCAATTCTGTGTGTCCCTCTCTCTCTGCCCCTCCCCCGTTGTTCATGCTCTGTCTCTCACTGTCCCAAAAAAAAAATAAATTAAAAAAAAAAAAAAAAGTTGAAAAAAAGAAAAAAAAAAAAAAAAAAAAGAATGTTTCCTCACAGACATCCAGGTCCAGGAGGCACAGAGAACTCCCATCAAAATCAACAAAAGCAGGCCAACACCAAGACATATTGTAATTAAATTTGCAAAATCTAGTGCTAAAAAATCTTAAAAGCAGCAAGACAAAAGAAGTCCTTCACTTACAAGGGAAACCTCATAATGCTAGCTGGAGATTTCTCAACAGAAACTTGACAAGCCAGAAGGGAGTGGCATGATGTATTCAAAATACTGAATAGGAAAAATCTGCAGCCAAGAATACTCTATCCAGCAAGGCTAACATTCTGAATAGAAGGAGACATAAAGACTTTCCCAGGCAAACAAAAACTAAAGGAGTTCATGACCACTAAACCAGCCCTGCAAGAAATGTTAAAGGGGGCTCTTCGAGTGCAAAGGAGAGACCAAGAGTGACAAAGACAAGAAAGGATCAAAGAAAATCTCCAGGAACAATGACAAAAAAAGTAACACAGTGGGAATAAATACAGATCTATCAATAATTACTTTGAATGTAAATGGACTAAATGCTCTAATCAAAAGACATAGGGTGTGAAAAAGGATAAAAAAAAAATGACTCATCCATATGCTGCCTACAAGAGATTCATTTTAGACCTAAAGACACCTGCAGATTGAAAGTGAAGGGGTGGAGAAATGTTTATCACACAAAATAAAGTTGGAGTAGCAATACTTATATTGGACAAATTAGACTCTTTTGCTTTTGTATCATTTTTATCCTGCTTTGGTATCAGGGTAGTAATGGCCTCATGGAATGATTTTGAATGTATTGCCTCTATTCCATTACTTGTAAGATTTTGATAAAGATCATCATCAATTATATAGTTTTTAATGTTTGGTAGAATTCACCAGCGAAACCATATGGTCTTGGGCTTTTCTGTGCTGGGAGATTTTTGATTTCTAATTGAACTTGAATTCTTGTTATTGGTCTAAGAAGATTTCCTATTTTTTGGATTCAAGATCTGAGATCCAATCATGGTAACTTGTGCATTTTTAGGGATTATCTGTGTTTTTTTTCTAAGTTATCTGAATTGTTAACATATAATTGTTTATACTAATCTATTATCACACTATGTATTTCTGTGGTTATATGCTGTACTATTTTCTCTTCCATTTCTCATTTTTGTTTTTGAGTCTTCTCTCTTTTTTTTTCTTAGTTAATGTAAAGCATTGCCAATTTGTTTCTTTTTGTGGAAAAACTGGTTATTACTTTCCATGTTCTGTTATTGTTTACTCTGATTTCTATTTTATTTCTTTCTGATTTTCTTTGTTCTTTTTTCTTCCTCTACTAAATTCTAGCTACGTTTCTTCTTTTTCTAGTTCCTAGTGGTGTCATGTTGTTTATTTGAACTTTCTTAATACAAACATTTATAACATAAATTTCATTCTAACATCCGCTTTTGCTGCAACCCATACATTTTGAAATATTGTGTTTGCTTTTTCTTTGGTTTCGAGACATATTTTGATTCGTCGTTTGATTTCTCATTTGGCCCATTGCTTGGACAGTTGTGGCTTGCTTAATATTTATATATTAAATATTTAATATTTTTTTAAAAGAATGGCTTCCTGGGGCGCCTGGGTGGCTCAGTCGGTTGAGTGACCAACTTCGGCTCAGGTCATGATCTCGCGGTCCGCGAGTTCGAGCCCCGCGTCAGGCTCTGTGCTGACAGCTCAGAGCCTGGAGCCTGTTTCGGATTCTGTGTCTCCCTCTCTCTGACCCTCCCCTGTTCATTCTCTGTCTCTGTCTCAAAAATAAATAAACGTTAAAAAAAAAATTAAAAAAAAAAAAAAAGAATGGCTTCCTCCAGTCCCCCTATACAGTCAGACATTCTTTTTTGCCTTCCAATAAAAACTATAGTATCTTCAACATAAAGTTACATGACAATGCAAGGGGACCTTCCCGAGGCTCCTTTTTTCAAAGGAGGGGATTATAGTGAAAAAGGGTGGGTCTACATTTCTTGTATAAGCATTTGCCCCCTATTTCTCCACACTTGCATTCACGCTGTGGCCACTAGGAACTTCAACAACTTACTTGCAAGAGAGGTCCACAGCCAGAGGATTCGGAGGGGGTATAATCAGACCAACAGAAGGGACGAGCATGTCCACGCCTCCCGGACCTGTCACATACCACTTGCTGCGCTCATTATTGTCCTTCAGGATACACTCGTCCCCTTTGTGCACGATTTTCTGTAAGGCAAGCGGCCCGGTGTTTTGGCTTTACTCATGAGTACACACATTCTTATCTTTTTTCTCAAAGGGAGAAATAGAGATGAAATATGCAAACTGTTTGAGCTTTTATCTTATTATTTGCCCTTAAATGAAGATGATCTTTACACATCCCATCAATACTGATGCTTTAAATAATACATGTGAGCCTAAAAGGTGTGTATAAAATGAATTAGGTAAAGTAACTTTCCAACGACAGCCTGGGGAATCCATCAGTAAAGTGAGAAATCCTTTTGTAAAGCAAAAATTCCCCCCGTGGCTTTTCTATTTTTGTGAGTTCATATTTTATATATTAAATTTGAGTATGTGGGAGTCACCTGTCTCATTCACTTGCTCTTAAAAGTTAGAAATAAAAAGAAATTCTGAAATTCTTTCCCAGAAAATAACTTTCTAAATTAACTACAACATCTAAATAGCTTACTTTTTTTTAAGTTAATTTATTTATTTTGAGAGAGAGGAGGAGAGAGCGCACAGGCATGAACAGGGAAGGGGCAGAGAAAGAGGGAAAGAGAGAATCCCAAACAGGCTCTGTGCTGTCAGTACAGAGCCCCACATGGGTCTTCATGTCACGAACTCTGAGATCATGACCTGAGCCAAAATCAAGAGTCATATGCTTCACTGACTGAGCCACCCAGCCCCCTGAATAGCTCACTTTCTAAATCAACTCCATAGCTTCTTGAAATGGGTACACTTCAAATAGAACAACTATCTTAACTAGTGAAATGTAATAAGCTTGATATTTATGTATTTCATATCTCTATTTCAACTTGCTTCTCTCCATGCAAGTTCTCTTTTTTTTTTTAATGTGTATGTATTTTTAAGAGTGCGAGAGAGAGAGACAGAGTGAGATTAGGGGAGAGGCAGAGAGAGAGGGAGACACAGAATCCAAGGCAGGCTCCAGTCTCCAAGCTGTCAGCACAGAGCCCGACGTGAGGCCGGAACTCACAAACTGTGAGATCATGACCTGAGCCGAAGTCAGTCACTTAACTGACTGAGCCACCCAAGTGCCCCTTACCATGCAAGTTCTTAAAACATCTCCACCTGTTAGAATAAACTCCACCGTTTTATAACATGTATCTAAACAGCTGGTCATATATTTCTTAAATCCTCCATAATTTTTACAGGAAAACAAAGTTGTGCGGGGGCACCTGGGTGGCTCAGTCAGTTAAGCATCCGACTTCAGCTCAGGTCATGATCTTATGGCTCATGAGTTTGAGCCCTGAGTCAGGCTCTATGTCTTTTGACTCTGTGTCTCCCTCTCTCTGCCCCTCCCCTGCTCCTGCTCTGCCTCTCTCTCTCTCTCAAAAATAAACATTAAAAAAAATTAGAAAAAAAAAAAGAAAAAAAGCTGTGAAAATCACATAAGTAATTAGTAAAAACAAGTCCTCTTTCCATATAAATGCTTGTATTTACCACAGAGCCTGTAGGATTAATATGCTCAATCAATTCATAATGTCTGTAACCACATTCACTTCAAACGCAGCATAATGCTCACATTCCCGCTTTCTTTCATGTCAGAAACTTAAAGTTCTTTATAGAAATTTTAAGATTTTAAAATTTAAGATTTAAAGGGTGGGGCATGGGGTGGCTCAGTGGGTTAAGCATCTGACTTCGGCTCACGTCATGATCTCATAGTTCATGGGTTCCAGCCCTACCCTGTGCTGACAGGGCAGAGCCTGCTTGGGATTCTCTCTCTCCCTCTCTCTCTTTCTCTCTCTCCCTCCCCCTCTCTGTCCCTTCCCCCACTCTCATGCACTGTCTCTCAAAATAAATAAGCTTAAAAAAAAAAGATTTAAAGGGTAATCACAGATGAAGTTCTGCATATTAGAAGAAGAGAAGTATTAATACTTAAAATGAAAAGTTTAAAAATAACTGTTGCCCTGGGCACCTGGATGGCTCAGTCGGTTGGGCATCCGACTCTTGATTTTGGCTCAGGTCATGATCCCAGGGTCATGAGACAGAGCCTCACATAGAGCTCTGTTGTAACCTCAGAGCCTGCCTGGGATTCTCCTACTCCCTCTTTCTCTCTGCCACCGCCCTCCACTTGCCTCTCTCTGTCTCTCTCAAAATAGATAAAAAAACATTTAAAAAATAATCACCACTGTCCTAATTATCAAGAGCTATGATAAGAGTCAGAGTAAAGCTGCTGCAGTTCAACAGTTTGTTGCTCTGTGTATGAAAGCAAGGCATTGACTTGGCTGCCCACTGATACGTGGATTAAACTCTACTCCCTCGATGGCAAAAATCTCTAAGCAAAGAAAGGGAAAACATGTGATTCATTCTGAAGAAGTGAGTGCACACCTGGTCTTGTTTGTAGTCACAGAGAGCCCTGAGAATAATGGGTTTGTTGCTTCTGTAGTCTGGGTTGCGTGGTTTCAGCTGCACAATCTTCTTGGACTTGTTTACCAAGTTCTGGACCTGACGCTTGTATTCCAGGATTTTCTCTCGTTCTTTCTGCAATTGGAAATAAGATTGTACTTTAGCATAGATGCTCAGTGCATTTCAGGTAAGACCTGCAAATGACATTAATATAGCTGCTACGACATCACAAATTAGGTATTGTTACAGTTGCCTCAGCTACAAAAGGTTGCAGGTTTATCTATCTGCAGGAACGATAGGAACCTTTCAAAATAAGCCACTTCAGCAGCTACAGAGCCATGAATGAAGTGGGCAGGAAAGAATATCATTGTGTGAAAAGACTTTGCCAATAGAATTTGAAGTATGCTTTCCAAAGGAATTTTCTTGGTAAGTAATCAGTATTCTGTCTTTGTTTTGCGACGATACCTCCAGCTCCTTGATCTGTTCCAGCAGGCGCTGCAGGGGCATGTTCTTGTCACAGGGGTACTTCTTCCTGATGGAGTCCTGAAGGCCCTTCAAGTAGGCTTCAGTTGACTGGGCTTCTTCAAAAAACTATTAAAGATGAGAGTGATCACATGTTAAGGAAAAGGAACTCAGTAGGCAACTACTATTTCCATTTCAAGGAGTATCTTCCCGGAGTCTATTTAATAGGTGGCTAAAGGAAAAGGTTACAGCAGAAGGTATATTAACCTACGTGACAGCCAGAGACATCTGAGTGACTCATGATCAAGTTGCCAATCTGTGCTCCTTGACACGAAAAGCCAATAAATAGGATTTGTAAAATATTTTGAAGACTGTATTCAGTGCTTCTAGGAGTACATTCAAAAGATAAAGTATTCTGGGGCACCCAGGTGGCTCAGTCGGTTAAGAATCCGACTTCAGCTCAGGTCATGAGCTTGTAGTTCACAAGTTTGAGCCCGGGGTCAGGCTCTGTGCTGACAGCTCAGAGCCTGAAGCCTGCTTCAGATTCTGTGTCTCACTCTCTCTCTCTCTGCCCCTCCCCCACTCATACTCGGTGTCTCTCTCCCTCTCTCTCTCAAAAATAAATAAAACATCAAAAAAATTAGAAAAAAAGAAGATAAGGTATTAAGACCTGTACGACAATTAAATTACTACTAAGCATAAAAACCTGGAAGTAGGCAGCATTTTCTTTGAGATGAACATCAATGCACTTAGTGATCTGGAGAATCCAGCTCCACTGTGTCTGAAGAGTATCCATATATGCCTGAAACAAGAAACCATCAGCTGTCACATTGCCACTCAGTGACAAGGACATCCATTCTTTGATTGACATGTGAGCTTGAATGAAAGCTATGAAATATGTTTTATCTATACCAAATCAAGCAAACATTTTTCTAAAAATTGAAAACAGAAACTTCCCAAGGGGGGGTGGGGGGGGGGTGCCTGGGGGACTCAGATGGTTAACCGTCTGACTCTTGGTTTCGACTCAGGTCATGATCTCACAGTTTGTGAGGTCTGTGCTGATAGCGCAGAGCCTGCTTGGAATTCTCACTCTCTGTTCCTCCCCCACTTGTGCACATGCACAGTCTCACTCTCTCAAAATAAATTAAAAAAAAAAAAAAAATTTCCCAATAGGGAACTCTTGGTATGGTAGAAATTAAAAATAGTTTTAGCAAATAGATACCACTAGGAGATTAGCCAAAATATTCACTCAAATGGCATAGTTACTGACCAATCAGAATCAGAACAGACACTGGGTGGCACTGGGGCAGGGTCCTTCCACTGCACCCTGTTCCTATACAGCTTCTGGATGATGAGGAAGTCCAAGGAACCCATGCAGAGGGCTTGAGGGGTTTAAGGCAGTGACTCTTATCAACTGGTATGAAGAACAGTTTCTAACAACCAGTATGGCCATTACAGTGCTGCTACCAGCTAATGTTGGCCTTAAGCACAGCCCACAGATGGCAGCCTAGGGCAGAGGTCAGCGGCCCGAAGGCTACGCTGGACCCACTACATGTATTTATAAATAAAGTTTTGTTGGAACACAGTCATGTTCATTCACTTACATGTTGTTATGGTTACTGTCACACAACAATGTCGGCGTTAAGTAATCTCAACAGAAACCAAATGGCCTGCAAGCCTAAAATATTAATTATTTGGTCCTTTCCAGAAAAGCTTGTCAGCCCCGAGTCTAGGGTTTTGATCCCAAAATATGTAAAATAAACTTGTCATGGCTTTATGATACATACGAATCATTCAATCTGTATAGTATTACTTTATAAAAAGTTCCCCTTTACTCTCTAATGAAAATATCTCTTGAAGCCTACCTCAATTTTGTCTGAAGCTGGATGCTGATTGAGGACAAGTTGGTCACTTTCTTGTTTAAGCTTATTGAGCTCTTTTTCCTTAACTTCCAGTTGGCTCATGCGTATCTGTAAACGAAAGAAAAACAAATCCATCAGAGCAAAGTCACCATTAGCTGGCCATCACTTCTACTGGTTTTAGGGAAAATTAGAATACAAAACTGCATTCTGGAAATGAACAATGTCAAACAGTCGAATTATGGTGTCCTCAAGAATCATAGCATTTTAAAGACCAGAAAGGATGTTTGAGATCATCTAGCACATGGCAGATGTCACACTGGAGACATGTCTTGTCCCAATGCACACAGGCAAAGGGACAGCAACAACTAACGGTGAGATTTCCTAATCCTAGGTTTGAATCCACCACCCTACTGGGCTACACACACTTTGGGATATCCAAATGCATAATTCTGACTCTTATCTACTGTCTTCCAGGATGGTAAGCAATGCATTGCCCCTCTAGAGTCACTGAGAAGTTTCCAGAAAGGAATGGCTTGTCATGACCATTTCAACTGAGGCAGAAGTCCACATAGCTGATTAAATTATTGAGGCCTTTGTCCCCATGTCGGGGCCCTCTCAGGCAAGAGCCTCGCATCTACAACTCCGAGGGGCAAGCTTACAGAGAAGGCCTCCTGCTTCTGCGCGATGTTGGTGTTCCGGTCACTCCAGTCATAGAGCAGTTCCTCCTCCTCACAGTCATTGATCCACATGATCTCTCGGGACGTGGCCTGGATGATGTTCTGCAGCTGTCGCAGGTGATCCATCCTCTCAAAGGACGCTTTCTGCAAGGCAAGTTCAAAAGCAGCATTAGGATAACAGTATGCACCTTACTGGTGTTCTCTGCAGTTTCCATAGATAAATCTGTGTGGTCCCTTTTATTTAAAAAAAATTTTTTTTTTTAATAGACAAATACAGGGGCGCCTGGGTGGCTCAGTCAGTTAAGTGTCTGCCTTCAGCTCAGATCACGATCTCACAGTTCGTGAGTTCGAGCCCTGTGTCAGGCTCTGTGCTGACAGCTTGGAGCCTGGAGCCTGCTTCGGATTCTGTGTCTCCCTCTCTCTCTCTGCCCCTCCCCCACTCATGCTCCGTCTCTCTCACTCTCTTGAAAGTAAACATTAATTAAAAAATAAATAAATCACATGAATCGGTAAAATCTTCCCTGACAACCTAGGATGTAAAAAAAAAAACAAAAACAAAAATCCATCCAAACTTATGATCAACAAGGGAGCAATTTTAGATTCAGTGGAATAGCCTAACGCAAAAGGGTCTTGATTCAGACACTGACGTTTGGTTTCGAGAATTAGTTTTAGACTACAAAGGGAAAAACAGATGCTTAGAAAGATAAGCCAAGTTTTTCCTGCCCTCTGCCGCACCCCAAAATTTCAAGGTGCCATCAGTCATGCCCCGGATCTAATAGGACAATTGTGTCCTACATTGTGTCCCACTAGCTACATTATTTTAAAAGGATCACTGCCAACAAGAAAATATTGAGGACGTGAAGCCAGGGTGTCACAAGTAGGTGAAAAAAAATGGCAACCGCTCTTCTTACCAGTCAAGTGAACTGATTTCACGTTTGTCATAAAATGGTGATGACGGTCTAATCACTCTCTATCTAGGGAAAACAAGTCTTATTTTTGTTTATACTTCATAAAAAGGCTGCAATTGACCAATGGAAAAGCTTTATTTAACACCAAGTATTTAATCTGTGTTATATATGTGACCCTCAACTTGCAAATAAACAGAATATCGGTGAATACTGTCTTCAGAAAAAAAGTCTTCTAACTTCACTTCTGAAGGAACCCCAGCAGTGGAAATGCAGTTAGCATCTACAAGCCCCTAACTATTACTTCCGGGTACTTCCTGGGTTATTAGGTGCTGCCGCCCAGGCTGTTCTCCACTTTTATGGAACTGAACTGAACTGAATGCAGAGATGTCAGAAATAAGTCTGCTTACCAGCAGGTTTTCATACTCCTCCTCCAACTGGTAGATCGCAGATTTCTCCCGCTAGAAAAAGACAAACAGCGAGCAAGTAGTTAATAACCCTCGTGGGTTTGTACAAAAAGAGCAGCCCTTCTAAACCTCCTTTTTGTCAGATATTGACTTCAGATCCCTCAGTAGAAAGAAGTATTTGCTCTAGAAAATCTCAGAAAATCTCTCAGTAAAAATCCCTTTTACTCATAGGGACCTTTTCCCTCACTGGCTGTTTTTTTTTTTTTTTTTTTTGAGAGAGACACAGAGAGAGAGAAAGAGAGAATAAGCAGGGGAGAGACAGAGAAAGAGAGAGAGAGAGAGAGAGAGAGAGAGAGAGAGAATCCCAAGAAGGCTCCATGCTCCATGCAGAGCCTGATGCAGGGCTTGAACTCACAAACCATGAGATCATGAGCCAAAATCGAGAGTCAGACACTCAACCAACTGAGCCACCCAGGTGCCCCAGCCACCAACTGTGCTTTTGTTGCTATCACCACAAAAGGTTGATCACTTAAAGACTCACATGTTAATTCATGTGTTAAGTTTCACAAGACAACTTAGGACTCTCTAGACCTTAGAGAAAAAAGGGAGAAATTTGGTGAGATATTCAGGTAGACAAAAGTAAGGGAGGAAAAAAAAAGGCAGAAGTGAGGATGAGTATCTCTGGTCTAAGTAAAAAAGTGAGGGATTTAAAAGCAGGAGATCTGGTCAGGGGGATCCAAGTACTTAAAATCGAGTGATTATTTCATGCTGTATTTCTTGAGCCAGATGCAAGTCAGTCCTTTGACAAAGGAAAAGTGTTAGGAAGAGACACGATTTCCCTTATTAGAAATCCATTGAATTACCACATAGGAAAGGATTTTCCAAGCACACAAATTTTATAATTGTAGCTCTTTCTCTATTTAAGAGATGCTCTGCTTTCTAAAAACAAACAAACAAACAAAAAACCCTACCACCCTCAAATACCCTATTCTACAAACTGTGCCCAAATGCATGTGTGTCCACCTTTCGCCTTCTGTTCACCTCTCCCTCGAGTGTTAACACAGTCTCTAGCAGGTCTGTTTGAGCCTGCTTCCCCATTTATGAAATGGGATTTTTAGAAATTTCCAGTCTGTTATGGAAGAAATCTTAGGCTAATGTTTCAGACAAAAACGCCCAGGATCAAGAAATTCCACAATCCCTCCATATACTTTTCTAAGATTCTAAAAATGAAAACATCTCAAAGTACCAGGTCAGCCTTAATTTTGTCCAGCTGCCAGCGATAGTCCCCAATGGCGTTGTGGATGCTCCTGTGGCTGTTGATGTGCTGCTCCACGGAGGCCAGGTCCACGCCCCAGGCCACCATATCCATCTCCGCCTGCCAAGGGAAAGAGTGTGCCCTTCATTTCCAATCCTTTCCATTAGATTCACCTTAGCCCCAGCAACAGGGGTCAGAGTATCAAGGGACAGCCATAGCTTCCATTCAGATAAACATGAAGATGTAAATATTCAATGTTCTTGAACCGCCCCCCCACCCACCACCAAAAACTGTAAAGGCTTAGAATTCCTGAACAGCAAACAGGGCTTGCCCAATACTTCCCACAACTTGTTCAACCCCAGCTCAACACGGCTGAGGAGAGATGATGCAGGAAGGAGACTATGTCTAGATTATGTCCTCTAACGAAAAAAATATCTACCTGTGCACATGCAAGTGGCATGTATCTGTATAGTATGTGTATGATATATTAGAAAATACTGATAGAAGTTCCTATATTCAGTCATTTTATTTTTTTTAATATTTATTTGTTTTGAGGTGCAGGAAGGGGCAGAGAGAGAGGGAAAGACAGAATCCCAAGAAGGCACTGCGTTGTCATTGAAGTGAAGTGAAGTGAAGCCTGACACGGGACCCGATCTCACAAACGGTGATATCATGACTGGAGCTGAAATCGAGTCGGGCCCTCAACTGACTGAGCCACCCAGGTGCCCCTAGATTCATTTTAAAATGTGCATCAGGGGCGCCTGGGTGGCGCAGTCGGTTAAGCGTCCGACTTCAGCCAGGTCACGATCTCGCGGTCCGTGAGTTCGAGCCCCGCGTCAGGCTCTGGGCTGATGGCTCGGAGCCTGGAGCCTGTTTCCGATTCTGTGTCTCCCTCTCTCTCTGCCCCTCCCCCGTTCATGCTCTGTCTCTCTCTGTCCCAAAAATAAATAAAAAACGTTGAAAAAAAAAATTAAAAAAAAAAAATGTGCATCAGAAATAGCTCATTAAGCTCAGTCATGTACTACTTCCCAAGCTAAACGGCTGACCTCAAAGTATTTTTCACTGTTCATTTCTTTAAATTATTGCGATTCGTGTTAATTGTTGACTCTTTAAACTTGGCATTTACCATTACCTTTCAGGATGCAAAACTCCCTATGGCCCACTTCAAAGAGAAGTTACTATAGCACATACTCAAAGCCTCATGTTAGCTCTTTAAGAATTAAACCTGACTTTCCAATTTGAGTCCCCACTACTTCAAATTTAAGAATGCCACATAATAAGAAACAAGCGTACTATTCCACAAGTTTCATACTGAGGCAGGTCTATTATCTCATGTTTCTTTTGCACGAGCTCATGTAAATTTTCAAATCACCTGTGTCATCTCTTACACACGCCAAGGCCAAACATCCCAGTCTGGTATTGCAGCAAGAACATAACACACATTGTTCTAAGCCACATCCATGTTCTAATACACTTGGCAAGCCTTCAGAAAGGGGAGCCATTTCAGTCAGATTGCTGAAAGTTACCGGGGACTTTGACCTTTCTCTCCCTTGCTCTTTTCGGCTTTCGAGCAGAAACAGGTGAGTGCACTAGGAAGTTAATAGGATGACCAGGCTCCCATGCACGCCCCTCATTACCAGCAGGGTGTATAGTATCTGAGCAGCCCATCAGCAGAAACACAAATCAGGGAAGCAACAAAAACCTGGCACAGGAGATGTGTGACTGCTTACTGATCATGTGGCTGGGGACACTGCTGCTCCCTTATCAGCTAGCTGGGCCTGTGGCCCAGTCTCCTGGGAGTGAGAAAGAATGCAGGCTGTGCTTGGGGGAAGAGGGATAAGAGGAAAAGACAATCCCAGAGCAAACCCTCAGTAAGTGATAAAACTACTTCTAGTTCCTTTCAAACCATGGGGGCCAGCTGATCTGAACTGCATTGCTCATCAATGGCACCTATTAAAACAATACTCCCCCACCACGACAGAAAAGTGAGCCCACGGGACGATGCCATTTTCCAAACTTTTAAAAATGTTGAGCCTTTGCTACAAAGGATTCTTGCCAAGCTACACCCAACATGAATACAGAAAATGACCGGTGATGAGCTGTCATTTTATATAACTGTCATACTGACTAAGGAGGAATTAGGTGATGGGATGTTTTCACACCAAACAAGTAACTTGGTTCAAAGGTTTTCTCACCTAACATCACTTATGATGTAGCTCAAGCCCCACCGGCTCTGCCAAGCAAGTCTTCCTTTGAGGGCTCCATTCCACAGGGACTGGAGCACCACCCCTCCCCCAGCCCTATCTGAGCAGGATTTTATTACAGCTCAAACACAGCAATTAATCCCACACTGTTCTGGACAGAAATCTGGCATTTGGGCATACATGTCTTGTTTTCTTCAATAACATTCATTTCCAGGACCATGAGACACACCCTTTCTGGTATGGTGCCAATAGATATAAAAAAGCTCAAGGAATGTGTGTTCAAAGATGAGAAGAGAATCTGAAAACATGCAAATAGGACCCTTATTTATGTTTCTGGGATTATAACTGACTTTTCTCCTCTATAAGCCCCACCTTCTATAATAGTATTATATAGTCTTGGGGCGCCTGGGTGGCGCAGTCGGTTAAGCGTCCGACTTCAGCCAGGTCACGATCTCGCGGTCCGTGAGTTCGAGCCCCGCGTCAGGCTCTGGGCCGATGGCTCGGAGCCTGGAGCCTGTTTCCGATTCTGTGTCTCCCTCTCTCTCTGCCCCTCCCCTGTTCATGCTCTGTCTCTCTCTGTCCCAAAAATAAATAAAAAATGTTGAAAAAAAAAATTTTAAAAAAATAAAAAAAATAAAAAAAAAAAATAGTATTATATAGTCTTTATAACAAGTAGGAGAAAAGCTTAATTGAATGAATGAATGTACAGACCCGTAAACCCTCACCACTTAAGTAAAAACATACAAAAAATGTTAAGTGGTTGAGAAACTTTGAACCCACTGCTCAATTGGTCCAACAACAAACAACAAAACCAGTATTTCTTACAACCACAACCACATGGCATAACAAACAATGTCTGCACAACTTATCATTCTATCGTATCCACCTTCTCGAGAGAAGGGTGGGTTATTAGCATCAGGTTTTTCATTATAAAATCCCCATCTACATGATTATGATATATTTCTAATGCCACCTGTTCATTAAAGGGCCTAATGACCACATAAAACAACAAAACAATAATTAGCATTGGAAAACACTTTGTAGAAACTGCAGTTGTAGGGAAAGGCTCAGCATATACTTTGGTTGCCATTATTTTACTCCCCTCCCACACCCATGACGTAATGATTGCACAAGGCAACTGATACTTCAAAAGTATAAGGTAAGCAACCGATGAGCCCAAACCAGAATATCCAGTTTTACTGTTTCCAGCTCCTCCAATTTAACATTTTAAATAAACCTCTACAAGATTTTTTTTAAGTACCTATCAGTAACACAGATGAGGTCACTTACCACCTTACCACTGCTCAAGTAGAAAGAACAATGACCCATGAACTCCAACACATTTTCAGGTTGGGAATGGTAAGAGCTAGATATTCAAAATCTACTTATTAAATTATACCTGTTAAATGTTACCTGTATGATAAATTAGGACCATAAAACAATGAGGCTGATTCCCTAAGCCACAGAAGAGAAGAAAAAAAAAAAAAAGCTGAAGTTTTATTTATTTCAAAAAAAGAAGCATTCAATTTAAATTGTATATCAGGAAAATACGGAAAACAGCAAGTTTCTACTGCCAACTGAGGTCCCAGACCACTCTGTGGCCAGACCACTGGGGCCAACCCTGCCATGTTCTATACACCTGACACCCAGGTGTGGAACACTCCAGAACCAACCGCGTCTGGAAGTTGCTTACCCTCTGCTGCCTCATCCACCCCAGACATTCGCTGGTGAGGCGTTTGGTGAATTCATCCCACCCGGAGCCACTCTGACAGGTGTACCCTCCACCACCTTTGGAGCTGGCCCTTCGGACTCGAGGGACGCTAATGGCTTTATAAAGGGCTCGCATTTGCTCCTGGAGCTGAAGCAGTCTGAAAGGAAAGGAAAACAATTACACTGTGGCAGGAAAACAGCCTATGAAGACATGTTCTGGACAAATGTCCCCCCTTCTGAGTCTCCTTTGTGTTAGCACGGAGGTCACAAATGTCTTATTTAAAGAATTCTTTTCTTTTCTTTTCTTTTTTTTTAAGTTTATTTATTTTGAGAGCAAAAGAGACAGCGTGAGTAGGGGAGGGGCAGAGAGAGAGAGGGAGAGAGAGAATCCCAAGCAGGCTCTGCACTCCCAGCGCAGAACCCGATGGAGGGCTCGAACCCATGAAGGTGCAAGATCATGACCTGAGCTGAAACCAAGAGCCAGTTTAACCAACTGAGCCACCCAGGTGCCCCTGAAGATTTCTTTTCTTTACCACATGACTTGAATCTCAATTACATACAAGAACCTCAATATTATGATGCTCAGAGTCTGAAACATCACAGAAAGTGTCGCTGGCTTTGCCTAACCCGGTAGCACCCCCTGCTTCCCCCCAAGTTTCACCCTGGGAATTTGCCTCGTGCCATGGGCCCCAAGTACCATGACAGCAAAATCAAGACCACCCATCTCTGCTGTGAACTGCTTTTTCAACTCTACATGCCTCAGTTCTGTATGCATCAAACGGGGCTTGCCTTGGTATTAGACTCTTGAAAGTCAAATGCTGTGCCCAAGGTTTTCGCTGCCCCCTAAAAAATAGAGGTACATGTAACATCTCATAACAAACTCAACCCCTCAATCAATACAAGCCCACTCCTTTGGGCACCTCTGTTTAATTCCTTTCATGGAAGCTTTGTGATTCCACATAAGAGGAAGGTAGAATAGAATCACTATATAGCTACTGTATATAGTAGCTGCACAAACACCAAGCGTGCCCAGCCTTTCCTCCGGAATGGCTGTGGTTCCTTCAAGGGAAGACCTGGGCCACATGACTGAGTGCCAGTGGGTGCATGACATTCTTCTTCATGAGGCCTGCCGGTAAGTGTGCTCTGTGATAAAGGCAATACCTTTTCTGATAGGCATCACAGGGCTGGCCCATCTGTCGCATCTCTCTGATCAAGCTATCGGTAATTTCCATCTGATCGTTGGCCTGGGCAAAACATTCATCCAATTCTCTGCTCCGAGCCAGCTGTATCCCATCTCCATATTTCAGTTCCTAAAGGAAAGAATCCACATGAAGGCAACACACGATGCTGGAGAGGAAGACTTTCACTTGTGTTCACGGAAGCAAAAGCTTCTGCTGTAAACTTGACAAATAGTAGAAGATGCCATTTTGCATGCGACTAACTGAAAATTACCTTATTAATTTGGTGGGACAGGTAGGTAAATATGGGCGGATTCATGAAGCAAAATTTGTGGACTATATTTTAAATTTTTACTAGGCCTTTAAAGGCAAAGTTACGGAACACTGAGTTTTCCCTTGCTTCAATATGTTAAATGCTATCTTTCATATTTACAAAGAACATCCATCCAATGGGAATTTCACTGGGGTCAGAACACTCTACTGGATAAAGTGTTTTACACACACACTGAGCTTTTCCTGCATCTTCGAGGAACACAGCTTTTCAGTTCTTAAAAGGAAGCTATCTAATTCATGGTATGGGGCTAATCAATTTCCCGCTTCTGATGATGCATCACAGTCGTGTGAGATGTCACCTCTGGGGGAAGCTGGGTGATGGGGTACACCAGGGTGGTCTGTACCATTTTTACAACTTCTTATGAGTCTATAATTATTTCAAAATTAAAAATTGTTTTAAAAAAAGAAAGCTTCCTCTTTTCACATGCAAGAGGCCGCTGCTTCAGGGCCATAGATGAGCTTTCCCTCAAATTTTACAATTGCTGTTTTCATTTGACTTCAGCCAAATGAAGCAAGTATGCTACCTATTCCTGATGTTATTACACTTCAATGCATGTAAGTCAAAATACACTGAGAATATGATGCCAGGTACATTTTTACAACCACATGTAAAACGTCTCCACAGCCACTACAAATCGTGTCCAGGACTGTGGTGTGTATGTATTCAATATTAAATCACTGGAGGCTCCCGTTTTTGTTTTTAATTTTTTTAATGTTTATTTTTGAGAGAGAGACAGAGTGCAAGCAGGGGACGGGCACAGAGAGAGGGAGACACAGAATCTGAAGCATGGAACCTCCTATTTTGCTTTATGTAAAGGAATCACAGCTCTGTGATGAAGAATGTGTTTTAAATCAGAGACTAGGCAGGGGGGGTGGGGTAGCACATGGGAGGCTCAGTCGGTTAAGCGTCAGCTTTGGCTCAGGTCATGATCTCGAGGTTCGTGGGTTTGAGCCCCGCATCGGGTTGTGTGCTGACAGCTCAGAACCTGGAGCCTGTTTCAGATTCTGTGTCTCCCTCTCCCTGCCCCTCCCCCACTCACGCTCTGTCTCAAAAATAAACATTAAAAAAATAAGTCAATAAAAAATAAAAAAATAAATCAGGGACTTGGAACAACCAGAACTAGAGTCAAGCTAGTTTGCTGAGCCCCAAATATCCTTTTATACTGATTAAAGTGAAGTTATTTTTTAACTGGGTAAAATAAACTAGAACCCACACAGATCTCTAAAATTGAGAAATTAGAACATTAAGATATTCTCCAGACAGAACACATAAATTTACTTGGTTAAAATCCCTCTTTGTATTTCACAGGGGGAGCTTTGTGATGGGCCAGATTCCAGGTGTAACCCCTACATTAATATCAGCATAGGGAAGATTGAAACTCAGTTCCTTCCCTGGAGAGATACGATAAATCAGGGGAAACAGAGAAAAGGTGTCTACAGCCCCACCATTCTGGTTTTTAGCAAAACCAGAGCAAATCTGAATGCTAGCTACAGTGTTTTAAAATTAAAACTTTACAAATACAATCCATGATTGCTAAGCCTGTTTCAATGAGAACTTAAGCTAATACTCAGAAATAACATGAGGCTTTCATAAATGTTACCATTTTTCCTCAATTTTCCATTGCTCATTTTCTTCCTTCCTTCCTTCCTTCCTTCCTTCCTTCCTTCCTTCCTTCCTTCCTTCCTTCCTTCCTTCCTTTCTTCCTTCTTTCCTTCCTTTCTTCCTCCCTTCCTTCCTTCCTTTCTTTTTCTTTTCTCAAATAGAATTGTTCTCACAATACAGGAATATTTCCTGACCAAAAAAAAAACTTATTACATTGATGGCGTACGTCACAATCCAGTGACATAAACATGTCAGGCTGCATTTCTAGGAAGAGAAAGCATGACAATAATCATCAAAATAATAAATAAATGGCGCGTTGTTGCAATTCCAAAAGGGTGGCAATCCGTAAACATTTGTTGGAAACTGATTGTTTAACTGTTGTTAAACCAACAAATAGATGAAGAAGATACACCTCCCTCTCTAGTCTGTTTTGAAAAAGATAATCTCTAAACTCTAAGTATGCAGGACATCAGTGAATAAGGATGCACAGATCAGGACAAGAAGTCTAAGCTAACGGGGACAAAGGTAGAGGTGTATGGCATTCTTGAAGAACAAGAAAGCTCACCGGCTGTACAATCAGCTCGGCCCGCATCAAACAATCCGAGCAGTTCTGCAGAAGCTCTTGGATGGTGTTCTGGTTCTGGTGCCTGGACATCGTCCCGGTTTGACTGACAAAGCAAACACAAAGAAAGCAGATGTGAAATTTATTTTTTTCCCCATTTCGAAATAATCTCAAACTTTCAGAAAAGCTGCAAAAATGAAACAAAAACACGCCTGTAGACCTTTTGTGCAGATTCCCTCATTGTTAACGTTTCGCATGTTTGTTTTATCGCTCTTCCCCTCTCTGCAGGTGTATTTATTGCCGTATATACACATTTGTCTGAGGACGCCTGGGTGGCTCAGTCGCTTGAGCATCTGACTTCGGCTCAGGTCATGATCTCTCAGCTTATGAGTTTGAGCCCCACATCGGGCTCTGTGCAGACAGCTCAGAGCCTAGAACCTGCTTCGGATTCTGTGTCTCCCTCTGTCTGCCCCTCTCCCTCTCGCTCTCGCTGTCTCTCTCAAAAATAAATAAACATTAATAAAAATTAAAAATAAACATTAAGAAAAAATTTATATACATTTGTCTGAAGCATTTAAAAATATTCATAAACTCTTTACCCCAAAATATTTCAGCATGTTTCCTAAGAATAAACATTCAATTATATAACCACAGTACAGTTACCAAAATCAAGACATTCAAAACTAATTGAATATTATTTTCTAATCTATAGAACTTTTTCCAATTTTACTAATTAGCCCAATAATGTCCTTCACAGCAAGCTTCCTCCCCACCCCCAGGTCTAAGATCCAACCCAGAAATATTCCCTTGAGTTATAAAAACACATTTCCAGCAGCTTATCCATCACCTTTCCTGCTTCATCCCATAATAACTGATAATGCGATTATCCATGCAAGGCCCTCCAAGGGAAGACCTCAAGGGATCAGACCCAGAACAGGAAAGTTTCACAGTCAAGTCTGGCTGAGGAAAACAGTAGGAGGTGTGAGAAGAGTTTATTCTACAAAAAATATTGATAAAGAAATATGTGTCAGGAAAGCAACGGGAAATTTAAACATCTTGAATGCAAAAACAAGCTGCTTTTCCTTTCAAGATGACCCTACGGAATATTTTTCTCTACAATGATAATCACCCAAATGCACATCTCACATGAAACATTTTCCTGGCAGATGCATGGTAGAAACCTTAAACAAACAAACAAAAAAGGCGGGGGGCAACACCCAGGTGAAGCGTCTGACTTCAGCTCAGGTCACTATCTTGCAGTTCATGAGTTTGAACCCCATGTCGGGCTCTGTACTGACAGCTCAGAGCCTGGAGCCTGCTTCAGATTCTGTGTCCCTCTCTCTCTGTTCCTCCCCCACTTGTGCTCTGTCTCTCTCTCTCTCTCTCTCTCTCTCAAAAATAAATATTAAAAATTTTTTTTAAAAGGTGGTGTTGTAGATGTTCCATATTTTTTTAAAGTTTATTTATTTATTTTGAGAGAGAGAGAGAGCACAAGCAGGGAGAGAGAGAATCCCAAGCACGCTCCACGCTCAGGGCGGAGCCCCACATGGGGCTCGACCCATGAACCATGAGGTCATGACCTGAGTAGAAACCAAGAGTTGTACACTTAACTGAGCCACCCAGGCACCCCTATAGATGTTCTATATTTTAAAGAAAGAGATTACGAGACTATAATGTGCTCCAGATATACATAAAAAGAGCAACATAGAATAAAAGTATTATTTTTTAATTTGCCAAGATACATTCATTATGCTACAGCATAGCCTCCTAAGCCTTAGTGGAAAGAGATTTAAAGCATATTAAATTATTGCTGAATGTTTGGGAAAAGGCCTCCTGAGTTCTTCACAGGGCTTCAGAGCCACCAGGGCTTCAGCCAGGACTGGTCTACACCTGCAGATAAAACTGATGCCTGTTGGATGCACTGGACTTTCTCTTATGTGTATATGTGCCTGCATGTGGGGGGGGGGGGGTGTCTGTGTGTGCTGTAAAGAAAGAATGTCACTTTGAAAAAAAGGAGGGATTTGTAAAACACAGGCTACCCCATGGGTAGATGGGATGAGATTGCAAGAAACTTCTCCCACAGCACCTGATTCTGCGTCTTTTCACGTTGGGGAAGCAACTGACTTTCTCTGCCACCTATTTTGGTCCCTCTCTACAAGGAAGGCTTCTCAACAAGCCAGCACTAGCTGATGTACGTGGGTGAGGAAGCTCTCCCTGGGAACCACTCCCGGATGATGACACGGCTTCTCCAGGCAGGCCCAGGCACAATGCTGCCTGAACTGCCCACCTACCAAAACCCACACACCCCGCCCCTCACCCCCCATGAGCACAGCCTTCTCTTTCTTCCACTCAGAATTATACAGGAAACCTGGCACACTTCTCATATCGCTGAGATGTAAACAAGACTGAATCAGTTGTCAAAACTTGTGCAAAATTCCAATGGACTTAAGAATCACATGAAAGAAATTCAAGAGACAAAGGAAAAAATTAGGAAATACAGAAACCTCATTTAGAACCCGAGGATGGATAAGGAATTTAGGAAGGTCCTGTGTAATTATATTTATTTTCTTTATTGAAAGGCGATGAGAGTGCCTTTGTTCTGAAACGTTTCGTGACTGCTTCCAGCAATCTGGTCCAGAGAGTGATTCCCACAAAGCAAGCCAGTCCCCGGTATATAAACGAAAGGGCTATCTCTTAGTGCAATGCAAAGTCAGGGTTCCTCAAATGATTTAATAGCATGGGCTATTGTAAAAAGTATCACAAACTGAGCTGCAAGACAGAGGCTGACAGGAGAAACTGAGTGAAGCACATATGAAAACTCTCTAGTGGATCTGCAACTTTTCTATAAATCTACAATTATCCGAAAATAAAAATGTATAAAAAAAAAAACAAAAAAAAAAGAGGCAGGGAGGCCAAACTCAGCTGTGGATGAATGGACCAAAGTGTACGTACGAGTCTTTTTAAGAGTGAGGTGATGACACTAAATTCACTTGATGACAAAACAGAAAACTCACCAGCTGCTTTTAAACCAACTATTAGAGTAGTTCCATGACATAGGAATGAACTGTATGCAGCAAAAAGGGAGGTGAGGGAATTTGATGTTGGCTTAAAAATACACGGACTTTTGGGGCGCCTGGGTGGCTCAGTCGGTTGAGCTATCAACTTCAGCTCCGTGTCTGAGTTCGAGCCCCGCATCAGGCTCTGTGCTGACAGCTCGGAGCCTGGAGCCTGCTTCGGATTCCATGGCTCCCTCTCTCTCTCTGCCCCTCCCCCCACTCACATCCTGTCTCTGTCTCTTTCAAAAATAAATAAACATTAAAAAAAAATTTTTTTTAATACATGGACTTTCTGCATGTTTTTTGTTCCCTCCTACTTTTAGAAGACATTTCCCCTACAAAGATCTGAACTTAATCAAAAAAACAGGTAACTCCATATGTTGCTAATAATTCTGAAAAAAATCTTCATGCTTCACTAAAGGACTTGCCTATGTTCACCATGCATGCCTTAGATATCCACTAAAACCCCCTATGTGTTGCTTGGCAATTAGGCGAATAGATTAACCACTGTACAGGAAAGAGAAATGTACAAAAATTGAATCTTTTTAAGGGTCAAAAAGAAAAAAAAGGGAAAGCTAAGTGTTAGAAAAACATAATGAAGAATTTTCCATCTTGCTATATGTCCATAGGAAAATATGACCTAATTAACCAAATTTCAACTTACGACTTTTCAAGACTTCATCTGGTTCCTTTTTTAAGTTTATTTACTGAGAGAGAGAGAGAGAGAGAGAGAGAGAGCACGCACGCACACATGTACGCATGTCACAGGGAGGGGCAGAGACAGAGGGAGAGAGAGAATCTCAAGCAGGCTCCACCCTCATCATGAAGCTGGACTCGGGGCTTGATCTCATGAACTATGAGATCGTGACCTGAGCGGAAATAGAGTCAGACGCTCAACTGCTCAACCGACTGAGCCACCCACGCGCCCCAAGACTTCCTCTGATTCTCAAAGCGAAATCTACCCATCTTGTCTCTCATCTGTAAAAATCCCACTTCAGCAGTGTGGCCAGGAACACCCTTTGGGCACAGAGCTAGGTGAGAGAGGGAGCCAGGTGTAGGCTTTTCTAATAGGTGAGTCCAGCAAAATCAGGGGCAGGGAGGCTCAGGCTGACTGAGGTTTAGTGACTGGGGAAAAGAGAATCCACTTTCACGTTCCATTTGCTTGTCTGCGGCCCTAGGAAGACTCCACGTAGAAATGGCTGTACTTCAATCAGGGAGAAAGTGCAGGCGAATGGACTGTGACTCATCAAGTCAGTCCGCCATCAGACGCTCAACACTGTGCAGGATCCGTCAGCATGACAGCCAGGAGAAAATCAGAAAAGAGTGAATATTGCTCCCTGAGAGCTTGCTCAGGGAGCACGTGCCTTTTTGTTACAGCTGTGTGCCACTCAAAACTTTTTAAGTCAAGTCATATTTTTAATTTACCACATCACAATTTCAGAACTTTTTTTTTTACATCAGAAATTTCTGGACCTCGGTTTTCTCATCTGTTAGGCTAGATAGGATATCTAAGATTTCTTTAGCTCACTCCTCTGTAACTGTTTTATGAAACCACCAAACTCACTCCTACTGATCATAATACAAAAGTCTCTTCTAATGGTAGGGAATGAAGTTTCCTCTTCAGTTCACAAGGTGACTGGAAAAATGCAAAATTCTACCACAGATGAAGAAATAATTTTTAAGTAAAAGTACTTATTTAGCAAGCATATAGAGATTTTAAAAATCCCTGGCCTCAAAAAAAATTGTCAATACTGCTATGTATAGATGTTGGGGTGCAGCGATTTTAAACCATGTTGGGAATTGAACTAACAAAGCTCAAAGTTCAATTTTTAAATTCATGGGAGATGAAAGATGTCATGTAAAAAAAAATGTTTTAAAAAAGCCCACAAGAAGACAAAACTTACTTGGGTCAAATCAATCAAAAATACTGACTTCTAAACTAAAATTAATTACTGTCCTTGAAAAAATAACATTTGTCCTTCGAAGTTTTTAACTTCTCAGAAATTCTGTTTTATCTTCAAACATACAAAGGCAAGTGGTTCATACTATAAAGAACCTGCCTGAACAAACATCAAAAAAAAAAATTCATTCTAAAACTTGTTTAAACAAGTAATGGTTCTAACTGTTTACATAAAGTTTCCTTCATCAATGGCTAAAAGGAAAACCCATTCTGGATCTTAATCCAAATTTTAAGGACAGACCACATGATTATGTGAACAATATTAGAGAGCTTTTCATGTTTTATTTTCCTACTGCCAAATAACATTCTTTTCTTTAAAAATAAGACTTCAACATTAGCTGTATTGAGACATTAAGTTTAATGCCTATTGCCGAGAATATAAGCAGAAAACACAAGACAAATATTTTGAGTGCATGCAGCATTACAAGGTAAGAGAAAAAAATTTAATATTTACTCTTTCTGATTTTCAAAGTCATTTTATAATAATCAGTATTGCTCATTGCACACGTGGTCCATGCCAACTAATTCTGTAGTGCTTTTGTGTATACACTTTCTCTCCTATTGGATTCCTTCTTTTCTTCCTTCCTCTCTCTCTCTCCCTCTCTGTCTAGCTCTACCACCATCTTTATCTCTTGCCTTTCTTTTGTTCAGTCCATCAACACAGGGTCCTTATGTCTCTTTGTATTCAGGTTCACAGAATAATGGCTTTAGAAAAGCTCAATAAATATTTGTTGGAAATTATAATTATGTAACGCATTAATATGGATCTTAAAGCCTATTTGCTTAGCTCTTTCTAATTTTAAACAAATTTTTTAATGTTTATTTAATTTTGAGAGAGAGAGAGAGAGAGAGACAGAGCAGGAGTGAGAAAGGGGCAGAGAGAGAGGAAGACACAGAATCTGAAACAGGCTCCAGGCCCTGAGCTGTCAGCACAGAGCCCGATGTGAGGCTCGAACCCGCGAACTGTGAGATCATGACCTGAGCCGAAGTCAGCCGCTTAACCAACTGAGCCACCCAGGAGCCCCAGCTCTTTCTAATTTTCAAAGCATTTTCACGTAAACTATTCTGAGTTTCTTTAGAGGATCTTAAGTAAAAAGCGGGGGGCGGGGGGAAGGTGACGTTTGGAAAAGGAAAACATCTTTACTTCTTCATTTCAGGGCAACATCCTACCTCCAAGACACACTAAACACACTACGTATCAGTCGAAATGTCACTGAACAAGCTCAAAGTCCTTCAGAACTTACAGACCAAACTGCTGCCTCTTCACTAGGCTCTCAGGTTCACACCTCTGCCCTCATTCTGCACTAGTTATTTACACACCTGTCCGTCCTACTCCTGTCGAGCAAAGTCTCACATCTTAGTCATCCTTGACTCACACACGCACCTAACAACACAGTTTTGCACACAGAAGGTACTTAATGTGTATTTGTTTGGTTTAGTAAAGGAGAAGCAAAATGAAGGTATATAAAAAGGCTGATCTGAGGATACCACCACTCGCTCATTACCCAGATTTCCAAAGCCAAGTCAGGTGGCGCATCTATTCTGCCCCCTACCCCCATTCCCACCCCAGCAATGTACAAAGAGAGTTTTCTTCTATAAATTTTAGAAAGGGGCCTCCTCTGAGCCTTCCTTTTGTCCCCACCCATGAGCTTTGGAAGCAGTCTCTAATAAAAGTTGACATCCTTTCCATGTTCATTATCTTCACACGGTTTTCCGTGGATTGGAGCATCACGGGGCAAACGAATCACATACCATTAACTTCATATAAACACTTCCGAGGTCGGGGAGACAGATTCCGCTCTCTGCTCAGCTACTTCCACTTGTACAGCCTGGGACTTTGAGCAAATAAATGACTTGGACTCCTGGTGCCTGGAGTTTCTGCGTCTGCAACATGTAGGAACACACCCACCTCCTGGGGTTGACAAGACACTCAGAGGAGCCAGTAAAGGCCCACAAAGCCCAGAAGAAATTCAGTCGTCACTGCTGCTGCTTGCTAGGCTAGGCTTCTCAGATTTGTTTTATTTTTCATTTTGTGTCTCTGTCTCAATGCATAATTTTGAACTTTTCCCAAAGATGTTTTGCATCAAACCGGGGTGAGGTGGGAAGAAAGAAAGAAAGAAAGAAAGAAAGAAAGAAAGAAAGAAAGAAAGAAAGAAAGAAAGAAAGAAAGAAAGAAAGAAAGAAAGAAAGAAAGAAAGAAAGAAAGAAAGAAGGAAGGAAGGAAGGAAGGAAGGAAGGAAGGAAGGAAGGAAGGAAGGAAGGAAGGAAGGAAGAAAGAAAGAAAAAGAAGAAATGGATTAGGCAGTAAACATGAGGCATTTCAGAGGTTATTACAAGACCTAAAAGGGGCACCTGGGTGGCTCAGTAGGTGAAGCGTCCGACTCTTGATTTCAGCTCGGGTCATGATCTCACAATTCGTGGGATCGAACCCCATGTGGGGCTCTACACTGACATGGCAGGGCATGCTTGAAATTCTCTCTCTCTGCCTCTCCCCTGCTCTCTCTCTCTCTCAAAATAAATAAATAAACATTTAAAAAAAAAAAAGATGTGAAAATAACACCTTGAGAGGATTCAAAGAAAGTGATACATTTTAACAACGTGAAAGAAATTTCCTAAAGAGATGAGAAAATTCAGAAAAAGATGTCCTCTTATCCTTCATGAAGCAGAAATGACTTATCAATATTTGGTCCTTACAAACTCAATACCACAATAAGGATTTGTATTTTGAATTATTCCCCTATGAGAAAACTTACATTCATTCTGAAGCCTAAAAAAAAATCATTGACAGGTTATCTGCTTATCCATCAAGAAGTCAGCTCCTGGGCGCCTGGGTGGCGCAGTCGGTTAAGCGTCCGACTTCAGCCAGGTCACGATCTCGCGGTCCGTGAGTTCGAGCCCCGCGTCAGGCTCTGGGCTGATGGCTCGGAGCCTGGAGCCTGCTTCCGATTCTGTGTCTCCCTCTCTCTCTGCCCCTCCCCCGTTCATGCTCTGTCTTTCTCTGTCCCAAAAATAAAAAACATAAAAAAGAAGTCAGCTCCTTTTTAATTTTTTTCAGGTGCCAGATGAAGTCAGGGATGTTATGTTTGCATGTAAAAAATTTAGTTGCAGGGGCACCTCGCTGGCTCAGTTGGAAAAGCATGCGACTCTTGACATTGGGATCCCGAGTCTGAGCTCCACGATGGGGGCAGATATTACTAAAAAAATAAATAAATAAACTTTCAAAAGTAAATAAAATGTTTTTTAAAAATGTAATTCCAAGCAAGAACTTAGACCTATTTGCAAAAGCATCATCATTTTCACGAAATGTAGATTTCACATCCATGAGGTCCTTGCAGGTTCTGGACCCGACCAGTCCAAGCTGTTGGTGGTAAGATGTAAATTCCTGGGCGGCACTAACATTTTACAGGATGTTGCCTCAAAGGAGAGGCTCGCTGAGTCTTAGGGTCTGTGGGGCGGTGCCTTCAACATCAGAACCACACCTGACCATTTCCCACCAAGTGCAGGAGGGAGAAAGAAAAGCAAAGGGTGGGGCAGTGCCCTAAGCACCTGGGCCTCCAGACTGAAGCACTCCTTCTAGAACCTCCTCATCTGGAAAGACAGGTTGGCTGAGGGTTGAGTTAGACTCCCCAGGTCACACCCAAGCCCTCCTTTGCTCCACCCTAAGCAGTCAGCACTGAGGCATCAGGGGCATCAGCAGTTTTTTTTCTTCCCCAAGACATTTCAATCACCTGAACAACAATGAAATTATGCCCATATTTAGAGAAAAAAATTAACTGCTGTTGAAAGCTGCTTTGTAGGTCTGACCAACATGAGTTGGCTTAATACAGCATCATGCTGTGTTTTTTCCTTGGCAGATGGAAACCCTACTGGAGTATTAACAAAAGAATACATTGGTTATGAAATAAATATTTCACAGGAGTGCAACAGATTAAAAAGAAGCAAACACTCGGTTTAGGTAGAAGAGTTTACCAGGACAAAAGATGAATTTTTTTTTTTTAATGTTTATTTATTTTTGAGAAAGAGAGAGACAGAGCATGAACGGGGGAGGGTCAGAGAGAGAGAGGGAGACACAGAATCTGAAGCAGGCTCCAGGCTCTGAGCTGTGAGTACAGAGCCCGATGCGGGGCTCGAACTCACAGACCGTGAGATCATGACCTGAGCCGAAGTCGGAAGCTCAACCGACTGAGCCACCCAGGCGCCCCCAAAAGATGAATTCTAATAACTAGGATTTGATCTTTTCTTGATCCATTGTAGTATACTGGATTCAAGTGCAGCTCAACCACTAACCAGTTGTGTGACGCAGGCCAAATCATTAACTACTTTAACCTCGGTTTTGTATCTGTAAAAGGGGAAGTTTGTCAGGAGGCTTAAGAAAACATATATAATACACCTGGCACACTGTAGGTGTTTGCCAGGTGATGGTAGCTATTATTAACCACTCATCTGATATTTTTATAAAATATGTAACTTACTCAAAGATAATAACATGGAAGTGTTTGTTATCAGTCATAGATTGAGCTAAACTGAATCGTACTTTGCAATCGCTTCCCAGAAAAATATTTAGAAGATCCATTCTGTGAGTCACCCGACTCCAGGCCTGTTTTCTCAGGCTCTCCCCGGCCTCTCACATCCAGTCCTCAGCCGAAGCTGCCACTCCACCCACCACATCTACTTTCCTATCCTGAGGCCAGGCCCCCACCCTCAGTCAGGCTTTCATCACCTCTCCGCCCTGCTCACTGCTACCACAGAAACAGTGCTACAGCTCGCGAGGACAGTCTTATGTCCCTGTTCCTTCAAGGTAGGAGACCATCACTGGCTTCGAAGAAAACCTGCCGTGGCTCCCCTCTACATTGTATCCACATTCCCCACCACGGAGTCAACGTCTCCCAGGCTCTGGCCACAACCTACCCTTCTTCTGAGTCTTCCTGCTTCCCACTTGCTCAAAAAGCAGACCTGCTGCTTTTTCACCTCCCAGACTTTCCTTCCCCTGGAATGCTCTCTCTGCCCACCCATCTTTATCAGCTGAAACAGTTCAACATCTAATTCAGCACAACTTTCTTTATAAAATCTCACTAGTACCTCCAGTACAGTATGAGCCTCTCGGTCATTTACACCTTCTACTATCCTTTTGTATTATAGTACTTATTTTTCTTTAAAAGCTATGTTCCTTTTAAGAAGTCTTTGGGGGTGCCTGGGTGGCTCAGTCAGTTGAGCATCCGACTTTGGCTCAGGTCATGATCTCGAAGTCCGTGAGTTGGAACCCCGCATCGGACTCTGTGTTGACAGCTCAGGGCCTGGAGCCTGCTTCGGATTCTGTGTCCCCCTCTCTCTCTCTGCCCCTCCCCCACTCATGCTCTGTCTCTCTGTCAAAAATAAATTTTAAAAAAAATTAAAAAAAAAGAAGTCTTTGTATTTTCACCTTTGACACTCCTTGACACCTAATACACAGCAGATGTTCAGTATTCACTGAATGACTGAATGAATGAATGAATGAATGAATGACTGGAATTGAGACTCTTTCATTGTTTAGGTACAGGACTGTCCAGTCTAATACCCAAGGTACACATGGTCTAAAGGCACAGAATTGACAGGAGGGCAAAGGTGAGAAGCCTTGGGTTCTCATGCCAACTTAGCCAGGAGCGGACTCTGGGATTTAGGGCAAGTCTTACTCGACTTCTCTCTAAAGTGGAAGAGTGAGGCTTTATACACCTCGGCCCTCTCTCCAACTCTAAAATTCAATGCAAATGGACCTCTTTATCTCCTGCTAAGGAAGACACTTAGTTTAAAACAAACTTTAAAATATATATCAAATATTAAAATATAGATCACATGTATTTTGGTTTGGAAATCACGAGTTCTGGAGAGAAGTAAGCATTAACTTTATAACTACATAGTTCTGAAGCTTAATGACTGTATTTGGCTTTTAATCCTCCTACAATATCCACACTTTGATCAGTGAGAGCTCTAACTGTGGGGCTTTGTCTACCAAACTGAATTTTGCTACCAAATTCACTACAGATTTATCATTTCTTTTAACTGTAGGAACAAGGCGACAGTAAGTTGGCTTTCATTGAAAGCAATATTAATGTAACATCCTATAAGAAAATCCAGTTTAAATTTTCAGAAATATATCTTACATCATCAAGCACGTAACATTTACCAAACTTTATCAAGTAGAGCAAAAAACAGTTAAAGTAGTTGTGATTCCAGTCAGCCTAAAATAAAGAAAACACAAAAGGTGGGTGGGCACTGAAGAAGGAGAACCACAAATGAAATAAAATACTGTCTTAAGAACTGACAAGTGTTATCAATGCAAAGCACAGACACAGGACGGTGTTTTAAAGTCATTTTAAAAAGAAAAATAAGATTTAGGCTCCTTACACACTCAAATCAGTTTATTTAGGGGAAGGTTAAATACAAACACGGATTGTTTAAAAAATCAGCAATCTAATTCTGCCAATAAAGTGGCAGTGTTTTAAAGAAACAAGTTTAAATTCAACCAGTAGTTTCATACAGGTTTTGGTGCTTTAAAAACAAACAAAAAACCTTCATTTAGAAAAACTTTTGGTCAGAAAGCACTTATTAAATTCTTAATCCTTCTTCATTTGGCAGAGGGCAGTCAGGGTCATACATGGCATCCTACTTCTAGAAAGTACGTGCCGGGGGACAACAAATCCCTGGGCACAAAACCATTAAAAAAAAGGACCACACGAAACTGTGTGCATGAAAGCCTCAAGTCTCCTAAGTCAGTCGCCATTATTTTTTTAAATGCAGAAGTCAGCAGTTGCAGGCAATGTTTTCGTGTGCTAATTCTTGAATCCAGCAAGGGTTAGCGGCACCACTGGCCGGGGGGCCAGGCTGGGAGAATCTCCATTACTGGATCACGGAAGAATGGCCCCACAATGACTCAGGCCTCCAAGCAAGACACCCCGCTGCCCTAGCCGATCCACCTCCAAGTGCAGAAAAACACCCCTCCCCAAAAGTAAGTAATTCTAAACTCCAGTCTGTTTCCCCTTCTCAGAGAGACTTAAAACTTGACATTTTATAAACAGCGCTTAGGTTGGAAAATAATGCTATGAGAAAACATTGAGCCCCCTCAAAATGTAGTGTTTCCACGAAGAATCCTTATAAATCATGTATCTTCATGCAGTTCATTAACCAATATAGTAATTCATTACAAATTTACTTCTACAAGGAGCCAAGGGAGTGAAATGGTCAATTAACAGTAATGTTTATTGTCAATTTAAAATATAAGGACTCTAGATTAACAGGTTCATATTTTTTTAAAATATAAAATGAAAATAAAACACTTGGTTCGTAAAATGCCAGAAAACACTGCTGCTCAAGAATCCTTGCAAAATTCTGACTTGGATTTAAATGGGTAGATGAAAAGAACGTCCTTCCCAAATACAGGAAGACTGAGAGGGGAAAGTGGAGTTTCGGATTTAAATGCTTGGCCAAGTTTTAAAACAAGGTTAAAAATCAAAGTGATAACTAGTAAAATTTTCTCCCCATTCTTCCTACTACTTGGCACATTTTTCTTGGAAATCCCCAGGCGCATTTTGTTCAGAAAACAAGAGCGCCAAGGCTAAGACAAGTCTTCGCTAACTCTAAAAAGAGAAAATAAAATGTAAAGATGCTCGGGAAAAATAAATATATAAATAAATCGAAGCAGAAAACAGGTCGCAACTCGACTGGTCCTGCCTTCAAAACTGCTGGTAAAACAAAAATCCCCTGGAGTGTATTCAGGTTGCTCCTCCCCAGCCTAAGGCCACAAGGCAGGGTAAATAATCTTCTGGAACGCCGGCCTGTTTCCCAAAAGCCCTACTGGGGAAGGGCTTGCAGGGGGCGGGGGGAGGGCGCGGACCGCGAAATTCTCACGGCTGCCGTGGGCATCCCAAGTCCAGCTCTAGGGACCGAGTCAATGCAGCCTCATGATCTTCCCCCACCCTCCCAAATGACCCCCGCGATCAGTTTCCGCGATGTTTCTGTGAAGACCCTGCCCCCATCCCGCAGGGCCCCCGACTGGGCCCCCTGACCAGGACAGGCTCCCAGCGTCGCGGGCTCGCGCTGTGAGAAGCGGCGCCCTCCGCGCCACAGGTCCCCGCTCCAGCTCGCCGGCTCCAAAAGCCAACCCTGCGCCCGCACTCTGCTAGCAATACACCGAGGTCGTTCCTCCGAGTTTTAAAAGGAGGAGACAAAGGGCGCAGGCGCGGGGTCACAGGTACGCTCGCCGGCTGGGACTGCGGCGCAGCGGGGCCAGGGCGACCGGAGCGTCCCGGGTGAGCTGGGACCTGGGGCCGGCCCGCTGCCCCTGCGGGGAAGCTCCATTGGGTAGCAGGGGAGGCCCAGGCGGGGCCTTCTCGGGACCAGACCCCGCGCGGCCGGACGCACGGCCTCTACACAAAAGCCCTTGGCTGGCGCAGCAGCCCTGGCGCCCGAGCTGGGGTGGTCTCGGGGTGACCAGGAATTTGGAGTAAGCCACTGGAGCCCGAGGAGCTCCGAATCCGACCCTGGCTAGCCGGAGCCCCCGCTGCTTTACTATTCTACTTTTGGTTACAGTTGGAGAGATTGGGTTTTATCGTTGCAGCCCCGCCCGCCCGACCTCCCACCTGCCGGCGGGGACAAAAGGGATGCCAGCCGGACCCGGCGGCGCAGGGGGCAGTCCGGGAGGCAGAGACCCCCACGGCCCGGCCGGCCTGCGGCGTCCTCCTGCACGCCTCGCTGGCCAGCCTCCAGCCCCGGCTGGCAGGAAGGGAGAAGGGCGGGACCGAGAACCCGTTTGCAGGGAAGAAGCCGCTCCGCTCCCCGCTCGCACACACACCCACCCGGCTGTGCGCAGCGCACAGGGCGGCAGGACACCTGGCTCTGCCCCGGCGCGAACAAGCAATGCTTTCATGAACTCGAGCAAAACGGCTTTCCTTTTTCTGGACCTGGCTTTTCTCGTCGGTCAGAGGAGGGAGGGCTCGGTGCCTCCCTTTCCTAACATGCTGGGGTTCGGCAAGGAGAGTATGGAGACCCCCCCCACCCCCCCGGTCCCAGGCTCCCGGTGCTTGCCCGACGGCCGGTACCCACCAGTAGCCGTCCGAGTTCTGGTCGGTGACCGTGCAGCGCCGGGAGTAGTACATCCTGCTGGTGCCCCCGCCGCCGCCACCGCCGCCCCCGCCGCCACCGCAGGTCACCTCGTAGCGCAGGTCCGGGCCGGACTCGGCGCGGGTCATGCGACCCAACGTGTTGATCCGCGGGTGGGAGCCTCCGTTGCAGCTCATGTTGGCGAGCACTCAGAGAGCCGCTCAGCGCCGAGGCATAAGCGAGGGCGGGCCGGCTCGGAGAAGGTGGAGGGGTTCAAAAGAGAGGCCCCAAGCCGGGAACTGGGGTGGGCGCAGAAGGGTCGCGGGGACGCTCCTCGCCACCAGGGCCGTCCCGGCCGCTGCGAGAGCAGCGCGGCGGGCGGAGGTCGGGCGTGGGGACGACGACGGGCAGGGACCAGGCGCGGGAGGAAGAGCTGTGGCTCGGAGGGCGGCGAGGGCTCAGAGGAGCTGGGTCGCGGTTGGGTGTTGGTGTTGGTTGGTGGGGGCGCGAGTCTCCTCCCCGCTGGCACCCGGCACCGAGGCCACACCTGGCCGGTTTCTTCCCAGGGCGGGGTGAGCCCGCCGCGCCTCCCCGCCCCCCGCGGGTGTCACCGACGCGCTCGGGCCGCCCCTCCCCACCTGTGCCCGCCGGCCCGCGGCTCCGCCCTGCGCCTCCGAGGCCCGAGGAACGCGAGCAGGGGCGGGGTCCCCGAGACCCGAGCGCCCCGGGCGCGGCCACCGAGGGGAGGACTTGCGCTGGCGGGGGCCGCTCGCTCAGCGCTTCGGCTGCAACCGCCGGGAAAGCGCGGCCCCTGCTTTTCAGGATTTCCTCGGTCCCCGGGCGGAAGTAAGCCGAAAAATGAGGGCCATTCGATTGGACTGTTACTTATTAAACATTTACTTTTGCCAATCCCTTGAAACCGTGCCAGGCAAGCTTTGAATAGAAACATAATTGAGAAGAGCATGCTTAGATGATGAAATTTTTGTTTGGGGAGTTTTTATGAATTTTTGTATTCCAGTAATCCAGAAAAATTGTCTCGGAAGTTCGATTTCCGACGTGTAAAACGATTTTTACACGGAGCCATCACTTTCTGGAGAAGTTTTCACCATTAGTAATGCATTTCCTTGCTATGAAGATAGAGAAGAAAACACTACCCACTTTCTACGAAGTAATGGGAAAATCTAAGTTGTAGTTTATTTTATTTTGCCTGTTGATGGTCATTTGGAACAAGAAATTGCAAAGGATTTCCACCTTTAGACTCACTTTTCAGATTTTGTGAAAGAGCCTTGGGAATACTTATCTCGCGCCCCCGAGCACCTTCTCTCAAGACCCATCCCTTGCGAAAGTCAACTTTTGCCACAAGTCAGTGGCGGAGGCATTCCTGGGACTTTAGTCTAAATGAAAGCAGCGAAGAGCCCTGGACAGACATCATCCACTTGGTACAGACGAGTAACTCTGAGCCAGAACATTCCAGCAACTTACTCCGGGGCCCCTCCCAGTTAGTGGCCAGGGGTAAACCACACTGCAGTCTCTGTGACCATGATTGAGGTACAGGCTCAGGCACACTATACACAAAGAGCTGTTTTTACAATTTGGAAAACTGTTAAAATTACTCTTTAATAAACACCATTTAAAGGTCCTGATAATAAATATTTGTCATCTTCCCTAGCAACATCCGTTAACTTAACTTCTTATACAATATACTGAAATGTTTAGAACTGAAAACAAAAATGGAGCTACATTTGTAAGTTGTGACGGCAGCCGAGGAGTTTTCTCATATTGTAGTTCCCCTAGTTATATATATATACATATATATATAGAGAGAGAGAGAGCCTTGGGAATGCTTATCTCGCGCCCCCGAGCACCTTCTCTCTATATATATATATTCCCATATTATAGCACCCCTAATTACAGCTCACTTTTTAGGCGCAATTTTTTTTTAATTTTTCTTAACGTTTATTTACTTTTGAGATAGAAAGAGACCGAGTGTGAGTGGGGGAGGGGCAGAGAGAGAGAGAGAGACAGAATCTGAAGCAGGCTCCAGGCTCTGAGCTGTCAGCACAGAGCCGGACTTGGGACTGGAACTCACAAACTGCGGGATCACGACCTGAACTGAAGTCTGTGGGTCGCCCAACCGACTGAGCCACCCCAGTGCCCCTAGGCACAAATCTTTAACAAATGAATTGCCCTGTTCTTTTTCTTCACAATCCACCACAGAGTTGAGTTGACCAGCTTAAGCACAATGAGATAAAAGCTTACCACTGTTAGCATACTCAGTAATTTCCATCATTGTGTCACTTTCCACTTTTTTTAGTAAATGTGAATGTGATAAAGTTTAAATTCAGATGATCACAGGAACACTGATGTACAGGCAGGAACGGTATTTCCTCTGAAAATTGAATATTCAATGGCTGGATGTTAGTATCAGCACAAATAGCTCATAATATCCATTGGTTGGAGCGGAGAAAAGCCATTTGGGATGCCACGGCATAATGCACATAATTTGCTTTAGGATGCTTTGCCCCTATGCATCTCATTTGTTCAGCAAATAATTATATAACCTATTATATGGGAGGGCCAGTGTTAGACTTTGGAAAATACAAAGATGAATAAGGCACAATCACTGCCATTTATACAGTAAAACTTGAATTAAAAAGATTCAGGGATTCCTTTATTCTAATAATGTGTAATAAGAAGGTCATGCAATTGCACAGAATTCTCCTTAAAAACAAGACACATCTGTGAACCACATCCCAGTGACGACCAAAGCTCCACCTAACTCACCGGCTACACATAGACCCAACGCCACCCAGACTCACAGCGCTGTTCAATCTGTTTACAAAACAGGAGAAGAGGTGAAAAGTACAATCCAGGGGCGCCTGGGTGGCGCAGTCGGTTAAGCGTCCGACTTCAGCCAGGTCACGATCTCGCGGTCCGTGAGTTCGAGCCCCGCGTCAGGCTCTGGGCTGATGGCTCGGAGCCTGGAGCCTGTTTCCGATTCTGTGTCTCCCTCTCTCTCAGCCCCTCCCCCGTTCATGCTCTGTCTCTCTCTGTCCCAAAAAAAAAAAAAAAAAAAAAAGTACAATCCACCAATTACACACCTCTGGCTGCCATTACTTCGCAGCCTATCTTCTGACTTCCTGAACTCCTTTAGGTATTCCCAGGAAGGCAAATAGCTTCCAGCTAACCAAACATTCCAGGTTTGGGAAGACAATGGCTTCCATTTATCTTTCTCTAAGGATGATAAAGGAAGAGAAAAGGATGAAATAGAAGATTGACATGAGAGATGGAATCCAGATGTACACACATTAGTTGTCCAAATTGGCTCATCTCATGGAAGGCTCCACGGTGAAGTTGGGGATCAGAAGACCATGGTTCTGATCTTTGTGCCACAATTTACTTGGGCAAGAGCTCAATTTCTTCACGTGCAGGAGGGAAACAATAATACATACCCTGCCAACTTTATAATATGTGAACATTCTTGAAAATAGAAATATTGTATAAAGCTAAGGTATCACCCATGAAACCAAAAGCTCTTTGCTAGCTGTGAAATTTTAACCTTTAGTGTTTTTGTCTTTAATCCCCCATGAATCAATAAAACTCCCTTTGGGAGACATTTAACGTTCATTCATTTTAAAAACAATTAAGAATCTACTATGTGCTACACAATAAGCTCAGCACTGATCACATGAAGGTGAGTAAGGCAGGGCTCCTGTTCTGTGGGATATCACATCTGTAATAGGAAAAATAAATCACTGCAATATGTTACATATGTTATTACAAAGGTATGTTTATAGAACTGTGGGAGCACAGCAGAAGGTTTAGCTTGTTTCTTACCACCAAGTTCTAAAAGGTCCCAATCCAAAATCTGGCAAAGTCCTCACGAGCTGACCTGACTAAGGTCAGCTATTTTTTCCCCTGCCACTTGTAGATACCTCCCCTTGTACTGTTAGAGACAGATCACTGACATGTAACTTTCTCTCGGGCTGCCCTTAGAGATGACCTTGTGGTTAGGTAAGAGGCATCAGTCATATCTTGAGCATATTTTTGAAACTAAACAGAGCACCTTGATTTCAATGAGATTAGGAGGGATCATTTACTTGCTCAAAATCCCATGGGAACTCTCATATCTCTATGTTGGTTAAATGATATCCCTTGGCCACAGAGAAGATTTACAACCCATGAGTTAAAATGGCTATTCTGCCTGCCAGGGGAACAGTATTTTAACAAATGATAACCACAGAAGCTAGGATTGGAACTGTAATGCCAGTAAAATGCCTATTAAAATAGCAGATAATTTAATTCTTGGTAATTGCATATACCTTTGCCTTTTCTTTCTTACTCTTCCATTTGTATGAATAAATTAGAATCCTCCACAAATAATTAAATCTGGGTTCTCAATATCCCCAAAATAAGATTGATCTCTCCTTCTTCAAGTTGAAACTACTCATTGCAGAAAGCAATTTGATAAAGCATATAAATTTCATTTCAGAAATAGGAAAACATTGGCAAAACATATACATTAGCCCCATTCTACTTTTATTATCCTTGGTTCAAATGTCCTTCAGGAACACGAAGGTGTTTCTGTTTGTAGTGGTTTTCCGTTTTTACCAGGAGAAGGTTGTTAACTTTTTAAAAATTTTAAAAGCTGAGAGAAACATCTCAAATCCATTTTCTGCCACTGTAGTGAAAAGATTTTGTTGTTGATGCCACTTGTTTGGGTTTTCACACAGGTGATATCTAATAAATGGTACTATCCTTTTTTTTTTTTAAGTTTGTTTATTTATTTATTTTGAGAAGACAGAGATAGCGTGAGTGGGGGAGGGACAAAGAGAAGGGGAGACAGAGAATCTCAAGCAGGCTCCTCACTGTCAGCACAGAGCCCAACACGGGGCTCGAACTCATGAAACCATGAGATCATGACCTGAGCCGAAACCAAGAGTCAGACGCTTAACAGACTGAGCCACCAACGTGCCCCTATCATTTAGGTTTTAAGAGTATGTTTTTTGACTGCCTCTAATTGGATAGCATGGATACTGGGGATTCATCCATCCTGTCCTGCCTGATCCTCTTTTTCATTAAGAGCCCAAGTTGCAAGGTAGGGCGTCTTGAGGTTAAGGGTATGGATGATGGTGAGCACAGCTATGGACCACCTAGAGGCCACCCTACCCTTGGCCAAGTGACTTCTGACCCACCAACCTAAACAATAACTCACATTAATTTTTAGTAGGTAAGCCACACAGTCAATAAATATAATACACGTGCCAATTAAGTTAGCCTTTTCAATATGCTCTCAAAGTAATTTTTTAAGCTTGCCATATTGTTAGGAATCGTCAATCTGTCATATTGGGACTGGAACACTTACTCAGACTTCTATAAATATAAAACCAGGATGCAGATTATTGCTGGTAAAGCCAGTTATCAGCAAATGTCACATCAATATACAATGCGCTTATAGCCACATGAAGAAAATTGTGACTAGCTACTTAGCCTTTACAGGAGGAATTCAAAATTTATGTTCCATAGAGAATTTCTGAAACAAAAGCTGCCTTAAAGAATTTTTATACCTATTCTTCTCAAAACTTTTAGAGCCTTGGAACTCTCTTTATAAAAGAAACCCTATGAGAACAGCCAGCAATCGAAATAGATCATGATAGTGCCAGACTAGTCATAGCTTGGTGGAACCCAGTATCCACCCATGGGACCTGCCCCATGCCTTCTGATGCTCTGGCCCCAGAAAGATTTCCCCAACGAAAGTGCCATATAAACTAAAATCCACATTTTATTTTCTTTTGTTTTTAGTTTTTTTAATGTTTCTTTTTGAGGGAGAGACACAGAGTGTGAGCAGGGGAGGGAGACACAGAATCCAAAGCAGGCTCCAGGCTCTGAGCTGTCAGCACAGAGCCTGATGTGGGGCTTGAACTCACAGACCATGAAATCATGACCTGAGCTTAAGTTGGGCGCTTCACCAACTGAGCCACCCAGGCGCCCCCAAAACACACATTTTAATGAAAAAAAATAGTCCTGGAGAGGTTAAGACAGTTTCCTGAGTGATTTAATAAATAAAATATTAGAATTCTGTCTGTTTCTGGCCTCATGCCCTTTCCACTATGTCAAAATTCCTGTACAATCAGACATGAAAGCATATTATTTCTGAGCAGTGATTTGTTACCAGTTTAAACCCAAGAAACTATCCTGTTGATTGTTATCCTCCTACACTAGACATAGGATGTCTGGAAATTCAGTAAAAGTAATCAGCCTGCTCTACAGAAGTCACACCAAAAAAACGTGTTCATTATTTTTAGTCCTGTTCTTATAGCATAGGTGAGGTGATTGTTTTTCCTGGTGTCTTTAAATCACAGTGCATATTTTTGTTTAGTTTTAGTTTTTTTTTTTTTTTTAACATTTATTCATTCTTGAGAGACAGAGAGAGACAGAGCGCAAGCGGGGGAGTCGCAGAGAGAGAGGGAAATACAGAATCCGAAGCAGGTTCCAGACGCTGAGCTGTCAGCACAGAGCCAATGCAGGATTCAAACTCACTGACTGTGAGATCATGACCTGAGCTGAAGTCGGATGCCAGCCGACTGAGCCACCCAGGCACCCCTAGTTGTTTTTCTTTTTTTTAATACAGCTTTCATCATTTAGAAAAAGTGAAATTAGAGATTCATATACAAACAACGTAAAATCAGGATAGAAACAAAGCCATAGATGATCCGATTTCTAACTTTGGGTAGAGTGTAATGGAAAGGAAATGTCACCTAATCTCTGAAGTGACCATCTTTCAAAATTAGAGACATTCGTAAGCAAAATAGCAAGTTCCTGCAACCATTATCATTTTATCATCAGGAAGGATTTATTGCATGTATATTGTTTCCCTGCTGCAAAGAGAAATATCCACATAAGGGAATTTAAAGAGTAAGTTCCTATCTTTAACTATCTTGACATCTAAAGTATCTAAAGCAGGAGACAAAATATGAAACATAAACCAAGTGCTAGTATTCACAAAGACACAAGAAGTGAGCATCTAAACAGAGCGGTAGCTGGAGAGAAAAATTCTCAGCTTCAGTAGACTCTCCTGATCTAGGGTTGAAATAGTTTCATTTTGTCGGAGACTTGGTAAGATTACAGATCTCAGGGAAAAAACTCTATGCAGATTCTTCCACAGCACCCAGAAAAAAAAACTGAGGTGACAAGAATTTACGTTCCTTATCAAATTCCCAGCCTATGAGGGGCAAAATCTAGATTAGACCTGAGAGTTTGCTAGCAAATCAAGTAAAATATTTGCTTAGAAGGATGAATCCAAAGTTGGGGTTTTCCCCCCATCATTGTAAAAGTATGTTTGTTTGGTGTGAAACAAACAAAAACTCACAAATGGTAGAAGGGAATGCAGAGAAGCTAAGAAAATTTTGTCTATAATTATACCACCCAGATGAAGCGATCACACTATGCATTTTTGGTAGATTTCCTTCCAGTTTTCTTTTCCACTGAATTTCTTACCTGATGTCAGATTATATAAATTTGTTTCCAGCATTAATTTAGCATTATACCATGAACATTCCCAGCCTCATTTAAAATGTCTTATTAGCATTATTTTAAAAGGTGCGTACCATTTTGTTGTTTTTAAAGGTTCTTTTAAAGTGGCTATGTGCAGATCCTGGAACGTCCTATATGAGAGATCCTCCCCATTCTAGAATTTTTCACATCAGTGGCAAATAGTATCCACTGCGGATGGAAAATGAGACAGGGTGAGGCAGAAATGAAGCAGTGAGCCATCGCTTCATGGAAGACAGTCACAACAACATCAAACATGTTTAGGACAACAATCCTGCCCTGTCATAGCCCAGCAAGTCCTTGCAGGGTCTTCTGGCAATCCTTCTGTAGCCCTCAGTATAAGGGTTACAGACCTCAGAAACCAGAGGTTTGTTTCCTGAAACCTTGAGTAATCCATGGAAATGGGTGCTGTGGAAGCTCTAAGAGACTGGGCCACTTCTGGTTTCTTTAATGAGCTCCTCAGGATTTAGTGAACTGAACACTCATCTCCAAATGAGAAACCTTCCCTTTAGCAAGCTTTGGATTCAAGAAAAAGTCATGCACATCAGGAGGAGAGCCCACAGGATTGTTTCTTCTGCCATCAGTTAATGCCCATTGCAACAAATTCAACTGGATCTGATTTGTGTGTTTTTTACTGATTGGCAGAAGTTTCACCTGGAACGTGCAAACCATGCTGACGTCAGACAGAAACGTTTCACATTTGGGAAAGAGAGCACAGATCTGTAGCAGTTTCAGCAAACCTGCGAAGCAGTTCTGTCTTGCAAAGGTGGGTGTGGAGAGCAACGCGCCATTCTGCCAGTCTCGTTAAACCTGTCTGGTAGCTCCCTGAAGTTTTAACTGCTTAACAATTTGGCTTCAGGTGGAATCAAGCAAAGCATCTGGAGTCCTTTCCCACCAAGGTACTGAGGAGACATGTCACCTGTCATCTCCAAACAATCTTTTATTTTGCTTTACTGAGTAAGGGAAAAATAACCTCCTGATTCAAAATCAGAATTACTGCATCCTAAAACAAAAAATCAATATTTCTGTTGGTTTTGCAGCCGTGAGAAAATATGTAATATACAAAAGGAGGGTTTTTTTAAAACCTTTTAACTACAAAGGGAGTTGTCTTTGTAAGAGGGACTTATATTAATATGAAAAACATTTTCATCCCAGTGTTATCAATACAAATAAATGTTAAGAAAATGAATGTGTTTATATAATCAGGAATGTAGAAAGAAGGCAAATGTGTTGTAAAGTAAAACAAACAAACAAACAAAATGATGGGGGCCCCTGGTTGGCTTAGTCCATAGAGCATTTGACTCTTGATCTCAGGGTCATGAGTTCAAACCCCATGTTGGGTGTGGAGCCTATTTGAAAAGAATAAATAAATTTTAAAAAATTAAAATTCATTTTTTTGAGAATTCACCTAAATTTGGTTGTTTCAATTTATTCATTTATATTGAAGTTAGTATACAGTGTATTATTGGTTTCAAGAGTAGAATTTAGTGATTCATCACTTCCATATAATACCCAGTGCTCATCCCAACAAGTGCCCTCCTTATGCCCATCACCCATTTAGTCCATCCCCCCACCCACTTCCCCTCCAGCAACCCTCAGTTTGTCTAAGAGTCTGTTATGGTTTGCATCCCTCTCTGTTTTTATCTTATTTTATTTTTCCTTCTCTTCCCCTGTGTTCATATGTTTTGTTTCTTAAACTCTACATAAAAAGTGATTCATTTCTTTAAAAAGGCAATTTTTAAGCCATATATACAGTGTGGTCAGATTGTTTACATTAAAAAGTATATGTTAGAAAAGACATATGAAGTTGATCTTAAGGTGTAGAGGTTATTGATGGGAAGTGGCTACATAGAACACTTACTTGTTGGAGTATACATTTCTAATAATAGATTTTTAAAATAAAGGTATGCAATTTTGTAGGAAAATGGTAGCTTCCATATCTAGTTTTGAAAATGAAGGGGAGATTCCCCAATACTTGAGTCATAAAAATTTGGTGTTCATCAATGTGAGAATAAAAATTATAAATTCATTTATTTCTACAACACCTTACAGGGTTTTTTAAAAAATGTTTTAATTGTAATAAAATAAATATAATTTAAAATTTACCATTTTAATCGTTTTTGAATGTACAATTCAGTGGGATTAAGTATATTCACAATGTATGCAACCACCACCACCCATTGCTAGAACTTTTTCATCATCTGGAACAGAAACTCTGTACCCATTAAACACTAACACCCTTATCCCCTCCCCTAACCCAGCCCCTGGGAACATCTGTTCTATTTTCTATCTCTATAAATTTGACTATTCCAGACTCCTCGTATAAGTGAATCATACAATATTTGTTATTTTTTGTCTGGCTCATTTCACTGAGAATGATGTCTTCAAGGTCCAACCACGTTGTAGCCTGGGTCAGAATTCCCTGCTTTTTAAGGGCTAAATAATATTCTATTGTATGTATAGACCACATTGTGTTTATCCATTCATCCGTCAGTGGACATTTAGGTTGCTTCTACCTTTTGGCTATTACAAATAATGCTACTATGTTGTTTTTTAAGTAGTAAAATTGTTATAAACTTACTCTTCCCTTTATAACTTCCCCTCTTCCCAGAATTAATAACTGTGCTATTTACTTATTTATTTATTTATTTATTTATTTATTTATTTTTGCTTCACTATCTGTTATTACTAATTTATTCCCAAACTCTCCCCTAGTTGAGGAAATATTTTCTCAACACAAACATCCACAACAGGTATTCTGTTAATTTCATCTTCTTAAAGAAATCCTTCCTGGTTGGGGGGGAGGGGGTGGTGGTGGGAGATGGGTGAACCGAGAGAAGGAAGTCAAAAGACAAACTTCCAGTTACAAGGGCACCCGGGTGGCTCAGTTGGTTAAGCGTCTAACTCTTGGGTTTCGGTTTAGGATCTCATGGTTTGTGAGTTCAAGCCCCCCATTGCACTGTGCTGACAGTGCAGAGCCTGCTTGGGATTCTTTCTCTCCTCTCTGCCCTTCCCCTGCTTATGCTCTCTCTCTCTCTTTCATTCTCAAAATAAATAAGCATTTGAAAAAAAAAAAAACTTCCAGTTACAAAATAAGTCATGCGGATATAATGTACAGCATGGTGACTATAGGGTTTTTTAAATGTTTGTTTGTTTATTTATTTATTTATTTTTAGAGAAAGAGAGCTGAGGAGAGGCAGAGGGAGAGAGAGAGAATCCCAAGCAGGCTCCAAACTACCAGAGCAGAGCCTGATGCATGGCTCGACATCATGAACTGTGAGATCCTGACCTGAGCTGAAATCAAGAGTCAGACACTTAACTGACTGAACTACCCAGGTGCCCCAACATGGTGACTATAGTTAATAGTACTGTGTTGCATATTTGAAAGAGAGTACGTCTTATAAGTTCCCATCACAAGAAAAACATTTTTTATTGTAACCATATGTGGTGATGGATGTTAAACTAGCTTGTGATTAAAAAAAAAAAAATCCTTCCTGGAATCTTACGGCTTGCTCTAATCTGAGCTGACTGCTTCTCAGACCCGCTTCTCCACAGTTGACCTGGGAGATCCTTCACTGTCACCCTTCCTTTGCCTGCTGTGTGTTGGTTATATCTTCTGTTTTCTGGATCCTATGTCTTTCATTCTCTTGGTTTATTCCCTCATTTTGAAGGCACTTGCCTTCCACCAACCTTACTGAGAAAAACTGCATGGGAGATACCTTTTTTTGAGAACTCGTGTGTCTGAAAGTGTCCTTATTCCACCACATACTTGACTGATAATTTGACGGAGTACAGAATTCTAGATTGGAAATCATTTTCCCTCAGATTGTCAAAAGCACTGGCTCTATTGACTTCTGTTTGCAGAGTTGCTGCAACCACTCTGAGCTCTGAACCACTCTGGTTCTCTGTACATTTTACAAAACTTTCAGTAATCAGGATGTTCTACTATTTTTAGATAATAAAATTTAGGGAGTTCCACCTAAACACCATTCTTGTTTGGTCCCCAGTGCAGGAGAAAAAGAGTATATTATGGTTCTCAGAGACAGGAACAAAGTCAGCAGTCATTAAACATGGCAGTTATTGGAAGAAGAGGAAAGTGGATATTTTTTTTAATTTAACACATACAGTAAATAAATGAGTGAATCTTCCTTATGAGTAGGAGAAAAGAGGGCCCTTTTTTCCTCTCTTATCCTTCTTCCTTCCTTCCTTCCTTCCTTCCTTCCTTCCTTCCTTCCTTCCTTGCCTCCTTCCTCCCTCCCTCCCTCCCTTCCCATCTCTCTTTCTCTTTATTTCTTTCCAGAGATGGTTTCTTTATCTGGGAAAAATCATTTCCTCCACGGAGACAGACCTCTCTCCTGGAAATGCAGCCTGCTCTAACTCTACTTCCTAGGTTCCACCTACTTGCTCCTGGTCAAATTAAAATGGAGTGGCAAGAGAGGTCCACAAGGCCATCCCAGTGACAGGAGAAGGAGGAGTGACCTCACCAGGCTTCACCTGTGCTCTTTATCACCAGGGGAGCCATTGAGCACCTGCTGTCCATCCCTTCTCAGCAGGTCAGCCCCACCCCCCACCCCTCACCTGGCTCTCACTCTACCTCATCTAATTCACCTTTTTCCATTCAAGTGAATCTCTCCTGCTGGCAATTGAGCTGCCTCAGTTCAGTTTCACATTCCATAGATTAATCCATTCCATAGAGTAATCCATTTCCTAACCCTAACCACTGTTTATCTCCCAAAATCTCTAAGAAAACAAAACCCAGCCTGGTCCCTAAGTCACCTTTACTTCTTTTTTTTTTTTTTTTTTTTTTTTTTTTGGGACAGAGAGAGGCAGAGCATGAACGGGAGAGGGGCAGAGAGAGAGGGAGACACAGAATCGGAAACAGGCTCCAGGCTCCGAGCCATCAGCCCAGAGCCTGACGCGGGGCTCGAACTCACGGACCGCGAGATCGTGACCTGGCTGAAGTCGGACGCTTAACCGACTGCGCCACCCAGGCGCCCCAATGTCACCTTTACTTCTTGACTAAGTTAATGCCACATGCTCCATACATCTCATCAATGTAACCTTCTGATTTAAGCTGGTCTCCTCTCCAGCTAAACACTCACCTACAATGAAAATGAAAATGTCATTGTGTATATTTCAAGTGTCACTATGCATGTTAGTAAATGGTTTCAATGGCCATATTAAAAATTCATAAAGGATAGAGAAGACACAGGGACTACAGCCCTTCCCTTACTCTGTCCTTTGTCTCTCTTTGTTCCCATAGTGGTCACAATGGACAGGGACTTGATCATGTCCTATTCAGAGTGGATTGCCCCATTCCCTTCCCCACTCCATACCACACACCAGCACCAGACTAACCTTATGGAAAGTTCTCCTCATGTTCTTCTTCTCCTCAAAACCTTCCTAGACTCCCCACTGTCAGCAGATAAGAGACACACTCCCCAGCCTGCCATTCCAAGCCCTCCACAACTGTATTCCAATCTACCCTCTACACACACTGTGTTTCCCTGCCTCCATACCTTGGTTCGTACCCATCTCCCACTGCAATGCCCTCCTACCTTTTCCACACATTCTGTTAGGTTCTTGTCAAGTCTTCCTCCTTTATGAGATCCTCCCAGGTCACCAAAGTTTGTGGTTCGTTTTCAAAATTCATCTAATCATCTATCTGTCTATCCATCCATTCCTTCATTTAGTAAAAAAAAAAAAAAAAAAAAAAAATTTGAGTACTTAGCCAAGCATTGTACTCAATATTTTGGGGAAGCAAAAATAAATAAGTCATCCTCCCAATGCTGGCAGGATTGACAATATAATAGAACAGATAGTAGCTACCATTTACTGTGAACATACTATATACCAGGTGTAGTACAAAGCATTTAAAACATTTTGCCATAGTTATCTTCAGAATAACACTGTGAGGGAGGTATTGAGATTCTGATTTTATTGATGATAAAATGGAGTCTCAGCAGTGTCAGGTTACCTGTCCATGGTCATTCACATGGTAATTAGCAGAGCCAAGAAAAAGAGTCTATAAAAACCCGTCCTAAGGTCTTGACTCCTACGTGACACATTCTGTCTCACCACACTACCCACTTCTTTCTCTTTCTCTCTCCCCATTCCTTCCTCCCACTCTTTCCTCTGAGCTCAAAGCGTTTGACAATTTTGATCACGTACTACACATTTTCTCTTCACATTTCCTTGACTGGTTATTTGATATTTTGTATACTTATACCATATTTCCCCAATTAGAGTTGCAAATGCCAAGAGACAGAGGGAATTAGGAGAGGATGGGATAAAAAATATGACTTTTACAGAGTAGGATTAATATATTTGTTCCACTTGTAACAGCTTTGTAATGTCAACACCTCAATACTTTATTGAACTAGGGGGAGATCATCCATACATTAAATACAAATCACTAACACTTGCAAACAATGACTCCCAAACTTTTAAATTATGAGGGCCATTTTATTGTTAAAAATTGCAAACCTGCACGTAAGCAAAGTTACACTTCTGACTGCAACTGATGGAGCAAATACAACTGTGTATCTCAATACTGTTGAGAAATAATACACGTAGGTATAAAATATTATTTATGCAGTTATATTTAATGCTTGCAAACCCATGACAAATGCTTCTGGTCTCTTCAGGCATCCACATCGCAGAGACTAGAAACCACTGATATGAGTTTGCTGACCCTGAGCTGAGAGTAGACAGGATGATGTCACCTTGTAAAGTGCATTCTTCCCTTCTGACTCCAGAATTCTTTTATGAAGAGGAATCTTAATTTAGGGCAGAGCTCTGACTTCTATGTGTCTTCTGTATTCAACAAGAATACAAAAGGGGGTTGGATCCCAGCTCACTGATTACGCAATGCAATTAGTACAGGTGTTAATGGGATTAACAGTAGTGGATTCAGTGGAACAAATTTATACCCAATTCAGCAAATTCACTTTAACTGGCACTTACCTCTCCATAATACAGATCTCACAAAAGTTTGAGCTAACAGATATGGGTTCGGTCAAAGCTGAAAATGTACTAATTGTCAATTGATAACAGAATGGATGCCATGGGAAGAGGAGAATCACCCTCTCACCTCTCTTGCCTTCTGTAGAAACTTTTATCATAAATCTTTGCATTTTATCTAAAGGCAAGGCACGCCTGGGTGGCTCAGTCGGTTAAGTGGCCAACTTCAGCTCAGGTCATGATCTCGCGGTCCGTGAGTTCAAGCCCTGCATCAGGCTCTGTGCTGATGGCTCAGAGCCTGGAGCCTGTTTCAGATTCTGTGTCTCCCTCTCTCTCTGACCCTCCCCATTCATGCTCTGTCTCTCTCTGTCTCAAAAATAAATAAACGTTAAAAAAAATTAAAAAAATAATAAAGGCAAGGCTATATTATCTGGTTAGAGAGTGTTTGTGAATGTGCCTGCAAGAAATCATTGGAAGCACCAAATATATGACTTACTGCGTAACAGGAAAACACTATTCAGTATTTTTTTCATACATCTACCTAATGCTTCCTTAAGGAGGCCTAAAGATCCTCCTGACATGAGACTTTAAACCATAGGCAACACACAAGTGTAGGCTGTGACTCTCACCAGAGTAGTAGAGCTGAAAGGAGAGAGGGCAGCCTAAAATCCAGTAAGCAATTACCCCAGGAAGAAACAGGCCCACTCATTACGGGGTGCAATCCATTGTTGTTGCCTAATTGACAAAGTGATTAGGTTTAATTTTAAAAGTAATAATGATCTGGATTTATTTGAATCTAACCCATCCAAAGTTTATACTTATTTATTATAGAGAAACATGCACAAAACTATTATCTTCATCCCAAAATGTATGTAGAGCTCTCATTATGTGCATGCCATAATTAAAAGCAACAACTGTCTATTTTAAGAGGTGAGGTGTCTCTTGTACTGTAAAGGTCAGATCTATAAATATTCTATTTGAGCTCCTAAGTCTCTGTCCTATATGAAGAACAGAACTTTTCCTTGGAAAGTCCAGCCTTCACACAATGCTTAGCACATACATAATAGGGCTCAGAAAATGAATTCATGAATGAGTTAGTGAATGGGATGTCTGTGGTTTCAGCAAACAGATGTCTAAACCCAGACACTCCACCCTTATTCAAGGAAAACAGAGGCTCAGACTCAGGCTGATAACCAAAAAGCCATACATTCTAACAGTTGGGTTTCTACTCATTTCCCCCTTCCAGGTCTAAATTTCTTATCGTTATTTATGTATTTATAGTTTATTTATTTATTTTGAGAGAGTGTGAGCAAGGGCGGGGGCAGAGAGAGAGGGAGAGAGAGAATCCCAAGCAGATTCTGTGCTGTCAGCACAGAGCCTGATGAGGGGCTTGAACCCACAAACCATTAGATCATGACCTGAGCTGAAACCAAGAGTTGGATCCTTAACCCACCGAGCCACCCAAAGGCCCCTCTTATAGTCTTTAAAAAAAAAATCTTTAGGGGGCACCTGGGTAGCTCTGTCAGTTGAGCATCCAACTGGGGTCATGATCTCACGGTTCGTGAGTTCAAGCTCCATATTAGGCTCTGTGATGATAGCTTGGAGCCTGGAATCTGCTTCTGATTCTGTATCTCCCTCTCTCTACCCCTCCCCCACTTTCATTCTGTCTCTGTCTCTTTCAAAAATAAATAAACATTAAAAAAAATTTTTTTTAATCTTTAGGGGTGGAGCGCCTAGATACCTCGGTTGGTTGGGTACCCAACTTTGGTTTAGGTCATGATCTCACCAGTTCATGAGTTCAATCCCCACATCGGGCGTGCTACTGTTGGTGCAGAACCCACTTCTGGCCTTCTGGTCCTCTCTCCCTGCCCCTCCTCTGCTCACTGTCTCTCTTTCTCCCCAAAATAAACAAACATTAAAAAAAAAAAGTCTTTAGTGGTGCCTGGTTCAGTTGGTGGAGCATGTGATTTGATCTTGGGGTTGTGAGTTCAAGCCCCACTGTTGGGTATAGAGATTACTTAAAAATAAAATCTTGGCGGGGGGCACCTGGGTGATTCAGTCAGTTAAGCATCTGATTCTTGATTTCTGCTCAGGTCATGATCTCATGGTTCATGAGATCAAGCCCCACATTGGGCTCTGAGGCTCAGCATAGAGCCTGCTTGGGATTCTCTCTCTTCCTCTTTCTCTGTCCCTCCCCCACCCCCCGGTCTCTCTTTTTCTCTCTCAAAATAAATAAATAAACTTAAAATACAATGTTGGAGTGCCTGGGTGGCTCAGCCAGTTCAGTGTCTGACTTCGGGCTTGGGTCATGGTCTTGCAGTTGGTGAGTGTGAGCCCTGCATCGGGCTTGCTGCTGGCAGTACAGAGCCCACTTTGGATCCTCTGTCTCCCTCTCTCTCTGCCCCTCCTCCGCTGACATTCTCACTTACAAAAATAAAAATTAAACATTAAAAAAAATAAAATCTTTAAATAAACAATTTTTAACATATGTTATTTCTCTTGTATGAAAATAAGACTATAATTAATATTAAAATGACACCATGGAATATTGAATTCACTGACTAAATTTATTTATTTATTTAGAAGAACGAGTGGGAGACAGGGAAAAGGGAGAGAGAGAGAATCTTAAGCAGGCAGCACGGAGCCCACTGCAGGGCTCAATCTCACAAACCGTGAGATCGTGATCTGAGCCAAAATCAAGAGTCAGATGCTTAGCTGACTGAGCTACCCAGGAGCCCCCACTGACTTGTTTTAATAATAGGGATTTAGATGATTCAAAGGTTGTCATTTTAATCAGAAAACTTAACTGATGGTGACGTAATGGGTTTTCATAACATGGAAGATAGTTTTTATTGAAGTATAATTGACATGCAGTATCCTATTAGTTCAGGTGTCCATCCTAGGGTCTGATATTTGTACACACTATGAAATGCTCCCCATGATAAATCTAGTTACCTCGTGTCACCAAAGTTATTGAAATATTATTGATTATATTCCCTATGCTGGCTTTTCATCCCTGCAACTTCTTTCTTTTATAACTGGAAGTTTGTACCTCTTAATGCCCTTCACTTATTTTGCCCCACCCCCACCCCCCTCCCAGCTCTGGTAGTCAACAGCTTGTTTCCTGTATCTATGAGTCTGTTTCTGTTCTCTTTTTGTTCATTTGTTTTGTTTTTTATAGTCCACATGTACGTGAAATCGTACAGTATTTGTCTTTCTGTCTGACTTGCTTCAGTTAGCATAATACCCTCTAGGTGCATCTGCATTGTTGCAAATGACGAGATTTCGTTCTTTTTTATGGCTGAGTAATACTCCACTGTGTGTACATACCACCTCTTTGTCCATTCATCTATCGATAGACACTTGGGTTGCTCCCATATTTTTGCTGTTGTAAATAATGCTGCCATGAAAATAGGGGTACATGTATCCTTCAGATGGGTGTTTTCTTTGGATAAATATCCAGAAGTGGAATTGCTGGATTTTTTTTAGAAATCTCCATACTGTTTTCCATAGTGGCTACACCAATTTACATTCTGACTAACAGTGCGTGAGGGTTCCCTTTTCTCTGCATCCTTGCCAACACTTTTTCTTTTTTTGCCTTTTTTGATAATAACCTATCTGACAGTGAGGCACTATCTCATTGTGGTTTTGCTTTGCATTTCCCTGATGGTGAGTGATGTTGAGCATCTTTTCACTGCCTGTTTGTCACCTTCAAGTCTTCTACCCATTTTTAAAAACATAGGATTGTCTGGGTTTTTTGTTTTTATGTTGTATAAATTCTTTACATATTTTGGATACTAACTCCTTTTGGATGTATGATATGCAAACATCTTCTCACATTTAGTCAGTCACCTTTTTGTTTTGTTGGTTTCCCTTACTGTGCAGGAGCTTTTTAATTTGATGTAATTTCATTTGTTTACTTTAGTTCGAGTTGCCCTTGCCAAAGCAGATGTAGGGGCTGGTGCCTGGGTGGCTCAGTCAGTAAAGCGTCCCACTTCGGCTCAGGTCATGATCTCACAGTGCGTGGGTTCAAGCCTCACAGCAGGCTCTGTGCTGACAGTTAGGAGCCTAGAGCCTGCTTCTGATTCTGTGTCTCCCTCTCTTACTGCCCCTTCCCCGCTCATGCTCTGTCTCTGTCTCAAAAATAAATAAAACATTAAAAAAGAAAAGAAAAAAAAAAAGAGCAGAAGTAGGGGGCGCCTGACTAGCTCAGATGGTGGAGCATGGGACTTTTGATCTCAGGGTTGTGGGTTCAAGTCCCATGTTGGGTGTAGAGATTGCTTAAAAATAAATCTTTTTAAATTATTTTTTAAAGTTTACTGGGGCGCCTGGGTGGCTCAGTTGGTTAAGCATCCGACTTCAGCTCAGGTCATGATCTCACGGTCTGTGAGTTTGAGCCCCGCGTCGGGCTCTGTGCTGACAGCTCAGAGCCTGGAGTCTGCTTTGGATTCTGTGTCTCCCTCTCTCTCTGCCCCTCCCCCACTCATGCTCTGTCTCTCTCTGTCTCAAAAATAAATAAACATTAAAATTTTTTTTTTAAATAAAGTTTACTTATTTATTTTGAGAGAGAGAGAGAAAAAGAGAGAGAAAGTGCATGGGAGGAGGGGCAGAGAGAGAGGAGAGAGAGAATTCCAAACAGGCTTTGAGTGCTGTCAGCGCAAAGCCTGATGTGGGGCTCGAACCCACGTACCAGGAGATCATGGCCTGAGCTGAAATCAAGAGTCAGATGCTTAACTGACTGAGCCACCCAGGTTCCCCCAAAATAAAATCTTTTTAGAAAAAGCAGAAGTAAAAAAAGGGATTCTCTGAGGTTGTGTGTGTCTATTGTGGATAAACAATAAAATCAATTCGAGGCAGTGTGTGCAGTGGTGATTCATTCTGGAGAGCAGGATTTGTTGAGGAAAGTTTGTATGCAAGGGAAGCACAGTGTAGAGAAGGCTGTCCACTGATGACATAAAAAGAAAAAGGATAATGGGGCACCTGGGTGGCTCAGTTGGTTGAGCGTCCGACTTCCACTCAGGTCATGATCCAGCAGTTCGTGAGTTTGAGCCCCGCGTCAGGCTCTGTGCTGACAGCTCAGAGGCTGGAGTCTGCTTCAGATTCTGTGTCTCCCTCTCTCTCTGCCCCTTCCTGGTCATGCTCTGTCTCTCAAAAATGAATAAACATTAAAAAAATTTAAAAAGGAAAAAAGAGAAGTTGGGGCAGGAAACAAATAGGAAGGTGCATACACATGCACATCTGGCTTCCTCAGGGGCCAAATGATTAAACAAAAAAGGCTGATCCCATTTGTAGGAAAGACTTTTTAGCCTTTGAGTTTATGGCTTTATATCAAGCTGGTCCAACTTACAAGACACAAAGGAAAAGGCGAAATAACAATCATTCTTTAGAATCGAGATTGCTGAGGTAAAAATATTATCAAGGAAGGTCTCTGTCCATTGCAGCAGATTTAAACAGGTTAACTGTCAAAATGGAAAAGTTCAAAGGCGGAAATATTAGTGTATGGTGTTAGAATTAGGGTAGTGGTTACCTTGGGGAGTAACTGGGGGGAGGGGTACCAAAGAAGGGCTTTCTGGGGTGACGGCAGGGTTCTATTTCCCAACCTGGAGACTCCGTGTGTACGTAGGCGTGAAACTTCATCCAACTGTACTCCTATGATTTGTATATATTTATGTATGTATGTTATACTTCAACAAAAAATTTACTCAAAATGCCTACTTCAAGGTGTTTCATTGCCTTGGTAATTCATTGGTAATTGAATCTATATAAAAGAAGAAGCAATTTCAAAGCTATCCCTATTTTTCTTTAAAGAAGGTGCCTTTAGCTCCTTCTATTAGCATCTATTAGTATAGATACTAATAATTAAGAGAAAGAGTGCCTATTCATGAATCAAGTGTTTTGAGCTTCCCAAGAGATGAGAAACTAGCCTCACATAATTAAAGGAAGTATGGGGTTACCCTTACTCTAGTTGGCCAAAGCCAACTGGGTAGAGAAAAGTCTAGTCCTCTTCAGGTCAAGGGGTCAGCTAGCCTGTACTTTCCTAATTGTTTTCTTCTCTGGTATTATTAAAGGCCTAATTGGGCTGCTGGTAAACAATGAATACAGATTAGTGGTCATTAACCAGGGAGGTGGATCGCCTCAGCAGGTAGTTTCTGCTGGTTTTACTTGCCGTTGATTGATCATCAGGGATGAGCGGGGTACGACTGTAGCTGTCCTGCAGCCATGTTCTCACCCTAAGGGAGATACTCTTCCCTCTACCCCCGCCCCCGCCCCCGCCCCCACCCCCACCCCCACGTGCGGGATGAAGATGGCAAACACAACACAGGGACACAGAGGCCCCACAGTACTGAACAGGCCTTCGGATGTGGCTGCGGCCCTCTTCCCTTAGCTCTTCTATCCAGGGCCCTCCTCCACTGACCTAAGTGGCAGTGCTAGGGCAGCCATTAGCTCCTAAAGCCTTCCCTGTCAGGCATACCCCTTTACCTTGTTTTCTCCAATCTTTTTTTTTTTTTTTTTCATGTTTGTTTAGTTTTGAGACAGAGACAGAGTGCGAGCAGGGGAGGGGCAGAGAGAAAGGGAGACGCAGAATCCAAAGCAAGCTCCAGGCTCTGAGCTGTCAGCGCAGAGGCTGATGATGCAGGGCTCGAACTCACAAACCGTGAGATCATGACCTGAGCCAAAGTTGGACGCCTAACCGACTGAGCCATCCAGGCGCCCCACTCCAGTCTTAAAAGTTGGCAGAAGCGACAAGTAACTCCTCTTTATGGAAAAAAAAAAAAAAAAAAAAAGAAACTCTAAAAGGATTTTTATTATTTTCATACTGAAAATATGTTGCAGCATTACATGGGGTGGGACTTTCCAGGGAAGTTTATCAGCATTCCGTAAAAACACACACCCACTTTGACACGGCAGATGCCCCTCTGTCCCCATGAAACGGCGATTCTGTGCAAGATTCCATGAGTAAGAAGGAGCTCTGGTGGTCTTACAAAGTTTGAAAACAGAGGCTCCAGCAGCTCAGGGGTGGTGAGAGTGGCAATGTCCAGCTGGCCCCGCTCGGCGAAGGCTGTGCTGTCCCCACAAACGCCCAGGTGCTCCCCAGCACAACCTCTGCTGAGATGCCCAGAGGAAAAGGCTGTGCAGCTCTAGAAGCAGTAAAGGGAGAGTTCGAGGCCAGATAGGCCAGACGTCGTCCAAACATTCTCATGTACAGACTAAAGGGACTAAGTACGGACTAAAAGGGAAAAGGGGAGCAAAAGGGAAATAAGTCAAAGTAACCAACCAAGAAATTAAAGACCCCCAGGCAGTAAACAGAGAAGCTAAAGTCGGGACAGGTCAGCCTCTGATGATGCAGGAGAGAAAGCCACCAAATCTGCTTGATATGATCCGAGTCTCATCAATTGCCCTTTTTGCACAATCCAGAGGAATTGTATTTTATAAATGAAACTACTTTATAGAAAAAATTTTGTTAATGTTTATTTATTTTTGAGAGAGACAGAGACAGAGTGTGAGCAGGGTAGGGGTAGAGAGAGAGGGAGACATGAATCCGAAGCAGGCTCCATGCTCTGAGCTGTCAGCACAGAGCCCGACGCCAGGTTCGAGCTCATGAACTGCGAGATCATGACCTGAGCTGAAGTGCAACACTCAACTGACTGAGCCACCCAGGCACTCTTAAATGAAGCTACTTTATAAATGAAAGATGTTAATAGTACTACAAATACACTTTGAAGAAGTAGAAAACACGGGGCGCCTGGGTGGCTCAGTCGGTTAAGTGTCCCACCTCTTGATTTGGGCTCAGGTCATGATCTCATAGTTCATGAGTTCGAGCCCCATATTGGGCTCTGTGCTGAGCATGCAGCCTGCTTCAGATTGAGATTCTCTCTCTCTCTTTCTCTACCTATTTCTCTCTCTGCTCCACCCCTGCTCTCTCTCTCTCTCTCTCTCTCTCAAAAGAAATAAACTTAAAAAAGAAAAAGAAGTAGGGGGCACCTGGGTGGCTCAGTAGGTTGAGCGACTGACTTCAGCTCTTGTCATGATCTCACAGTTCGTGAGTTCGAGCCCCGCATCGGGCTCTGTGCTGACAGCTCAGAGCCTGGAGCCTGCTTCAGATTCTGTGTCTCCCTCTCTCTCTGCCCCTAACCCACTCGCATTCTGTTTCTGTCTCTCTCAAAAATAAATAAACATTAAAAAAAAAAAAGAAGTAGAAAACTCATTCTATGCCTTAAAAAACATTTTTTTGATAAATATAAATACTTTCTTTAAGAAGTGATTTCATGGGCTCGTTGTTTCTTTTTCAGTACAACTAGAAATCAATAAAATATCAAATTCAGGAAGGCTTTGACCATAAGCTGGGAGGGAGAGGAGTGTGTTACCAGTTTTTAATCCTGTAACAAGAAACATAACCAAATGACAATTTGAAGTCATAATCATGCATTTAACTTGTTATAAACACCTGATACTACCTAACTTTTTATCTTTTAGTGGAATTATGTATAAAAATGCTTCCTGATCTGGGCTTCTCTTGACAGACTCGGGTGTTCTCGGTGACATCTTTGTTCTCAGGTAGCTCGGCTTTTCCTAATAACTTTGTTAATGTGTTGGGAAAGATTGGAAATTTTGGAAAATGTAATGTAAATGATATGAAGTCATGAATTCGTAGGATTTTAGACCTAACAGATTATCAATGCTTTTTTTTTTTTACGTTTATGTATTTACTTTGAAAGAGACAGAGAACACTTGAGTGGGAGAGGGACAGAGGGAGAGGGAAAGAGGGAGAATCCCAAGCAGACTCTGCACTCGGTCAGTGTACAGAGCCTGATGCCTGTCTCAAATTCACAAAACCGTGAAATCATGACCTGAACCGAAATCAAGAGTCGGACGCTCAACAAACTGAGCCACCAAGTGGTCCCAATGCTTTTTTTTTTTTTTTAAGTTTATTTATTTTGAGAGAGAGAGAGAGAGAGAGAGAGAGCAGGGGAGGGGCAGAGAGAGAGAGGGAGAGAGAATCCCAAGCAGGCTCTACGCTATGAGTGGGTCATGATCCCACAAATGGTGAAATCATGACCTAAGCCAAAATCAAGAGTCAGATGGTTAAACAGCTGAGCAACCCAGGTGCCTCGAGATTATCAACGCTTTAAGATAATGATATTTGAGAGCCTCTATTTTTTTCCAAATTTACTGAAATATAACCAACGTACAACATTCTGTCAGTTTAAGGTATACAGTGCAGTGATTTGATACACATATATATTGTGAAATGCTTACCATGATAGGGTTAGCTAACACCTCCATCACCTCCCATAATTACCTTTGTGTGTGTGTTCGTGTGTGTGTGTGTGTGTGTGTGTGTGGTGAGAATATTTAATATCTGCTCTTGGTAGATTTAAAGTATATAACATAGTATCTTAGTAACTTTAGTAACTTAGTGACTTTAGTATTTTATTTAGTAACTTTTAGTAACTTAGTAACTTTAGTATTCTTTTTAGTAACTTAGTAACTCTTAGTAACTTTAAAGTATATAACATAGTATCGGGAACTGTGGCCACCAGGCTGTACATTAGAGCTCCAGGACCTATTCATCTTATAACTGGAAATTTGTGCCCTTTGACTTACATTTCCCTCACCCCCAGGCCCTGGGCAATCACCATTCTATTCTCTGTTTCTATGAGTTCAGCTTTTTATATACCACATATAGGTGAGATCACATAGTATTTGTCCTTTTCTGACTCATTTTACTTAGCATAATGCCCTCAAGGGATTTTAAGAGCCTCTTCTTAAGAACAATTTGTCCCCAAATTTTAAGCTGGAAAGTCAATTGAATCACTATCTGGGGGAAAAAACTGTAATTACATAGCTTTTTATATATTTTTGGAAAGATTTTATTTTTTAAGTAATCTCTACACCCATCATGAGTTTGAACTTACAACCCCAAGACCAAGATTCACATGCTCTACTGACTGAGTCAGCCAGGCATCTCTACCCTTTTCCAGTTTCAGTACTTATGCTAAGAACTATATGCAAGTTGATCATCAGGTTTATGCCCTGATCACCAGATAAAAACCAGTAAAACATCAATTGAGGAAGAAAGAAAGTCTGAAAAAACTAGAGTGGTAGCCATCATCAGCAGGTGGACAGGGGCTCCTGACCCGGAAAGGTTATGTGACTTGTCTGATGTTGTGTTGCTAATGTTTTATAGCAAACCAAGACCTGAACTAGGCCTTAAGTTTCCTTCATGCCTTAGCTCAGTGCTGTGTCCAAACCCCACATGGCCTCCTGAAGGCAACTCATTGTCCTAGGGCCACACCCAGCTTGCAAAGCAAAAACAGCCAGAAAGGGGTCCAAATCTAGATTATTCCAGCTCACTAGTTTGCTTATAGTTACGATTTTTTTTTTTTTTTTTTAGCGTTTATTTTTGAGACAGAGAGAGACAGCATGAGTAGGGAGGGGCAGAGAGAGAGGGAGACAGAATCTGAAGCAGGCTCCAGGCTGTCAGCACAGAGCCTGATGTGGGGCTCGAACCCATGAACCGCAAGATCATGACCTGAGCAAAGTTGGACACTTAACCGACTGAGCCACCTAGGCGCCCCTATAGTTAGGATTCTTAACGCTCACTGGGTATCAGTCCATCTGAAAGAGCTTTGAAAAAAATACAGTTGCCAGATTCCTTTCCCAGAGATTCTGACTCATGTGCTTTGGGGTGGGTGGGGCCCAGGCATTTTACTTTTTAAAAACTCCCCCCAGGTGGTTCTAATGTGTAGCCAGTTAGATGAAAATCACTGCTTTGTGGCACTGGTTCCCACCCCTGGTACACATCAGAATCATCCAGTGGAGTTCTGAAAGCCACCTGCCTGAACTCCACCTTCAGAGATGCTGGTGCACCTGGTCTGGGGTGCAGCCTCGCACAAAAGCTTCCCAGGTGATTCTAACACATAGCCAGGGACGAGACCCATTCCTCGTGGGCTCCCCAGCCATTCATCACTGGCCTAAGTTGTCTCCCAGGGAGGATTTTAGGGCCCTGATTATTGCCATTCTTAAAATTCCAGCGCTATCAATTTTCAATAAATGCTTGTTGATAGAATTGCCTAATGAGGATCAGAGTTAATGGACCAGTTAGAAGAAAAGGGCAAGCTTATGAAATAATGAGCATTTAGTATGCTAATGTCCTGAGGGTAGCTTATGCAGTCAGATAGGTAAATATTATGAGAATATGCAGATTATCCTACAAATGCATAGTAGAGGCTACTATCCTAAGCCTGGAATATCCTTATCCCCAAGGATATTTCAAGAATGGGAATAAGTAAATTATACCTACCTTAACGAATTCCTACCACAGACAGAATCACTCTTTACTGAGTCTAAAAGCAATCTTGGCACAAGCCTCTGCAGAGCAGGCTAATTCTGTTACCAAATGTTGTGCCTAGATGAGAACCCAGATGTGTTTTCATGGAGGATAAGACCCATCAGTGTGAATTCATACCAGTAAGAAGAGCTCTTTTCCTGAATGGATTTGAGGACCCTAAGAGAGAAAAATGATTTTCACTCTGAACATGATTTAACAAGAATGTTAAGTGAACACGTAGGGATAGCAAGGCTGTCTATTCGGCATAATCCCACATTTGTAATAAACATAGCTAGGAAGAAATTTAACCAAATAGTAACATTGTCTTTGGGTAGTGGGATTACAGTGGCTTTTACTTTATCCTTTATACTGTTCTATGTTTTCTAAATTTTCATCAGGTGCATGTATTCCTTTTTGAACAAAGGAATCAGTCACTGGTCTATGGCTCTGGTTCCCATCCTGGGGACACACTAGAATCAGTGTGTGTGGGAACTTTAAAAATTATCATGGGGCGCATGGGTGGCTCAGTTGGTTGGGCAACTGACTTCGGCTCAGGTCATGATCTCACAGATCATGAGTTCAAGCCCCACGTTGGGCTCTGTGCTGACAGCTCAGAGCCTGGAGCCTGCTTCAGTTTCTGTGCCTCCCTCTTTCTCTACCCCTCCCCTGCTCACACTGCTCACTCCCCTGCTCTGTGTCTCTCTGTCTCTCAAAAATAAATAAAGGTTAAAAAAAAATTAAAAATTATCTGCCCGAGTTCCATCTTTTTAAGAATTTAAAAGACTTGAGACCCATATTAAGAATCTGATTGTGTTCTCAGGGGTGCCTGGGGGGTGCGCAGTTAAGAGTCTAACTTCGGATCAGGTCATGATCTCGCAGTCCGTGAGTTCGAGCCCCACGCTGGGCTCCGTGCTGACAGCCCAGAGCCTGGAGCCTGCTTCCAATTCTGTCTCCATCTCCCTCTCTCTCTGCCCCTCCCCTGTTAGAGCTCTGTCTCTGTCTCTCTCAGAAATAAATAAACATTAAAAATAATAATAAAAAATAAAAGAATAATCCAATTGTGTTCAAGCTTGGGAATGATCATTGAAGGGTTTTCTAAACCTGTCAGTACGTAGGTGAGGAGGAACAGGTTTGTCCTGCAATTTGAAAATTCAGCAGGTCTGGCCGGGCTTTCCTAAGTTGGAGATTTTGCAATCGCGGTGATGTGCTGGCCAGGCTCAGCAAAGTTGGTATCAGACAGGGGAATAACGAAGATGAAGTTCCCAATAACCAGGCAGTCTATCCATTCGTTGCCAATTCTGACAAGCTAGGAATGCGCTAAACACTCCAGATTGGATTGCTACTGCTGATTGATAGTGTGAAGCACACGGAGATGTAAGGAGACCATGCTCACAAAGACTTGTGGACTAGTATCCCTAGATATTGACACTTGGCCACGACAGTTGGAAATCAGATGCAAATAACATATGGTTTGCAAATCAGAAGATGCAAAATGAGATGTGGATGAGCCTTTCAGAGAAATTTGAGCCCTGAGTTTATGTGCTTGGTTTATCTATCTGCTTGCTAAGTGCAGTGAATAAAATGGGCAACAAAACCTCAAATCCAGAGCGAGTTTCTCTTACCTTCGGGAACAAGGTTCTCTTTCCTCAGAAACTCTCATAGCAGCCATCTATAGACTACTTTTTAAAAACCCTGATGCTCAGTTTCCTTTTTCCTGTCCATTTCTTTCACCTCTTTTCAGGCTATTCTGTTGCTTCACACAAATATTCTTCATTCGGTACTTTCCCAAAACAAAACTCTTTCTCTTGATGTCTTCTACCCTAAATACCCCTCAGTACCCATCCCATTTCACCGCCATCGGGAAACCTTACAGTCAGAAAGTTTTATTTTCTGCCTAACTGGATGCCATCAATTACAAATTGAATTGTAAACAACTTGAGGGAAGGAATCTACTTATTCATCTGTACCCCTCCAAAAGCACATAGCTCCAGGAGGCTATTACACATTTGTTGAACAGGTGAATTTCAAAGAAATGATATTATAATGATATCATATGTTTATTTATATGGAGCCGTTTTGATTTTTTAAACATTTTATTTATTTTTGAGAGAGTGAGAGTGCGAGCGGACAGGTGCAGAGAGGAGAGGGAGAGAGGGAGAGAGAGAGAAAGAGAGAGAATCCACAAAGCAGGCTCCAGGCTCTGAGCTGTCAGAACAGAGCCTGACATGGGGCTCGAACCTGTGAACCACGAGATCATGACCTGAGCTGAAGTCAGACACTTAACCGACTGAGCCACCCAGGCTCCTGTTATATGAAGCCATTTTAAAAGTACATGGAATTTGGCAGCTCAAATGGGGGCATCCCCAGAATTGTGAAATTGACATCTCTTGGGAATTTCTTAGAAATGCAGTATCTTAGCCTCCTGATTCTTCTCTCTCTTCTCTTCCCCCTACCCACATCCTACCAAATCAGAATTTGAGTTTTAATAATAATCTCCAGACAATTCCTATAACATTTGAGTCTAAGAAACATTGGTCACTCAACCTTGGCCACACATTGGAATCTATGCAGACTCTAAAAATGCAAGATGTTGGGGCGCCTAGGTGGCTCAGTTGGTTAAGCATTGGACTTCGGCTCAGGTCGTGATCTCATGGTTCATGAGTTTGAGACTCGCATTGGGATCTCTGCTGTCAGCGCAGAGCCTGCTTCAGATCCTCTGTCCCCCTCTCTCTACCCCTCCCCTGCTCTTTCTCTCAAAAATAAATAAACATTAAAAATATTTTTAAAAAATAAAAATAGGGGGCGCCTGGGTGGCTCAGTCGGTTAAGGGACTGACTTTGGCTCAGGTCATGATCTCATGGTTCGTTGGTTAGAGCCCCCCCGGCCCCTCCCCCCCCCCCCCCCCCCCCCCCCCGTGCAAACATTCAGCACAGAGCCTGGAGCCTGCTTCGGATTCTGTGTCTCCTTCTCTTTCCACCCCTCCCCCACTTGTGCTCTGTCTCACTGTCTCTCAAAAATAAATAAATGTAATAAATAAAAAAAAATTTAAATAAAAATACATGATGTCTGGCCACTTAACCTCCAGGATCCCTAAGATCCTGATTCAATTAATCTAGGGTGGAGCTGGGAATTAGGATTCTTAAGAGTGCCCCCAGTGTCCAGCCAGAGGCAAGAACCATTGTGAGTGCCCTTACTGGAGCTTTCCCAAACTCCTGCAATATTTTGTAAGCCCAGACCCTCACCTACATGGTGATTTCTCTCTTTACAACTCAACCTTCCCATCAGATGGTAGTGCTTTTTATCTTGCAAAACATACCTTGTGGTTTCATTTGTTAATAAATGTCTATTGTGCCCCTAGAATTTGTCAGCACAAAGCCTAATCTCAAACTTGCTATCACAGTGAATTATCTAAATTCTCTTTCTTGGGTTCTTTCTTTACTATCCTATTTTCTAATTTTGTAAGCATTCTCCAGTGCTACTGTAAGTATGGCTTATCATTTCCAGAGTGGAGGAAAAGAAAACTACCTTTGCCCAGTTTTAATTTTTTTTTTTTTAACGTTTATTCATTTTTGAGACAGAGAGAGACAGAGCATGAACAGGGGAGGGGCAGAGAGAGAGGGAGACACAGAATCGGAAGCAGGCTCCAGGCTCAGAGCCATCAGCCCAGAGCCCGACGCGGGGCTCGAACTCACAGACCGCGAGATCGTGACCTGAGCTGAAGTCGGACGCTTAACCGACTGAGCCACCCAGGCGCCCCAAGCCCAGTTTTAAAGCAACCTAGAGATTATTTTGAGTCACAAAGACACCATCAAAGGCTGATTATATTTAAAAGGAAATATAATGTTTATAATATTTAACCTTTATAATAAACATGCCAATGTTCCACTTTGTCATCCTCACTGTAACTGATAGCACCTCTAGAGGGCTTACGATGCCCCCGGGAACTGTGCTTTTCCTGTATTAACTATCTCAGTTAATCCACCCAACAACCCTACAAGGATTATTTTTGGGGTGATAAAATAGCGGCACCAAGAAGTTCATAAAGTTGCCCAAGGTCACACAGTTTGTCATGACCTGAAGACAGGTCCTGAAGACAGGACTGAAATGCAGGCAGGCAGACACAGAACCTGCTTATACCCGTGCTGCGTGTTCTCTTGAGGCTGGTGTTTCGGGAACATACAATGATGATGATGTGGTTTCAGATTCCAGAGCATGGGAAGAGCCTTTTATTCTGTCGTGGTGTTCTGCAGATCATTTAGCACCTTTTTCCAAACCCTTTTCCCACTTTAATCTGTGGCCCATAAAGCTGTTTCCCATGTACAACGCACTGGGAGGTTTAAAAGGATTTCATGTTTGGACAAATTCCTTCCGAAGGTTGAGCAAGATAAGAAACAAGTTCGGACTAATATAGTGAAGTCCTAAGTAAAGAAGTCTTGATGGTTTATGATGAAAATTTCCCCTCCTAACCAAGTCCACTTTTAAATTTTTTTTTTCAACGTTTTTTATTTATTTTTTTGGGACAGAGAGAGACAGAGCATGAACGGGGGAGGGGCAGAGAGAGAGGGAGACACAGAATCGGAAACAGGCTCCAGGCTCCGAGCCATCAGCCCAGAGCCTGACGCGGGGCTCGAACTCACGGACCGCGAGATCGTGACCTGGCTGAAGTCGGACGCTTAACCGACTGCGCCACCCAGGCGCCCCCCAAGTCCACTTTTTTTTATTTATTTTTTTTTTTTAAATTTTTTTTTTCAACGTTTTTTATTTATTTTTGAGACAGAGAGAGACAGAGCATGAACGGGGGAGGGGCAGAGAGAGAGGGAGACACAGAATCGGAAACAGGCTCCAGGCTCCGAGCCATCAGCCCAGAGCCTGACGCGGGGCTCGAACTCACGGACCGCGAGATCGTGACCTGGCTGAAGTCGGACGCTTAACCGACTGCGCCACCCAGGCGCCCCCCAAGTCCACTTTTAAATGTTAATACCTCATTGAAGAAAAGAAGGTAAATAAATGTAATACGTATAGTGTCAGCTAGGAGATGATTTCTTTTCATCTCTCGTTGTTCTTTTTTTATTTATTTAAATTCAAGTTAGTTAACATACAGTGTAGTGTTGGCTTCAGGAATAGAACCCATTGATTCTTCTCTTACATATGACACCCAGTGCTCATCCCGAAAAGTGCCCTCCTTCATGCCCATCACCCATTTAACCCATTTCCTCACACCCCTGCCCTCCAGCAACCCTCAGTTTGTTCTCTGTATTTACGAGTCTCTTATGATTTGCCTCCTTTTCTGTTTTTATATTATTTTTCCTTCCCTTCCCCTATGTTCATCTGTTGTGTTTCTCAAATTCCACATATGAGTAAAATCATATGATATTTGTCTTTCTCAGACTGACTTATTTCACTTAGTATAATACACTCTAGTTCCATTCACATTGTTGCAAATGGCAAGATTGCATTCTTTTTCATTGCCGAGTAGTATTCCATTGTATATATACACCACACCTTCTTTATCCATTCATTGGTCAATGGACTTTTGGGCTCTTTCCATAATTTGTCTATTATTGATAGCACTGTTATAAACATTGGGGTGTTCTAAAGCTAGATTTCTCAACCCCAGCACTTTTGACATTTTAGGCCAGATAATCCTTTGTTGTGGGGGCTGCTCTGAACATTATTAAGATGTTTAGCAGTATCCCTGGCCTCTACCCACTAGATGCCAGCAGCACTCTCCTCAGCCTGTAAATTGTGACAACCCAAGCTTTCAGACACTGCTATGTGCCCCCTGGAGGTAGTGAGTAGGGGGGTAAATCCTCCCGCCACCCCAGCTGAGAACCATTGTTCTGAAAATATTCAGGGGCACCTAGGTGGCTCAGTTGGTTGGGCGGCTGACTTCGGCTCAGGTCACGATCTCACACTCTGTGAGTTTGAGCCCCGTGTTGGGCTCTGTGCTGGCAGAGCCTGGAGCCTGCTTCAGATTGTGTGTCTCCTTCTCTCTCTCTGCCCCGGCACCTCTTGCACTCTCTCTCTCTCTCTCTTTCAAAAATAAATAAATCTTAAAAAAAAATTTAATGAAAATATTCATTGGAATTCAATACTACATATAATTCATATTTTGCATATTTTGTTTCTAAATATTGTCTCAAAGATTTCATGTCTTCTTAAGAGGTCTCCCTTGTATTTTTCTGCTCTTCTCCTGTCCTTGGCTTCCTGAGCCTTCATCAGATAAACTTTCCAGGTAATTTCCAGAAGGCCTGGAAGGCCTAGCAGGGAGCATGGAGATGGAAGGTCCATGAGCGTGATTCTAGGTGGGTGGGGGTACAAGTGGGATCTGCCATTGTTGCTGCCTTAACTACAGCCCTGGCTTGATCTCTGTGGGTGTCCCACCGAAGCTTATGTGGACGTCATAACAGCTCAGACATTATTCCAGCAGTTCCTTGCAGAAAACAAATGCCTAGGGGCACCTGGATGGCTCAGTTGGTTGAGCGTCTGACTTCGGCTCAGGTCATGATCTCACGGTTCCTGAGTTCGAGCCCCGCATCGGGCTCTGTGCTGACAGCTCGGAGCCTGGAGCCTGCTTCGGATTTGTGTCTCCCTCTCTCTCTGCCCCTCCCCTGCTCACTCTCTGTCTCTCAAAAATAAATAAAGATTTTTAAAAAAAATAAAAAAGAAAACAAATGCCTAATCTTTAATGGTATTGACAAACATAAAACATCTCAGCCCTAAATGCAATTTGCCTAAGGGCAAAGCAAGACTCTGATATATTAGCAGAAAAGACAAATTTAGAACACATGAAATAAGTATGCCAACTGGAGATGTTAGTCATCTTTACTCCATATGTATGTGGGACTTCATGGTGCATATATTTATGAATATGAATATATGTGGTAAGAAAATATTGTTTCACTTCCTTGGATCAAGTTTAAGAGGACAAGTTGCACAAGATTGCCCATGGTCAGCTTCTAGTTGACCCTCAACCATGATGCCTAAGAACTCTACCACTGATCACTTACTATGTACCAAATGCTGTCCTAAGTGCTTTACTTGGGGTGTCTCATTTAAGCCTTGCAATAGCCCTAAGAAGTGAGTATCACTGTCCTCTCCATGGGACAGATGACAAAGGCTCAAGTTGGTCAAGTAATTTGACCAAGCTCATATTTCTAGCAAGCCATGAAACAGGATTTCAAACTCAAACAGTTTGTCCCCAAGGGGTGTGTGTGTGTGTGTGTGTGTGCCTGTGGATTTTTTTTAATTGTGGTAAAATATACATAGTATAACATTTACCATTTTAGCCATTTAAAGTGTGATAGTTCTGTGGGATTAAGTACATTTACATCATCGTGCAAACATCCCCGTTATCCATCCATGGTACTTTTTCCATCTTTCCAAATGGAATCATCTTACCTATTAAGCACTAACTTCCCATCGCTCTCTACCCCCAGCCCCTGACAACTACCATTCTACTTTCTATCTCTGTGAATTTGACTACTCCCTGTAAGTGGAGCCATACAACGTTTGTCTTTTCATAACTGCCTCATTTCACTTAGCATAATGCCTTCAGGGTTCACCTAAGTTATAGCATGTGTCAAGATTTCGTTCCTTTTTTTTAAAACAATTTTTTTTAAATTTTATTTTGAGAGAGAGAGACAGAGAGGGAGTGAGTGCACAGGCTGGGGAGAGGGGCAGAGGGAGAGACAGAGAATCTCAAGAGTGGAGAATCTCCACTGAACGTGGAGTCTGACGCGGGGCTAGATCCCATGACTGTGAAATCAAGAGTCTGGCGCCCAGCCAACTGAGCCAACATCCCTAGGGTTTCTGTCCTTTTTAAGGCTGAATAGAACGGTATGTATGGACCACATTTTGTTTATCCATTCATCTGCTGATAGATACTTGGGCGCTTCCACTTTTTGCCTGTAAAAAGTGAATAATGCTGCTATGAACACGGGCATACAAATATCTCTTTGAGGTCCTGCTTTCAATTCTTTTAGATATATATCCAGCAGTGGACTTGCTGTGGTCATATGGTAATTCTATGTTTAGTTTTTTCAGGACTCATCATGCTAATTCTGCAGTGGTTCCACCATATTCTTACATCCCCGTCAGCAGTGCACCCTGGTTCCACTTTCTTCACATCCTCTCCAACATTTGTTTTTGTTTTTGATGGTAGGATCCTGATGGATGTGAGGTGTGACCTTAAGGGTTTGAAAGTTAGTTATATGCCAAGTGTTTCCCTTCTAGAACTTTTCTTCTTCTTCTTCTTTTTTTAAATTTTTTAAGTTTGTTGATTTATTTTGAGAGAGAGTACAAATGGGAGAGAGGCAGAGAGAGAAATGGAAAGAGAGAGAGAGAAAGAGAGAGAGGGAGAGAAAGAGAATACCAAGCAGGCTCCACACTGTCAGCACAGAGCCTGATGTGGGTCTTGAACTCAGGAACTGTGAGATCATGACCTGAGCCATAGTTGGCACTTAACCAACTGAGCCACCCAGGTGCCCCTAGACCTTTTCTCCTTAGTTCAATAGTAGTTGCACGCATGTGTGCGTGTGCGTGTGTGCACACACACGCACACACACACACACACACACAGTGGAAAGATCTTGATCATAATACTACCAGTAACTCATGAAGATTCTTGGCCATTACACTCCTCACTGCATTCAGCTTGGTTTCTTTAGCAAGCTGTTTAGGAGGATGGGAGGGCAGGAATGGATAATATAACCACCACCCCCAGCCTCCAGCCTCCTGGCTGTTAAAGTATGCTTCTTCCTCTTTTCTCTCTTCTACACTCTCAGGGTCCTCTGTAAGCACTTAGGAAACAGAAAAGAAATACGTAAATCACATTTCAAGAGACATCAGCTTATTTTGATTCCATTAATTTAATGGGAATGACTGCTCAGGAAACCTGTTCTGACTTGATCAAGGGAGCTTGGTGTAGGCAAATTCTCCACCTGGCATACAGAACTTGGGCAAAAGGTGTGGCTGCCAAGGGAGACAGGAGTGACTCACACCTGCTTACGAGTCAGCAGGGGCCCTACCCTAGACACGTCCCTTTCTCCTCCTCCCTGTTTTTCCTCTGTCTGTTCCATGCTTCCAGGCCTTCCTTGCTTCCAGGCATCCTGGGAAACAGTGGCTGAAATCACATGGTGATGAATCATAACCCATCTGACCACTCAAGTGAAGGCAGTAACAATGACTCCTGAAGTTTCAAGACCCAAAGTCCCAACTCCCAGGCCATGATAGTTTCAGAGCACCTCTAGTTCAAAGGCCTCTGGCCAGAGCTGCTTGCTCAAAAGGGAGGATAGCTCTGAATCTGGACCAAAGCCAAGTTCATTCAGGATGCCAAAGAACTTACACAGTGAGTGAGGTCTGTGAATCAGGCTTTGGGTGTATCCTGGCAATTAAAAAAAAAATCATCCAGTGTTGGAATCACAGGATTGTAGCATTTGAAGTCTGAAGGGACTTTTAGATCTATCATATCAAAGAATTTCAGGATTAAAACAATGTGTATTATTGATCTTATCCAAAATTGTATTGCAACTGGCTGGTACTATCTCACCAGAACCCATTGCTAAATTTTCAGGAAATTTATGAACCAGTTGACTTTGGTGGGATATTTACACCAGAGAAATTAACAAGCAGTACAAATCAGGGCTTCCTTCTTCCCCCTTTCCTCTTCCACCAAAAGTTGATTGTTAAAGATTTACTGGCACATCCTCGATCCTTTTATTTATGGATGAATTGAGCCCAGAGAGGAGAAATGACTTACCTAGGATCATACTGTTAATTAGTGTCAGAATTTAGACTCCAAATCTTTTGCATTCTATTTCCATCGATGGCTATTGAAAGCATAGCTCTGTCAGCCAAGACCCAGCATCCTGCCCAAAAATAGAGCCATGAAGATGTTACCGCCATAACCACAGGGAGTAAGAGACAAATAGTTATCTTGAAAATAAGTTGTCAGGGGAAAGAGACTGCCTGCTATTTAGACCCATCCTGGAACTTTCTCTAGGGGTGGAGGCTAAGTAATGAGCACCGTTCTTGTCATACGTATGTGGAATGCAACAGGGAGACTGGACACAGTCCCTTCTTTGTAACAACCTCAACAAGAAGAGGCTTGGTAGTCCTGGAAGAAAAAGTGGCATGTTTGGTAGATTGGGGGTAAACAGCCTGACTATAAATAAGAAGGGATTCAGATCTGTAGCCTGAAAATCCATCACCGAGTACGCGTTCTCAGATTTGCTCTACTGTCTCTTGTGATGACTGTGGTTCCAAAGCAGAAACAAACGAACATCAATGCTTGCACCTGTTTCCCTGGTGTGACTTCTTGTCCTTGCCCAGCAGAACTCAAAAGTCCTGATTTAGGACTTTCACAGGATGGCAGAAGTAGAGAAAGCAGGGCCTGCTACAAGCCAGGGGAGCAAGCAAGGAGAGGGCAGATGAAAAAGATGGAAACCCTGCCTGGGCTGCACCTTCCAAGTGGGCCTCCAGAGCTGGTGCTCAGAAAGGCAGAGGGGTCCCCACTCCACAGAGGGGAGTGAGTCCAGAAGGAACGGGGAGGCCTCTGCTTCTCCCTGGCTGAACCACCTGGACTAGCAACTGGAGCAGGGAACGGGAGCAGCCATAGTGTATGGGATGCGGAAGAAAGGCGGAATCCTAACATTTCCAAGGCAGGAGAGAAAGGGTCAGATGTCTCTCTGGTTTTCATTTCCTCCACACTCACTCTGAAATCCCTTACAGTCGCTCTGGTCAACTGCCTTACTACTGGTGCCTTTCTCATCATTTTCCAGAGGCTCTTTGTCCGTCCTGGCCTCCTCATCCGTGACAACGTTTGCTACATCTGACTCTGAGAGAAACCTGCCTTCTGATCTCAGACACTGCAACCCCTACCCTATTATTTCATCCTTTATAAGGTTGCAATCTCTTTATCCATCACTGTACTCTTGGCCATGAGTAGAGTCAAGATCTCATCTGAAGAGTGATGTGATTCCTAGTGTCACTGACCAGGACAAGAGGTCACTTGTGATGGGCAAAGGAGAAGAAAACTCAGGCCCTGGGTGGGTGGCCTTCTTGTCCAGACTTCAGATACCATGTGTGTAAGGAGGGCAGAAGAAAACCAGTCAAGTGGAAATAGCCAGTCAAATCCTTGGAAGAGAGGAGCCCAGACAGGGACCCAAAGAAGCCATACCACCTTTGAGGACATGGTAGGGCCCTATTCCCCTTTGGAATGAAACCCATGAGTCCCTCAGAACAACCTGGCTGTGCTAGGTGAGAACCGAATACCTTGCAAATCCGTTATTTGTTGTATTCTCTTTTGGTCTCTGTTAGTACTTGGAAAACTCTTTTTTTTTTTTTTTTCCAACAAATGTCTCATTTATTTTTATTTATTTATTTATTTTTTTAACGTTTATTTATTTTTGAGACAGAGAGAGACAGAGCATGAACGGGGAGGGTCAGAGAGAGGGAGACACAGAATCCGAAACAGGCTCCAGGCTCTGAGCCATCAGCACAGAGCCTGACGCGGGGCTTGAACTCACGAACCACGAGATCATGACCTGAGCCGAAGTCGGCCGCTTAACCGACTGGGCCACCCAGGCGCCCCAACAAATGTCTCATTTATTACTGAACGAACACACTGGTGCAGAAGCACAGTAGCAGAGAAAAATCATTTTCCTGATAAAACATATCCATTGTTCAGGCAGTTGTGATGTTTACAGAGTAATAGGATAGGAACACGTGACCTTCATACAGCATAACCTTGTGTGCCATCTTGTGTGCGATCCCTTATTGACCCAGCCTGGTCCTTCTTCAATGCTTCCTCTCAGAGTTGTACCTGATTTTATTACCAGTTTTCATCCAAATCCAGTGGGGAACAGGATGATTCTGCTTTTGTTTCTTGTCCAGGAATCGCTTGATCCTGAAAGTCTTGTGGGAAGACATGGCGAGGGACAGGCAACTGGACACAGAGAAAAGGAGAGAGAAGGGAAAGTCTTTTTTAATAACTTCCAGTGTATGGGGTGCGTGGGTGGCTTAGTCAGTTAAGCATCTGACTCTTGGTTCCGGCTCAGGTCATGACCTCACGGTTTGCAAGTTTGACCCCCGTGTAAGGCTCTGTGTTGACAGCGCGGAGCCTGCCTGCGATTCTCTCTCCAACTCTCTCTGCCTCTCTCAAAATAAATAAATAAACTTAAAAAAAAAAGTTCCAGTGTATCACAGCAGTAGTAATGGAGAAAAGTTTTCTTTAGGGTGGAAATACTAATGCAGTGGCAGCATACTAAATCATTGAGTTTCTGGGTTTTGAACTGACTTTATTTATTTGTTTGTTTATTTATTTATTTATTTATTTTTATTGAGAGAGAGAGAGGGTGCAGGGAGAGAGAGGGTGAGAGAGAGAATACCACAAGGGGCAGATTTGGAGAAAAGCAGGACTCACCGGATGCAGGGCTTGAACTCACAAACCATGAGGTCATAACCTGAACCGAAGTCAGATGCTTAACCGACTGAGCCACCCGGGCATCCTGAAGTGACTTTTTATATCTGCCTCCTCTTCTTCGCAATTCCTCTTCTGGACTTCCGACCCTCTCCACTGCCCTGATCCTCCCCTCCGCCTCCTCAGGCTGCACCATGAGGCTTTTCTGGCCCCTTGTTCTGTGTCTGCCCACCCGGTCCTCAACAATGCCAGCCCTTGTCAAGACTTCAGTTGTCACCTTTGTGAGGATGATCCCAAACTGTGACTCTGGTCTTGACATTTCTCCAAATTTCCAGCCTTCCTCTGGGCCACACTGCTTGGTGAGGCAGTTGCTGTCTTAAGTCAGCATTTCCAAAGCGGAATTTAATTCTTTCAGTCCAAGCTCAAAACTTTCAAAATGATCTTGAACAACTTGCTGACATCTAGTTATCAAAGCATATTGACCTCATGTGCACTGATCTCTTCATGCCGCCCTCTTCTGTCCCACATCCATGTCACCACCTAATCCGGGCTCCCATTACTTCCTCCCCACACCATTGCAAACCCTCCTAACTGGTCTCCCCACTTCCGTTCTCTATCCATTCCAAATCAACCTAGATCGACCTTGACAGATTTCCCTTCCCCAAGCGCAGTCAAAAATTTGTACTCCTTGGCTCAAAGTGCCTCACTCTGCCTGATATTCAAGGTCACCAATGGTGGGTGCACCGTCACCAAAATCTACCTCCATCTTTTCCTCAACACAAGCTCGTGCTTCCCTGCCTGTTTCAAAATGCATTTTATTTAAAAAATTTTTTTTTAATTTTTTTTATGTTTATTTATTTCTGACAGGTAGAGGGAGAGACAGAGCATGAGTGGGGGAGGGGCAGAGAGAGAGACACACGGAATCTGAAGCAGGCTCCAGGCTCTGAGCTGTTAGTACAGAGCCTGACGCGGGGCTCAAACTCACGGACCTTGAGATCATGACCTGAGCCGAAGTCGGACCCTCAACTGACTGAGCGACCCAGGTGCCCCTTTTAAAAAAATGTTTAATGTTTGTTTTTGAGAAAGAGAGAGAGAGAGAGAGAGAGAGAGAGTGCAAGTAGAGGAGGGTCAGAGAGAGAGGGAGACACAGAATCAAAGCAGGTTCCAGGCTTCAAGCTGTCAGCACAGAGCCCAATGCAGGGCTCAAACCCACGGACCGAGAGATCATGACCTGAGCTGAAGTCGAATGCTTAACAGACTGAGCCACCCAGGTGCCCAATGCATTTTTTTTTTTTTAATTTTAATGTTTACTTATTTTTGAAAGAGAGAGCTTGAGCAGGGGAGGGGCAGTAAGAGAGGGAAACGGAGGATCTGAAGCAGGCTCTGAACTGACAGCAGACAGCTTGATGTGGGACTTGAACTCATAAACCATCAGATCACAACCTGGGCCGAAGTCGGATGCTCAACCAACTGAGCCACCCAGGCGCCCCTAGTCCAAAATGCATTTTAAATGATAGGTCCACTCGGACCTTTTCCTGATACCCTCTCCAGATGCCCTGCTTGCTCTCATGCAGCCCTAGTGCTCTGCGGGCTCCCTTCCTGCCCTGTATCATCACAAGGCCCATGCTTGTTACCGTCCGTCAGCTCCTTCGTTTCCCCACCGCGGGGAACGCCGTCACCTCTTACAGGGCCCAGGCCAGAAACTGGAGGATTCCAGATGCCTTCCTCTATCTCACTCGGGTCCTTGCAAATCAGCCTCTGAGACAGCTCTCTCACATCTGTCCCCTCTGGTCATCCTCCCTTGCCCTGTGTGAGTTCAAGACATCCCCATCTGGGAGCTGGGGCAGGACCGTCCTTGTGGCACTGAGATAGAAAGCCTGCCATCTCCACCCAGCTCGTTACCTGTGTGATTCTGGGGAGGTTGCTCGGCTTTTCTGAGCATTAGTTTTCTCACCTGCGAAGGGTTAAAAAAATAAAATAAAATAATTTCCCACCTGGCCCCTGGCTGCAGTGACACAAGAATAAATCCAGTGCTCTCTATGCTACCAAGGAGCTCTATAAAAAAAAAACAACACAAAACCCTGTCTGATCCCACCTATAACTTCCAATGCCAATAACTGGCAGAATAAAATTTTGTTGTTTTTTTTCTTTTGTATTTGTTGGGTTTTTTTTTTTAATTTTTTTGGTTGTTTTATTTTTTATTTTGTTATTTATTTTTTATTTTTTATTTTTTATTTTTTTGCTTAGCCTGTAAGACCGTGCACGCCATGGCCTGGCTGTACATCTTACTGCTCTGAGGAGCCCCCAAGATAAAAAAGCAAGCATGCTCCCTGCACGCAGCAAGTCCTTGCACACACTCAAGTCTTGCACGTGCTGTTGTCCAGGTCTCTGATCATCCTGAGCCACCTCCGCTTTACCCCTTGATGCTTTCCACGTCTACTAACTTCTCACGCTCTTTAAGACACAACTGGAGGGTCACCTTCTCTGAGAAGCCTCCCTGGCCCCCCAGGAAATGTGGGGAGTGCTCCTCTGTATTCCAATCATCCCCATACTTAGTCCATGCTATTTTCCAACTGGCTCTCCTTCCTGCTGAACTTGAGGTCCCTGTCCTGTTGGACTTGATACCCTGGTACCCAGCTCTGGGCCTAGGATATATATACTGCTAATGATTTTGTATTGAACAACTGAAGGAATGAATGAATCCTATCCGTGCCCCCCACTCCCACATACTATAAGTTCATCAAAGACCAAGGTTGTATTTCTTCTAACATCTGCCAGTTGGTCCTACGCTAAAGAGATTGTTAATCAATCCTTGGCTGTTTAAAGAACAGCCAAGGAGGACAGTGTGGCACACAGTGGGCAAAGGGGACAATAAGATGAGCCAAGGGGGCCAGACAGGAATGGAGCTTTGAGGCCATGGGAAGAAAGAGTGTGGGCTTCGTGCAAGTACAGTAGGAAGCTACCGGAGGGGCTGAAATAGACGAACAACTTCAGGTTTATGATTTTAAGCAAAGCCGGGCCGTAAAGGCCACATGCTGTATGACTTCATTGTATGACATACTTATCACGCTCAGAACCCTCCCCAGGAAATATTCAGTTTTCTCATCTCTAAGGTTAGACCAACTCACGTCCAAGGTCACGTTTAGTTCCATGTTTTTTTTTAATTTCTTGTTAAATAAAAAATGACTGTTAAGCTAAAGGAATAGAACCCGGCATAGCAACCCCAGGGAAGGGATGCCTAGATTCTGTTTCAGCAGCACTATGATATGGTGGGAAGGACCCAGGAGATTTGCATTCTTCACTGGTTTGAGCATTTACCACTGGAGTGACCTTAGAAAAATCATCAAATCCTCCAGCTCTTTGTTTTTGTATCTCTAAAATATGGGAGCTCTAGAGGGTGGCTTCAATGGTCCCTCCCATAGAAAGTTTGAGTTTTAACCCACCCTCGCTTTCCGAAGGCAACCTAGACCCATCTTGGAATAAAGTATGTATTCACCCACATTGTAGATTCTAACAGTTTTAATAAAATTAACGCCATTGATTTTTTTCTGTTAAAAAGACTGAGATATGGGGAACCTGGGTGGCTCAGTCAGTTAAACGTCCGACATTTGATATCAGCTCAGGTCTTGAACTCAGGGTCATGAGTTCAAGTCCTGCTTTGGGTCCATGCTGGGTGCACAGTGTGCTTAAAAATATAAAAAAAATTTAAAAAGACTGAGAGAAATACATGGAATATATTGCATATTAAAAAGAGTGTGGTAGCTCCATCTCCAAGAAAACACCAATTAGTAGATGATGCTGGTGGTGCAGGACGGACCTGGAATGGGAGCTCACAGAGGCACGACTGAGGACAAGGCGTGGATCCCTGTCACCAAGCTGGGCCACCTGATCAATGACATGAAGATGAAGTCCCTGGAAGAGATCTATCTCTTCTCCCTGCCCCTCAAGGACTCCGAGGTCATGGACTTTTTTCTGGGGGCATTCCTCAAGGGTGAGAGTTTTTCTGTTTTTGTTTTTGTTTTTGTTTTTTAATGTTTATTTATTTTGAGAGAGACAGAGACAGACTGTGAGCAGGTAGAGGCAGAGACAGAAGGCGACACAGAATTCGAAGCAGGATCCATGCTCTGAGCTGTCAGCACAGAGCCCAATGTGGGGCTCAAACCCATGAACCGCAATATCATGACCTGAGCTGATGTTGGACGCTTAACGGACTGAGCCACCCAGGTGCCCCTCAAGGATGAGGTCTTGAAGATTATGCTTGTGTAAAGCAGACCCCTGCTGGCCAGAAGACTAGGTTCAAGGCATTTGTTGCCATCGGAGATTATTGCGGACACGTTGGTTTGGGTTTAAGTGCTCCAAGGAGGTAGTCACTGCCATCCATTGGGCCATGATACTGAACAAACTTTCCATTGTCCCTGTGAAGTGAGGCTACCAGGGGAACAAGGTTGGTGAGCCCCACACTGTCTCATGCAAGGTAGCCAGCGCCTGTGGCTCTGTGCTGGTGTGTTTCATCCTTGCCCACAGAGGCACTGGCATCCCTGCCCACAAAGGCACTGTCTCAGCCCCTGTGCCCAAGAAGCTACTGGTGATGGCCAGTATTAACAACTGCCACCCCTCACCCAGGGGCTGTACTGACACTGTGGGCAATTTCAGCAAGGCCACTTTTTCTTTTTAAATTTATTTATTTATTTATTTATTTATTTTGAGAGAGACAGAGACAGTGCAAGTGGGGGAGGGGCATAGAGAGAGGGAGAGAGAGAATCCCAAGCAGGCTCTGTGCTACCAGCACAGAGCCCCATGTGGGGCTCGAGCTCATGAAACTGTGAGATCGTGACCTGAGCTGAAACCAAGAGTTGGATGCTTAACAGACTGAGCCACCCAGGCACCCCGATCCATGTCACTTTTGATGCCATTTCCAAGACCTACGGTTATCTCACCCCTGACTTCTGGAAAGAGACAGTGTTTGCCAAGTCTCCCTACTAGAAATTCACTGACCGTCTTGGGAAGGCCCACACCAAAGTCTCTATACAGGGGATCCCGGCTCCAGCTGTGGCCACTACATAGTGTTACACAAGAAAACTAAAGTGAAGTAAATCCTGTAAAAGAAAAGAATGTGATAGATTTATAAACACTGACATGGAAGATGTCCCATGAGTGTTGCTGTTAGAAAACTGAGTTACAAAACAGTATGTGGTATAGTCCTCCCTTATCTGAGGGGGTCAGCTACCCTCAGTCAACCTCAGTCTGTAAGCAGATGATTGTCCTTCTGGCACATCAGTAGGTCAGTAGCAGCCTAACACTATATCACAGTGCCTCCGTCAGTCACCTCACTTCATCTCATTATGTAGGCATTTTATCTTCTCATGTCATCACAAGAGGAAGCAGAGTGAGTACAGTCTGGTAAGCTATGTTGAAAGATCACATTCACCTGACTTTTACTACAGTATATTCTTATAATGTTTTTATTTTATTATTGTCTATTATTGTTTATCTCTTGAAATTAGACTTCATCATAGGCATGTACATATAGGAAAAAACAGAGTATATATAGGGTTGGATACTCTCTGTGGTTTTAGGCATCCACTGGGGCCCTTGGGATGGATCCCCCATCGATAAGGAAGGACAACTGCATAATATATCATTTTTATAAGACAAGAGTGTATGCACATATAAATACACAAATCTTTTCCTCGCTCAGTCTTTACTGTCTTACTATGCACCACAGTCCGCCCAGTGGCTCCAGGCAAACACACAGAAATCAGTCACTCTTGGTTCCTTCCCTTCCTTCGCACCTTAGCTCTCTCTCTTCATAGGAGACAGGGGGAAAGCCCATGGATGTTGGGAAGTTTTATGGTCTTGGGAGAGAAGACAATGCACCAAAGAAGATTAGAGAATAATTTGGAATAGATGTTGTCATTGGAGGAGAAAGAACCCTGCGGCCGCGGTGGTCAGAGAAGAGACATGAAGGGGCTGAGTTGGGCTCGAGTGGGGAGTCAGGCTAGATGAGGGCAGGCCAGAGGAGCAGGCATGTGAGGGAAGTGGAGGGAGTGTGTGGCATGTCAGAGGAGAGGGGCCACTACTGAGCAGGCTGGGCAAGGCACTTGTGTTCATCTTCTAGGGCTCCCACAACAGAGTTCCACAGATCGGAGGTGTTTAAACAACACAAGTTCATTTTCTCAGTTCTGGAGGCTGGAAGTCCAAGATCAAGGTGTTGGCAGGATTGATTCCTTCTGAGGCCTCTGTCCTTGGCCTGCAGATGTTGCCTTCTTCCTGGGTCCTCACACAGTCTTCTTTCCGCATGTGTCTGTGTCCTAAACTCCTCCTCCTTTTATAAGGACACCAGTCAGACTGGATTAGAGTCTATCCTACTGACCTCATTTTAACTTAATCACCTCTTTAAAGACCCTGTCTCCAAATACAGTCACATTCCGAGGTGCTGGAGGATAGGATTTTGAGGGAAACACAGTTCAGTTTGTCACACTGTCTATGCCTGAGGTATAGTAGGTGGTCAGGAAATGGTTGAAAGACTGAATAAATGAAGCGCATGAGATTGCTTTGTTTATGGGCACAGCAGGAAGTTTGTAGGACACTTAAAGTTGGAAAGATCATGAAGAGAAAGTCTAGATCCAAGCTCTAAGACACTCTTGAGCAAAGGACCCCCATGATGTTGATGTTGTTGCAAGCACATTAGACGACAATGTTATGCCCTGTGGTTTGGAGCAGAGGTGAGCCTGGGAGCAGAGAGATCAGGTGAAAGACCATTTCAGTCATTCCAGGTGTGTGGTGACAAGAGGTAGTGGCCACAGAATGAAAGCTGGAGGCAGATGGATGTGCCCAGGGTGGGGGTGGGAGGGGGTGGTGTTCCAAGCACCTGCACCCAGCTGATGTGTATGTGAGAGCCATATTCTGCCTTCACCTTGAGAACAAGGAGTCCTCTAGAAACTGGAAAGGCAGTGGTTACCAAAGCTGTGTAAGATGATCTCATAGGTCCTGGGACATCAATGACTCCAAACAATTCCTTTTGATTCAGGGCCCTCTCAATTTGTCCCCACCCTCAGCTGGGTCTACTCTGCCCTTGAATATGAGTAGACTGCACTAAGACAGATTCTGATTGGTTGGCAGAGATATTAAACTTATTCCCACCTTGTCTTGGATTTTGTGGTTCTCTCCCCTAAGCACACCACTTGTACCCACTAGGATGCCCTCTCCCTTCTTCCCTTCCTCTGAAAATTCTACCTGGCTTTCAAGGCCCAATTTATATATTGCCTCATCCACACACCTCTTGGAAGCACTACAGCTCATGTGGGTCTGTCCTTTGGCTGAGCCCTAATCACATAAGGGCTCACTATAAGATGATATATAGTGATACTATAAGATGTATCATGACGTTAAATAAGGTACCATGCCCACGCTTGAGATATTTGGAACATTTTTATGCCATGCAAACTCCCCCATGAGACTCTAAGTTCCTTGAGGTCATGGATTTGGAGCTTCTTATGTATTTGCTACACTGTGAAACCTAGTGCATATTAGGTGCTCAACAAATTAATGCTGAAACAATAGCCAACATGCCAAAGGTCCACATAAATGGAATTAGCAGGCAAAAAAGGGCAGAGATAGAATATAAGCATATTCATTTCAATTCGTAGAAATGACCACTAAGCCCCAACCCCACCAGCTTGCCCAGTACTTCCTTAATACTGCTCAAAAAAAGCCTTAGCTCCAAGTCAAAGGGGCTCTTAACTTCCAAAAGGAGCTTCATGTGTAGGAACTCAAACTTGACTTAACCTCATATGCACAATGTTGATAAAAGGGTTGAGTGGAACAGACTCTTGGCAGTCTGCACCTGAGGAGGTGATTAACCAATCCTGGGAAGCAGGTAGGACCAACACTTCTGATAAGGATCAGGCAGAGGGCCTGAGAGGAGCTGGCACCAGGGTGGCCTTTGGGGAGGAAGGCTGTTGTTAGAATTTTCCTTAAGGGAAGAGACCAAAGGAGAATTGGCAATTTTTTTTGAGAAAATGTAAAAGCTGATCCTCAAATTTCCATAGAATTGCAGGAAGTAATGAATAACAAAAAGAATCTTGGGAAAGAAGAACAAATTGAAAGAAAAAAACAAGAAGAAGAACAAATTGAGAGGACTCACACTTCCTAATTTCAACATTTATCACAAAACTGCGGTAATCAAATGAGTGGAGTGCTGGCATAAGGACAGACAAATCGAGCAACAGAATAAAATTGAGAGTCTAGAGATAAACTCATGTGTCTATGGTCAAATGATTTGCAACAAGGGTGCCAAGTCCATTCAATGGGAGAGAGAACAGACTTACCAACAACCGATGCTGGAAAAACGGGATTCCTACATGCAAAAGAATGAAGTTGGGCTCTCATACACCGTACACAAAAATAACTCAGATTGATCAGTGACCTAAATATAAGGGCTAAAACCCCGGGGCACCTGGGTGGCACAGTTGGTTGAGCATCCGACTCTTGGTTTTGGTTCAGGTCATGATCTCATGATTCATGGGATTGAGCCCTGCTATCAGCATGGAGCCTGCTTCGGATTCTCTCTCTCCCTCTCCCCCCCCCCCTTTCTGCCCTTCCCCTGCTTTTGCTCTCTCTCAAAACAAATAAACTAAAAAAAAAAAATTAAAATTTTGTGCACCAAAGACATTATCAAGAAAGTGAAAAGAATCTATGGAATGGAAGAAAATATTTTCAGATCAAATATCTGATAATGGTTTACTATCTAGATTATATAAAGAATTCCTAGGGGTGCCTGGGTGGCTCAGTCCGTTGAGCATCCGACTTCAGCTCAGGTCATGATCTCATGGTTCGTGGGTTCCAGCCTCACATGGGGCTCTGTGCTGACAGCTCAGAGCCTAGAGCCTGCTTCAGATTCTGTGTCTCCCTCTCTCTGCTCCTCCCCCAGTCGTGCTCTGTCTCTCTCTCTCTCTGTCAAAAATAAATAATAAAAACTTAAAAAAAAAAAAAAAAGAACTCCTAACACTCAACAAGACAAACAACCAAATTTAAGAAATGGGCAAAAGACTTAAACAGACATTTCTCCAAAGAAGAAATACAAATGGCCATCAAGCATGTAAAAAGATATTCAACATCATTAATCATTAGGGAAATGTAAATCAAAACCACAGTAAGATACCGCCTTCTAACCATTAGGATGGTCATTATCAAAAACAAATAAATAGAAAGCAACAAGTACTGGTGAAGATGTGGAGAAACTGGAACCCTGATGGGGATGTAAAACGGTGCTGCCACTGTGAAAAGCTGGTGTCTCCCCCCAAAAACTAAACGTAGAATTACCATATGACCCAGCAATTGCACTCATAGGTATATAGACAAAAGAACTGAAAACAAGTGTACAGATACTTGTCCACATTATTCACAATCACCAAAAGGTAGAAACAACCCAAGCATCCATCAGCAGATGCATAGATAAACAAAACATTGTATTCAGTCCTAAAAAAGGAATAAAGTTCTGATATAACACAGACAAACCTTGAAAGCATTATGCTAAATGAAATAAACTCAACAAGGGGTGCCTGGGTGGCTCAGTCAGTTAAGCCTCTGACTTTTGATTTCGGTTCAGGTCATGATCTCACGTTCGGTGAATTTGAGCCCCACACTGGGCTCTGTACAGGAAGTGCAGAACCCGGTTGGGATTCTGTCCTTCCCTCTCTCTCTGCCCCTCCCCTAGTCATCTCACTCTCTCTTTCTCTCCAAATAAATAAACTTGAAAGAAAGAAAGAAAGAAACCAAACACAAAAGGTCAAATATTGTATGATCTCATCTATATGAAGCATCTACAAAAGGCAAATTGATAGACACAGAAAGTGTAATTGCAGTTATCAGGGGCTGGGGAAATGGGGAGTTATTACTTAATGCTCACAGAGTTCCTGTTTGGGTGGTAGAAAAGTTCTGGAAATCGATAGTGGTGATGCTGGTACAACACCGTGTATGTAATTAATGTCACTGAATTGTACTTTCAATGGCTAAGTGGCACATGGCAAATTCCGTTACCTATATTTCAGCACAATTCAAAAAAAAATCTTATAAAATGAAATGAAACAAGAATTGGTAGAGACAAGGAGGAAAGAGAATGCAAGGTGGGTACGGTGCTCTCTGGAATGGGTTGTTATTGGGAGACTGGATGGTGGTGGGCAGCCTTTTATTCCAAAGATATTTTGTGTTAGGCACCAAACATATGCCTAGATACAAAAAAAAAAAAAAGAAAAGAAAAGCAAGCAAGAAAATCATTAGCAGGGAAGATATGCTCCAGCAAATATGAGAGAAGCAACATTGACCTTTAGAGTTATGAGACACCCACAGGCTGTCTGGGTCAACCCACGATGCCAAGATAATGACTCTCAGGTCACTGTCTATGCCCAAGTTTTACCATTCTGGTGGCACTTATTTCCTCTGCCATGTCGAAGCTCAAGTCTCATATAATATATGGGAATGTCACAAAAAAATGTCTCAGGTGACAGGTGCCAGAAAGCTTGTGTAGCTCAAAAACGTTTACTCTTCCAGCCTCTCTTCTGTAGAAAAAAAAAAAAAAAGAGGGTGTGCCTGGGTGGCTCAGTCAATTGAGCATCAACAGTCCTGAGATCGAGCCCCGTGTTGGGCTCTGTGCCAAGTATGGAGCCTACTTGATTCTCTCTCTCCTTCCCTCTGCCCCTCTGTTGCTCAATATAAACAAAGAAGAAGAAAAAAAAAAGAGGCCAGTATGGCTTGCATAGTCCTTTCCATTTACTTTTTAAGACAAAATATGTCTGCTTCCTATTCTACAGCATTACAAACTCTGCTATCGTGAAAGCTGCACAGAGTCACGCTCCTTCCGCGAAGGCATGTGACTTTAAATCCTCCCCCTGGCGGGTCCAGGAGTTACCAGCTGCGCCAGGATAGTGCTGCCCGGCGCCGTCCTCCACCTCCTGGGACAGGCTCTGAGCAGGGTGGTGTTGCAACCTGTCTCTAGAATGGCATGAACATTGAGATACAGTACTTCTCAGTGCTTGGCACACAGTAGATACTCAAAATATGTTTGTGCGATACAGAGAATCCCAGTGCCCTCTGAGCTGGAGAAAGAAGCACGAGGAGGTGATTTTGAGGGGCAATAAAAGTGACATCCATGGAATACTAATGAAGTCTAAGTTCAACGTTAAGACAGGGACATGTTTATTTTTAAAAATTTTTAATGTTTATTTTTGAGAGAGAGAGACAGAGCGTGAGTAGGGGAGGGGCAGAGAAAGAAGGAGACACAGAATCTGAAGCAGGCTCCAGGCTCCGAGCTGTCAGCACAGAGTCTGACAGGGGCTCGAACCCACGAACCATGAGATCATGACCTGAGCCGAAGTTGGATGCTTAACCGACTGAGCCACCCAAGCACCCCTAAGACAGAGACATTTTTAAAAGAGAGCACACACCGTCCTTTATTTGCTTCAAGTGTCTTTGAATATCTCTGCCATTTCATTTCAATGATCTTAAACCTTCCATTGGATCAGGAACTGATTTTCAGAAATAGCCACTGTTGAAATGAAGACTGAACTGACTGTAAATCGGGCATGTCATTAATTAAACCTACTGAATGAAATAGACCACCTGAGGGGCACCTGGCTGGCTCAGTCCCAAGAGCATGAGACTCTTGATCTCAGGGTTGTGAGTTTGATCTCACATTGGGTATAGAGATTACTGAAGAAAATAAAAACTTTAGGGGTGTCTGGGTGGCTTAGTCAGTTAAGCGTCTGACTTCAGCTCAGGCCATGATCTCATGGTTCATGAGTTTGAGCCCCATGCTGGGCTCTGTGCTGACAGCTCAGAACCTAGAGCCTGCTTCAGATTCTGTGTCTCCCTCTCTCTCTGCCCCTCCCCCATGTGTGCGCGCGCTCTCTCTCTCTCTCTCTCAGAAATAAACATTAAAAAAAATTTTTTAAGAAAATACTTAAAAAAATAAGTGAAATAGACCTCCTCAAAAGCACAAATAAAAGTGATGTAAAGAGACTTTTAAAAAGGATACTTCTGTATGAATGACATCTGGGTAAATTTGATATGATGGCTAGTTTGCTTACTTTTATTTTCACTGCTTTCTTCTGATCTAACTTGTGCTATGCAGTTACACCCCACAGCTGGCCCTAAACACTAATTGCTAAGAGACAGCTCTTGCAGGGAGGTAGATTCAATTAGCATCATGTCTTTAATGACCCCACATATAACATGTGTCACATGTATAATTACTTATTTTATGGCATCATGCTATCCCATAGATAAACAAAAACTTTGAGAAAATTTACTAGCTTTTTGGGGCGTGTCCCCCAAAGGGTGTCATTTTCATTTGAACCAGTAACCAAGATGAAAATAACCCTACTGTCAAGGGTTAACCTGTGGAGGTACATTAAGTTCAGAAATTCCCCCTTGTGAGGGGGAATTTTAACATAAAATGGCCAAAATGTCCATCACACCCACACGTACAAGGGAAGGCACAGCGTTGGAAGTGTACATTTGAATAATCTAGACATCTTGTATTCAGAGAACTCAGAGAAAAGCATGGGAGACTTCCCTATGAGTAAATCATTAATACAAAGTCTGACTTGGGGCACCTGGGTGGCTCAGCCAGTTAAGCATCTGACTTTAGCTCAGGTCATGATCCCATGATTCATGGGTTCGAGTCCAGCGTCAGGCTCTGTGCTGACCGCTCGGAGCCTGGAGCCTGCTTTGGATTCTGTCTCTCTCTCTCTCTCTCTCTCTCTCTCTCTCAAATAAATAAACATTAAAAAAAAACAAAGTCTGACAAGGACACAAGGCAGACATGAGGAGGGGTTAGAGGCCAGCCACAGCCTCTATGTGGGGATTCAAAAATGAAACACGAATATCGAACAATGAACGGGCGTTTTCATGGCAGACAAAAGTCAGGATGACATTCCAGAAAGAATGAGCAGAGCAGCACGTGCCAGGGCATGAAAAGGGTGGTGGGTTTGGGAGAATTCCCTGTAAACCTGCGCTGCTGTACCTGGGGCAAAATCAGTGGGAGGTCAGAAGAACAATGGAAAACTTGAGGTAAAGCCTGAGATTTCTCCTCACTAGGTAATAAAGGAAGCCTCTGCACAGGCAGTTGTCTTCATCTTAAAATACAAAGGTAAGTTGGGGTATTGGATTGTAAAATACGATTGAGATAGAATGAGCAGTCTTAGGAACAACTGAACCCCCAATCACCAAGCTCAGCCGTGCTCCTCAGAGAACCAGTAGCATCAAAAGAAGACTGTCTCTTGCCATGCTCCCTCCATCTCCGGTTTTTAAGAACTTGTCCGTTTACCACAAGGAAGCCAGGCGAAAGAAGGACAATCAGATGTGGAGGGTATTGGGGCAGTTCCCAACGGGCTGAGACTGCGGTCACTGTGCTGCTGTCCTGGGTCAAGACTGAGAAGCTGCGGAATGAGAGTTAGGGGTGTGGCAGGTAGGAGATGATGCACAAGGAACAGCAGTCCGGAGAACTGATAGTTTCTGTTTTGTTTTTTTTTTAAAGTTTATTTATTTATTTTTGAGAGAGACAGAGACAGCATGAGCAGGGAAAGGGCAGAGAATCCCAAGCAGGCTGCACTGTCAGTACAGAGCCTGACGCAGGGCTCGAGCCCATGAAACCGTGAGATCATGACCTGAGCTGAAAACCAAGAGTCGAACAAAGGCTTAACCGACTGAGCCACCCAGGTGCCCCAGAACCGACAGTTTCTACACAGTAGAGTTCTGTTCTCTATTGCCTACTTGCCATTCTCTAAGAAAGGCGGCTGTTGCTGGCAATTCTCATTCCACACCCACCACTTCTGCTGTGGATGGATTTCCTCCCCTAATGTCTTCCACCATCCAAATGTTTCTGCTATTCACGCCCTCAGAATGGAGATTCCACATGAAGCTGTCTGGTGTTTATCATGGACCACAGGAGGTGCTCTGCCTCTCATTCTGTTTCCTCCCCAACGTCCACTACTCCCTACCAGAAAAGATTAGAAATTCTCTCTGATCAAGATGTGACAAGGTTCATTTGCAATTTAACAAATTATGTTCTTTTTGTGTAACAAATATAACTATTTTTTTTAATGTTTATTTTTGAGAGAGAGAGCACAGGCGGGATGGGGTGGGCACAGAGAGGGAGACACAGAATCTAAAGCAGGCTCCAGGCTCTGAGCTGTCAGCACAGAGCCTGATTCGGGGCTCGAACCCACGGACTGTGAGATCATGACCTGAGACAAAGTCAGACGCTCAACTGACTGAGCCACCCAGTGGGGTGCCAGGTGCCCCAACAAATAATTTTAGTAAGTTATTGCAGCATCTAATTGAGGAAGGGGAGGAGGAAAGGAGATAATATATACAAACCCACCATTCTGTGGTGGGTGCTCTCAACATATTATCTCATTTAATCCTCTCAATGTTCCTGTGAAGGAAGCTTGTTCAACCCATTTTACAGATGTGAAAATAAACAAGAACTGCCCAGCCCAGTTCTTGAATACAGTGGTCTAGGCAAGTATCCAGCACAGAAGATGACTGATAAATGGTAGGCAAGTTCCACTGGATCCTTGTCCCTGATCAAGTTGATAAAGATTTACCTAGGTTTTCCTGCTTTTTCACCCTGAGCCAGTTATCATGTCCTATCTTGGCACTCAAAACATATATTGATGGAAAACAGAAAGTTCTTCACACTATATTTGGCTCTCTAAAGGAAAAGTCAAAGTCTTATATGCATTTAAAATACTACTTTTTGCCACAAGGGATTTAAAGTGATTTACCACAAAGATAGGTACAATAACATGACTAAATATAAATATGAATAAAATAATAAGATTATAGATAACATAAATATAATAGCTAAAATAAAAGTTAATAACAGAAGAGTAAAAAAAAAGTATCATAAACTACAAGCTATAAGGAAATATATAGTTGCTATAATTAAGCCTTAATTTTTACTTTTTGTTTACTACCAGCCAAACTGAAAATGAAAACATGGTCAGTTAATACGTTTTTTTTTTTTTAATGTTTATTTATTTTTCAGGGAGAGAGAGAAAGACAGAGTGTGAGTTGGGGAGGGGCAGAGAGAGAGACAGGGAGACAGAGAATCCGAAGCAGGCTCCAGGCTCTGAGCTGTCAGCACAGAGCCCGACGTGGGGCTCGAACCCACAAACTGCCAGATCATGACCTGAGTGGAAGTCAGACAGTTAACCAACTGAGCCACCAGGCACCCCAGTCAGTTCTAAGTGTTAGAGAGAAAAAGAAACTTCCTCAAGGGAAGCTTAGCTTTCTAAAAATTTAGTTTTAAAATATATACCTCATACACAATTTCATATTAGCTTCTACCTTCCCTACCTAATGATAGAATAGACACTATTCCTATCATACATTCCCATAGCAAAAGCAAAGCATTAAAGTAGAATTCTCCAGTCAAGGTTAGAGTCTCTAGAAAGGTCCTCAAGGTGGGATACAGATTCCATATCAGTTATCAATTGCTATGTAACAAATCACCCCAAAGCTTAAACCAACCACCACTTTATTTGTTCATTATTCTGAGAGTCAGCAAATTGGGCTGAGCTTAGCTGGGCAGTTCTAACAGTGCTCAAGCCTCACACTATAGAGGTTCTGATTTAACTGGTCTTGGATGCAGCTCTTTATTGGCAGCTCCCCAGGTGATTCTTACATATTGTCAAGCTTAAGAACCACTGGCACAGTGCATAACCCTGAATCACAACTGAGAGAAGGCAATTATCCTCAGGTGAAGTTAAAAGGACTTTAAGAAATGCCAGACCCAGGGGTGCCTGAGTGGCTCAGTCGGTTAAGCATCCGACTTCCGCTCAGGTCATGATCTCACGGTTCATGAACTTGAGCCCCGCTTTGGGCTTTGTGCTGACAGCTCAGAGACTGGAGTCTTCTTCGCATTCTGTGATTCCCTCTCTCTCTGTCCTTCCCCTAGTTGCACTACATGTCTCTCTCAAAAAATAAATAATAAACATTAAAAAAATAAAAAAAAAAAGAAATGCCAGACCCAGATTATCCAAAACAATAGTGAAAAAGAACAAACTTGGAGAACTCATACTTCCTGACTTCAAAACTTACCATACAGTTACAGTAATCAAGACAGTGTATAGCATAAGTATCAATATATAGAGAGCAATGGATAAGAGCTGAGAGCCCAGAAATAAATCCTACTTTTATACTCAGTTGATTTTCAACAAGGGTTGAAAGAGCCCCAAGATCTTTCAAAGGGGAAAGAACATTCTTTTCAACAAATGGCACTGGGGCAACTGGATATCCACATGAAAAGGAATGATTCTGAATCCCTTCCTTCCATAATAGAGAAAAAGTAATGCAAAATGGATTACAGACCTACATGTAAGGGCTAGAATGCTATAACTCTTAGAAAAAAAGCCCAGGATTGTATACCATGGCCAAGTAGGATTTATCCCCAGAATGCAATGTTGTTTTAACATCCAAAATCCAACTAATGTAACTCACTATACTGATAGAATAAAGGACAAAAAAACCACATGGTCCTCAACAGCTGCAGAAAAATCATTGCTCAATATCCAATGATATTCATGATACAATCTCTCAACAAACTAGAAATAGGGGCACCTGGGTGTCTCAGTCGTTTAAGCGTCCAACTTCAGCTCAGGTCATGATCTCACAGTTCATGAACTTGAGCCCCATGTCGGGCTCTGTGCTGACAGCTCAGAGCCTGGAGCCTGCTTTGGATTCTGTGTCTCCCTCTCTGTGCCCCTCCCCAGCTTGCACTCTCTCTCTCAAAAAATACATAAAACACTAAAAAATTTTTTTAAAAAACTAGAAATAAAAGGAGGCTTCCTCAATTTGATACAGGCTATGTATGAAAACCTGACAGCTGACACTATACTTAATAGTGAAGACTGAACATATAATGGAATACAATTCAACCTTAAAAAGAAGGAACTTCTTTTTTTTGTTGTTTAAAATTTTTATTTATTTTTGAGAGAGAGAGAGAGAGAGACAGAGCATGAGCAGGGGAGAGGAAGAGAGGGAGGGAGACACAGAATCCACAGAAGGCTCCAGGATCTGAGCTGTCAGCACAGAGCCCGACATGGGGTCAAACTCACGAACTGTGAGATCATGACCTTAACCAAAGTTGGACATTTAATCGACTGAGCCACCCAGGTGCTCTGGAACTTTTTTTTTTTTTTAAGTTTATTTATTTATTTTGAGAGAGAAAGAGAGAAAGAGAGCAGGGGAGGGGCAGAGAAAGAAGGAGAGAGAGAATCCCAAGCAGGCTCCACACTGCCAGTACAGAGCCCAATGTGGGGCTCAAACTCACAAACCATGAGATCATGACTTGAGCCTAAACCAAGAGTTGTAAGCTTGACTGACTGAGCCACCCAGGTGCCCCAAAAAGAAGGAACTTCTGACACATACTACAACATGGATGAACCTTGAGGGCGTTATGCTAAGTGAAATAAACCAGTCACAAAAACATAAATACTGTATGATTCCACTGATAATGAAGTATCTAGAATAGTATAATCTGTAGAGGCAGAAAGTAGAATGGTGTTGTCCAGGGCTAGAAAGATAGGGGGATGGGGATTTTTTGTTTAGGGGGTACAGAGTTTCAGTTTGGGAAGACGAAAAGAGTTCTGGAGCTGGATGGTGGTGATGGTTGTATAACAATGTGAACGTACTCAATGCCACTGAATTGTACACTTAAAGATGGTTAAAATGATAAATCTTATGTTATGACTTTTATATTTCACCACAAGCTAAAAAGTAAAAAGAAGCAGGGGCACCTAGGTGGCTCAGTCAGTTAGGCATCTGCCTTCGGCTCAGGTCATGATCTCATGGTTCATGGGTTCAAGTCCCTCGTCGGGCTCTGCACTGACAGTGCGGAGCCTGCTTCTGATCTTCTGTCTCCCTCTCTGTCCGCCCCTCCCCTGCTCTCTCTCTCAAAAATAAAATAAACATTAAAAAAAAGAAGTAGATAAAACAGTGAAAAAAAAAACTAATGTTTCCCTCTAAGACTGGGAACAAGGAAAGAATATTTTCTCTCACCACTTTTATTCAACTTTGTCCCAGAGTCTCTAGCCAGTGAAATAATGCAAGAATAAACAAATAAAAGGCATATAGATTGGAAAGAGAAGAAGCATAACTGTCTTTATTCATAGAAACATGATCCTGTATGTAGACAATTTTAAGGAGTTTCCAAAAACTTACTAGAATTAGTAAACCAGATCAGCAAGGCCACAGGATAAACAAACCAATACACAAAATTAATTGTATTTCAATATACTAACAATAAACAATCTAAAAATAAAATTAAAAAGTAATTCCAGGGGTGCCTGGTTGGCTCAGTTGGTTAAGCATCTGACTTTGGCTCAGGTCATGATCTCACGGCTTGTGGGTTTGAGCCATGTGTCGGGCTCTGTGCCGACAGCTCAGAGCCTGGAGCCTGGTTCAGATTCTGTGTCTCCCTCTCTCTCTGACCCTCCCCCACTTGCACTCTGTCTGTCTGTCTGTCTCTCTCTCTCTCTCAAAAATAGACATTTAATTTTTTTTTAAAAAAAAAAGCAATTCCATTCACAATAGCATCAAAAAATAAAATACTTGGAAATAAATTTAACAAAAGAAGTGCAAGAACTAAAACCAGAAAACATTACCAGGTATTTATCTGAAGATCTGAATAAATGGAGAGATGTACCATGTACATAGACTAGAAGGCTCAATATAGTTAAGAGGGTAATCCTTCTGGGGTGCCTGGGTAGCTCAGTCGGTTAAGCAACCGACCAGCTCAGCTCATGATGTCGTGGCTGGTGACTTTAAACCCCGCATCGGGCTCTCTGCTATCAGCATGGGGCCTGCTTTGGATCCTTTCTCTCCCTCTCTTACTGCCCCTCCCCAACTAGCATGCATGCTCTTTCTTTCTCGAAAATAAGTAGACACTTAAAAAAAAAAAAAGGGAAATCCTTCATAAATTGATCTAGAAATTACATGAAATCCTTATTAAAATCTCATGAGTTTTTTGGTAGAGTTTGACAACTTGACCCTAAAAGTTATATGAAATTCAAAGAACCTAGAAGAGCCAAACAATTTTCAAAAAGAAGAACAAAGTTGGAGGACTTATACTACCTGATTTAAAAACTTAACTATACAGCTATAATAATTAAGACAATCTTATATTGGCATAAGCATAGATATATGGGGCAATGGAACAGAATAGAATGTCCAGAGATAAGCTCTTACCTTTATGATCAGTTGACTTTCAACAAAGATATGGAGGCAAAAAATATGTGTGTGTGTGTGTGTGTGTGTGTGTGTCCTTACCTCACAGTATTCACAAAAATTCATTAATAGACTTAAATATGTAGGAATTAAATAATTATGTTTACAGATGCTAAAATCTACCCCCCTAAAACCCCCTATCCCCCCAAAAAAACCCTGACTAAATAGCTCCTTGCTTTATTTTACTCAGGCAAATGACTGAGGCTAAAGATGGGCCAAATATCTTGAATGGAATTGTGTGTTATTTTGAACACCTTTATCAATATTTTTCACTTTGTGACCAGATTTGTCAAGCTGAGTCTCTTGGAAGGAAACCCCCATCACAGCATCCTGCTGGACATCTGCGTTGGAAAGAAAGGCAATGGGATTTTTTTTTTTTTTTTTTTTTTTAATTTTTTTTTTTCAATGTTTTTTATTTTTGGGACAGAGAGACACAGAGCATGAACGGGGGAGGGGCAGAGAGAGAGGGAGACACAGAATTGGAAACAGGCTCCAGGCTCCGAGCTGTCAGCACAGAGCCCGACGCAGGGCTCGAACTCACAGAGGCAAGATCGTGACCTGGCTGAAGTCGGCCGCTTAACCGACTGCGCCACCCAGGCGCCCCGGCAATGGGATTTTTAAGTTGACCCTGAGGGTATTGAAAAATCCTAGATGGGTTCTAAACTCAGATTTTGTTTTATAGAAGAATAAATTTGTTTTCCATTAAGAGAATTTAATTAAGAATTAGGCCAGTAAATTCTCAAACTCAGCTGTAATCATTCTCTCCAATTTATTTCGAAGACATGGCCAAGAAGGGGAGACCTACCCAGGGCTGTTTGCTACCAGATTTCTTTGGCCCCCGAGGGTGGAGAGGGTTTACAAAGCCCTCAGTCAGAAGCTGTGGTTATGGGGATTTCACACAGGAGATGCCCAAGTGTGTGTTTCTCCTGACAGCCTGGAACATTGCTGATCCAGGACCGAGCCTGCTTAAGTGAAACGCCTCGGAGGCAAGCAATCCCTCAATTAATCTTCTCTGGCTTCAGTAGACCTGAGAAATGAAAGGGCACAGCTCTCTCTCAAGGGAGAGCTGTGGGTTTGTCCGTGTCTTCTGGATTCCTTCCAGCTTCTGGGTAGGTTTTCTTTCTTGCAAGTCTGGAATGGGTGTAGAAAGCAGCACTTCATGTCCACCAGTGGTAGCATGCTCGTTCACCTACCAACACAAGCAGCAACTGGTAGGACCAACACCTTGCTTCTTTTGTTTAGAGATTTGGTACAAAGAAAAGCAAGCCCCCTCCTATGAGGCTAATAAAAGGGAATTTGTCTTTAAAACAAGGATATACACCCCAAACATGACTTCCACCTATCTCCCTACCTACCCACAAATACTCATTAAAGTTGAATTTAGGGGACGCCTGGGTGGCTCAGTCGGTGAAGCATACGACTTAGGCTCAAGGCAAGATATGGTTCATGGGTTCGAGCCCCACATTGGTTCCACTCTGACTGCAGAGCTTGCTTGGGATTCTCTCTCTCCTTCTCTCTCTGCCCCTGCCCCACTCGTGCGTGCACTCTCTCTCTCAAAATAAATAAATAAACTTTAAAAACATCGAATTTAAGAATAGCCTCTCATGTCTTTTAAGACATAAACTCCCTCCTTAACAAATTAACCTTAAAAACTCTATTCCAGTTGGTAGTGACCTTTCTTCATTTTGGAATATGTCACTCTCTCATCAGAGACATCAAATCTGTTTCTTCTCATGAATAATAATGTCACAATTAAGAATTATAACTTTTGGGGAGCCTGGGTGGCACAGTCGGTTAAGCATCCGTCTCTTGATCTCAGTTCAGGTTATGAGCTCTCAGTTAGGGAGTTCAAGCCCCGCCTCAGACTCTGCTCTGATGGTGCAAAGCCTGCTTGGGGTTCTGTCTCTCCTTCTTTGTGCGCCTCCCCCACTTGTGCTCTTGCTCTTTCTGTCTCTCAAAATGAATAAGTAAACATAAAAAAATTTTAAAAAGAATTATAACTTTTTTTTTAAGGTTTACTTAATTTTGAAGGAGAGACACAGAACATGAGCAGGGGAGGAGCAGAGAGAGAGGGAGACACAGAATCAGAAGCAGGCTCCAGACTCTGAGCTGCCAGCACAGAGCCTGACACGGAGCTGGAACCCACAAACCGTGAGGTCATGACCTGAGCTGAAGTCTGACGCTTAACCAACTAAGCCACCCAGATGCCCCAAGAATTATAACTCTTAATATTTATTTGCCCTCATGCTATACTTTCTCCCTGAGAATTTCAAGATGAAATGACTATCATGTTAGGACAAGTCATTTCCCAGTGTGGCACACAACCATACTGTCCTTTTCAGATCTATTCCTCGATTTTATGATAAATAGATTGTAGGAAATGACAGGACCACTCCAAACTTGTGACAAAGTTAAGCCTGGCATGCGATCCCTGCTTCTCCAATGTTACTTCTGGGTATTTCTCCTACCAATACTCTATTTCCTACCATTTTTTAAAAAATGAAACATTGTTCTTTTTCATCATCCTGCCTTTTTCTGATATTTCCTTTCATGTTTTAAAACTAGCATTGTTTTGGGGCACCTGAGTGGCTCAGTTGGTTAAGCGCCAACTTCAGCTCGGGTCATGATCTCACAGTTCATGAGTTCAAGCCCGGGTCAGGCTCTGTGCTGACAGCTCAGAGCCTGGAGCCTGCTTCAGATTCTGTGTCTCCCTCTCTCTCTGCCTCTCCCCCAGTCATGCTCTGTGTCTGTCTCTCAAAAATCCTAAATAAAAACATTTTAAAAAAAAGCTAGCAGTGTTTCAGATTATGAAATTAATACTATTCCTTATAAAATTTTAAAATATGAAAAGTTATGAAGAAGAAAATCAAGTCACCCATAATCCCTCCACCAAGAGATAATCACTGTTAACATTTTTGGTGTATTTCCCTTTAGTATTTTTATGTATGACATTTCCCTTCCAAAACTACATAGCAAATAAATGAAAGGCAATTTTCCCATTCTCAATCCATATCCATTGTGGATAATACCACTTACGTTTGGTCTTGAACTTGTCCCACAGTGCCACCAGCCCTGATCTTCCAGTCCCTGCCTTGTGGTTTGTTTCTCCATCCAAACCCTGACCCCAAATTCCCCGGCTGGGGCACCACTCACACTGAACTCCAGCTTTGGGTTTTGACTATTTGACTTCATTGTTGTCTGACCCCTTGGACCTTTGGGAACATGAATTGTAAAGGCAAAAACTTCATGGAACTCTGCACCCAACATAACAAAAATCAAGCAAGACTTCATGAAGAATCTATATTTTTCATCGTTTTTGATGCTTTGGAAATTAATCTAGGGTTTTACTCTGCCTTTTTTAAAGGCAGGCATTTTCAAAGACATAAGATGCTGGAGAATAGGCACCAGGCCATTTATAACTCTAGCACATGGCCCATAGTAAGTGCTCAATAAATGTCTGTGATGAGTGCTTAAGTGACATCTATTGAATTCTTACTTCCTGTCTGGGGGAATATAATTAAAGCTGGAAGTTAATAGCAACAGTAATGAATGTGGTCAGTGGCTCTTCATCCCTTACCAGCCAGAATCACTGGTCTTTAATCATTTAAATATGTCTGTTCCCCTAGGCTGGGTCTCCCCTTCCTGATGACTGGCCTCCTCCTGCTGCCTTTGTGCCTGCTGCTTCCACTGTACCTCCCCTGATGGACCGAGATGTGGCTCCCCCACCAAGGACAGCACTGGCCTCCCCCTCACTGACCAGCAGCCCCTCTTCTCACCTCCCACCACTGCACCTGTTGTGGTAGACCCCCTTCTTGCCAAGCTGTATGACCATTTTTCATCCTTGTCTTACCTAACCTCTCCAAGGTGGTTGACACACTTGCCCTCTGCCCCTCTTGAAACTCCCTCGTGGCATGCACAATTCCTTCCTCTGAGCTCTCCTTGTCCTCCTGGCTGCCCCCTTCCAGCCTCTTGGGCAGAGTCCTCCACTGCCTGAGCCATAAATGTTGGAATCCCCCCACACTTGCCTCCTTGGTTCTCTTCTCTTCTTACCCCGCAGACCCGTCTCTCTGATCTCCCCCATCCCATGACTTCTGCACCATCCATGGGTCCTGCATGCCCCATGGGGTGGAATATCACAGGAGTGTCCCTCCAGATCCACATGTCCCAGTGGAACTTACATCTTCCATTTTAATCCTGCCCTTCTCTTACTGTTTCATGACACCCAAGCCTGAAACTTTGGGAGTCCCCATGTTCTTCCACAGGCACCCGTCTAATGGTTCACCAAGTCCTGCCCATTCTGCCTCTTTTCTATTTGTCCAGTTATCCTCCAGACTGGGATCTTTCCAAGATGTCTGTCTGAACTTCCCTGCCCGCAGCAACACCCATTCCTCTTATACAGCCTCCTTCATGTGGTTGGCAGGCCCTTTGGAATCGGGTCCGTGCTTACCTCACTAGCTTCATCCCTTAATAGTTCCTGGAGTCTAGTCATACCCAACCTTCTAATTCATTCAAAAAGCCCTGCTGTCTCTCGTCTCCAGGTGGTTGCACCCACTTTTAATCTACCTGGAGTCCTTTCTACCCCTTCCTTCACCTGGCCAGCCCCTGCCCCTCCTTTGGGTCTTAGCTTAGACATCATTTTTGGAGGAGTTTTTCAGGAAGCCCCACATCCCTTAGAACATGCTCCTGATACACATGCTGCAAAAATACTACGTACCGTCTGAGCACTTCACTTACACGCTAACTGTGATTGCCTTCATACCTGCCTGGGTGGCCAAGTGAATGTTCCATTTGCGGAGAGGCAGACGCCAAGTTTATCCTCTTCCCTGCATGCAACACAGTACAATGCCAGCGCATAGTAGATGCTCAGCAAAAACACTGGGTGAATGTCAAATTAGTGAATGAGTGAAGGAATGAAAGAATGTTCTTCTCTCTTTTGTCAATGTTCTTTTCATCTCTTGCCAGGATGAAGCAGAGATTCCTAACAGACATCCCCACATTCTTGTCCAATTTATTTTTCACATTTGGGTACCAATGATCATTCTAAAAAGAAAACCTATGGGCGCCTTGGGTGGTTCAGTCAGTTAAGCGGCCGACTTCAGCTCAGGTCATGATCTCACTGTTTGTGGGTTCAAGCCCCGCGTCAGGCTCTGTGCTGTCAGCCCAGAGCCTGGAGCCTGCTTCAGATTCTGTGTCTCCCTCTCTCTGCTCCTCTCCTGCTCACACTCTGTCTCAAAAATAAATAAACATTAAAAAAAAATTAAAAAGAAAAAAGAAAAAGCAAACCTAATCATGTTATGCCCTGGTTTAAAATCAATGGCTATGCATTTCTCACAAGATAAAGTGCAGACTTAAGCATAGTTTTAAGGCCTTTTAGGATTTTGCTCCTACTTACCTCCTCACTACAGCCCCTCTCCTGATGAAACACTAATTTCCAGTGCCTCTGACCCACTCTTGGCTCTTCCTGAAGGCCAGGCTCTGTGGGCTCGGGCAGGGGTGGGGGGGTGTGCTTTGCATATGCAGCTCCTCCCTTTCCCCTTTGCCCCGCCCACCCCCACTTCAGCCTCAGGACGCCCCTTAGGAACCACCTGTTAGGAATCTACCTCTGAGCCCTCAGTTCCCTGGCAAGTAGAATGAGGTATCTTAATGTGGTTCTTCATCTTAATCTGTAGGTTCTTCCCTTGTCTTCAATCAGCCTTCATCAGCCTGTAGGTGTCCGCCAGGCAATTCCACACGATTGGATTCGTGAGAGGGAAGAGGAAAGCTTCAGCTCAGTGAGGAAAGTAACAGGTGAACAGTGAGGTCATTAACACAGAGCTATTTTCAAAAATTTCAAAGATAATCGTGACCCCCGATGACAATCCTGTGCTAATATCTCAGCAGTCACATCACCTCCTCTGTGGTGGGAGGGGACAGACGTGCAAAGGGAACAAGGATGGGGGAGGGGACAAATACGAGAGGGGCCTTGCAAGAATCCAGATGAGACTGACCACAAACTGAGGCAAATAATTAACTTCACTTTCTGCACTGCACTTCATTCCCACCTTTAAAGTATCACCAAGATAGCCTACAGATTTTACTATATTCTGCTTTTATCCAGTTTTTAAATTTGGGGTACAAATTGTTTTTTGATAAACAGAATCACATTTTTAAATATTGCTGCTTAAAAATATTGCTGCTTGTTGCACACCCATTAAGGTGACCCATTAAAAAAAGAGAGGAAAGAAAAGAACATGTTGGTGAGGATGTGGAGGAACTGGAACTAAAACAATAGTGGTTTCCCAAAAATGAAACATAGAATTACCTGATGATACGGCAATCCCACTGCTGGGTATTTACCCAAAAAGAATTGAAAGCAGGGACTCAAAGAGATATTTGTGTACCCCTGTTCGTGAGAGCACTATTCTCAATGCCCAAAAGGGTGGAAAGAATCCACGTGCCCATCCACAGATGAATGGATAAAGGAAATGTGGTGCATACATACATTGGAATACAATATTATTTAGCCTTTTAAAAGAAAGGAAATTCTAGGGGCGCCGGGGTGGCTCAGTCAGTTAAGGGTCCAACTTCAGCTCAGGTCATGATCTCATGGCTCATGACTTTGAGCCCCATGTCAGGCTCTGTGCTGACAGCTCAGAGCTTGGAGCCTGCTTCAGATTTTGTGTGTCTCTCTCTCTGCCCCTCTCCTGCTTGCACTCTTTTTCTCTCTCTCAAAATTAAATAAACGTTAAAAAAATTTTTTATAAAGAAAGGAAATTCTGACACATGCTACAACATGGATGAACCTTGAGGTCATTATGCTAAGTGAAATAAGCCAGTCACAAAAGGACGAATACTATGTGATGCCAATTTTAGGAGGTACCTAAAGTAGTCAAATTCATAGAGACAGAAAGTAGAAGGGTGGTTGCTGGGGGGTGGGGTTATTTTTCATGGGTGTAGAGTTTCCATTTTGTAGGATAAATGTCTGGAGATGGATGGTGGTGACGGTTTTACAACAATGTCAATGTGTTTAATGCCACTGAACTGCACACTTAAAAGTGGTTAAGATGGTAAGTATTATGTTACCTGTACTTCCCACAATGAAAGAAAAGGCGGGAGCCCATGAATGAGTCCGTTTGTAAAGCCAGAGTCTCCTGTATTAGGTGAGGAGTCACACTTCTTCCTCCTAACTAATATGCTTTGGAAGTTCAGGTTTATGTATAAACCTAAAGCCGGTCACACCTAAGATCTGTTTTGCTCTGCAATCTGCCCATTTGCAATCACTTCTCCAAGGAGATTCTGTGAGAGTCACTCATATACAAATATTTATTTAATACGTGTGCCTAACAAATTACTTAGAGTCATGGTCATTCACACACCTCCATCACTATGTGTTGTATGACGAGCAACCTGTTGGTTACTAATGTCATTCTGTAATTGTCCCCACCGCAGAGAGACCATCACAGAAGTGAAGTGAGAAACTCACACTCCTCTCAGCCTTGTTGGTAAGAGTGCTGGGTTGGGTGAATAATGGATCCACCAGCCACAAACGAGGATTCCTCTGACTCACTGGTACAAGAAGCTGCTTTATCTCCCTGGCCCCACCCACCTGTCCTTCCCCCCACCCCCCCCCCCCACCCAATCCTTTCCTCTGGAGAAGTCAGGGACTGAGATAAAAGTGAGCACGCTGCACTCCAAATGTAAGGAGGCTGCTGAATCAGGAGTCCACCCAGCCCTCACAACATGGCCCCAATAACGCCTTGGCCATGCCTTTCATCCAAGGACCTCAAAGTCCTTAAAAGCATTAACTTGTGAATCCTTGTGCAGGTCCTGGGAAATGATCTGGGCTATTTCAAAGTCAGAAAAACTAAGGCACAGTGGAGGTCATGGTCATACTGAGTATCACACAAGATGATGGTCCAATAAGAACTGAGGACTTCCATGTTATCTTTAACCAGCATCCCCTCTCCTGCCTTGTTTTAGAAATCAATTCATATTTTCAGTGGGCAGGGGAAAAAGGAATAACAATTTTGTACAAAACATAATCCTCCAATAACCCAGTAATTCAGGACATCTCAGAGAATCTATGTTTTTCATTGCTTTTAGAAAAGCTGTTCTTCCTGAACTTTCCTGGGAGTGTCTCTCTTTTTGGAAAACCTTATTTCTTATGATGCCAGAAATCTCTTGGAAAGCAGTTACCTCAGGCTATAAGACAGAGAATTTCCAAGACTTAGTGTACAGAAAAATCACCTGGAGATCTATCCGATCCAATAGTCTGGATGGGGCTGAGCTCAGTTTCTTGGTCCAAGGACCACATTTAGGGTAGCAAGGAGCTAGACAGAGAAAGCGCCTTGCAGACAATGAATGCCCTTCCTAAAAAATAACATGTGAAGCCTATGCATTCCTACGCCTAGCACCAGATTTCTGGGAGCTTAATTATTCTGAGTCTTTAATTATTCTGAGTTTAATTATTATGACTCTTTAGAGTCTAATTTGCAAACCATGCTAATGTTAGCACCTTGCAGCACTGGATGGAGGTGAGAAAGTTGTGGTTTTTAAAGCTTATACAAACTAGAGAGACAGCATTCTCTCTGATCAGACTTAACATGGTTTATGGACATGATCCTTTAAAAGAGCAGTACCGAGTATAATTGTTTGCTAAGCTGCATTCCAAAGCAATAGATTGAAAAAAAAAAGAGTAGCATTCATAAGAGGTCACTTGGGGGTGGAAAGAAAATTTATTTTCCTCTTTTTTTTGATGTTTATTTTGAAAGAGATGCATGTGTGCTGGAGCGGGGGAAAGGGACAGAGGGAGACAGAAAGAGAGAGAGAGAGAGAGAGAGAGAGGGAATCCCAAGCAGGCTCCACACTCAGCAACACCCCCCCTCGCGCCCAAGGAGGAGGCTTGATCCCACCACCCTGAGATCATGACCTGAGCAGATATCAAGAGTCCCAGACTCAACTGACTGAGCCATCCAGGCGCCCCAGAAAAATTACTTTCAAACTAACTACCCGGTGCACCTTAGGTACATAGTCCAGGCACATACAACGTTTTGCTGCACATATCTATCAGTGTTTGACATGACCTTTCACCTCTGCCCTGTTATTCATGGTCCCCACCGTTGTCATAGTAACACTGATAACCCTTCCTGGCTTCTCAACTCCTATGGAATGCCAGAGTCCTCCAAGCAGTCTCATTTCTTAAGGTTTCCAGTCTGTCATCCTGTAAACTAAGAGGCAGGTGATGCCGCAGGGCACAATTTCTGAATGATAAGGCATATTGCAAAGTCCCGGTTCTTCTTGGACTGCACACTTCCACCCACAGCCAGCCCAGCACAGGCCACAATCACAGCCGGGGGGAGGCTGGCCTGCACTCCTGCGGACCAGGCATCCAGGACAGGGACAGAGCGTGCGTGCACCTGGCAACATCTACTGCCCGTCAGCACCTCCCCAGGTGCTTCTGAGCAGGGAGGATGGCAGAGAGGGCACTTAGGAGGAGGGGGCCGGCTGGGGCAGGGAGGGAGCAGCCCCTCCAGCTCTGGCTTCCGCTGTACAGACTTTCATTCTCTTCATAAATCCCTACCGCCTGACAACAAAGAACTTCATCTTTTTCTTTCATACTGGCAAATATTGCAAATGTTCTGAAAAGTGCAGATAATACGGCAAATAAATACATACCAGCTTTATCAGATACCAACATTAAATTTTTCGCAAGAAACAAAGGTACAGGTACAGTGTTCCCTGTATACTCCTCCCTGGTCCTCTTTCTCTTCCTCTTTCCAGAGCTAACTATTATCATCACTTTGCTATTTGTCATTTGTGTGAACTTTATACTATCACTCCATATGTTACCTGATAATAAAAGTATGCTGCTATTGGGGTGCCCGGCTGGCTCAGTCGGGAGGGCATGCAACTTACAGTCTCGGGGTCCTGAGTTCAAGCCCCACACTGGGCATGGAGTCTGCTTTAAAAAAAGATTATGTCATTGTTTTGCATGGCTTTATATAAATGGCATCCCACTGAATGCATCATCTTGAAAACTTGTTTTTTTTTTTCACCTGACATTACATAACCATGGTGATACACGTAGTTGATTCATTTTCAGTTTCTGTAGAGTATCCCATTGCATGGATTTAAATGTATTTATCCATCCTTCTGTTGGTGGGCATTGAAGTCACTCAAAATTTGCACTCTTGGGGCACCTGGGTGGCTCAGTTGGTTGAGCGTCAGACTTCAGCTCAAGTCATAATCTCGTGGTTCATGAGTTTGAGCCCCGCATGGGGCTCTCTGCTATTAGTGCAGAGCCTGCTTCAGATCCTCTGTCTCCCTCTTTCTCTGCCCCTCCCCACCTTGTGTGCTCTCTCTCTCTCCCCAAAATACATAAGCATTAAAATAATTTGCACTCTGGGTGATGGGCATTGAGGAGGGCACCTGTTGGGATGAGCACTGGGTGTTGTATGGAAAGCAATTTGACAATAAATTTCATATTAAAAAAAAAATTCACTCTTACAGAAGAGGTTGCCATGCTTATACTTGTAAAGTCTCCTTGTGCACATATCCCAGATTCTCGACCCAGGAGTGGAATTCTTGGGACACAGAGTAGGTGTATCTCTAACTTTGCTCAAAGGCAGCCAATGTGCTCTTCCAAGGTGTCCCAGCTTACCTGTCTAGTAGTAGTGGGGCAAGCTCCTATCTCTCCACATCTTTGTCAATACACAGAAGAGTTCAACTTTTTACTTTCTGGTAGTCTGGTAGGAAGGAAGTGCTAACCCCATCCTTTTTTAAAAACAGCCTTCTTGAGATACAATCTGTGTACCAGACAATTCCCCCATTTAAAGTGTATAATCCAATGGCTTTTAGAAGTATAGTCACAGAGTTGCACATCCATCACCACAATCAATTGTGGAATATTTTCGTTACCCCAGAAGGAACTTCGGCCCCTCTTAGCCATCACCCCTGTTCCTAGCCCCTCCCCCTCTCTCCACCCCCACCCCAAACAACTGCTGATCTCCTTTCTGTCCCTCCAAATTTGCTTGTCCATTCTGGACATTTCCTATAAGCTGAATCCTGCTTCTGTTTTTTTATAACCTGACAACATAACACTTTAATTTTGAAATATTTAAATATGTGGTTGGTGCCCATTTTAATTTGAATTCCCCTAATTATCAGTAAGTCTCATGAGGTTTTCATATGTTTACTGGCCAATTGGAATTCTTCCTCTGGAAACTGCCAGTTTACATTCTTTTGTCCATTTCTTAATAGGATTGCTTGTCTTTTCCTTCTTTGGTTGTAGGAGTTAGTTAAGAATTCTGTATATCAATCCCTTTTTGGCTCCATATGGTATGGATATTGCTGGAAGGCAATCCTCCCTGGATTTCTCAGTGTTCCTGGACTGTTCAGACCTTTCTGAGAAACAGATATTGACATGCTACCAAGACAGAGAATGCCCCCTTTCTCCCCAGACCCATTTTCTCCTCATTTTCTAAAGGTGATAAACCCAGATCTGGTTGTTTACATTCCAAATGGTTGTAAAACCCCAGAAACCTTCATCTCCTCTCCCAGAGTGGATTTGTTTACACTGGAGAACAAAGGGCTCCCCCTTCCACAACCAGAGCGATGTGCCAGCAGGATCCACTCATGCTCTGAGACCCGTAATTGTAGAGCTCTTCTCTGTGTTACAAGCCCCTGTACATGCAGGCTGCATCCAGGCCTCATCGCATTGCCTGTTGGGAACTGGCTCAAAGACCAATATGGGAGCAAATAATCAGTCCATTCTCTGATCCAGAAACTCCACCTTTCTAGTCAGTATAAATAAATGTCTGTAGATATAAAAACTTAACAGATATTTTCTCCTGGTCTTTTCCCTTTGTGTATGCTGTCTTTTTTTTTTCACTGTGGTAAAATATACATACATAAAATTGATCATTTTAGCCATTTTTTAGTATACAATTCAATGACATTAATATAGTCACAATGTTATGCAACCATCAACATTATCCATTTCCAGAAATTTTTCATCTTCCAAAACTGAAACTCTATATACATGAAACACTAACTTCCGATCCCTCTCCCCCCCCAGCCCCAGTCCTTCTGCCTACTCTAGGAACCTCATGTAAGTGGAATCAGAGAGTATTTGTCTCTTTGTGACAGGCCTAGTGCACTGAGCATCACGTCTTCAAGGTTCATCCATGTTGTAGCCTGTGTCAGAATTTTCTTCCTGTGTTTTAATTGTAAAATACATATAACATAAAATTTAGCACCTTAGCCATTTTTAAATGCATGATTGACCGGAACTAAGTAGATTCGCACTGCTGTGCAACTGACACCAGCATCCGTTCCAAGAACTCTCTTCATCTTGCAAATATGAAACTCTGTTTCCATTGTTTAATGGTACTTAATCCCCACTCCCTCTGTCCTCCAGCTCATTCCTTTTTTAAAAAATATCTTTTGGGGCGCCTGGGTGGCGCAGTCGGTTAAGCGTCCGACTTCAGCCAGGTCACGATCTCGCGGTCCGTGAGTTCGAGCCCCGCGTCAGGCTCTGGGCTGATGGCTCGGAGCCTGGAGCCTGTTTCCGATTCTGTGTCTCCCTCTCTCTCTGCCCCTCCCCGTTCATGCTCTGTCTCTCTCTGTCCCAAAAATAAATAAAAAAATGTTGAAAAAAAAAAAATAAAAAATATCTTTTTTTCTTAAGAAAGAGAGAGAGACAGTGCATAAGCAGGGGAGGAGCAGAAAGACAGAGAATCCCAAGCAGGCTCCTCACTGTCAGCACAGAGTCCATCACGGAGGTTGGTCCCACAAACTGGAAGATCATGACCTGAGCTGAAATCAAGAGTCAGACACTTAACTGACTGAACCACCAGGCACTTCTGGTCCGTGTTTTTTTATATTTCATGAAACACCATTTTAAAAGCACACCATGCTTAAAAAAATACATATGTGTGTGTGTGTGTGTGTGTGTGTGTGTGTGTGTACTATGCTTGCTATAATGGCCTGCCTGGTTCTGGCTCCCATTGCTCTGTAATTATAATGCTGAGGCTCTTTATCTCCAACTCAGGCTCTAGGCCAAACCTGCCCAAATCAGGGCAGAGAGCTTGTTGGCTGGTCCTACTCAAACCTTCTGCCCTGGGCCCTCCTGTCATCACTCCTCAGGCCCATCCCCAGTCTCAGGACTCTGCCCTCTTTTCGGACTCCTCTTGGCTGAGCCCTGTGTACTCTTTCCGGTACTTCTAATGAATGGAGTCTTGTGTCTGAACTCAGTTTCAGGGTCCAGGTCCTTGCTGTGTCCTCTGCCTGGACTGCCAGTACCTCCTCAGATCAGCTGATTGCCTGAATCCTGCTCACCTGCCACGACTTTCTCCAGCTGCTTGCTCTAGAGATCTTTCGTAAGCCCCTCCTCAGTTCAATGAGGTTTTAGACGACCATGGTTGGGGTCACTGCCTCCTCCCCAACACTGTTTAGACTACATCCAGAGGTGCCTACATTCCTCATGTAAACAAACTGATCATCACTCGTTCTACTTTTTTTTTTTTAAGTAGTCTTCCTGCCCAGTGTGGAGTCCAATGTGGGGCTTGAACTCCCTATCTTGAGATCAAGACCTGAGCTGAGATCAAGAGTCGAATGCTTAACCAACTGAACCCCCCAGGTGCCCCATATTCTACCTTTTTTAACATCACCTACTACGTGCCAAACACTGCATGGATACAGACAGACAAGGCCCATATCCTCATGGTGCTTACAGAGAGAAGACCATAAATGGAGAAGAGACAATAAATAAACATGTGAACAAATGAAACAAGTGTAACCTATACTAGGATTCTAAGGGTTATGAATAGGGTGTTATGCTAGAGAGTTAGGTGGCCATGAGGATGCTGCTTCGGTGGTTCGGGAAGGCCTCTTGGAGGAGGAGATAAGGGATCTCAGACATAAAGCAGGTGAAAGAGCCAGAGAAGGAGCGTGTGGACAGAGGCCCACTGTATCCACAGGTTTCAGAGACCATCAAAGGATCAACATGCTGCTGCCTGGGACTGCGCCCTGGCTGAGGAGCCCTCCCTCTCCAGCTGGGCCCCTCAGCTCAGCGACCAGCTCTGTTACCTCCAGGGTACTGACTGTGTGGTCACCTTGGACCTCTGGGAATCTCCCCACTGTGTGCCTTGGCCGATGTGCTATGGTCGTTCCCACTGCCAAGAAATTCATTCAATAAGAGTTTTTTTTTTCAATGTTTTTTTTTTTTTTTTTTTTTTTAATTTATTTTTGGGACAGAGAGAGACAGAGCATGAACGGGGGAGGGGCAGAGAGAGAGGGAGACACAGAATCGGAAACAGGCTCCAGGCTCCGAGCCATCGGCCCAGAGCCTGACGCGGGGCTCGAACTCACGGACCGCGAGATCGTGACCTGGCTGAAGTCGGACGCTTAACCGACTGCGCCACCCAGGCGCCCCCATTCAATAAGAGTTTTGACAAGCATTTATCAAGGAGCTAAAAGGGGGCCAGCCCTGCAGATGCAAAAGGGAATAATCAAAATAAATGAAGGCAGGGTCTTGAAGCAGTATTTGTATGCCTCCACATTCATAGCAACACCAATCGCAAAAGCAAAATGGCAGAAGTAAACTAAATGTCCATCAGTGGATGAGTGGATAAGCAAAATGTGCTATACACATACGAGGGCATGAAATATGATTCAGCCTTAGACAGAAGGAAATTCTGATACAGGCTACAACCTGGATGAGTCTTGGAGGACACAGTGTTAGCCAGTCACAAAAAGACAAATACTGTATGATTCCAGGTGTCCCTAGAGTCAACAAGTGTACAGAGACAGAAAGCTGAAGGGTGGGTGCCGGGGAGGCAGGAATGGGGAGTTAGTGTTTAATGGGGACAGAATTTCAATTTTGCAAAATGAAAAATGCTCCGGGGATGGACGGTGGTGACGGTTGCACAACAGTGTGAATGTACTTACTGCCAATGAACTGTGAGAACCTCATAAACTCTCCACAGGAAAGAATCCATTCAAACACCAGCACTAAGATACTTGACCAAACCATGACATGGCTTCTAACAGCCAAGGCCCTCAACTCTGGGCCAACCCAGCCCCCACCTTGATCTCTCTGTCTGGAAAAACTCAACCTTGCCAAGCCAAGAGAATTCACCCTTTGTGTCTGCTAACACCTAATTAATAACTCCCTTTCTTACAGTATGTACTAAAAAAAGGAGATTCAAATTGTAAGTCTATCCTCCTTTGAGATGTATGTTTCTGCTACAGCCCAGAAGTCTCTTTCTCCAGGACCTAAAAGTCATTCCTTTTAAATGTAATCATCAAAAAGGATAAGGCCTTGGGGCGCCTGGGTGGCTCAGTGGGTTAAGCATCTGACTTCAGCTCAGGTACTGATCTCACGGTTCGGTTCATGAATTCAAGCCTGGAATCTGGCTCTCTACTGTCAGTGCGGAGTCCACTTCGGATCCTCTGTCCCCCTCTCTGCCCCTCCCCTACTTGTGCTCTCTCTTGCAAAAATAAATAAACATTAAAAAAAAAAAAAAAAAAAAAGGATACGGCCTCTGGTTCCCAGTCTCTAGAGGAGAGTAGAAAGATGCCTAACTTTGATACATGCAGTTAGAGGGCACAGCTGGCCTAACTGTAAGTTAGACCAACCCTCTTTTTTTTTTTTTTTAATTTTGTTTAATGTTTATTGATCTATTTTATTTATTTTTTGAGAGAGAACGAGAGACAGAGCACAAGTGGGGGGGCGGGCAGAGAGAGGGAGACACAGAATCTGAAGCAGGCTCCGCGCTCTGAGCTGTCAGCACAGTGTCTGACACGGGGCTCAAACTCACGGACTGGGAGGCCATGACCTGAGCCGAAGTTGGACGCTTAACCCACTGAGTCACCCAGGTGTCCCTAGACCAACCTTCTTAACAGCTTTTTGTAATGTTTCATTTCCCTGTCCCTGCTTGAGCCATGCTGGCTTCTCTTCCCACCCCCTCACTCTCCCTTATTTTTATTTTAATTCCAGTATAGTTAACATACAGTGTTCTACTAGTTGTATAATCAGGAGTACAATATAGTGGTCCAATGATTCCATATATTATTCAGTGCTTATCTAGGTAAGTGTACTCTTGACTCTCCCTTTATTTTTTTTTAAATGTTTATTTTTGAGAGTATGAGAGGGGTGAGAGGAAAGAGAGAGACAGAGATAGAGACAATCCCAAGCAGGCTCTGCGCTGTCAGCATAGAGCCGAAGGCCTACCACCCTCATTTGCGGACCCCCAACAAGAAGAGAAGGCAGCAGGAGGAAGAGAAGTTTCCTCCTCCTCCGGCAACAGCCCAGCTCATGGGACGTGGGCATACTCAGCCAATGAGAAGCCACTACACTTGGAACTCCTGGTTTACTCCTATGGGCCTTTAGTTTATAACAACTTCCAACTCCCCCACTCCAATAAAAGAGAGGTCCTCTCCGTTGTTGAAGGACTTGCTTATGGTTTTGCCATAGCTTGTTCTTATCAATTTTAATTTTCTTTGAATTAATTTTTCTTTTCAATTAATTTTAATTTCCAAATAAACTCGTTTTTCCTGGTAAAAAACTTACTATTTCATTTTGTTACTTTTTTGAAGTTTATTTATTTATTTATTTTGAGAGATAGAAAGTGCAAGTTGTGGAGGGGCAGAAAGAGAGAAAGAATCCCAAGCAGGCTCCATGCAGTGAGCACAGAGCCCGATGTAGGGCTTGAACTCACAAACCTTGAGATCATGACCTGAGCAGAAACTGGACACCTAATCCAGTGAGCCACCAGGCAACCCTACTGTTTCATTTTGAAGGATAACAGAAGAAAGTCTGAGAACTAACACCATTGCCCAGGTGAGTTGGTAGTGGAAGGAAGAACAGTGAGAACCACCATGGCCAAACCCTAACAAGTAGCTGATGTGAGAGATCCAGAAGGAAGGTGGAGCCAAAAGAAATGCCCAGGTTGAGGGCAGGGCAGTGACAGTTCCAACAGGGAGATGAAATCCAAGAAAAGGAATATATCTCAGGGGAGCTGAGCAGTTCAAATTTAGACTGGTTGAGTTAGAGAAGCCAATGGGAAACGCATTAATTTATAATATAAGGCTAGTTAAATAAATTTGTTAAATAAGTTAAATATGATTTATTTCTTTATATTTTTTAAATGTTTATTTATTTTTGAGAGAGAGAGAGAGATCGCACACTAGCAGGGGAGGGGCAAAGAAAGAAGAAGACAGAGAATCTGAAGCAGTGCTATCAGCACAAAGCCCGACTCAGGGCTTGAACCCATGAACTGTGAGATCATGACCCAAGCTGAAGTTGGACACAACCAACTGAGCTACCCAGGCACCCCTGTTTCTTTATTTTTTTAAGTTTATTTAAAGAGAGAGAGAATGAGCAGGAGAAGGACAGAGAGAGGGAGAAAGAGAATCCCTATCAGGCTCCACACATTGTCAGCTCAGAGCCCAACTTGGGGCTCAAACTCACGAACCGTGAGATCATGACCTGAGCTGAAATCAAGAACCAGACGCTTAACAGACTGAGCCACCCAGGTGCCCGCTTCTTTATTTCTTAAACTGGAAGGGAGAGGTCCATGGTAGACTCAATAGGGTTAGTGATTTGATAACTCCTGCCCCACCCCACTCCCTCTACTGAAACCAGATCCTTTGTAAATTGGGTTCATACTGTAGATTGAGACACCCCTCTCCAAAAGATAGAAACTACACAATAGAGGCCTAGCTATCTCAGTCAGTAGAGCATGCAACTTTTGATCTTGGGTTGTGAGTTCAAACCCTACACTAGGTGTAGAGATATCTTAAAAAGAAAAAAATCTGTAAAAAAAAAAATTAAAGGGGCACCGGGGTTGCTCAGTCAGTTAAGCTCCCAACTCTTGATTTCGGCTCAGGTCATGATCTCACGGTGGTGAGATGAAGCCTTGTGTCACACTGTGAGCTAGGTGTGGAGCCTGCTCAAGATTCTGTCCTTCCTCTTCCCTCTGCTCTTCCCCCACTTTGTGTGTGTGTGTGTGTGTGTGTGTGTGTGTGTGTGCGCACAAGCATGCATGCTTTCTCTCTCTCAAAAAATAAAAATATATATAAAAATATTAAAAAAGAAGGGCATTTGGGTGGTTCAGTCAGTTAAGTATCCAACTTCAGCTCAGGTCATGATCTCACAGTTCGTGGGTCCAGGCCCCATGTTGGGCTCTTTGCTGACAGCTCGAAGCCTGGAGCCTGCTTCCGATTCTGTCTCCTTCTCATTCTCTCTCTCTCTCTTCTCCTCTCCCACTTGTGCATGCTCTCTCTCTCTGTCTCTCAAAAGTAAATAAACAAACTTTTTTTTTTAAGGCAGATTCTGCTTGTGCAGGTGGGTGGGGCTTGAAGTTCTGCCCTCTAACAAGCTCCCTCCCTGGTGATGTGGATGCTGCTGGTCTAGGAAGCATTCTTGAGTAGCAAGAGGCTGGAACACAGTGCTGCGATGTTGAGAAGGCAGGAGGGGAAGAGAAAGGAAAGAGAAGGAAAACTACCTTCTCAGCCTCAGAAATCACCTGTGCAACCTCCATCCTGCAATGCCTCTGAGTTTGAGAATGCCTCCAAGGGCACGTGGACAAGTGATGGGAAGAAGTCTCAGGACAGACAGATCTGGTTTGGGATCCCAGGCTCTGAAACCTATTAGCTATGCAACCTGTGGCAAATTACTTCTGTCTCTAAAATGCCTCAATCTGTAAGTGATGCAGTAATGGCTACTTCCCAGGATGGGAAGTGTACAAGGAAATAAGTGTCAAGCCCAGCTTCTGGCATGCGTTAGGGATTCTGCCAGAGCTAAATGTGTTTTTCTTTTGAAATCTAAGAGAAGCCTATTGTACGTAACCCTCATGGACTTGTTAATAGACTATGAACAAGGACAGGGAGATGGGGGACAGGGGACAGATTAGATGTTGGCTAAGCTGGTGAGCTCTGGAGCCAGGCTGTCTGGGTTCAAATTCAGAGCTCTGTCATTTATTCACTGTGTAAAGTGCTCAGGCTTCAGAGCTAAGTGGAGATGGTAAGAATGCACATCCCTCACAGACTTCTAATGAGCATGAAATGTGTAATGCCCTTCCACTTAGAAAACCCTCAATACAAGATAGCAGTGGTTAAATTGTGTCAAATTAGCAAAAGTGATCTTTCATAAGGAAGTAGTCAAAGACGGACTTTGTGTCCCTTGGCCGAACACCATCTGCAAGGTTGAAGACTCCACTCAGCTGCCCTTTCCCCCTGTGCTTTCCAGGCAAGCTCCCTGCCCGACACGCCTTTCTTCCTCTACCTCTTCCTTTACCATGCATTTTCTATTCCCCTTCTGTTTGCCAACAAGTATAGTCATGGTTGCCAAATTAATTCATCCTGGGAAAAATTTAAAAGCTGGCACGCCCGAGCTTTCTTAGAATAGTCATTTTTCCAGGAGCTCTTTGCCTGCAGGCCAGCGGGTTTGTTGAAACCCGCCCCGTCCTTCTCCCCTCTTCTCCCAGGAGTGTGGACCTGGGGTAATTTTCAAGCCCAGGTTTACTGACCCCCTGAGACTCTCTTAACAGAGTTTAGGATCAGGAGCAACTGGACAGTGTTTTGATCCAGATAAGATCTGAAGGATGAGGGAAGCCACACCCACAGCATAGGCACCTGTGTGCGTGTACACACACACACACACACACACACACACACACACACACACATTCCCTCCAGAAAAACCTCTTTGTCAGGAGTTTCCTGAGGGACAAAAGATAGGAGCTCACTCTTCACTGCCATCCCTGTTTGTCCAGACCCTGGAGAGTCTCCCATCCAAATATGGAGAACAGACCTTGTTTACAAGGGTTACATCCTTAGGAGTCAAAGATCAGAGTTGCAGATCAATCCCACTCAGAGACTGAGGTCATTCTGTTATGGCCTGAATGAAACTTGTTTGTATTTTAAATTATAAAAGTCACTGTCCTATCAGTGGCTAAAATACTCTTTAATGGGAGGTAAACACATTATTATTTTTTTTTTTTTACTGTATCTTTGCTTGTATATTTCCACTCCGAGAATGTCCAGCATCATGTCTTGCCTAAACTCTCGCCGGCCCCATCATCCCACAGTAACCCAGGTTCAAGTTCCTCCCGCATTTCCCTAGTCAGCTCCCTGTTCCAAACCACTCCGTGTCTCCCTGTACCTGCAGCACAAAGCCCTGATCCCCAGTCTGCCACGTGGACATATAAGATGTCCCACAATTGGTCCTCATCTGTCTTTCACTGTTCTCTCCCACACACCCTCCACTCCACCCAAACAGGTTGATTCACTGTTCTCCCTATAACCCAAGCACATTCCAGCCTTAGCTCAGACCAGACTTCTAACCTCTGTTGATAAAGCTCTTTGTTCCCTGATTCAACACATTTTCACAAAGTCCCCACTATGTGCCAAGAGGAGAGACTTCACAGTGACAAGGCTTGTGAGGGTGGCAGACAAGGAATCGGACCGTCCCTTGACAGTGTGAGAAGTGGTATGGGGGTGGAGAGCAGGGTTCTGGGGGAGAGCAAACCAGTATGGGGGCAGGGCAGTGCATGGGAAGGAGGGGAAGAATAGCATCAGCCATCCTTACTGAGTACTTTTTTTTTTTAACTTTATTTATTTTGAGAGAGAGAGAGAGAGAGAGAGAGAAAGCACAAATCAGGGTGGGGCAGAGAGAGGGAGAGAGGGAGAGAATCCCCTCCACACTGGCGGTGCCCAGACCAACAACTCAGGGCTTGAACCCACGTACCATGAGATCATGACCTGAGCCCAAGTTGGACGTTCAACCAACTGAGCCACCCAAGCGTTCCCTTACTGAGTGCTTTCAATAACTGCTGGATAGCTATAGTTATCCCCATTCTGGAGAGGAGGAGGCTGAGAGCTTGAAAATGGCAGGGGTCTGGGTGCTGCTGGCCACCCTGCTGCATGTCACTGGGAGGCCCACTTCCACCGCCAGTGCCCCCATATCAGACAGACCTAAGGGACCACCCCTGGCAAACAGAAGCTCTTGCCTTCTGCATTTCACTTGGCGAGCAAGGGCACGTACCCTTGTTCTTTGCGGTGTTTTTAAACGTCGCGTGCATGTCGTATCTTGTCGTCCTAGCTGGCTGTGTCTCTGTGGGCAGGGCATGGTTTCACACACACTATTTTGCAGAGAGTAGGCAGCCCATAAATGCTTGCTGAATGAATAAGTGAATGAATGTACTCACAGCACCTGGTTATCAATCCGAATCATCTATCCTCAAAATTGCTGTACAAAAGAGAGAAAACTGTTCTTTCCTACTTCACAGCGAGTGCTGAATCAATCAGTTCACTCGTGTCCCTGATGAGACTTGAGATCTTCAGATGAAAAACACTAAATCCTGCTGGATGGAAAAAAAAAAGAAAAGCTTGTAAATTAAATAAAATATATTTCACTTCACAACTGGGGCCTCTATGAAGCATAACATCTCATTTAAACTCAAATTGAAACAAAGAGAGTGGAGAGCAGAGGGGAAAATTAATTTTTCTTCTTTAATGTCCTTTCTCGTTTTTGCAGCATCTAGGAAGATTTCTGGGCGCTGGGCTTGTGCTGCCAAAATGAGAAGAAAAGTACAAAGGGACGCTCGGCTCAGAATTGGCCTCTTCCTGAAGAGTGGGTGGCCCGCCTCCCCTAAGGCTGGGTCGCCAAAGCTCTGGAGGAGCTTCTCACTCAGCAATTATGGCTGCTGGAGCCACACCCAGGCCCCAAGCACCCTCCAGCTTTCGTCTCTGGGAGAAAACGCTGCTGAGCACTGAGGGAATCTGCAAGGAGATTAAAAATAATTGAGGGAGGTCTCCAGCTTTGTGCTCCTCGCCTTCCCCTTGGGATGTGTGTCTTCCACTCCCAGGTGCCTCTGCTGGGTGGGAGGGGGCCTTCTGGGGAGGAACCAGGTTCAGCTGACCACACCCTTCTTCAAGGCTGTCCTCCCTGTGTGGAGGACTCCTTGCCTTCATTTTCTTCTCTCTCTCTGATCCTTCTGGCCACTTTTGCTGTCTCCCCTGCCTTCTCCTACCCTGTGCCGTCTTACCTGCCTTCAAGGTTGAAAGAAAAATTGTCTTCCCTTGTCTACTCATGTAACAGAACCCTAGTTTGTCATCTGGTTGCACAGGAAAGCCCATCACTGAGGAAGAAGTTTATTTGAAAGGCCACCAAAGGAGGGGACAGGAGCAAGGGCCTCAAATCAGCCTCCAGAAAGGGAAAAGTTGGGGTTTTTTAAAGGCAGGCTGAAGAGGGTCTACATGAGACAGGAGCTAGTGACTCAAAATCAGATAAAGGAAGTTACCAAGTAAAGGAGGGTTAGTCTCATTTTGTTGGTCTCAAAGAAGAGGTGGGTGGTCCCAACTGGTTCCAGCCAGCTTCTTGATGAAACCTTGAGTTCCCGCAAAACAACTAAATTAATACTTGGCTATCGTGGGCATCTTCAAGCAAGAATATTATCTTACGGGAACATGGTGGCAGACGGCGTTCTGAGAAGAGGCAGAAGTGAGAAAAGAGCTCCAGCTTCCCTTATCTGCCCTGTCAACTCCTTGGTTACTGGTTTCACTCACACTCTGTCTGGGCAACTCACTTATTCATACAGTCAAGTACCACCCCACACCCAGTAGGAACATCCATTTATACACTCGCCCTCCCAAAGTACCAACTCATTGTGCCCCCAAAGTATCTCATTCTGTCTCCCCAAACCTGGTCATCTCCTGATTTCCATCTTGATGGAAACAGTCGGGCCACTGTCTAGCCTGCTACTCCGGGACGCAGAAACCGAGGAATCATTGAGACACCCCACCCCCACTCCTTTCCCTCTAGCCACATGGCTGCTATGTACTGCCATGTCTAATCTGTTCCATCTCAACTGCCACTGCCTTGGTGCAGGCGCCACTTTCTGTCTCCAGAATGGCTTCTCTGTCTCCAGTGTCTCCTTCAGTCCAACTTCCATCTTGTGGCCAAGGGGATATTTCTAAAATGCCAATCTGATTATGTTCTCACCCTACCTAAATCCCTTCAGTGGGATTGTGCTGCCTAAAGCAATAGTTTCTTAGAGATTTTGAAAGATAGAGATTGAGAGGACCCAAGAAAGGCTGAGTCAGGATCTCCAGGGACTCATAGGCAGTTAGCCTGGCATGGACCTGATACTGAAAATCACTTGCCTAAAGAATAAACTTCAAATTCCTTCAAAAGACCTTGGCCCCAATACTCATCCATTCTTCAGCCATCTTGATTTCATTTCCCCAAAGATGCACCCATTCTCTGCCCTGCTATTCTGCTACCCAGATGCTCTCCCCAACACAAGGCTTTCTTATGCCCTGGACAAAATCAATCGCATCCTCCTTTGGGCCTCCTCTGGACCTTGTAGTCAAGAAAACCCCTACTATATTACTTGTCATGTTTTACCTATACTGCATTTTTTAAAACATGTCTCTCCCTCCAGTTAGACTACAGACTAACCCCTTGAGGAAAGTCTTAACTAGTTTTGCACCCCTCAGCTCTTAGCACAGGGCTGGAACATCACTGGTTCTCAATAAATGTGTATGAAAGGCATGACTAAGTGAAGATAAATGTAGAAGACACCTTCTTTCCACATATGGAATTTTAGAGAAATGGAATGATATGAAGAGCTACAAAAAAATTTTGCAGTTATGTAGGTTTTAAACTTTCTGAGACTCCAGAATCTTTCCATTTTTCTGCCTTGAGGTTTAAAATCTCCACATGATCGGGGCGCCTGGGTGGCGCAGTCGGTTAAGCGTCCGACTTCAGCCAGGTCACGATCTCGCGGTCCGTGAGTTCGAACCCCGCGTCAGGCTCTGGGCTGATGGCTCGGAGCCTGGAGCCTGTTTCTGATTCTGTGTCTCCCTCTCTCTCTGCCCCTCCCCCGTTCATGCTCTGTCTCTCTCTGTCCCAAAAATAAATAAAAAATGTTGAAAAAAAAATAAAATAAAAAAAATAAATAAAATCTCCACATGATCAAGGGCACCTGGGTGGCTCAGTTGGTTAAACGTCTGACTCTTGGTTTTGGCTCAGGTCACGATCTCGCCGTTCGTGAGTTCGAGCCCCGCATCGGGCTCTGTGCTGACAGCTCAGAGCCTGGAGCCTGTTTCAGATTCTGTGTCTCCCTCTCTCTGACCCTCCCCAGTTCATGCTCTGTCTCTCCCTGTCTCAAAAATAAATAAACGTTAAAAAAAAAATTTTTTTTTAAGAGAAAGAGAGAGAGACCAGAAAAAGCTTTTGACTGATGATTCAGTTCATCAATGATTGCCTTCCTTGGCCTGCTTGAAAAGATTCTTAAGAGGTCATGAAGATAAAAGAATTAGGCATTCATGTAAATATAATATTCTTAATTTTCTTTTCTTAGGTGCTCACACAAATGAAATAAAAAAATTTCTGGGCCATTTCTGCAGTGTTTGTATATCCTTAACTAAACAATTGTTTTAGAATTTGCGACATAGTTCTGGGTAAAGATATGTGATGAGCACACACACACACATGCATCTAATTTCGTTCCCCTGAAATGTTAAAACCACAGCGAACAAAACCTGCACAGGGACAGGGAGAATGAGACAGGAGACAAAATAAAATTTTGGAAGCTGGAAATGGACCTGTGGTAAATGACTTTAGCTAACTTGAAAAGCTGAACACTGAGAAAATGGGGAAAACTGAGAACAACTTGATTTAACCCCAGAATCCTTAAAACACTCAGGAAATGGCAGCACCATTTCTGAGGTATCTCAGAAACCAGGGGTAAAGGAGATGTGACTCCCATCCTAGGGAGGATGAGGTGAAAGCTGTTTATGAAGCAGTTAATTAAATCCATAGATTCCCTCATGCATTCCACGACTGCCTCTCCCCCACCGCAGTGTGAGGTGGGAGATCTGTTCTCAGGGGAAGGCAAAGAGAGGTTCTCTGATCTGGGAGACACCAGGTACAGTTAGGGGTGAGGAGACTCTCCTGAAGGGGGAAGATGACGTGAATGTTTACACACTGAGGAATAAGGCAGTTAAAGCCTCTACCTGTGCTAGGCTGGTTAACCAGGCTCTTGCCTCCCAGCAGGATGCTGGACTATCTATCCTGTGTGTGTGTGTGTGTGTGTGTGTGTGTGTGTGTGTGTATGTGTGTGAGCACCAAGGCCACAAAACTGGGTCAAGACAGAATTTTTTTGTAAACTGTATTGCAGAGATATGGAAGAAAGTATATTCATAAAAGAAGAATGGGATAATATGAAAAAGCTGCATTGAGAGGATTTTTAAAAAGATATTGGAAATTAAGACTTTTCAAAAATGCAAATTCAAGATAAAACTGGAAATCTCCCAGAGCAAAAAGACAAAAAGATGACAAATAAAACACAGAATTGGAGATCCAAGGCAGAAGAGAGGTGAGGGGAACCTCATGAGACAATGAAGAGAGACCCCAGAATGACAGGTGTGCACCTGCACAGGGGTAACTGGCCCAGGGAGCTTTTGTGAAGATGAAGTTGATAGGATGTTTGATGGAAAGGAACATTTTGGGAAGGGATCTGGACAATTAGCAGAGAGTTTGGGATTGAATTAGTCATAGCCACACAGAAAAGGAGGCAATTTTTTTTTTTTTTTTAAAGAAGAAGGGCACCTGGGTGGGTCCATCGGTTAATGTCCGACTTCAGCTCAGGTTGTGATCTCGCAGTTTGTGGGCTCCAGCCCCACATTAGGCTCTGTGCTGACAGTTCAGAGCCTGGGGCCTGCTTTGGATTCTGTGTCTCCCTCTCACTCTGCCCCTCCCCCACTCATGCTCTGCCTGTCTCTGTCTCAAAAATAAACATTAAAAAATTAAAAAAAAAAAAAAGAAGATAGTTGTTAATATTGGGGAGGAAGATTTTTCCTATACCTTTTTAGATTCTTTTGGTTGGTCAAAGAATTACATTGGCATGAGATTAACCAGAGAAAATCAAATGTAATTACACATATATGGTGAATCCATATAAACACTACAGATTCCAAAGACAGGCAAAATGAGGTATATGTCATCCTCAACTAAGGAGAGGGGGCAGGAGTCTGGGATGAAAGAGTAAATGATAAGCAAATGTTTGCAGGGCCACTCAGAAACACTGGAACATAAGGAGGAGTTTTAACAAACAGACTTTGCTAAGTTCCTTCCTTGTCTACTACACCTATTTTATATTATACTGTAGATATCTATGGTGATACTTCCCTTTCTGGAGCAGGTCCTCTATCTAAATTCTTCTAGACAGGGGAAAGGTCAAGGTTTTTCCTGAGCCTTCTGTTTCTTCAAAATACTGAGGCTAAAAGAATCTGCATGCCAAGAAGACATATTTGAGGGTGGCAAATTTTGCTCCTCTACATTAATTTGGGGAAGAACTCATAGCTATAATGGTTCAGGATCTGCTCTGAACAGCAGAAGTCCCACTGGCGTAAATACTGAAACTGATGTGAAATACAACTAACTGACCTGGAGACAGGGGAGAACAAAGGAAGTGTAAGTGTGTGGGCTGGGGTTAAGGGAGGATTAGACCTAATTCTCGTCTTTCATAGAAGAAAAATAACTAATGCCTTAGTCTGGAAATGAAGCAATGGTAATACAATCTTGCTAATTGGAGATATAGAGGCAAATACGAAAGAACCAACTAAGAAACAACTAAAATAACATAGCTGACACCAAAGGAGGAATAATTGGGGAGGGGGGAAGCATGGGGAAAGTGGTCTAAGACTATTTTCTGTGTAACTTGGTGACTTGACTTTTCAAAATAAATAATACATACACTTGACAATAAGGAAAACAATGAAATATGGGGATCTATTTGCAAGAGCAAAAAAATGTTTACTCTAAACTGAAGCAACTTATTAATATAAAGTTTAGAATTTTTTAAGTAAAGAAAGAATCCACTGGCTAACACCAAAGTGAGTCAAATTTCTCACCTTAAGCAGGTGGAATTATTCAATTTCTGTAAGCAATTCATGACACATTTTTGAAAGAATGGTAATAATGACATGAACTATCTGTAGGAAATGCAAGTTGTGCACACAGAAAGCATACTTTCTACCAGTGCTTTTTACAGAACTAAAAGACATCTTTGTAAAGGCCAATTTTCATATTTCAGTATATACATAAAATATGATAGCTTTTAGAAGGTTTCAACCTTGGGGGCACCTGGGTGGCTTAGTCACTTGAGCATTCTACTTCAGCTCAGGTCATGATCTCACGGTTTGTGAGTTCGAGCCCCACATCAGCTCGCTGCTGTCAGCACAGAGCCTGCTTTGGATCCTCTGTCCCCCTCTCTCTGCCCCTCTTCCACTTGTGCTCTCCCAAAAAATAGAAAATAAATTTAATAAATAAAGAAGTTTCCAACCTTGAAAAAAAACTTCTCCCAGTCGAGGTAAAAACTGATTTCAGGCTTTCAGAGTTAGAAGGGCCAGACCATTTGAACCATGAGTCTCCCAGTCAGGATTTGGGAATCTTATGTCTTTGACCAAACTTTCTTTGAAGAACCTCAGAGCAAGCATGGTATACCAGTCATGCTCCAGAGCAGATGAAACTAAAGCTTTTCTTTTTTCCCTTTGGATACAGGTATTCTCAAGACTTACATGGTTTTTTTGTTTGTTTGTTTTAAATTTTTTTTTAACATTTATTTATTTTTGAGACAGGGAGAGACAGAGCATGAACAGGGGAGGGTCAGAGAGAGGGAGACACAGAATCTGAAACAGGCTCCATGCTCTGAGCTGTCAGCACAGAGCCCGACGCGGGGCTTGAACTCACGGACCGCGAGATCGTGACCTGAGCCGAAGTCGGCCGCTTAACTGACTAAGCCACCCAGGCGCCCCAAGACTTACATGTTAAACTGGGTTTTGGATTGATGGTCTCCCCTCCTCACACCCTACATTCATTGCCTTTAGTTCAGAGATGTCCAGTCTACCCCCACCAGCCATATTGTTACCACCTGTCTTTTCTGAGCGCAGCCGTCACTCTCTGAATGGCCTCTTCCTTTCCCGTCCCCATGCTGCTCCCCACCCCCACACCCTGCAGACACACACCTAGCATCTGGGACTATTTCTCAGACAAATTGCTCATGGAACAAGATTGAGAAACTCTTTAAGATGATCTCCTTCTTTCTCCCTTAAACCTGAGACTTCTTCCAGAAGAAGAATACAGTGCCAGTTCTGGGCTTTGTCTGCTTCCTCATATCCAGACCTGATAACTTTCTAATTCCTTAAGACTTAAAGCTCTCTCCACAAATTCGTAAGGGCTACTTGAAAGTCTCTGAACATCAGCATTCCGTGTATGAGCCCAAGGGCCAAGCGCTCTTGTGTTTTCAGGGAGGTTTCATCATTTGGGAAGAAGATCTATGTTCCCTGCATGCCTATGTAAGTGATACATTCTTAAGGAACACCCAAGAGATACAGGGGAAAAAAATAACCAAAGAACTCCATTTATTTACAATAGAAAATGTTTGAAGAAAGGATGGCCACAGCGTGGGGAAAGCGACCATGCCTGTTTCTTGAGGAGTTTGCACTTTGGAAATGAGACTAGAGATAACATGGAAGGCAGAGGGGAGAGATAGAGGTTGCTCTTAGTCCAAACACACCGAAGTCCTGGAAATGCATTCCTTCCTGGCTGTGGGAGTGAAGATGAGGGTAAGATGGCTGTCCTCTGAGTCAGCTCACAGGGGCTTGGCTGGCTTCCACTGTGTTCTGGAGTGGATTAATTGTGGACTCTGCTAAACCAAGGCAGCTCCAAGCATTCGAGGGGGGTAGGGTGAGGTAAAATCCCCTACTTGACTGCATTGACCAGCTTGGAGGTTTCTTAGCAATGCTGAGTTCAATGTGTTCCTAAAGGCAACCCAAAGCTTTTCCTTCCCCAAGTGACCAAGGCACACACTGACCAACATGTCACATGTGATAAGAACACAGAAACGGTTTTATCCAGGAACTGAATACTAACTGAACAACAACATTCTCCATCCTAGAATCCTGCTGGGCCGAACTGGGTCATCTGCAAATTTTGAAGTATCCCACCAAGGCTTGCTCACCTCCTCAAGCCCGATGTAGGCACTGATTCCACAGCCACCTCTCCAGGTGGCTGCCAGCTCAGGACAGGAACACCTTCGGAGTGCAGAGAAGTACATTCCTCCCCGCATAAATGGGTGCAGAGTGGATAACACAGTGTAGGACGGCAGAAGAGCTGACAGTTGTTTTTAGCATTGCTCATCCATCAAAAACTCTCTTGAAACCTCACACTCAGTTCCTACCTTTCTTCTTCTTCCTGTCCCAAATGACTAACAATAGGAAGTGAGGCAAAACTTTTAGTGTAGGAATAAATGGGATTTTATTTTTAATGGAATATAAAATGGTTATAATCCCTGTAAACTTTTAAAGTCATCCCATCAGGAGGAAATGGTAAATTATATTACCCTCACTTTAAAATAATAAGTCAAATAATTCCCAACCCTAATAGCTACCTGTCTTAGTCTGTTTGGACTGCTCTAACAGAATACCATAGACAGGGTGTGGTTTATAGGCAATAGACATTTCTCACTGTTCTGGAGGCTGGGAAGTCCAAGATCTAGGTGCCAGCAGATTCAATGTCTGTCCATGGACCGCCATGTTCTCACTGCGTCGTCACATGGTGGAAGGGGGCAGGAAGCTCTCTTTTGTAAGGGCACTAATCCCACACATGAGGGCTCTGTGACCTAATCACCTCCCAAAGCCTCCACCTTGTAATATCATCACAATGGGAGTTTGATATTGACATATGAATTTGGGGGGACACAAACATTCAGTCTATGGAACGTTCTTAGAAGAGTCTTACAAGGATTGATTAATTAACTGAGATACTATTAGTTTCTTCCTCTCGGTAGTCCAAAAGAACAGAAACATTTCCTTCAGCAAACCACTGGCATAGCTTTCTATGAAGACTGAATAAGAAGGGACCACTATCCTAACATGGTACTGATATTTGGGATAATCATTTTGTGATAATCTTTTATTGTTTTGCCATAGTGAAAAAAATAATATATTAGAGTTGTGCATGATTTTAGACTTCATACCACTCTACTGTCTGTGTGATAATCCATCTGTGTGTATTCTTGTACCTCTTTCTTCATTTTTTTTTCTTTTTTTTAAGTTTATTTATTTAGAGAGAGAGCACAGAGAGAGAGGCAGAGAAAGAGGGAAAGAGAGAGAATCCCAAGCCTGCTCTGTGCTGTCAGTGCAGGCCTGACACGGGGCTCGATCTCACAAACCATGAGATCATGACCTGAGCCAAAACCAAGACTTAGACGCCTAACCAACAGAGCCACCCAGGAACCCCATCTCTTCATTCACTTTCATGAGCGTCATATTGCATCATATGTGTAAGCCACTTTCCCCATCTATTGCAGGAAGACATGAAGCTGCTTCTAGTTTAGGGTCATTACAAGCAATGGGTCAGGAACATTCTTATATATGGCTCCAGGAGCACAAGTTTCTCTAGGGCAATGCTCTTTGGTAGAACTTTCTGCAATGATGGAAATGTTCTACATCTGCGTTGGCCAATTCAGTGGCCACCAGCCACATGTGGCTATTGGACACTGAAGTATGACCAGTGCCACTGAAGAACTTAATTTTTATTTATTTCATTTTACTTAATTTAAACTTAAATAGTCACCTGCAGCCTAGAGGCAACTATTGGACGGCACAAGTCTAAGAGATATACACAATAGTGGCATTTCATAGTGGTTCAGACCCTTAGCATGTCTGCACATCATTTCCAGAGCTTCCTTGTGGGGAAATAGGTTCAAGAATTCCTCATACTTTTATAAAAAGTTTAGACATTAAGTAGGAAAAAAAGCTTAGGGCGGAGAGCCGCCACCACAGGGCAAAAGCGCCCAAGGTTAGCTAGCGAGACATTATAATGGGATCACAAGTAACTTGTTATATCACCTGCAGGAAATTACTTTCCATCTGGCATCAATATACTATTGTCCTTTGATCACAAACTCCACCTGCCCCCCCAGACCCTTTGCTTCTTACACACAAGTTAATGATTACTATCTGATTGTTTTCTTCACGTTCACCACATGTGTAAGATACTGAGAGCTCAATAAATACAGAGACGAAACCCCCTGTTCGGGCCTCTTGGTCTCCTCCCGGACATTAGTCTCCCTTGTATTCAATTCTGCATCTGCTCTCTTGGACAAGAGAGAACTCCAGACTCATAGTCTGCAACACTTCCTAACTGGTTTCCATGCCATGACCTCTCTGCTTCCCAATCTATTCTGTGCCACGCTGCACTGAAACACCACTTCCATTAGCTGGTTGCTCCAGCACTGTCACGGTCTGCCTGTGGGATGGGTGCAGGGTATACAACCCTCTGGTACTCAGGTCCATTGTTACTGGAGTTCCTGAGACTTCAGTGAGGTGATGCATATGATGTCTTTGAGCAGCATACACAGTAAGTGCTCACTAAGTGGTCGCCAACATTACTCCAATGGTTTTACTGATTAAGTCAACATTTCTCCACTCAGAGAAGGCCTTTTCCAACATGGTTCCATCTTACTTCATGTGACCTCGCTAGGCACACACTGTTGACTGCCTACCCAATGCCATTTCCTCTTTCCCCTTGAGAGAACCCCAAGTGCATCCCAGTAATACATCTTCCTCTGGGTGGTGGCCGTGTGCTTCAGGGGAAGTGGCCCATCCCTAATCCCAAGGGGAGAACCACAATTAGTCCTAGCCATCCTGGACTAGTCATTTGCAGTGCAATGCAATTTGCATGAAAATCTGCAAGGAGACCTCTGATAGATGTATTCTTAGCTGATAAAAAGAATAACGGGGAGGGGTGTCCTTTTTTTCTACCTCTGGATATTGTCATGAGAATGCGATTGCTCTGGTGATGGCAGGATAGAGTACCATAAAGAACCGGGTCCTGGATGAAGACCTTAGACTGCCAAGTTATCCAGCCAGGATGGGCCTGCCTCTAAACACGGGTGTAAGATAATGCATTAGCCCTGTTCAGGGCTTCTTTTCAGCAGGTACACACCTGTTGTCATATTCGTTGTCAGCATATTGAAATACGTCTGTGCTGCTTTGTTAATAGCATTGTCCCGAGCCTCCTGAGTGTCTCAGTACCACCCCAGCCCCTCATTCCTCCCCTAGAATTTGCTAGGCTTTCCCTTATCCCCGCACAATGGGTAAATACTGGCTATAGCAGAGGCCTCCAGGACCCTACTCCATCACCACAGCCAGGGGCCATTCTTGTTATAGTATTAAAATCCATGCTGAAACTGGTATAACGTTAAAAAATCAATTTTGTCTTTACTGTTTACACCACATGGGGCAGGGATTACTGTTACTTGCAACCCAAAGCATGCTAATGGACTCTTTCCTGCCAATCAGAGCAAGCCTTTCTAGGATGGCTCTTTGCCATGTAGCTCAGCTTTTCACCTTCCTACCCCCAAACTAACCCATCCCTTGATCTATTTCCAAGCCATACCCAACCACTCCAATCCGTACAGTTTGCTCCTCACTCCATATGCCTATAGCATATTGCCTATACCACACAATGTGGCTCTTAAAAAGGCTTGCATTATTTCCCAATTGTTCCGTGTAGGAGTGCACATGCACGTGTGTGTTTTATTCCATAAGGAAACAGTAACATTAAGGGCAAGAGCTGAAGTATAACCCTTGTCTATCCCCCAGTAGCATAACATCTGTAAGCTTACAATGATATTTAAATTAGAAAAGAAAGACTCCATGAATAATATGGCTACTGTTGATTTTCATTGGCTATTTATTCACAGGGGCCTTGTTTTTATTTTATATTTTTGGTGGGGGAATGGGCGTTTGGAAAATAAATCAAAGGTATGCAAGTCAAAATGGACTCTGAGCTCTCAAACCTCCCTTGTGACCTCAGTGCACATTTCATGTGGTCAAAGCCTCTCTAAGAATGCAATATGAAAGATCTATAAACCAGAGCCCAAGGAAGCCTCCGGATAGCGTTTCATTCTGTTGTTCTACTTAAACAAAACAAAACAAAACAAAACAAAACAAAACAAAACCCAACACCACAAAACCCAGAGCAGACTCGCAGGCAGCTAAGAGGCTTGTCAGGGAGCTGGGGAACCAACCTTGGAGCAGCCTGGCTGTTCCCCTGGGTCGGCGGTCAAGCTGTTGCAACTTTGCCCTCAGAACTAGAGCAGAGTGCTGGCAATCACATCTACAGCTTTCTGCTTTCCCCTGGACTTCTTGGAACTGTGACCGAGAGCATCTAAAATCCCTTCAAGAACGGGCACCTGGGTGGCTCAGTTGGTTAAGCATCCGACTTCAGGTTGTGATCTCCCAGTTTGAGGGTTTGAGACCCACATCAGTCTCTCTGCTGTCAGCTTGGACCCTGCTTGGGATCCTCTGTCCCCTTCTCTCTGTCCCTCCCCCACTTGCTTATGTGCTAACAATAAACATAAAAAAAAAAAGATTAAAATGGGGAGTGGGGGAGAGGGGAAAATGGGTGATGATCATTGAGGGCACTTGTTGGGATGAGCACTGGGTGTTGTATGTAAGCCAATTTGACAATAAATTATATTTATTTAATTTATATTTATTTATATAAAAATATAAAAAATAAACCATACTCTAACCTAGGGAAAAAAAGATTAAAATAAAATAAAATCCCTTCAAGAACAGGCCATGAGAAAGTGGACCTCATTTCCACATCCAGGGCATAGATTCTGTGAGAGCCCTCCCCTAAGCTGGGGACAACAACCATGGCCAGGAGGAGCCTTGAGGCTCCTTCAAGTGCCTGGATCTCTGAACCTTCCTCGCCAGCTTCAAGGAGATGACCTGATTGATGGAGGGGAGCAGGAACACCAAGAGTGGCTGGAGAGCCAGACTGCCAAAGCCAAGACTGCCTGATCCTCACCCACCCCCACCCACTTAGGGGGCAAGCCAAGCTGTGTGGGGCTGGCCTCTGTGTGCAGTCTGAATGCCCATAAGCACTGGCTGGGAGACCAGATGGATCCCGCACCACCAGTTCACAGGCACCGGGAATCCCCCTCCTCACTGGCCCTTGTTGTCTGCAAACACGTGGGTTTCCACTGTGCATGGGCGGTGCCTGGGCTGCCTCCATGTGACCGTGGCACACGCCTGGGCAGCGCCCACACCCGTCCTCCGACGGCAGTATCCAAAGCACCCCTAGTTCATCTGATTCTCCACTCCGCCCCCCCCCCCCCCCCCATCTCAAAACACATGGTTCTGGAAAACAGACTCCTGCACTCACTGGGCTGCTGATACCGGCTGGCACGCCACCCATCATGAGGGCCCAGGGGAGGTGGCTGGACCAGAGAGAGTCCACCAGGGCTGGGCCAGGACTCCCTTGGGCTTGAAGATTAGAAGCTGCTGAAATCTCAAACCCGAAATACAGCCATTCAGAGATCTTTTCTGCACTTGCCTTCTTGTTGGGGCTTGTTCTTTCTTTGTTACAAAAATGTTCTCCCTTTGTTAAGATGGTTGAAGGATTTTTTTTCCCTTTTTTCTCCAGGACTGCCTTGTCTACAGCAACCTGGTCTAGTCAGAGAGCTAGATTTCCACCTTTGTGACACCTTTAGGAACTTGGATTCACTCTGAAGAGCTGTCCCCAGAGAATCCGATCTTCATTGCCCACCCCCTGACTCCAGAGGCAAGAGCATTTAAGCCCACAGTGGCCTATCCCAGGGACTCAGATCCACTCCCCAAGGTCTAAAGGATCTCTGAGAGCTGCTGGGATGGTGAATCCAGCCAATGTTCAGGACTGCTCACTGACTTTTTGGTGAGGACACTTTCTGCCCTGGCAGGCACAGGCTAAAAGCAGTGAACATAATGTGTACTCATTCGTAAACTGGAGAAGAAGCAGTGAAACTAGTTCAGGGTGGAAGGTGAAATCTTAACCAAAAGCGAGCTTTCCAACAAAAGGGAGAGCTACTGGCTTTCTTCCCTTCCACTGAGCTGAGCAATTACATGTGCCAGAAAACAGCCATGACCTAAAGCAAACAGCCAAAAAGCAAAACCAAAAGACAGCCAAAAGAACCCAACCCATGTCTCTACCGGAGAATCCTAATTAAAACCTGGCCTGCCTGCCCAGAGGAACTCTGGGGTCCCGAAGCGGAGTGACATCCATTGCTCAGTGATTCACAGCCTCAGCCCCACAGCCCACCCTATGGGATGAGCACGCACTCCTTCACCTAACTGGGAAGGCCAGCTTCTCCGAGTCAGGTGCTAGGTGTGGGTGCAAGCTCCCTGAAACAGCTCCACCTTGATTCGGGAGCAGCACACTGAGATCCCATGCCCCACATAGGGAGAGGCTTCCCAACAGGATGAGCAGGTCCTGAGAGCTAACCGACTCCTCCCGCTGTTTTAAGTGAGGGCAGGGCCAGCCCCAGGTAAAACTGTGAAGTCATTAAGTTTGACTTTTGGACTTCTCCACCCTCCCCGTTCTGCAAACTCCTCACTTCCCACCACACCCCTTTGGGCATTCCACTGCCCTCTACCTCATTCAGGTCTGCTCAAAAGAAATTAGCCTTTTACAATTTGGGGTGAATATGTCTCGAAATAAAATGCCTCATCTGCTCTTAAAAACTTATTTCCAGGGGCGCCTGGGTGGCTCAGTCGGTTAAGCGTTCAACTTCAGCTCAGGTCATGATCTTGTGGTTTGTGGGTTTGAGCCCCACGTTGGGCTCTGAGCTGGCTTTGGATTCTGTATCTCCCTCTCTCTCTGCCCCTCCCCTGCTCATGTTCTGTCTCTCTCTGTCTCAAAAATAAGACATTAAAAAAAAAATTTTTTTTTTTAAATTTATTCCCAGAAGCAGGTTGGTTGGTCAGTGATCCCCCCGTATGTCAAGGGCTGTGCCATGGACTCCGTGACCCCTTGCTCTGGAGTTCTTGGTTTTGAAGTTCTAAATTATCCTGTTTATAAAATAAAACATTCATTTTGGAAGAGGGTGACAGAGCAGTAATGTGGCGCTGCAAGTAAACTTGCATTCGAATTTCCTAGAATTCTGAGGGGAAACCGGCATTGATTACTTCCTACTTGTCAAGCATTGAACTTTCACTGACATTTGATTTCCACACCATCCTCATTTCAAATGAAGGAACAAGTTCAGAAAGTTCAGTTTGCCCATGTTGATCCCGCTAGTGAACACTGGAGGTGGAATTAGAACCAGTCAGAATTTGTCTGACTTGTAAGTCCTGTACTTAGGGATAGAAGAGACCTTAGAAACCTCCTGGTCTAGCCTCCTCATTATGGAGCTGAGGAGAAAAGGGCTTATGTCAAATGGCTTCCCCAAGTTCACTGATCCTGTGCCCAACAGCTCAGGAAATTCAACCAGGCAACAAGTGTGTGTGTATATATATCTGCCCATAGGTTTTTGGTATAATAACTTCTCCCTTCCTCTGAATGGCTTTGCTCTTTTTATTGACAGTATTGCAATATGCTGCTTACTGAAACCATTTAAAAATTCTTCGTAGATGCAGTATAAATAAAATAAGAAGGAATATCAGATCGTGGACGAGAGTTCAGTTTCTTAATTTAAATGTGGGACCTTTTCAGTTACAGCATGTGGCCATCTACCAACACCTGCATAAGTGTTGACAATACTATACATGAAGTGGCTATCCTACACACACTGCGGCAGTCTTTTATAACTTCATGTATGCTCCCCTAGTATAGTTCACATTTTCTAAGAAAAATCCTTACCCTCCATCCTTCATTTTAAATGGAATGGCACCTTTTAGAAACCAAAGGAGAAAAGTGACCAATACTTATTATTTTTTTTAATAAACATTTATTTTGAACTACATGACTTACTACATTAATCCTCACTGCAGTATAATGGATACTATTATCTTACAATTTTCAAGCAAAGAT